>NC_064616.1:464371270-465005199 GCF_023898315.1 Schistocerca nitens
AAGTGTGGCTTTCCCAAACCTGGTGACACAGTGGTAAAGTACGGGTGAAGTTCATATCGCCACCTGTCCATCCTATATACGGCAGTCATATGTAAAGGTAAATTGTTTATTATTCCAGAAGTAATCGCCATAACTGTTACTATATTTACTACACTGCGAAACAAGACGGTTAATGCATTCATGGAAAAATGTTTGCCGTGCGTATGGAAACGTTATTATACTCGGCCTGTACCCCTTCGTCCGAAGTAAATAGGTACCCGTAAATGTCTTTCTTCAGGGCTCGAAAAGTATCTAAATCCCAAGATGAAAGATCGGGACTGTACGGAGGACGGGTTATATTCCTGGGAATTTGGAATTGACGGCACAACCGATTTCTCATACACAAACAGTAGTTGACTGGCGTTGCCTGGTGAAACGTTGTTGTGATGCCTCGTGTAAGGAGGAGAAATGCGTACCATCACGTTTCCGACTTTGATAAAGGTCGGATTGTAGCCCAAGGCGATTGCGGTTTATCGTATAGCGACATTCTGCTCGCGTTAGTCGAGATCCAATGACTGTTAGCAGAATATGGAATACGGAACGCCGCGCTGGATCCCAACGGCCTCGTATCACTAGCAGTCGAGATGACAGGCATCTTATCCGCATGACTGTAACGGATCGTGCAGCCACGTCTCGATCCCTGAGTCAACAGGTGGGGACGTTTGCAAGACAACAACCATCTGCACGAAAAGTTCGACGACGTTTGCAGCAGCATGGACTATCAGCTTGGAAACCGTGGCTGTGGTTACCCTTGACGCTACATCACAGACAGGAGCGCCTGCGATGGTGTACTCAACGACGAACCTGGGTGCACGAATGGCAAAATGTAATTTTTTTGGATGAATCCAGGTTCTATTTACAGCATCGTGATGGTCGCATCCGTGTTTGGCGACATCGCGGTGAACGCACATTGGAAGCGTGTATTCGTCATCGCCATACTGGCGTATCACCCGGCGTGATGGTATGGGGTGCCATTGGTTACACGTCTCGTCACCTCTTGTTCGCATTGACGGCAATTTGAACAGTGGACGTTACATTTCAGATATGTTACGACCCGTGGCTCCAAACTTCATTCGATCCCTGCGAAATCCTACATTTCAGCAGGATAATGCACGATCGCATGTTACGGGTCCTGTACGGGCCTTTCTGGATATAGAAAATGTTCGACTGCTGCCCTGGCCAGCACATTCTCCAGATCTCTCACCAATTGAAAACGCCTGGTCAATGGTGGCCGAGCAACTGGTTCGTCACAATACGCCAGTCACTACTCTTGATGCACTGTGGTATCGTTTTGAAGCTGCATGGGCAGCTGTACCTGTACACGTGATCGAAGCTCTGTTTGACTCAATGCCCAGGCGTATCATGGCCGTTATTACGGCCAGAGGTGGTTGTTCTGGGTACTGATTTCTCAGGATCTATGCACCCAAATTGGGTGAAAATGTAATCACATGTTAGTTCTAGTATATTTGTCCAATGAATACACGTTTATCATCTGCATTTCTTCTTGGTGTAGCAATTTTAATGGCCAGTAGTGTAAATTCGCATATATATTTCTTGGTTAAATCTCAAGTTGCAGCTTTCATATGTGTTTTATATATTTTGTTTTGTACTTTAACTAAGTTTACAGTCATTTTGAGTTACCGTTACATTCATGTTTTTCTATATTAATGAAATCCAGGGCAAATCAATGTATGTTATAAGTGTATATCTACAAGTACAACTAAATCACTGTTCTGAAATACCCATTTAAGTATTTGGCAAAGGGTTCAGTAAACTACTTTCAGACTAATTCTCAATGGTTCGACTTTCGTACAATGCACGCGAGACTTGTATCCCTAAATATTTCCGTGGGATCTCGGTTTTCTTCGAGGTTGTTATAATGGTTGTTTCTTCGTATGTACTTGTGTGTCAAAAAAATATTTCACCATTCGAAGGAGACAGATGGTGACCGAAATTTTGCGGAAAGGTCTCCCCGAAACGAAAATCCCCTTTGTGTTAATGATTGTCATCTTATCTCGTTTGTCATATCCATGACACTCATTCCCATTTTACGATGGCACAAATCGAGCTGGCCGAATTTGAAAATTTTCATTGTCCTTTGTGATCCATATCTGGTAATGATTTCATATTGCACAGCAGAACTTCAGAAGAGGACGGGCAAACATAGTATAGGCAATTTCTTTAGTTATGAGGTCATAATAATAGTAAGACCGATTAGCGACTATGTTACATATTTATCTACCAAAATACGCTTATTAAGGAATATGGGATACTCCGTACAATCTACAGTAGAGAAAGTCGAGAATAAGAATCAAACTATCTGACTCTCAGGCGACTAAAATACCGTGGATTTGTAGTGTTTAGGCGGCTAACACAATGTCTTTGCAGCAGTTACAGGGGCGTAGTGGGTGAGTCATAGTCGCCCGCCTGAGTGTCTATGAATCAAACTGGGAAGTCTGCGGGTTCCGTGCACGTCGAAGCGCTGCATTCCAGCGATCTTAGATAAGGAGATGATGTGTATTTGTCACTGTGCTGCAGTCCAAACCCAATCTACGGTCATGAATATTTCATAGTATAGGATAAGTGAACGCTCAGTTTCATCGGCCTTATAAGCAATTTAAATTTAGACAATTTATATAAGAAAGAACACGAGAAAATAGGAACCATCAACAAGTAAATGAATACGCTACGTCCAAATTCAATTTCATTAAAATGAATGAAACACTAAGAATTGCTGCTAAAATCCATGGTTGAACTTTTAACATACTTATCTAAAAATTATCGGAAAACTTGAATAAACAGGGTGAGTCATGTAAGACGTAATACCTTTTCATTTCGTGAACGGTTACACATATCGAAACCATGTTTTCGGCAAATGTTAGAGAGACGAGAGGTACGTATTTTTTCGTATGGTTGATGTTTTTAGCGTTGGTATCGACAGAGATATTGAAGTAAGTACGTTTGTCACCAATGACCCTAACCGATGAATAACTCATCACAGACTATGGCATTGATTGTACTTCTTAACCCGCAGCCATTTTTCGGTTAGCTTTACTGAGACGTAGTTCCATTTGCGCCGTGTCGTTATTCTTGTTCTTTAGTGATGTGATGATTTTCAGTTCACGATGGTTACTTTTTGGTTGCTATCAGAAATATGCATGTTTGGCTGCAGACATGTTGGGTGTATCCGCATCTACACTCCACAAGCCACCTATATGTGTTTGAAGGAGGGTACGTTTGAACCATTCAACGAATCTTTGCGACTGAAATTAACAGTTATAGTTACAATGCTCTTCCTCATCCTCACTATCTTTTCGATTGCAAGTGCGTATTATTATTATTATTATTATTATTATTATTATTATTACTATATTACTGGCAGTAGCTACAGTAGTACAAGTACAGCCAGTATTAACTTCATTACTTCGTAGCCAGTATAATTTACTCACATTACCACTTCAGATACTCAAATCATTTTAATACCACTTGTCACATTAAAACTGTTATTTCTTAGGTACCTATGATTTAAAACTGGTACTGTACGTGCGAAACCCAGGGCCGTTGTAAGAGAGGGCCTCATGGCCCTAATCAGATCACATTAAAGAAATAAATGAATAAATAAAACAAACAAGTCGAATAACGGCAGTAAGGTATTGACATGAATTCAAAATGCCAATATATTCCCCTACAGTCTAGGGTCTACGCAAATCATTGTTTAGCTGAGAAATTTACTGAGCAGTTCTATTAATCTATATAGTGTAAAGAAAGTTTCATTTGCAGATGCAGTATGGCGTAATATTGGAAGACTTCTCATATTTTAGAAAGAAAAATTGCTTGACACACACACATGCCATAATACTGATATTGGTACTCATCCAAGATCTTGTAACAGGATGTTCTCTAAGAAGCTAACGATGTCAACTAAGATTTCACAAAACATAAGGTACTTTGTGCTTAATAATGTATCACAATTCTATAAGAAAAGTAAAGTCTACAAAAATGACACTAAACGATCAAAATGCCTTTCATTACATCTACCTGTTGATGCAACTTTAGATAAGAAAACCGGTTGTAGTAATAAAGGGTTACTCAACAACTGCTGCGGATTTGTTAAACAAGAATGCATTTTTAGAGCTGCAGTTGCCCGCAATACGAAGTGTGTTATCTTTCATTACCTTTGGTTAAAGATGACCTTGGTTCAAAGTGGGTCTAATTACAATGCAGTATTAAAAATGTTTGACCGGTTATTAGATGAACAATAAAGACAAACCAGAGATACGGATTATGATTATTCCGGACAAATATTATTATTGTGTAGACGATTACTTTATAAGAATCGTACAGCATACAAGGTGCAAAAGTATGGCACACGTATTCATTGTAGTTGAAGTAAAGAATATTCAGTGCTGCGTATACTAGCCTAAAAATGACATTGCATAACATGTGTAGCATGCACTTGACTAGATCCACGTCGTTATTTTAAGTCATGACAATATATAATCAATAAATTAAGCGAACCGAATACGTAGTATTATTATATCTTTTTCAGTAAAACGTACACAGTGCCAGCAATTGACATACTGTGTAATAAAATTATCAACATTTAACAGAAGAAAGGGAAACGGAGTAATTCTGCGAGTTTTGACACGGAATACGAAGACAGCATACTCACCCGCAGGAAAAGCGTCGCCTTCAAGGCCTGTTGTGTTCACGTCTACTCTGAACGATTTATCTGATGAGAATCACTGACAATTCTGCTGTTTGTATACCAAACAGACAGCGAAAATAACTTCTCTATCTTCTATTGTGATTCACCACGCCAAAATGATGCAGGACTCTTGAATGAAAAATCTCATAAAGGGCTGCAACAAGTACAGAAGCACAACCGGCGACACTACATCGTCGTCTGTCGAATGGCCTGTTGGCTGCAGAGTTGCGTGAGGCAGCTGCGATTGGTAGAGCTGCCACCGTCATACGTGGGCGTGGGAGACTTCCAGCAGTTCTCGGAAACGTGAGCCGAGAGCGGGGTAGATCACCCGCAACGCAGCTCATTTGCGTTGTCGGGCATCGTTGTGTGCATCGGAAGCTACGTTCAGACCATTTACTCCCAAATTTTATGATCATGCATTTTCAGTTCATGTTGATAGATAATATTGAAATTCATGAACACGTTCATAGACAAATTACTTTTGCGGGAATTCTAGTCTTACGCGAGTTGATGGTATGACTGTTCGGAAACTACACTTTAACTCACCAAATTTTACACAAACGACATATTATGAGTGTCGTAGTTAAACAATTTTATATCCTCGGTAGGTGATTGAAATACCTAGTTGCCATAAATGAAGGAAAAACGCACAAAAATATGGGAACTCGGAATTTATGTACAGAATACAACTAAATTTAGCCAAACTGGATAGAACCATGGTGCAGATCAAACAGAACATGAGAACACAGTTACGAATGAGTAATTTATATCGTAAATCACTATATGTAAAAAACGGAATACGCAACACTTATAGTTTAATGCTCTGCACATAAGCCTACGAGACAGAGCGGTGAGGAAGCATGAATGGCATCCGGGCGGCGTCCTATGGAACGTTAATCTCATAAGCTATACAGCCCAGTCTGATCGTGGCATTTAGGTGGTTTTCCTCGCTCGTCTAAGTAAATGGCAGACTGGTACCCAATGTCCACCTAAAGAAAATTCGAAACACAAACAATCACAATACGATAAGACGCAGAGAAAATTTTGCATGTTTCAAAAACAAATGGTGCATACAAATCTCGTTTAAGGCGGCTGACGTTTATGGTCACGGCAAGGGCTTCCGACCTCAGTTGTCAAGAATAAAATAATTCGCCAAGTCATGAAATAGCTGATCCCACTACAACAGAACACCATATCCAGAGACAATCCCTCGAACAATGAGGTAATGAGGAAAAAGAAGTGTCCACAGACAAATGTCTGTAGCAGGTATGAGTATTCTAGTTTTAGTAACTTGATTACAGCGCTGTTTCAGAATGATATGTAGTCGAGCAACTGAAAACACCAAACTCTAATTTTTGTTCTTCAACAATTTTATATTGTGAAAACGTTATCCTGATAAAGTAGTTGCCATAATTGAAGGAAACAGTTAAAAATATATGATAAGCGGGAAATTAATGTATTGGACACAACTAAATTCAGCCAGAATGTATATGACAAGAAACAGTTCGCAACGAATGCATGAAATTGGAAATTAGAATATGTTAAAAATATTCCCATACTAAAAATATTCAAAGCAGACGCTGTTTTTACAGTGTGCGATAACTTATGAGACAGGGAAGTGAGCCAGCCCGGAACGAGTCCACGCATCGTGCTGACGTCCATTGATCTCATACCCTGAATAGTCCAAGCGTAGCTTTTAGGCGGTTTTCCACGATCGCCTAGACAGATGCCAAGAACCAGGCCGGTTCCCAATCTCCACTTCACAAACATGAAATACTGACAATTACAGTACGATAACACACAAAACCATGTTTATGGGAGCCATAGACAGATGGTGTACACGACTCTCCTCGACTGGGATGGAAAGAAAGGCACCCACACAAAGTCAAAATAGTACTATGATTTGGAACATCATGAATTAGTTGAGACCACTACAAGAGAACACCATATCCAGGGACAATCACTCGAAAGTAGGAATGAAGAAGAAGAATCCAAAGACAGATTTCCATTGCCGATAGCAGCACTGTTTGAAAAACGAGATTTATCCGAGTAAACTTAAAATTAACGTCGCTCACGGGTAGCTGCACTTCAACGATTTTATATTGTGAGAAGGTTATTGTAATGCACTAGTTGACACAAATGGAGATGGCACACATATGATAACTCTGAAAATTATGAGTCAAATGTGATGAAACTTATGGAAAGCTTATAACCAGAGGAGATATATATATATATATATATATATATATATATATATATATATATATATATATATATAATAAACAAACACTGTTTTTTGCCTTGTTTCATAAATTTTCTTATGGCTACTGCACAATCTAGGTTTGGCGTTATAAGCCCATTTTCAAGTACATTACTAACTGCAAAGATAATATTGTAAAGGTAAACATGATGATAAGGCAAAGGCAATCACCACAACTTCTTAATATATCGATCCTTGACTTCATGTAAAATTACTTCAATGGCGTTTTTTTGATAAATTAGATATGGAATCACACAATTCAGCAACTACTCTAATGTGACTTAACATACCTAGGAGTAAAGTGATGCATTAGCCAAGAACTTTTTATCTACTTTTTACTTCTACACTGGAATTGTGATATCATCTCTAAACGAGGTGAATAATTGAATTTGAATGGGTTTGCTCGTTTAGTCATGTTAGTGTAATTCCTGAATTGTGTAATTCCATACTTAACTAGACAAAAATGGTCGGTTAGACCGTCAGTGAGAGAACAACTCTACTAATCCAAGTACACCGTTCGTTTGTTACGTATTTTTATGAGCTTCAAACATGAGCGACTTCAGTAATGGATAGGAATTGTGATTGCTGTTTACAGATGTGAGCTGAGTTGTGACCCTTCGCTCACATCTCCAGGTTGTTTTGGCTTCCGTCACACTGCTTGAGGCTACTGCCAAGGGGCATGACTGTGGGGACTCGGATGCGGGTGTGCGACGGACGTCGAGCGCGTCCCACGTGTCTCGCGATCGGTCCACTGCTGTGGCCGCCCCGTGTACTGCCTGCACTGAGGTTGACCCCTCACTCGTGGTCGAGTGGGAGATCATTCAAAAGTCTGGCAGGCAGCAAAAGACTTTCGAGGGGCCGATCGTAGGGCCTCACCGATTCGTTTGACGAACAGGTTTCTGGCGTTATCTGTGGCTGACGCGCCGGCCGATGTGGCCGAGAGGTTCTAGGCGCTACAGTCTGGAACCGCGAGACCGCCACGGTTGCAGGTTCGAATCCTGCCTTGGGCATGGATGTGTGTGATGTCCTTAGGTTAGTTAGGTTCAAGTAGTTTTAAGTTCTAAGGGACTGATGACCTCAGAAGTTAAGTCCCATAGTGCTCAGAGCCAATTGAACAATTTTTTTTGTGGCTGACAAAGTGTCTGAGCCGGATGCAGTGGTCCACCATCTTCCAGAGGAAGCTTCTCGGTCCACAAGGTCTGATCATTCACAGAAGTTGGGTTTTCTGGTAGTTGGGAAGCTCCAATGTCAGTCCTTAGGACTTTGGTACGGAGAGCATATGCTAATTTCAACGTGGACAGCTGAACCCAAGAATTTGCGCATTTGATTGCTGTTTTTAAGGAAAATTGATACTTCACGGGCAATGGAGTTTGGACCATATCTGGAGGTGTATGAACAGGAACATAGATCGGTGGCCTTTCTTCCTTTTGCTGGAGGCAGATCGATTAAGATTTGTCGAATTTTAAGGAATTTTAACATTAAGAGTGTGTTCCGTCCACCTTCAAAGATTAGGGCACTACTCGGCTCTGTGAAAGATGATTTGGGGCTTAGGAAACCCGGTGTCTACAAAATTCCGTGTCAATGTGGGAAGGCTTACATTGGCCGTTCGATTCGCAGAGTTCATGACAGGTGTGTGGTAACCTATCCTAACCTAACCTAACCTCATCGCCGTCATAGGAGGCTACAACAGCCGGAAAAATCGGCAGTAGCAGAACACTGCTTAAATGAGGGACACAGTACGAAATTTGATGAAACTGTGGTAGTTGCCAACATTTCCGGTTTTTGGAACAGTGTCTATAAATGGGTGATAGAAATTAGATTGGCGGATAATTTAATCAACAGAGAAAACGGGTTTCCTCTTAGCAAGACGGGGAATCCTGTATTATCTCGTATCGAAATTGAACGTTCTTCGGTGCAGCCCTGAGTGCGATATATCGTTGCCAGCAGTGTTCTACTAAGGGCGGCGCCACCGCCCTGTCTTGGAGGGCAGCAACCGTGATGGGCAGTGCAAGCGCCGTGCACTGAGCGGTGGCCTATATAGGACGTCGATCTGCAACCTGGCGTCAGTTCTCAGCGAGACTCATCATCAGAAGCAGCATTCTCCTGAAGATGGCGACCAGTTGGATCGCCGAAATATCGAGACAAGTTGATTTTAGGATCCGACAGCAAACCCGTAGAGACTAGCAAGACTTATTACGCCGGGAAAGCTGACGTAGTCACATACTTTTTGTATTGTATTACAACTTCCCCATGTTTCACGTTACGAATCTACAATTTTTTAAATAAAACCTGAATTAAACATTGGGAAGACCATTCCTGCTGTAATTAGTATTTATTTTTATGTAAAAGTCATGAGAACAAAAATGTTCCACAGGTTACGGGGCCCTTTATACACTAAAGAGCCAAAGAAACTTGTACACCTGCCTAGTATCGTGTAGGGTCCCCACGAGCACGCAGAAATGCCGCAACACGAAGTGGCATGGAATAATGTCTGAAGTAGTGCTGGAGGGAACTGACACCATGAACCCTGCAGGGCTGTCCATAAATCCGTAAGAGTACAAGGGGGTGGAGATTCCTACTGAATAGCACGTTGCAAGGCGTCCCAGATATGCTCAATAATTTTCATGTCTGGGGAGTCTGGTGGCCAACGGAGGTGTTTAAACTCAGAAGAGTGTTACTGCTCTGTATCAATTGGACGTGTGGGGTGTCGCATTGGCCTGCTGGAATTGCCCAAGTCCGTCGGAATGCTCAGTGCACGTGAATGGATGCAGGTAATCAGACAGGATGCTTACATACGTGTGACCTGACAGAGTCAGGAGTCATATATAACTACAACTGCACACGCCCCACACCATTACAGAGCCTCCACCAGCTTGAATAGTTCACTGCTGACATGCAGGGTCCATGGATTATGAATTTGTCTCCATACCCGTGCACCACTATCCGCTCGATACTATTTGGAACGAGACTCGTCCGACCAGGCAACCTGTTTCCAGTCTTCAACAGTCCAATGTCGGTGTCGACGGGCCTAGGCGATGCGCAAAAGCTTTATGTCGTGCGGTCATCAGGAGTACACGAGTGGGCCTTCGGCTCCGAAAGCCCATGTCGATGATGTTTCGTTGAATGATTCGCAGCCTGACAAACTGATGGTGAAGCATTGAAATGTGCAGCAGTTTGCGGAAGGGTTGCACCTCTGTCACGTTGAACGACTCTCTTCAGTCGTCGTTGGTCCTGTTCTTGCAGGATCTTTTTCCGGGTGCAGTGATGTAGAAGATTTAATGTTTTACCGGATTCCTGATATTCAAGGTACACTCGTGAAATGGTCGTACGGGAAAATCCCTAGTACATCACTACCTCGGAGATACTGTGTCACATCGCTCGTGCGCCGACTATAATACCACATTCAATCTCACTTAGATCTTGATAACCTGCCATTATAGCAGCAGTAACCAATCTAACAACTGCGCCAGACACTTGTTTTCATATAGGCGTTTCCGATCGTAGCGCGGTATTCTGCCTGTTAACATATGTCTATATTTGGCTAGTGAGCCTATATCAGTTTCTTTTGCGCTTCAATATATATCCTCACTCAGTCCATAAACTAGTTGCTTCTCCTGTTTTCTAGAGGAATCTAGTTAGGTAATGATCGCATATGTAAACGAAAGGCTCGCTGTTAAGTAACGTCCGACAGGTATGGAAACACATAACGCACTTACGATGTAAACTGACACAGGCTACAAGGAAGACTATCGTTGTCTATGCTTACTTAAGACAGTCTGCGGTTGCCTACGATACATATGCGACACTAGTCCTGACTAATTTACATGATTGCCAGATTTTTCTTAAACGTTCTTGCAGTTTCACGTGGGATAACACTGGACCCAAACAGGTGGGATACATACATAGTGCCTCGGGAGGAAGGGGTAACAAGAAGCGCATCCGGTAACCCTCTGTTACTAGCACTGCCGAATTCGGAATAGCATCCAACCCCTACAATACACTGGACGACCAGGATAAAGGAGAAAATATAAACAAAGAGCACTTGCGTGTAATTAAATAGGGGCATCAGAGTGATATACAATATACAATTAAATAGTGCTAGGACGGCATAGAATGTGTAAGAAGAACCATCTTTATGCTTTGTAAGACGCCGCGCACTGGATTATAATGTCGTAAGAATGCTGAGTGTAACGAAACGATATGGAAATCTTTGAGGCGTTGAATAGCGTCTCACAAGGAACATGTTTAGGATGAAGACATATGGGGCCCCGCACCTCCCACCAGGCCATTCCTTGCACAGCAGAAGTGAGTTTGCATGTGCACTACCGCACCTAGTGTTGTGATAGCTGTGGATGCATTTGACGCGAACAAGCCCATCGGCCTGCAAACTCACATTGGCTTTTGACGGGGTATTCTGACTCCATGTGCTGCTCCGGCTGGCCGTTGTGGCCGATGTGGCCGAGCGACTCTAGGCGCTTCAGTCTGATACCGCGCTGCTGCTACGATCGCAGGTTCGAATCCTGCCGCGGGCATGGATGTGTGTGCTGTCCTTAGGTTAGTTAGGTTTAAGTTGTTCTAAGTCTAGGGGTCTGATGACCTCAGATGTTAAGTCCCATAGTGCTCAGAGCCATTTGAACCATTTTTTGAACCATTTTGGTGCTCCTGTAACTACAACGCTCTGTAGCGTTGGTGAATGGCGTTTCTGAACAAGGCTTCCTAATGCTTATTTGTTTATCAAGGTTACCCCTGCAACTCTTGGTTTGTGCTCATACATGCGTCAATATTACTTGGTAGATGTCTGTCATGAACTTTGTGGACAAATTAAAGGTAGTTTAGGACAATGCTGATAAATGTAACCCTTAAATGCTTCGAAATGAGCATAGTAGGGAATAACTGAGGGGAGACAGTGTGGGACGGGAAAACAGTGTAACAAATTTGTTTACAAATCACAGTAACTGAACATTAGAGCTTTTTATGTATGAAATGTTGCGACGCTTTATAATTGAGGACTGTAATGTCACTAAAGTGTAAAAGGCTCAGAAGAAGGAAATGGCTCTGAGCACTATGGGACTTAAGATCTATGGTCATCAGTCCCCTATAACTTAGAACTACTTAAACCTAACTAACCTAAGGACATCACACAACACCCAGTCATCACGAGGCAGAGAAAATCCCGGACCCCGCCGGGAATCGAACCCGGGAACCCGGGCGTGGGAAGCGAGAACGCTACCGCACGACTCAGAAGAAGGACTTGAATGGGAAGTCTTGGTGCAGAACTGACTGCCAGCATTGGAGTGACTGGTGGAGAAGAGAGACGTACGTGTAGTTGTCACCACTGATGGTGGCAGAGAAAACAATACAGGTACCACCAGAACTAAGTGACTGGCAGAGTGACCACCCCACCTGTAAACTTTGTGGCCACAAAGCTGAGACTACATTGAAAGCCTTTGAATTTTGACATCCGAATCTATACATACAGGGTAATTCCATAATGATGTTGCAAACTTTTAGAGATGATGGAAAAAGGGAAATGTATCAATCTGAGTCAATGAGCAAGTCGAGAGGTATAAGCGAAACGTTGCTCAGCTTCCACCTCAGCCTTGCACAACCTTTAGAAAATGCCCCAAAAACGAATCCTGATAATGACGTACTGAATTCGCGTTGAATACTCCTCAATTGCATTGTATTGTATTGTTTGGAACCGGGGACCTAGAAACGATGGAGAGGCTTTGTCCCCGCCGTAGTCCTCAATGGTTCACAACACCACAACAGGCTACTGCAGTCCACTCACTCCACCGCCGCCCCACACAGAACCCAGGGTTATTGTGCGGCTCGGGCCCCAGTGGACCACCCCGGGCACATCTCACAGCAGACGAGTGTAACCCCAATGTTTGCGTGGCAGAGTAATTATGGTGTACGCGTACGTAGAGAAAGTGTTTGCGCAGCAATCTCCGACATAGTGTATCTGAGGCGGAATAAGGGGAACCAGCCCGCATTCGCCGAGGCAAATGGAAAACCACCTTAAAAACCATCCGCAGACGGGCCGGCACACCGCACCTCGACACTAATCCTCCGGGCGGATTATTACCGGGGACCGGCGCGCCTTCCCGCCTGGAAAGCTGTGCGTTAGACCGCACGGCCAACCGAGCGGGCTATACTCCTCAATACCGTAAGATAATTGCCCCTCCGGATAGACAAGTAACGCAGCATATACCTTGATGCCAGAGAACTGAAAATCCTAAGAACACTGAACGATAATAATGAATTCCACTTCTTTGCACAAGTTTCACTAGATGTTACATTTACAACAGTTTTTCACAATGGTGTCCCTCGGCGTCAATGCAGACATGACATCGTCATGGTAATGTCAGTCGTACCCTATTAAATACGCCCGCTGTCGTTTGAACAGCATCGCAGGCAGCGAGAATTGTTGCCAGGTATCCTCTTTAGTGTCGAGAGGCGTGTCGAACACAAGACTTTTCACGTTGCCCCACAAGAAGGAGTCAAATGGACTGGGATCAAGTGAATGGGCTGGTCTCCAAATAGTTTCTCTTCTGCCTATCCACTTTTCAGGGAATGTCTGATCCAGTTATTCACGAACCCTCATTCCAAAGTGAAATAGGGCTCCATCATGTTGGAACGACCTCCATTGACGAATAAGAAGGGAAATATGTCTGCCTGTAAGTCGTTTAAATGAACGCTAATAACTTAAGTACCAGCCCAATATAACAACTACACTGAAAAAGAAATAGTATTGTTGTTTTTTGCACTATTATGAGACAGACTGTTACATATCATGGAGGATGAGGTTGAGTACTTTGTATCGCTTGCTTTCTATACGCTGTGCCCTGCTTGAAGGTAACCATACACAACATGTGACAGATATGCGTGCTCCACTAGCCACTAGAGTGCACTGGCCATTGGAGTACAACATATCATTCACATGCGGTGTAAGAGTTCCATTCATTCATCAGCAGAAGCTGAGATTCATCTTTGTTATGTGCAGTGATAATAATATATGTATATGTAATACTTGGCATACTGAGTTTGTAATAGCATGTGACTCATGCTATACTTGTCAGTCAACACTAACATCCTCATAGCATGCTAAAAATCCATGCCCATCACGTCTTGGAGTCGGTTTTATTAAGACCTGGAAAATGAGAAACAGTACACACTAGTTACGCTGTAATCAAAATCACACTGTCATTATGGTTATGGTACAGAATTTATGGATCACAGTTCAAACGGAAGGTACTTTGACATTTGTACCCACAGATTAGTACACAGCAGGTGTATTACAAGTGTTCAGTTAATATATCAAGAAATGTAGTCAGTCTTTAAATTGTTCGGTTTTAAAACACCGCTAAAATATAGGCTACATGTGATGTAAAGCACTTTATCATTCATATGAAAGAGCTACGAAATTTCAGCCAATAGATGCTGTCAACAGCACTGCGGAAAGGCATCATCACTAGTAGCGGCTCAGTCCATAATATCTTCAGTTGCCAGAAAGCATGCCATGTTAAGAAAATAATTTTGTTGCAGTAAAATGGATATTCTTAGAAAAATTGGGACAGAAAATAAATGGAGAACTTAATAATAAAGCATTTCCCGTGCTTTGTAATCGTCTTTTTATTTCACCAGTATACATTTAAAAATAAAGACTTGTATATTGTATATGAATACAACACGCAATACTATTTTCTGTAATATACAATAAACGGTTACTAATATGACAAATTAACAGTGTTTAATCTGTAATTCTCTTGTGGATAGAAAGTTAATATTATTTGGCTAGGACACATTTTTCAGGGAAATTGTTCTGATGAAAAATGAAGAACATAAATAATGACTATCGTACAACAACTTGTTAAGAATGCAGTGGCCCACATGAAACCTAGAGAAATAATATGTCATTGTTATTGAGAGAAGTGAGTCTAGTGAAACTACCCATGGAAGTTGAATTAATCTTCAATATTACTGTGAAGAATACCTGCAGGAAATACACATTAGAAGTACAACCACAAATGTTCGTAAAGTTTTCATAATGATGTTCAAACTGACAATATAACACGTCATTTGATGACATATCTCGCTATAAAACAAGGAAGAAATTTTATATCTTAACGAAGAGCACTGTTGCCTAGGAAAACCACACGCTATGTGGAGTCCATTAACTACCCAAAAGGAACATTCAGAAACTTCTTGGTAGACAGAACATCGTCAACAGAGATGGAGGATATTGCTGCGATGGTAACAGAAATACAATAAATTATCAACATGTGAAACTTGTTTGTCTGTAACTTGTTTGATATGAATAACGTTCGCTGAACAAGCTTTATTCAAATATATTTATGTTTTGTTAATGTTGCAGAGATATGCATTACAAATTATTGAACGTCACGGCGACGTAATAGTCAAAATAATGTACTACGCACTATATGTATGTGATACTCCCAACATCCTGTGGTAACTCAGTTATTCTCATCATCAACAAGGCATGTGAAATTTGAACAAAATATTTCGACCATGTGAGGGGTGAATTTTAGAACTTGTTTCAGAAGATGTATCAAAGTAGACTGAAGAGCATCAGAGCTCATGGATTCAGTGCAATTAGCTTCTACTGAAGCTAAAATGATCCTTTGGTTTTACTTCATCGACTTTACCAAGTTACCGTGTATTTAAATGCTTACAAAACTCAATTTTCCTCCTGACGAAAGTGATGCTGAAAGTAGGTGGGCAGTGTACATAATACTACCTAGTATGCGTAAGATACATGGTGAGCGGCTAGACCCGAACAGCGGTTGATTAATAAGTAGTTTGTACACACATTGAACATGATGCTTAGACAACCGTCGTTCATAAAACTATATAAAATTCTTCCAAAAGTTCCGTGACTGATTTTATTCCGGGCATAGAAGCGATGTGGTGGCATTATCTACAATCAAAGCTTCAACTAAGAACTGTAAACCACATACGCGAGTTCTAGTCCTGAGTTATAAGCAGACAATGGCAAGTAGTGGACGTGCGAACTCACTGTTTCAACGCAGTTTTGTCCAAAATCGCAATGGAGAAACGACACAATGCAGAAATTCACACGAGGGTTCAACGATTTGATCACATAAACAACATAAAAACCAATGTGACGTGTGAGATGAACAAAATCCAAAAGAAGAAATTTTCTGACAGTTCCCGTTGTTATATGGACTTTCTGTGCTTTGTACCAAAGTTCGGGTAGACAACACTAGAACACTAGAACCATTAGAATCTTTATCTTAACATTTTCTGTTCTCTATTAAGTCAGTCAAGAATTTTTTGGAGTGGCAGCTATGGGTACACATATACTCATAATCTAGTATTAATTTTCTTCTAATAATGTAGTGGAGTGTAAGAACACTTTGTTAGTAACTGCTTCTAACCAGGTGAATTGCATTTTCGCTCAGATACTTAAAAGTAGTACATAAATTTTGACACAGCATCAGCAGTGCATTGCTATACTCCTTCATAAAGCTATGTCATCTCATTGCAATGCAGTCAAATTAAATCTACACTCTTGAGCTAGTTTTCATATTTCGGTAACCTACGGAAAACCGTGCATATTATGACGTGTAATATGCAAATATTTCACATTTTGAAACGCTAGTAAGTCTCTCAAACTGCGCTTCAATTAACATTACCTTATAATATTAATCTCTGACAGACTACTAGTGGTTACAGAAAACATAAGCTCAATTACTCTGTGTCTCAGTTCGAAAATATACGTTTTCCTTACGCTACAAAATAAACACCGAAATTGATCAATTACGTAAGATCTGTGAGTGAACATGTGTCTTACCTTACTGATTTTCTACAATTCTTATCTGCTCTTTTTGAAATGTTAATTGCATAAATAATAGACTTTAAATAGACATGATGTTTCTGTGATATTTAAGAATCATTATTTTTGCAGTTGAATTTTAGTTTGGCTTTTAATTAAACAGCGCCGGCCGCGGTGGTCTAGCGGTTCTAGGCGCTCAGTCCGGAACCGCGCGACCGCTACGGTCGCAGATTCGAATCCTGCTTCGGGCATAGATGTGTATGATGTCCTTAGGTTAGTTAGGTTTAAGTAGTTCTAAGTTCTAGGGGACTGATGACCACAGATGTTAAGCCCCATAGTGCTCAGAGCCATTTGAACCATTTTTTTAATTAAACAGCTGAAACTAAACCGGAAGGTTGTGATGCTATGAACTGTGATGGAAGAGATAAATGACGTTTTACAACAGTGTTATGCAATACAACGCACCTATCAGAAGCACTTGTTATGAATAGCGATTTAAAATGCCTTTAATTCAGAAAATTCATCTAAGATGCTATAAGACTTGTTGATTCGGCTGAAATGTTGATGCACAGTTCATTTGTCTATTCACCTTAAGGATGCAAGTGTTTAAACTGTTTAACCTCTCACTGGGCCATGTCGAAGTTAACCATGCACAAAGATAACAAAAGCGGGTGCTCCAGTAAGATATGGTTACAGGAATATGGCATCTTTCTCACGAGCGGCGCAAGAAATTTATTCTCTCCTGAGCTGATTTTCTAATATTTCTTTGTATTGTGTACTAAGGAATATAGCGACAACTACAGAGTCGTCTGGAACCACGGACCGCTACGGTCGCAGGTTCGAATCCTGCCTCGGGCATGGATGTGTGTGATGTCCTTAGGTTAGTTAGGTTTAAGTAGTTCTAAGTTATAGGGGGCTGATGACCTCAGAAGTTAAGTCCCGTAGTGCTCAGAGACATTTGACAACTACAGAGCCCTGACAAGGCTTCAAGAACGTGACTCAAGTTTCCATTTGACAGACTACCAGTATAGATCTCCATTTTACCCCAGAATTTATTTTGTCAAGACCTGGAAAATGTGAAACAGAGCACTTCCTTAATGCTGTTATCAGTATCAAAGTGCAAAAACCGTAAATTATTGTTTTCTTACATAGTTAAACTATATTTTCCTTAGCACATTACTGTATACATGGGACGTATTTCAATTTTTAATTATTGTAGCAACAGATTTAAGACAATAACATATCGATTTCGAAAACTCCGTTCCCTTTGTAGTACAAATATTTAATGCTTTATAAATAGAGATATTTACAAACAGCTTGGCTACAGACGATCGACGGTGTCATGAGGCACTGAGTTTCGTTCTACTCGCGGCAAACAGTGCGTTGCATTAAAGCCTTGATTTGTTGGTTGCACATAGATTCTATACTATACCTTCACCTTCGATATACTACTGAACATCAGTTACGATGCGACTAGAGCTAATACGGTGATGGAAAAACAGTAATAACCCCAAGAAGTAACGAAATATAGGGAATACATTTATTTTGGTAACATATTTCATTGATTAGCGTTCCAAGATCACAGATTAATGTAAGCGCGAGTAAAGTAATCGAAAATCTGCAATGCTGGTGCATTAACAACTTATGCAATCGCTAGAATGTTGAATGCGAACATGCAAACGTGCATGCTTTGCGTCGCATTGGTGTCGTATGTAAGTTTATGGGATGGATTTCATACCTGTTGCACTTTTTCGGTCAATACAGCCACGATTAATGCTTGTTGTGGATGACGCTAGAGCTATTGGCCAATGATGTCACGTACAAACTCGATTGGAGACAGGTCCGGTGATCGGACAGGCCAAGAAAACAAGTCGACACTCTGAAATGCATGTTGGTGTTGAACTGCGGTATGTCGACGAGCGTTATCCTCTTGGAAAGTACCAACTTGAATGCTGTTCTTGAATTGCAACACAGCAGGTCGAATTACACGACTGACGAACAAAATTTGAGTGAAGGTGCTTGGGATACCCATAGGAGTGCTCCTGCTGTCATACAAAATCGCACCCCAAACGATAATTCCAGGTGTGGGTACCCAACTGAATTCGCTATTGTCGGTGGTTTTGGGTCAGTGGGAATGCCTGCTACAGGGCGCTTGGCACGGAGCTATCCTTGAAGTAACCGATTTGCAACAGTTAGTTCTGTACTGTAGTGCCAACGGATGCTCGAACTGCTGCTGCAGACGCAGTACTATTCGTCGCAGCCATAAACCGAGCACGACGGTCTTTCCTCTCGGTAGTATGACGTAGCCATTCGGACCCGGTCTTCTTGCGATCTTCCATCAGTCATGTACAGAGGCTACTTTCCTGCAAAGTCGTTCAGAAATATCGCAGACAGAACGTCCAGCTTGTAATAGCCTTGTTACACGACCTCGTTTGAACACTGTGAGCTGTTGATAATGGTATCTTCGTCCTATCAAATGCATTCCGGACTAATATCACTCAATACGTATAATTTCAAAGGTAACTAAAACTCACGACTGTTACGGCATGTATTTAAAGTAAACCTGATTTAGATTCCGATATAGACGCTACAAGCGTTACTCTTAAGAAACTTGCGTGAAATTTGAACACGCGTCATCTTTCAGACGTAGAAACACGCCTACCAACTGTCGTTTATCTCGCACAACTGTTTCCTGTTGCTGTGATGTTTTTTTTCCCGTCTGTGTAAAATAGGAGCCATTGATACTTGTATCTGAATCAAACGGCCCTCCTTCTTGTACCTTCGTTCCGAATCGGTGTAAGGTCGTCATGGTTATGAACCATTTGGCATCGTTAATTTAAGAGATGCGACAATAACTCTCTGGCACGACCTCACTGCCCCTGGATGGAAGATGTGTACCCCAACTGTCTGCAATGAGACCGTAACAATAACTTTTGCCAACGATGTAGTGTGTGACGAATAAGTGTTTTATAAAACTTGCGAGAAATAGAGTGAGTCAGTTCTCTTTTCCTCTGTGAATCAGCTCGGAGCCCCCACGTGCTAATGCACGAAAATGTCACCCACACACAACCCAGCATATTACAGTTCACTGGTTACGTGGTTCGACTTAATAATGTAGCTGTGTTTTATGTCTAAGGGCACCAACTCGCACCTGTGGTATAGTACCCAAAATATTTTTTAAATAGACGCATGCAAAAATTGCTACATTAGAATATATGAACGCATTCACAGTTGGTTAAAGCTTCTTGTAAGTGAATTTTATTGCTTCTCCCATAAAAACGAAAAAAAAAATTGAAAGGAATATAATTCACCCTTTATCCTTGAAAACTCAGTGTCCGATTGAGGGTTTATACCTCAGTGGAGGCTATCACCTAATTCACGATAAATCCAGTGAGCTTTTTCCAAGAAAATCGTTAAAATTCCACAGCACCAGTTCAATCTACAAGTTCCTCGCTAGCTCCCACTAAAATTACATGAAGTCCAGCTTGTAACTGGGTGCAAGTGCCTAAAATTGATAAAATCACCACGAGTTTGCCCTACTCGTAGTCGGAACACTACGCAGTTCTCAAAGTCCAGATAGAGCACTTAGAATAACCCCGCATACGCAAACAGAAAAAAAATCACATGTCCCTACAAATGACCTACCACGAAATTCACTGATTTCAGAGTTGGGGACATACAATAATTTAGCGCACATAAATCGCGGTTATGCTGCCGCTCATCAAACACAGCGTCTCACAGATAATTATTCAGCAATCACAAAGCACCTACATCGTGGGGTGAGATGTTCTGCAATTCCCCTTGACCAAGTATGGTGCTGTGCTGTACTCACTGGCAGCTGTCACATCGAACAAACTGTTTCTGCAGCCTGCGGTCCATATTATTAAAGAGAACATAATCTTGAAATACCCCTGTACACTTCCATAGCCCAAAATGCCTGTGACTAAGAAGCACATAATTTATGAGTGACTGTACATGCTCCTCAGACCAGCACCTTTCTTTGTTGCCTTTCTTCCTGCGGAATAATATCTCCCTATTAACTTTATAAAATTTAGAATACTTTTCCCTCCTCTTAGTCCCTAAACTGGATTTCACGAGCCTCAAATTAGAGCGGGCGCTCTGTATCCGTTTAACATCCTTACATAAGCTCCTAATACACTGAAGCGGCAAAGAAACTGGAATAGGCATGCGGATTCAAATATAGAGAGACATGCAAAAAGGCAGAATACGGCGCTGCGGTCGGCAACGCCTATGTAAGACAACAAGTGTCAGGCGCAGATGTTAGATTGGTTACTGCTGCTACAATGGCAGGCTATCAAGATTTAAGCGACTTTGAACGTGATGTTATAGTCGGCGCTCGAGCAATGGGCCACAGAATCTCCGAGGTAGCGGTGAAGTCGGGATTTTGCCGTACGACCATTTCACAAGTGTACCGTGAATATTAGGAATTCGGTATAACATCAAATCCCCGACATCGTTGTGGCCGGAAAAAGATCCTGCAAGGACGGGACCAATGACGACTGAAGAGAATCGTTCAACGTGTCAGAAGTGCAACCCTTCAACAAATTGCTACACATTTCCATGCTGGGACATCAACAACTGTCAGTGTGTCACCACAGTAAGTCAACGATAATTCAGGAAAGATTCGCAAAACCTATATAAAGACGTTGAAAAAGGGCACTGGACTTGGTATAATTGAAAAATTTATACAGCAAAGCAGCATGATGTTCTGCACATGTCGGACGCTGTGAAATCAACTGTTGGGTTTAAGTGTCCATGGCGATCCGTGACACAAGGCGATGTACTTAGTGCGCTTATTGCCACACGGTCCTTGATGGAAGAGGTGAAGAATTTCATTTTGAAGCAATGGTGCCACATTCACTCAGGGTTGGTCATTCTCAGTGTGTAATAACGCCCTGATGGACAGAAAAGTTGTGCCGAAGAGCAAAATAACGGCGTAGAGGTGGACCACTAATCCGATTAATTGAATTTGGCCAGTCGGTGCAGCGTTACTGCAGCAAAATCTTGAGACTGGAGTCTACAGCCGTTGCCTGAGCAAACTGTTCGTGGCTGACGAGAAAACCATCAACTAATCCATTGTACTGAAAGTAAATGTCGAAACATAAATCCTTAGAAGTGTCAAACGCCGAATCAGTGCCAACTGGGAGGCGAGAAATAGTGTCGCCATTCGAATGCTTAACCGTTGGGCTGTACAAAGTTTCGTACTGTTAACTTGAGTGGAGTAAAGGCCAAACCTGCAACTTGCACCGTGTATGGAGGAATTGGCTTGAAAGGTATGAACGAGGACGTGAGAGACTTGTGCTCCATTACCAAGAGAAATTTTCTTACACACTGGCGAAATCTGGTCGCCTCATTTATCGTAGAAAGCGCTTCCTTCTCAGTCTGCGAATAGTTGCACTGTGCCTTGTTCATTCAAGTGTAAATTCCGTTGGCCTGTCCAGAGATCCAACTCTGTGAAAGAACAGAGCCAATCCCTTATGAGTGTGTGAAACCCCCGCAAGACCAGCTTAGTGAAGTCGAAATGTAAGGAAAAATCACTCAGTCAAATGTCTTTCGGCAGCTGAAATGCTACCGGACACTCTAGTTCAATCAAACAGAACATCCTTTCATCGTGAGCGATGTAATGGAGCTGCTTTCAGCACAGCTTTCGGAATTATCCGAACGTAATAAGTCAATTTACCCAATACGAATTGGAGTTCACTGATGCTCCTAGGAGCTGGTAGGTCCCTCACAGCGCTTAAGAGCGACTACAAGTGGTGGATACCCTTACTGTTGATCACACGTCCTCAATATTCAGTCACATCCTGAAAGAAAAATGGTTCAAATGGCTCTGAGCACAATGGGTCATCAGCCCCTAGAACTTAGAACTAATTAAACCTAACTAACCTAAGGACATCACACACATGCATGCCCGAAGTAGTATTCGAAAAAAATGGTTCAAATGGTTCTGAGCACTATGGGACTTATCATCTGAGGTCATCAGTCCCCTAGAACTTAGAACTACTTAAACCTAACTAACCTAAGGACATCACACACATCCATGCCCAAGGCAGGATTCAAACCTGCGACCGTAGCGGTCGCGCGGTTCCAGACTGTAGCGCCTAGAACCGCTCGGCCACACTGGCCGGCTGCAGGATTCGAACCTGCGACCGTAGCGGCCGCGCGGTTCCAGACTGTAGCGCCTAGAACCCTGGACGGCTCCTGAAAGAAAGAACACTAGCCTTTATTACAGTTTAACCCAGAATCTGAGAGCACCTGAAACAATTGCATGGGGGCTTAATTAAAATAGAATGCAAATAATTTTAATTTTTTGATTTGGTAGCTGTCTGTTCGATTACGAAGTCTCGTAACGGTTGGCCCTGACTAGTATTATTACGCAATCTGGCTGAATAGAACAACAACAAAGAATGAAATGGAAATTTTCATTAACACAATTAATTAATTAAGTCCCCAGCAACTATAAAACCTACGAAACCAAAGCACAAGTGTAACTGTTCTGTGTGTGGAAGTATGACTCAACGTACGCATCTGGCACGGTTCTTCTTCAACAACACAAGAAATTTTAAATATCATTTATACTGAATTAATTAAAGGAAATAGAAATACCATAATTACTCAAGAAAACCAGAATTACACTCTAATCCCAGAACACAAGCCAGATGCTTTGTTGACTGAACCTGTAATGAAGCATTATTTACGACATTAAATAATGAAAAATAAATCAAGTTTCGTTACCTTCATATATTGACCAAAATCACTCTAATCATTACAATATATCTCCACACCGACTCGCTATTACCACATCTCAACAAGAACTTTTCAGTATCACATCTCAGCAAGCACTCCCTACTAGCACATCTCAAAAAACACTCTCTGCTACGAGTTCTTAACAAGCACTGACTACCACGAGCTCTCCCCAAGCACTGCCCACTACGACATCTCAATAATCACTGCCAGTGGAGGCGGCGGAACAATACTCTCTAGCGCGATCTCTGGCGCTGTGGCTCAGTGTAGCCACCTTTCACAATTTCATGAAATTGGAAAAACCATCACTGATATTAAGACCCGTAATGACTATGCGATCCAATTAGTTTGAACTGGAAGGAACTGGATCAGTCAAATGTGCCAAATAACACGGAAAAGTTGCAGGTGTGGAATGACTGCCAAAGGGAAACTTCAGAAACTTAAATAACCTCATTTGGGTGTTGATCCAAAAACTTGTAGCTACTGTTCATCCAAGGTAACTGGCAAATAGGCAACGCAAGTATCAATCTTGAGATATTACAGTCTGTGGATCTCATTTCGTCTAGGCATCTGCTCATGGGCGGAACCTGCCTGAAGATTTCCTTGTTATCACTAGAGGTGATGTTCACTGACTGGCTGCTACGGGAAAATTTTTCTGCCAAGGTATAGATCCTTATCTCTGATGGCGTGAGGTATGAATGGTGCCAGGCCAAAACGTGGCTGTGCGTTGTCAGCCTCAGAGTAGTAGGTTGCTTTGACCGTCTTTAAAAATGTCAGTAAATGCGCCACAAAGTTCAGCTAATCTGTCCGTAGGCACAAAAAAGTTCTTGAATGTGCAAGCAAAACAAGTCATAAGAATTCATGTTTTTGCCGTCACGAGAGCACAAAATCGTGAATGAAACTATCTTAGTAGCCTTACGATATATGGCAGACAGGCTTCAAATAGATAACACATTACTGTGACTTCTAGCATAACGGGAAAGAGTTGCCTGTGACTTATGTAGCTTAGGCTTGCTCGACAGTTCGTAATTGATTCTGTTCAACGAAGTCACTCAAGCACCAGTATCCAGATGCAAGTGTATTTGGTGACTGGTAATCTGCCACGAGACAAACAGTTTATTTGCCTGACGCTGAACGTAAGTGTGTGAGTTCTTCGTGGCCGCACTAGACTTGTACTGTGTTATACTGAGTCACTACTTGTCTGTGAAACAATTGCATGGTCATTCAGAGACTGAGACTTTGGAGAAAGTGCAAGGTGTGCGTTAAACTTGCGTTTTTGGAAACAGACAGCTTGAGTGCACCATGCGAGATGCAGCAGTGATTAGCAGACTGGATTCGTATTCGGGAGGACGACGGATCCAACCCGCGACCGCATTTCCTGATCCAGCTTTCCCGTGACTTCTCTAAATCGCCGATTTCCTTCCCCATTGAGCCGCAATCCGAGCTTGTGCTCTGCCCCTAATAACTTCATTGTCGACGGGACGTTAAACACTAATCTCCTCCTGCTCCTCAGCTTGAACGTGGCCGTTCTTGCCACACTGATTACACTCAGAGTCACGAAAGGGGCACGCACGAAGATTGTGAGCTTTGAAATACCGAGGACAATATTTAACACTGCTAGTTTGCTGCCTAGCACAATGAATCTGTTTACGTTGGTGTACTGGCTGAGACATCGCTATCCGCGGTGCACCAGCTACGGGCACAAACTTTTTCTTACTACTCTGTGTGGCACAAATTGGAATGGAATCGAAGTCAGCCACTGTATTGTCTTACAAATCCTGACGCTCCACTAATTCCAAAACCTGTTGTAAACTAGTATCCTACTTAAGAATCTGTTGGTGTTTATTAGCATGTGACACATTTATAGTAAGGGTGCCACTTCTCATGATATCACATTAATAACGTCCACACTTTTACTTAAATTTGCAACGGCGTGTAAGTCCTTGTAAGATTGATAGCCAACCGCAAATGTATCTGTTCAAATGATTCAAATGGCTCTGAGCACTATGGGACTTAACTGCTGTGGTCATCAGTCGCCTAGAACTTAGAACTACTTAAACCTAACTAACCTAAGGACACCACACACATCCATGCCCGCGGCAGGATTCGAACCTGCGACCGTAGCGGTCGCGCGGTTCCAGACTGTAGCGCCTAGAACCGCTCGGCCACACCGGCCGGCAATGTACCTGTTATAGTTGCCTCGTCAAATATAACAATTACTAACTTGCAGTTGCCACATTAATCTGTTCATCAAAGTGACTGCCAGCGTGTCACTTAATTCTTCATAAGGATCACTTTCAGGGTGGATGATGGAGTAAAGTTTGCAGACAAGCCTGTTCACTGACACACCACCTGTTGCTGGAAAATAAGGTTGTCTGCCCCTACCTCCAATGTGATCCTCCATGATGCGTGCGTGATACGTGCTGCTCGAAACACTCCTCGTGTGTTTAGTCAAAGGCACTTAATGGTGGAATGGAGCAGGCGCTGCTGGCTGTGGCTCTGCTGCGGGTTCCGTGGGTGCGGCTGCGTGTTTTACTGCACCGCAAGCAGTCTTGTCATCGTTTCCATCAAATTTTTCATCTGCTGTGCCTGACAGTGAACAGTCCGTGTTACTGACAATAACTGCGAAGGACAAGTCGTGATCAATACACACACACACAAATTGCAATGAGAAAGTATACACAGTCACTGAAAAAATGAATTAGAGGGACAAAAAAGCGAAAAGAGAAAGCAAGTTCAGGCGAAAGTTCTGAAGACCCGTAAGTGCAGTCTCGTCGCCAGCTGTATCGGTCTAGTGGTGGGTGCCGAGAAATAGGTACGCCTGAGACTTGGGATTTCCTGACGGGTTACTTTCTCATAGAGGAGCCGAGTGTATCAATCTCAACGTTTTAGTATACTTTTACATTATAGTCATTTTCTTTCAGGTATAGAATTATTGATCATCGGCAAAAAAACTTGCCTTAATAATAACAACCGAATATAAGTTATGTTTGTGACGACATTAAATAAAAAAAGAAGATGGATAAATACACGATATTCTCCATGTAGACTGGTTGCTTTGGGGGGAGGGGCCGGCCGGTGTGGCCGTGCGGTTCTAGGCGCTTCAGTCTGGATCCGCGTAACCGCTACGGTCGCAGGTTCGAATCCTGCCTCGGGCATGGATGTGTGTGATGTCCTTAGGTTAGTTAGGTTTAATTAGTTCTAAGTTCTAGGCGACTGATGACCTTAGAAGTTAAGTCGCATAGTGCTCAGAGCCATTTGAACCATTTGGGGGGAGGGGACCAAACAGCGAAGTCGTCGGTCCCATCAGATGAGGGATGGATGGGGAAGGAAATCGGTCGTGCCTTTTCAAAGGAATCATCCTGTCATTTACCTGAAGCGATTTAGGGAAGTCACGGCAAACATAAATCAGGGTGGCCGGACGCATATTTGAACCGTGGTCTTCCTGAAATCGAGTCCAGTGTGCTAAACACTGCGCCACCTAGCTCGGTTTCTTTATAGGGAGATGAGTAATACGCAAATGTAATTGGGGAATGTGAGTGATGTCACTTTCTGTAGGGGTGGCGGAAGTTATGAAATAATGATTACATAAGGTAAATTGCACTTACGAACCCTCTGAGAAACAAAATAACGGAAAGATTTATATTTATTCATATGTGTTTCATTTCTATTATTAATTTTATTTGTGATTAGAGGGTACACTAAATACCTATGGATGATACACAGGTAAACAGAGATTTTACGAACTATTTTGCAATTTCTTACCCCATTTTATTAAGAAGATGGAAATTTCCGCCCAGGTGGTGTTTTCAGTATTTTCTATGAAAATGGTGTCATTTTCTGCTGCAGGACTGTTAGCTTGGGTATTTTGTGAACCAGAATCTCTCACATGGGACCAGCCCCTGTTCTTGGAGAGGAAGGTCGAAGTTTAGGGAAATTTTCCGTGCTTAGGGGGCAGGAAGCCATAAAACAAGCGGTAATTTTCACAGCTATCACATTAAATGAGTTACATATTTCGATTACTCAAATGTCAGGAAACGATATGTATTACAGACTTAAAATTCCGCGGTGGTGACCCGTCTATCGCCCAACCACGAGAACAGCCGCTGTCATAACCCGATCCTCATCCGTACAAACATGCATGGCCGCCGTGCAAAGTCACACTGCGAGAGATGACTAAGAATCCATCTCATCACAAACACTCCAAGTGAGCGTAGCGATATCTGGTACGCCGCAACATTGCAACTTCCGTGTGGTTCAAAATATATAGCGAACCTTGCGTGAGACAGCGATACTTAAAAGTCATCGTACTTTGAAATGTCGTCAAATAGCTTATTCGGAAGACATCCCGCAGATTTAAAAGTCCTAAGCCAAGCCTCATAGAATGCACTGACATTGAAATTTCCCCTTTGTAAGTAAACAGGGTGGTCCATTGACCGGGCCAAATATCTCACGAAATAAGCGTCAAACGAATAAACTACAAAGAACGAAATTTGTCTAGCTTGAAGGGGGAAACCATATGGCGCTATGGTTGGTCCGCGAGATGGCGCTGCCATAGGTCAAACGGATATCAACAGCGTTTTTTTAAATAGGAACTCCCATTTTCATCCCATTTTTATTACATATTCGTGTCGTACGTAAAGAAATATGAATGTTTTAGTTGCTCCACTTTTTTCGCTTTGTGATATATGGCGCTGTAATAGTCACAAACATATGGCTCACAATTTTAGACGACTAGTTGGTAACATGTAGGTTTTTTAAATTAAAATGCAGAAAGTAGCTAGGTTTCAACATTTTATTTCGGTTGTTCCAATGTGATACATGTACCTTCGTGAACTTATCATTTCTGATAACGCATGCTGTTACAGCGTGATTACCTGTAAATACCACATTATTGCAATAAATGCTCAAAATGATGTCCGTCAACCTCAATGCATTTGGCAACACGTGTAAAGACATTCCTCTCAACAGCGAGTAGTTCGCCTTCCGTAATGTTCACACATGCGTTTACAATGCGCTGACGCATGTTGTCAGGCGTTGTCGGTGGATCACGAAAGCAAATATCCTTCAACTTTCCCCGTAGATAGAAATCCGGGGACGTCAGATCCGGCGAACGTGCGGGCCATGGTATGGTGTTTCGACGACCAATCCACCTGTCATGAAATATGCTATTCAATACCGCTTCAACCGCACGCGAGCTATGTATCGGACATCCATCATGGGGGAAGTCCATCGCCATTCTGTCATGCAGTGAAACATCTTGTGGTAACATAGGTAGAACATTACGTAGGAAATCAGCATACATTTCACCATCTAGATTGCAAACGATCAGATGGGGGCCAATCATCCTTCCTCCCATAATGCAGCACCATACATTAACCTGCCAAGGTCGCTCATGTTCCGCTTGTCGCAGCCATCGTGGATTTTCCGTTGCCCAATAGTGCATATTATGCCGGTTTACGTCACCGTTGTTGGTGAATGACACTTCGTCGCTAAATAGAACGCGTGCAAAAACTCTGTCATCGTCCCGTAATTTCTCTTGTGCCCAGTGGCAGAACTGTACACGACGTTCAAAGTCGTAGCGATGCAATTCCTGGTGCATAGAAGTATGGTATGGGTGCAATCGATGTTGATGTAGCATTCTCAACACCGACATTTTTGAGATTCCTGATTCTCGCGCAATTCGTCTGCTACTGATGTGCGGATTAGCCGTGATAGCATCTAAAATACCTACTTGGGCATCCTCATTTGTTGCAGGTCGTGGCTGACGTTTCACATGTGGCTGAACATACTTAGCACACGCCCGTTGGGCATTTTGATCACAATAGCCATACATCAACATGATATCGGCCTTTTCCGCAATTGGTAAACGGTCCATTTTTAACACGGGTAATGTACCACCAAGCAAATAACGTCCGCACTGGCGGAATGTTACGTCATACCACGTACTTATACGTTTGTGACTATTACAGCGTCATCTGTCACAAAGCGGAAAAAGTTGTCCAAATAAAACATTCATATTTCTTTACGTACTACACGAATATGTAATGAAAATGGGGGTTCCTATTTAAAAAAACGCAGTTGATATCCGTTTGACCTACGGCAGCGCCATCTAGCGGGCCAACCATAGCGCCATCTGGTTTCCCCCTTCAAGTTAGACGAGTTTCGTTCTTTGTAGTTTTTTCGTTTGATGCTTATTTCGTGAGATATTTGGCCCGGTCACTATCAATGGACCACCCTGTATGAGAGCGCTGGAAACAGCTGAGCAAAACTCAACGTACTCAAACAGTTTTCTCTTTATTTATTCTGATCATCACTAAACTGACACCCAGTATTTTAGTGCAACGCAGTCTAACTTTCAATAATCCCTACAAAAGAATAGCCTTGACTAACAATAACTTATACCTTCCATGAATCACTTACCTCACAAAAATCTTCAGTACTCGAACTACTGCAATACAGCGAGCGCCGATACTGCCAGCTAAATAAAAGATTCTAACTACTGAAGGCATTAACTACTGATAGGCACAGTTAGCAAATGAAAGATTTTGATAGAGAACAAACAATGTATTTACCTTAATAGTGTTCAAAAGTCATTATATATATATATATATATATATATATGTATATATATATATATATATATATATATATATATATATTTGTGACATCCAATTAAACAAATTTCCGTTTTGTGACGGACAAACGTCCAGATCGTCCGCTCATAGTAACTTCTCAAAAGTCTAGCATCTCTCTCCCCACATCCACCACTGCTGGCGGCTCACCTCCAACTGGCAAACGCTACAGGCTGTTCACATCCAACTGCCAACACTACGCTAGCGAATATTCCAACAATGAGTCCAACCAGCCACAGACTGCACAAAGCGCAGTCAGCGATTTTCATACAGAGCACTACGTTGCATTATCAACATAAAAACCTAAACGGCCTACTTACAACATGTCTAAAGAACTTACATTCAGGCATCAGAGACAGAATCAACCATTTTCGTGTACTGCGTCGCAGAGTGGCCATGTCGGAGGGTAGCAATGAAGAACTCAACGAAAGAGATTCAAGTCACAAGGCCCGTCCAGGAGCTTAGTAAGAACAAAACGACGTCACTAGCTAAAAGGTACCACAACTAAATGGATTATATACAACAAAATTAGAAATGAAACATCTTTTATTAGAGTATTATCGTGTGACCAAAACACAACGGACAAACTTCTGAAAGAAAACTTTGAAGTGATACTGAATTCCTATCGCAGAGAATCGTCCAAGCTCCCATCACAAAATGTGAAGTATCACCACCGTTACAGCTGTAGATACCAACAATACATGCAACGAGAGTCTGAAATGCGGACACTGCTCTGGCGACCACTACAGTGAACCAAAATATAAGAATTGCAGCGGAAAACACCACGCATTGGACATCATGTTCCAAAATCATTCCCAAACACCCCGGACGCAAGAATTCGATTCTACAGTTAATTGTGTACACCAACCTACACCAATTAAGCACAGAAAAATGCTTGAGAAAAAGTATGAGAAAAGTGTTGATGTCTTGTGAACGTTAACAACTTAATGAATACTGTACCGCAGAAAAAGCAATAAAAAAAATTGGAACCTTGAAAGAAGTTTCGAAACACTTTTTCTCCCTCCGTGTAGGAAACACACTACTAAGGAATAGTGTTCACTACAGCATTCAAAGCACAAAGATAATCAAAGCTATCTCAGCCATACTACTAGCGAACAGTGTTCACCACAGCATTCAGAGTACAAAGATATTCAAAGCTAACTCAGTCAACTCCGAAAGATGACAGGAGGGGAAACCTGGTAACAATGACCCAACTACAAATGAAGAGCTCCCTAAAGAAATAACCAACAAAGACATTTTAAAAGTGGGAGAAGGACACTACCTCTTAAGCCCTAACTCGCTCTACTACCAACCTATCTATGAGGGAGAAAGATACAAAAGTACAACAACGGATTGCGATCCAGAAGGCTACTATTCGAATAGCAGAGAAAGCAGCTAACCACCCAGATAGCTGTGCGTGTTACAGCGCCGCTTCCAGGATAGGGAGGCGTCCAGATCCCACATCGAATCAGGCCGGTCGATTAACGACGAGGGTCCGCGTGCTGGCCATCCTGGATGTGGTGTTTTGCTATTTTCCCACATGCCACTAGGTGAATACTACGCTGGTACCCAATTCCTGCCTCAGTTACACGATTCGTAAACATTTAGAAAACTTTCGCTCATTTTCAAATGAATGATACTGCACACAGTCAGTTGACGTATGTATTTCGTCCCGGAGCGTGACTGAGTGACAGGACGGGCACCCGGTCACCCCTTAAATTAACCAAGCGAAATCCGTTCATAATCATGCCACTACTGTACTGACTATGCACTCTGGATATACCGCAATGAACACTCTGGAACAAGGACCTTACCTTACATGCCGACAGCGTGGTCCATTGGTTTTATGCTCTTTCGATAGCCGAACTGCACGTACATCCACTGGAATACTTTCACTATTAGAGGCGTGTCTCCCAGATTGGAAAATTAAACCTTATACAATGAAAATACAACTAACAACCTTCTCACACGCTCATCTGGGAAGCATCAAAAGGCCAAAATTCGAATTCAGCTTAAATCACTCCATGAGACGGAAACAACAGCGCTACAGAGATGCAAAATATCTAGGTATCACGCTATAACATCCATACTAAGGAAACAATAGCCAAAGTATCAGTCTCAAAATGGTTAAACCATTGAGGAAGATGAATCGAGCTAATTCAGAAACACTAATTCACATATCCTCTTTCCATGGCAAGGTATTGCGTTTTTGCTGGTCTGCTGGCTCCAACTCGGAATTTTCGTCAGCGATCGTAGCTGTTCTCTCGGGGATTAGGTCAACGCTTCTCGGCAATGTAGCTCCGAAAGAACATGAAACGCAACTGCCTGTTAAGCAGTTGAGTGCGGCCTATATTCTGGTTTGCACAGTGATAGGAAACTGCACCCTACTTTTTACACGTGACACCTGACGTGAAGCGTAGCTCCAGTTCTGTTCCATGAACTATGTTGTTTTCCTCTCGAATGGCTACCAGTCTTGCTTCGCCTGATGAGGAGGCTACCCTGTGCAATCTGCGACGGTAGAGGGAAGGCTAGCAGGCAGTGTATTTGCGACGACGTGTCAAGCGTTCACAAAAACGAAAATAGCTCCAACGACAACGTAAAGCTTCTGCTGTATCTCATAGACAATAAAGAAGTTGACGAGTAAAATATAGTCAGAATTACAACGGCAAATAGAAACATAATTCACTTAAGAAAGAATGCTCCAATTAGACACGACTCTGATTCAGGTTTAGGGAAAATTTCCTTCAGTACGTTGTGCGAAGACAATGGTCTATACCAAACTCTCTCATACAATTAGTAACAAACAATAGTAGATTAGAAATTAAGACCAAGATTTTCAAGTGAAAGGGGCCACAACAGAATTATCTAATGCAGACTAAGCACCGAATAGTAGTAGGTTCTCGATGTTCCCAACCTCTAGATACAGGAAAGAAATTCCAGCGGATAGTACAGTCAGATTTAAGGCAACATGGACCTATAGTTGAGGGTCCATATTGGACGCGAACGATTTAGGGAGGTGCCGGTTTGTTGAGTAAAACGGTTTACAACATCATTGCTCGCAAGTTACAGCAATTAAATTCACTGGAAATACAATGCTGTTGTGACTGACAATTCGTAATTTTTCACAAACACAACTTTTGTTGATGTAAGTTCACAAGGTTGATGACTGAATAACAAACGAAAGGTAGCCCTAACAATAACGATGTCAGGAAAAGTCTCATAATTGAGGCAAACAGAAGTTCCCTTCTAATTTTCCTCAAAGGTTCGTGGTAACACACACACACACACACACACACACACACACACACACACACACACACACACACACACGTAACAGTCCAATGCAGAGACGAAGACATAATCTTCAACGGTGAACTGAACTTCGGGGCTGGTTCTAATACATAAATAGCTGTCTCCAGTCAATCAGGTTTTGGCGTAGTGATACTTCCTGCATGCTGTGGCTCGAGCTCCACCTGCCGGGAGTAGTGCTAGGAATGTCTGTTTCGATTATCTTGTATATAAATAGACGGTGTTTACTATGGTGCTTTTGGTACGCCTTGGCCATAGACAACGCCGTCCTCTGTGGTGTAATATGGGTTGCCAGCCATCAGGGGCTACCTAGGCCCCGGTATAACAAATGCGAGCTGACAACTAAGACCCCACTAAGGTAATCTTCGGCATTATATTGTCGTCTAACGCCAGTAAGCCTGCAGCAGAAGATGAGTTCGTCACATTCGTCAACGTTCAGGACACCGAACTTTCTTTCACTGAGCAGCAACACAGGAACGTTGTTTACAGCCTTAGCTACTAGTGACAGGACTTTACAAGCCTGACGGGGCCCTAATTAAATGTTTACAACCATGGTGAGAGGTAATATTAAGCGTTTCGCCGACACACAAACCACCAAATTTACGAACAAGAGGCTTTCACCACTCTCTGGTATCCCAGCAGGTGTGTCGCTGCCAGCAACGGGAGCTTCGCCTCTTCTTTCACGAACCTGGAAGGGTAATGGCCACTTATACTTGTTTTCTATACCAGCTTTCCAATTACTTTTATAGACATCAGAAACTTAATCCTCATCTAATTGGCATTTGATGTTGAATTAGACTGTATGTTTTTTTCTGAACATTAACATGTCTGTGTAATCAACATTGACTCAACAGTAAATAACATATACAGTGGGTAATGAGTAGAAGTGCAGATATTTCTGTTGACGACTGACGACGGTATTCTGAACAATATTACATCAGTATCTATGTCACTGGCATTCTAATAATTGCATCTGTTCAAGTCGTATGTTTTTGGATTGGTTAGTGTCTCCAAGAATGTGTAGAAAGAACAAGCCACTAATGCTTACTTTCCCCTGGGTAGCAGGTCAGGTGATGAAGTTTGGACGCCTGAACGCATAACAGTTAATCTATACGGACAGGCGTAATCCACTTAATGTTGTAGTGCGGACATGCACAGATATATGGTTGTTAAATTTGTGGGAAGACACTCTGGACAATAGAGTGGGCACCTGGTCGCGTTCTGCTGCTTTCCTTCCCTGTTCAGCAGGTGGTTGCCATTAGATTAAGATGTCAGCTATCTTAAAGTTGACCTATGCAGCAGCTCGTGCCTCCCTTGGGCGTCCATGCCTGTTGTGCCATCCTATGCGAATTCCAAGTGTTCCTTGACAGCTACCATCTGCACATTACTCATGATTTAAATGTTTACTTGTGAGCGTTGGACTACTCAACAATTCTTTACTATAAAATACGTTTTATGATTCTAATTACAAAATTTTATTCTTATTATGGTATCAGTATGCATCTCTGTTGGTTTAATGTTAATATTATACTGATAATCGTCTTATTTAATCTAAATATTATCACTATACTTTTTCAAGGCTGGTTGTCGATACTTATTCTCCTAATGACATTTACAACAATTATTTCTTATTTAATCTTTATTTGCATTTATTGTATCACACAACTCCTTCATTATTATTTTATGTGTTAGTAGACTGCTTATTGTTTAGAATGTCATGTTGTGGTGTCACCTGTAATTTATTCACGAGTCCGATCACAATTACGTCATAGATGGCGTCTCTCATTTGGCGCTGCAGTGGTGGCACATCAGCCACCACTCCGTTGAAGCCGTACACGGCCGGTCGTTCCAGAAGTGCTGAAATGCTGCTCGTGTAATGTGGAGCAATGTTGGAAGCTGCTGCCATCAGTATGACGGGAATGCGAGATGCTCTGTCCACACCTGATTTTAAATGAGCAGTGACTGAACTGGTGCGGATATTGCGTTTTATAGCCCAGAATGTACACTCGTGTCCTAACCTAACCACAATCTTTTGATGTGCAATTTATCTGAGGAAACGGCGGACGGCAGGCTGCGGCAGAACCATTAATAATACTCGCTTTTCTCACGGTGGTTAAAGCTGACCTCTTCGAGCAAACTCAAGAGAGAAAACGTTCAGTTTCACCTCTAAAAGCGAAATGTAACATCTCGCTTTTGCTACACGAGCTGATGCTATGCCGATCGACGAGTAGTCCCGGTCGGAACTCATTTACAGACTATAGGCGACGAGGGATAACTTAAAACGACAAACGAATGATAGGAAGAAAAATAAATGCAAATAAAAATGTCTATACGATGATAAAAATGATGCGACAAAAGATTTAAAACAAAGAATTATATTGTAACCAATTAATAGAAAATAATAATTAGAATCATTTTGATATAGATTTAAAAATAAAAAAGTTATATTAGCTAACGAGATTCGAATCCACAACTTTCGGAAGTTCAGGTTGTTACCTTTCCACTGCACTAAGGAACTTCTTCATGTTAGTGTTTTATATTTATTTATCTATATAAGCAGTTGCAACTATCATTTGCTGCCTTCAAGAAGTTCGGTTTTACGTCATGCCGTATAAAGTTTACCTACTGTGAGCAGATTTCTGTGATGATAATAATTGAATGTGTGAAGCCGAATCGCGTCTTGTGCGAAAGAATCCAGAAGTCTTTTGCTAGTGGTGTGTACGAAATGTGGGTTATTTAGTTACCATCGTTTTGTGTTTATTGCTTTGGGTGTGTTTATCGTGTGTGAGGAAACGCGAAATAAAAGGACCGGACCCAGGAGTCAGGATGCAAACACGACAAAAAAAGCCGGACGAAGAAGTGACCTGACTGTTTGTTATGGCAGTTTGCCAATGGCGAACAGTTCGGGTGTGACGTTGAGCTCTCAGTTTGGAGGAAGAAACCTCCAGCAAGTGAAGTATCAACTATCAAGTAATCTTATTCAGAACATAGCAATTATTGTCTCATGCACACCATGTTTGTTGCTCAACCTCTCTGAATTTGTTATATTTTATACGTTGCAATCATGTGGTAATATAATACCATCACCACATACAACTAATTTTTGTCGCCAAGCTTAGTCTCTTTCTCTAACATACACAGTTTACAGCGCTCCTCTATTCTCTTTGTATGTCATCCAATCCCGTTATTTCGGTTTTACCCTTGGTGCATTATTTAGGTATGTCACATAACGGTGGAGTCGTCCCGCGGTACTTCTCTCGTTCGTATGAATATTTTCAAAACGTAACAGCAACATTTTACATACCATATACAAATGCAATACCTGAATTTACCTTTTGAGTCATGTGGACTTCTCATTGTAATATAGTGACTAGCCTGAATGTTCGTTTGTGCTACCTGAGGAGTTGATTAACGTTGTTCTTCATAAACTTCACTAAGGCAGTCAGTGGGTTTATTTACTTTGAGTCAACTTCCTCCATCCGCTTTCACATCCTGCTATACACGCCGGTGTGTGTAGCGCTATCCTAGTCATGTAACAGAACAAAAGATCGCTATTTTTAACTTGCAAGAAATCGTCCTCGCCTAGCTTCCTTTTGTCGAGCGTCCATTCACGCACACTAATCATGAGTCTACTTCCCCAATGACCTTTCACTTCCGTCAAATACTTTCCAGCTGAAACACTGTTCACTACCGTTGACAATTACTACGGTGCGACCTACGCACTTTACATCAACTCTTCCTTAGTCCTACAACCTCAACAAGTCGCACACATACTCTAGATGTGGGTCACTTTAACTACTCTTATTTATCATATCCTAACACAATTATGAATAGACATAGACGGTCACCCATTAATAAATACAACAATACTCCTCTTCCTCATCGCTTCATAAAGCTTCAGACAAATTGAGAGTCTACCGAGAACGAGCATTTCTATTCCATTTCAGTACATCCTCTCTTGCCGACTCAAGTGGTCATTTAACGGTTCTTCAAACCTTGCTAGCCTGTATACCAAGCTAATTCATACTTACTCCACCGAGCGAGGTAGCGCAGTGGTTAGCACACTGGACTCACATTCGGGAGGGCGACGGTTCAAACACGCGTCCGGCCATAGTGATTTAGGTTTTCTGTGATTTCCCTAAATCTTTTCAGGCCAATGCCGGGATGGTTCCTTTCAAAGGGCTCTGCCGATTTCCTTCCCCATCTTTCCCTAATTCGAGCTTGTGCTACATTGTCGACAGGACGTTAAACATTAATCTCCTCCTGATACTCACTCCATCCACTGATTACTCGTTATTTTTGTTAGATTTCAGAATCTACACTGTATTTTCTTGTTGTTCTCCACTCTCTCCCTGTCACTTTTCTCTTATTTATTTACTACCCCTTAGACAGTCACCCATACGGCTAACTTATTCTTCTGCTTTACCATGTGACATCAACACTGTTTATCCCTCACAGTTTTGGCTCCTCATTTTCACGTCTCTCTCTGAAAGATCATACGTTGCTGATTAGGTGTTTTCCTCCATACCTGTCAGTTTTGGTCGTCTCCTCTTTCATGGCATTGCCTTAGACAATGCACTAAATTATCAGCGGTCCATAATACAGCGGAAGGAATTTATAACACACCGACTTATGACTGTTTGATAGCCTATGCTATCGTATTACAATCTTCTACCCTACTTCATGATTGCACTCCTTTGCGCCCCCATCCCCAGTCTTCTTTTTTTTTACCGCCGTTGTTTATATCTTCTTTATCGCCGCTTCTATTACTTCTCGATGTCATAGGTATTGCCTCTGTGGAAATCCGCTTATTTCCCTGATTTTGTTTCCTGCTGTCTTATTCTTGCCGTCACCAGATTACACCCTGTGTCAAATTATTCATCACGTCCTGGACCTTTTTGATGAACACATCCCATGAAGCATGCTGCTTACAGTTGGATAATCAACAGAGCTATCCCAGTTCTCGTATAATTCTCCTGGAGAGGTTCGAATAGTATGTTGATATAAATAACAGCCACGTCCTGTATTTCTTTAGCTACAATTTCCTTTAAGATCTAAACTGGGGTGGTTATCACAGATAACCTTCTCTACAAGACTGACCTGTTTCTGGGATACTCTGTGAAACACGTCCTATACTCCCATGGCTGTAGTTTAGGGCAACAATACCAAGGTCATGTATTTCGTGGCCACTTACGCGGTAATGGTCCCATTAAGTCAGTGGCCACCAGTTGTTGTAATTTATCCAGTACAAATGGAAACAGATGTTCGACGTAGTTGATGGTGTCGACTTATGGCACTGTTTTCAGACTGCTGACACTTTTTGGATCTTCCTCACGGTATTCCTAAAGTAGCAAGTCACCAGCAGTTTAAAATAAAATTTCCTCAGACTGTAACTGGGATGCCTCATATGGGTAACCATATTAACTTATTGTTTCTTCCAGTGTGCACAGTAGTCATCACGCTTCATCCACGTTCTGGCCCCGAAATTATATTCCTTATTTCTGGTGGTGCAACTGCCACATAGTAACCTGTTCCTGGCCTCTTATCTTCCTTTCTACTCCTCTCAATGCGGGGCATGGCCCTGCTCACTCCCAATGTAACGTTTTGTAACGCCAACTGTTTCATGTCGGAGGAACTGCACTCACTGTCTTCTAAGAACTCCTTATTTTCTGTTATTTCAGCCAGCATGCACGACAGTCCATCGACCACACCATTCATCACTCTATGCTCGTATGTAATGGTGACTTGAAATTCCTTCGCCCATCGTGATAATCTTCCACATATCACCTTCGCCATCATCCAAAAGTGTAGCGCTTTGTGTTGTCAGTATACCCACGTGTCCTTTCAATACAGAAAATACCTGAACTTCCTGGATATCCACACAACAATAAACACCTCCAGTGTGTTTACAGAATAGTTCTTTTTTCCTTCATGAACACCTGACTAGACATCGATATTTTCTTACCTCTTCGTCTTGTCTCCCCCCTTTTTTTGTATTCTTGGAACTTGGAAGATAACCAGACTGAAATCTGTTTTGTCACCATCCGTTATCATACAAAAGTTCTGTGACAGACCCTGATGGGATATAATCTTTGCTGTTACCATTGGCCCTTGTATGACTGGAACTCCTTCTTGGCAGTCACGTTCCACGTCCAGTTAGTCTTCTTCCCTATCAGTTCACGTTGCTAAGTGCTGTAGGCATACAAAACGCATGTAGATCGTCGTTTAGTTCATGGTGGTGGGTAAAATCATGTCGCTTCCACATTCTACGAATCCGGTGAAGTCCCATTACCATCTGTTACACGACCTAAGAACTTGACTCTGACAACCGCGAACTTTGACTTCTCAATGTTGGGGGTTATGCCATGACATCTGCATTGTACGAGTAGAACTTTTACAGCTCGAGTATGTTCTTCCAATGAGGATCCTGCTTTCAAGGCATCGTCCACATATCGTGTAACGTAACATTGCAGTGAATCATCAAGGATACTATCAAAGGCTCTAACAGAGCTGCAGATATATTAAAGCCGAAAAGGTGGCATCCAAAATGGTAGCAACAACCAAAAACGAAGAAAGCTGTGTATTGTCGACAGAACGGTTCTAACTCAATTCGCCAATTACTGGCTGCAACTCCACATAAGAGAATACCCTCATGTCACGAAATTGTAGTAGTAGTTGTTGAAGACTTTCCGGTTCATCCATCTCCATTCCAATCACAGTAATGATTGGCCTGGCGTTCAATACAAAACGAGTCGTCCTATCTTTCTCCTTTACTATGTTCAGTGGGTTGTTATATAAATATATGGATGGGATTACACCGTAAACTTATGATCAAGATTCCGTAATGTACCTACTATACTCGAAAAGACATTCATATTATCCTTCAGAATATGTTCTAAGTCATCTTTGACCCACAGATCTACTTGTTCCTGTTCCACCTTTCTCGCGATCGGTAGAATTTTCTCTTCTCTTTGCAGTGATCTACCCGAAAACACTCAATTCCTCCTTCGATTCAGTTCTGTAGTTTTTTCGTCGTTCTCAGACTCTGCATGATGTTTGAAACAGTTTGGCGGCAGTTGGTCTCAAGGTATGTGTTCCTGGAATCAGTTGCATGTTTCACTGTTTTGTTGTAAGATGATATCATCTCTGCCTAAGTCCATTACTGCCTGATAGTGGTACGTTTGCATAAAGTTCATGCTTAAAATCATCGTAAGGGACACGTTAGGTACTATCAAGAAGTTCCACTCCAAGGTATTGCCTTGACACATGACTTCTGGTTATATTTGTCGCCAGACATCGATATTCTTGCCAGTTAGCACACCTCTTATTGTCGTCTTAAGCGACGTTGTAAAGTGTCATTCGTTCCTTTGCAAACAACGATACTGTGTTGAAACGTGTCGTCCAAAATTGCTGAAACTGGACTACAAGTGTCCCACCCATTCAATCATTTGAATCAACAGCCTTTCGTTTGCGTGCTCCTCCAGGCCACTATTCTTTCTTTAATCTGTGAAATAAACGTTCGTTTCGCCTATATTAACGTACTCTTTATTCGGATCAACCACTTGTTGAACAAGTACATCCTCGGCTTTCCTAAGTGCCTCCATACCCTTCCTATTCACTACATTCTCTGTATTCTCTACTCCCCCTGAGAATCAGATTATGTACCTCAATGCTGTCCCTGCGTCTCGAGCTTTATCCATCTGCTCTCCTGTCTTATTCGTATAAATATTTTTGTACATACGCATTTGAAGTCATGCACACATTGGTTTCCCTCCAAATTGATTTTAATGCATGTGAGTTAGTGTGTCTGTGTGGTCATTTCGAGTATATATGTGCACAGCAATTTTAATTTATCTGTACATTCGTTTGTTTGGATAAACGTACGTGCGCAGATGACCTCGTCATTGGGCACTCATAAGATCCACACACACACACACACACGCAGACACAGACACACACACACACACACACACACACACACACACACACACTCAAATGTGACATCTATCAGTGTTGTTATATTTTTGCAAAAATATATTTAGTAGATGTACAAAGTGAATAGGAAAATCTGAAGCGAAAACATTACTAATTTGTCAATGGAATTAAAAGCAGGTACAGAGATTCACAGGATCTGTCGGCAAATCCACCGCAGTGCGATGGTCGGAATATAAACGCAGTCCAATAAAATGTGGCGCACAGTGATCTGCGCGCCTCAGGCATCACACATTGGAGAGTCCTCACGTCGGAGGAAGAAGCCATGCGTCATAGGGCTGCAGCCTATGCGAAGACGAGTAAGGAGAACGTCATCCCATCGACGTGCCCACTGCCGAGTTGTGCACTTAATTGCACGGAGGTTCTTGTCAGTCACTTCCAGCCACTCCTCTTCCCATCGGCACATGACTTTGTACCTCAACAGCGATGTGATAGAATGCAGTGGGATGGCACACGGAAATACCTGAGGATCAAGACACGCCTCCTTGGCTGCTCGATCCGCCCTTTCGTTCCCTGCAATTTCCATGTTCCCTGGTAGCCAGCAGAAAGACACCTCCTTCCCCAGTCGTTGTAGTTGGAGAAGCGCATCCTGGATATTCTCGGTTACTTTATCTGCTGGGTGAACCGTGATTTTACTTTCAAAATCTTTTCTTAAAGAATTTACTTTATTTATTAGTAATTCATCAAGAACACTAACACATTTAATCACACTATGTGAGCGTGGAAGTGCCAACCGGTGTGGCCGAGCGGTTCCAGGCGCTTCAGCCTGGAACCGCTTGACTGCTACGGTCGCAGGTTCGAATCCTGCCTCGGGCATGGATGTAAGTGAAGTCCTTAGGCTAGGTAGGTTTAAGTAGTTCGAAGTTCTAGGGGACTGATGACCTCAGATGTTAAGTCCCATAGTGCTCAGAGCCATTTGAACCAATTTTGAGCGTGGAAGTAGTTGCCAGTGGGTAACTGGTGAAAACCAATTTCTTTCAACAAATGGAAATTTTATTCCTAAAAACTCTTTCTTTAAAAAAAAACAGATTTTGAAATTATAATCAGAAAGCACCCTCTAAATATCAAGTTACAAGTTATTCAGAGGCAGAAATAACAATTTTTTTTTTTTTTTTTTGACAGTAGGAGCTTTCGGGCAGAGAACCTTGCCGCTCCCTTTTAATACGGCCGTAGTCACGACCGCTCACAACAACCTCTGAAAGACTACCCTGGTGGAAATCTACAACACACCAGATTACTTTAAACTAAAAATTTTTACAACTCACACAATCACATAAACTATGCACCCCGTAGGAGGGATGTAAATGGTACAAAACAATCACATTAAAAAAATTACTTGCCACCGAAAGTGCAACTTGTTTTTAAAAGAAAACTATTACGGTGGAAGAGTGGCAACTTTATATACTAAAATGATCATTTAAATAATAACCCATGAAATGCAGTCTTACATGAAATGTACAAACATGCTCTACATTACACATATACCGCCTCTCAAGATGATAGGCAAGAGAAAAACATATTTCAGGAATTCGGCCTTTACACCTTATGCAATAAACTTGTTAACACCGAATCCGACAAACATGACAGAGGTAGCCCTATTAACGAATGGCATATTGACAGGGGGATTACTGAACAACCCGAACCGCAGATTGCTCAACCCGCCCCTACTCCACAAGGGAAAAACGGACCACCCAATTGATAAATAACTACCTTCCCGCGGGTGGGCAAACAGAGAAGAATGGTGGGACGACCACAAAACGAAGCGGCTGGGGCCGTCACCAAGAAAACAAGTAGAATTTAACAAGTAAATGAAACAACATATCTCCAATCACTTAACTTTTAATAAACTGCGATTTCTGGCGAAGACCTGGCGCAACACCCCCAACGCTCTCCCGAACCGTCCGCTGCCAGCCGCTTCAACGGACGCAGGAAGGCACGTCGATCTCCCGTCTCCCGGCGTCGCAGCTCGCACCGGTCAGCCCGATGTTGTGGTTTGACTCCTGTTGCTCTCTTCTCGACCGCGAAGCCACTACCCCTTTCTATACGGCGCTGCCCATTGGTCTCACGTGGGGACCTCACCTGCCCCGACGCTCAAGACGGCCAAGTCATCTTGTGTCTTTGTGCGCGACCGACCAACCGATCGACCCAACCGCCAATGACCGTTGCCCGAGCAACTCGAGCGGACTGGCGGCCTTAAAGCGCAGACTCAGATGCAGGAACTCAGCCCCGACCGGGCGACCACTAGCTGAGTTCTGTTACTGGCGGAGCGGCAAGACTCATTTTCTGGCTTTAAATTTTGATCCCAATGACAGACATACTAGCACTCCGACGACAGACACTAACTGCCGCACAAATGGAACGAGAGACAGACCAGCAACTGGTGACGCGAGACTGACCCAGCCTCACTCCGACTGACCAACTGCCACTGGCGAGCTTATAGCGCCCCTTAAATGCACGTGAACAGGTAATCCTTCCCCTTTTCCACCGGAGGGAGACCCCAAAGCTGTGATTGCCCCAGTGGCGCCACCGCCAGAAACGGAGGGCGACTGCTTCACACTACGTGGTGCGGCGCGCTCTTCAAAACAGCAAATTTTACCACGGCTCACTGGGTACAAACGTTGGAGAGAGTAAAGGGCGCTTCGAGAATCTGAAAAGAAGAGAAATCTAATACTGGTACAAAGTTTCATCTTTTCCAGTGCCATCAAGATCACATATAATTCTGCGCGGAAGATAGTAAATTCTGGAGGCAGTCTCAGCTTGAGGACACGATCCGAGAAAATAATAGAGCAACCATCGGATTCGCCCTGCTTGGACCCATCCGTAAAAACAGCTACATGGTTGTGGTGCTCAAATAAAATGTCAGAAAATATCGCATTAAAAACGGAAGCAGGAGTACAATCGCTCCTGTATCGCACCAAATCGAAAATCATTCTGGGCCTCCACAGTAACCAGGGCGGCAGGCAGTTAAAACCATGAATTTGGGGTTGGACAAGCTCCACATCGGGTGACTCCAGTACATGCTGCACGCGGATCCCAAACGGCAGTGTGGCCTGTGGACAGTTGGAGAAAAGGCGCTACAGAGGTGGACGAGCAACACTATGGTCTGCAGGGATAATCGGAGCTGCGAGGAGCCTACATGCCCGGAGCACCATGTGGAGTTGCCGCCGGATGGTAAGTGGCGGTTCCGCAGCCTCAGCACAGAAGCTGGGACTGACCCTATGCGCACCTGTGGCCAGCCGAATCCCCTCATGGTGGACGGCATCAATGAGTTGCAAATAAGATGGTCTCGCTGATCCATACACCGTACAACCGTAGTCCAGCCGCGAGCGCACGAATACCCTATAAAACTGTAGGAGACGCTCCCGGTCTGCCCCCCATGACCTGTTGCTAAGACACTTTAATAGATTTAGTGCTTTCAGGGATCTAGCTTTGAGGTCTCTTAAATGTGGCAACCACGTCAATTTCAAGTAAAAAATGAGGCCCAGAAAACTCACTTAGTCACAAAAATGTAGGATGGTTTCCCCCATATTCAAGACAGATAAATTAAAAATACGACGAGAACCATTAAAATGAACACACACACACACACACACACACACACACACACACACACACGCACACGCACACGCACGCACGCAAGCACACACTTATCCGCAGAAAACAGAAAACCCGTCTTTACCCAGCCCTCTAACCTCCGCACTGTAAGTTGCAACTGGCTCTCGCCATTGCGACACTGGAGGACAAACAGAAAACAGAAAAATCATCCACAAATACGGAGCACTCCACAGGGCTCCTTACCGTAGTTGTGATACTGTTTCTGGCTGTGGCAAAGAGGGTAACACTTCATACACTGTCCTCAGGGACACCATTCTCCTGCTCAAATCGATCAGACAGCGTGTCACCAACTCCTGCTGAGACAGGAAAGACCGTATGAAGATGGGAAGGTGGCCACGATAGCCCCATTGATGCAGTTGTCCGATAATACAATGTCTCCAAGTAGTATCGTATGCCTTACGTATATCGAAGAATATGCCAATACAGTGACGCTTACGGGGAAAGCATGCTGAGTTACCGCCTCTAGAAGGGTCAAGTCGTCGACAGTGGCCGAAATCTTCGGAATCGAACCTGAGAGCGGCCAAGGAGTTGCCTGGTCTCTAACAACGAGACAAGACGACGGTTAACCATTCGCTCCATGGTCTTTCCTACACAGCTCGTTAAGACGATACTCCGATAACTACTGCGACATTTGCGGTCTTTCCTTGGTTTGAGGAGAGGGATTAGAATTGCCTCCCCCCACGAGTTGGGGCAGTTGCTTGTCTCCTATATTAGATTAAAACATTGAAGGATTTCGTCGCCGCTAGCAATGTCAAAGCATGCAGTACTGGATTTTGTCGTAACAAGGTGCAGTGTCATGAGTCTCAGTCAGTGCCGATTCGAGCTCCCACATGGAGAAAGGGGAATTGTAGGTCTCAGAACCGTTGGACATGAAGTCCACCTTTTCCCTCTCTATGGTCACACGGTAGCAACTAAACGCCGGATATTGGTTTGCATTGGTAGAGGTTTGTACAAAATGCTTGGCCAGCGTCTGATCAATGTCTCTGGGTGTTGTTTGGAGGCACCCCTGTTTCGGCACTGCTGCTGTCGGTAAACGGCTGTGTTTACCGGAAATCCTCCGGCCGGCTTCCCACACTTTCATAGAAGAAATAGAACGATTGATAGAGTCCTGGAATGCTTTCTATGACCTTTTCTTACTCTCCCTAATGACGCGTCGAGCCTCGGCTCTCCCAACTTGAAAGGCCCTAAGGTTGTCTGCTGACGGTCGGCATTTAAAATGTCGAAGCGCCGCACGCCTTTCCCGGATCGCTGAAAGGCACTCGTCTGTCCACCAAGGTACTGGTCGCCTCCTAAGATGACCTGGGGACTGCGGAATGGAGAGGTCAGCGGCATGATTGATCACGTGTGTAATGTGGTCCACCTATCCTTGGACGCTGTCGCAGCGTTCGAACACAGCCAGCTGGCTGAAAGGCGTCCAGTTATCCCTGCTGTCCATCCATTCTGGTGGCTTCTCTTCAGATAGTGATCCATCCAGTTGGTGAAGGCGGAGTGGGAAGTGGTCACTGGAATGAAGGTCGTCAGTGACCTCCCACTGAACAGAGTCGGCGACGGCGGGAGAACAGAAAGAGAGGTCGATGGCTGAGAGTGAACCAGTGGCAGTACAGAAATGTGTGTGAGTACCCATGTTGAGGATGCACAGCTCGTGAGACGTCATGAGGCTCTCCAAAACCCGACCCCGAGGACAAGTATAGGTCGAGCCATATCTAATTCTCCAGATCATGATGCCTCCTCATCCAGCTTAGACATATACAGGGTGTTTCACTATTCACGTTACACACATATAGAGGTTTCAGAGGGTACTTAGTAGATAAAGTTTTACATACTAACACATGTACGGAAACATTGTTCAACGACACTTCACAGCGTGAAAGTTGTAGGCGCCGGTGCCTGTAAATGCGTGATGGGTGACTCCATAATGTTGTTAAAAACTTTCTAGGATGATGGAGAAGGACAAACGTACCAATTTGTGGTAAAAGTCCCTCTGCCAAAAAGGAACGAATTGAAAGTTACAAACGTAAACAGTTCTGAAAACTCTGAGTATGGTGACAGTAATCACGACTCCAGAGCTTACCGCACACGCGATGCCACCTACAACTTTGACTCTCTGTAGCGTAGTTGGATGACGTTTCCGGACATGGATTCCTGTGGAAACCTTGCTTTACTAAGTCCACTCTACAACCTCTAGAAGTGTATACAATGAAATACAAGCTGAAAAGTATTACATGAATTATTACTATCATGTTTGCTGCTTTATAGTATTTGGGAAAAGCTCTCCTTTTATACTTATTTTCTTCTGTCCATACTTACTGGACCACCAATTCTTGGATGCCTAGCCAAATTACATTTAAAATTTTCTGACTCTAATCAAAATGTCACCGGTATCGACTCCCAGGTAGGGTACACCAAACGCGATACCACCCTTGTGTACGTAACGTTTGAGCGTAGTTGTGCTTCTGCTGTCTGATCTGACCGGTCTTATTAAAGCAACAGATCTTTCTTTCGGCTCCAATGCCGATTAGTGAAGGTACGCAACGGATTTTGGATAATTGATATAAAGATGAAAGGTTCTGAATTTTGAAGAAAGAAAAGGTGGCAATAGCTTCTAAAGTTGCAATGACTGTACCAACTGCAGATTTAATAAGCTATTGCTTTCGTTTTTGTGCTACAATGGCTACAGCAATCAGTGAGTCTACTTTCTTTTTCTGTGATCGAGCCGACCCACGGGAGCCGGCATACTCGCTTGTTCACTTACTGTTCCCTTATTGTTTTTTGTATGCATGATCGTACGGGGTGACCTGCCTTTCGTTGCAAGTTAGGTTATACGTTAAGGTAAGATGAGCAGCAATATAACAGAATATTTTGCTTGTTCCCCTACGTCTAATGAGCCAAAATTTGCGAATAATTCTTGTGCGAGTGCAAAGTCAGGAATATCGACGTTGTTGCTGGACGATAAAAGTGATAATGTGAACCTGAAAACTGGACCCACGTGTGTAAACATAATGAAAAATCGTGTATGCGATAGTAAGTTTAACGATCATCAAGAATGTTGGACTTTCTGTCAAGACCTCGCATCTGGTGTTATAAATGACTGGTTAACTAATTCTAACACAAAACTTGGTTGCAAGACTTGCAAAGACGTAAGAAATTTGGGCTTAGAAAGAAATCAAGGCATGACACTTCACAACATAGGGCTACCATATCTCTGTAACGTTCAGGTGGTTTCAGAAATGAAGAGACGATTCCTTTCCGGAAAATGATACACTATGTTATCAAAAGTTTCATGAAACCTGGCTGAAAATGACTCACAAGTTCGTGGTGCCCTCATTCGGTAACGCTGGAATTCAGTATGGTGTTGGCCCACACGTAGCCTTGGTGACAGCTTCCACTCTCGCAGGCATACGTTCAATCAGGTGCTGGAAGGTTTCTTTGGGAATGGCAGCCCATTCTTAACGGAGTGCTGCACTGCGGAGCGGTATCGATGTCGGTCGGTGACGCCTGGGACGAAGTCGGCGTTCCAAAACATCTCAAAGGTGTTCTGTATGAATTCAGGTAAGGACTCTGTGCAGGGCAGTCTATTACAGGGATGTTAATGTCGTGTAACTACTCCGTCACAGGCCGTGCATTATGAACAGGTGCTCGATCGTGTTAAAACGTCGTGTGACTAGGGCCTACCGTCGGGTAGACCGTTCGCCTGGTGCAAGTCTTTCGATTTGACGCCACTTTGGCGACTTGCGCGTCGATGGGGATGAAATGATTAGAACAACACAACACCCAGTCCCTGTGCAGACAAAATCTCCGACCCAGCTGGGAATCGAACCCGGGCCCTTAGGATTGACATTCTGCCGCGCTGACCACTCAGCTACCGAGGGCGGACCTCGATCGTGTTGAAGGATGCAATCGTCATCCCTGAATTGCTCTATAACAGCCGGAAGCAGGAAGGTGCTTAAAACATCAATGTAGGCCTGTGCTGTGATAGTGCCACGCAAACAACATGGAGTGCAAGCCCCCTCCATGAAAAACACGAGCATTCACCGGACATTCGCCATACCCACACCCTGCCATCGGATCGACATATTGTGTACCGTGATTCGTCACTCCACACAACGTTTTTCCAGTGTTCAGTTGTCCGGTGTTTACGCTCCCTACACCAAGCAAGGCGTTGCTTGGTATTTACCGGCGTGATGTGTGGCTTATGAGCAGCCGCTCGACCATGAAATCCAAGTTTTCTCTCCTCCCGCCTAACTGTCATAGTAAATGCAGTGGATCCTGATGCAATTTGGAGTTCATTTGTGATGGTCTGGATAGATGTCTGCCTATTACACATTACGACCATCTTCAACTGCCGACGGCCTCTGTCAGTGGCTCTGAGCACTATGGGACTTAACTGCTGTGGTCATCAGTCCCCTAGAACTTAGAACTACTTAAACCTAACTAACCTAAGGACATCACACACATCCATGCCCGATGCAGTATTCGAACCCGCGACCGTAGCGATCGCGCGGTTCCAGACTGAAGCGCCCAGAACCGCTCGGCCACTAGAGGCCGGCCTCTGTCAGTGAGCAGACGAGGTTGGCCTGTACGCTTTTGTGCTGTACGTGTCCCTTCACGTTTTCACTTCACTATCACATGGTAAACAGTGGAGCTAGGGATGTTTAGGAGTGTGGAAATCTTGCGTACAGACGTATGACACAAGTGACATCCAATTACGTGTCCACGTTCGAAGTCCGTAAGTTCAGCGGTGCGCCCCATTCTGCTCTCTCACGTTATCTAATGACTTCTGAGGTCGCTGATATGGAGTACCTGGCAGTAGGGGGCAGCACAATGCACTTAATATGAAAAACGTATGTTTTTTGGGGAGTCCGGATACTTTTGCTCACATAGTGTACGTAAACACAAATCAAGATGCTAAAGCGAATAATTTGGAAAAGGCTTGTCCTAGGGAGTTTCGAGATGAACAGCCGATGACAGCAAACGGGTTTCGCACTGCTTTTAAAATCGAGAAAAAAATAAAACTTTCAACGATTTTGGGACCGAAAATGATCTGAATATAATGGAGTTAGTACAGGCCGCATTTTATGATCTGCAGCCGCAAGTAATAACATTCTTAATCACATTGCACAAGAAACGGAAACATAATTAAAATAATTATAGAGAGAAGATCAAATATATTATTAATCATTGATGAGAGCACAACAGTTAGCCAATTACACAACTCGCCATTAAAAATGCTACACCACGAAGACGCGAAATTTAACAGACAGGAAGACGATGCTGTGATATGCAAATGATTTGCTTTTCAGAGCATTCACACAAGGTTGGCGCCGGTGGCGACACCTACAACGAGCTGACATGAAGAAAGTTTCCAACCGATTTCTCATACACAAACAGCAGTTGACCGGCGTTGCCTGGTGAAACGTTGTTGTGATGCCTCGTGTAAGGAGGAGAAATGCGTTCCATCACGTTTCCGACTTGGATGAAGGTCGGATTGTAGCCTATCGTGATTGCGGTTTATCGTATCGCGACATTGCTGCTCGCGTTGGTCGAGATCCAATTACTGTTAGCGGAGTATGGAATCGGTGGGTTCAGGAGGGTAATACGGAACGCCGTGCTGGATCCGAACGGCCTCGTACACCTAGCAGTCGAGATGACAGGCATCTTACCCGCATGGCTGTAACAGATCGTGCAGCCACGTCTCGATCCCTGAGTCAACAGATGGGGATGTCTGCAAGACAACAACCATCTGCGCGAACAGTTCGACGACGTTTGCTGGAGCATGGACTATCAGCTCGGAGACCATGGCTGCGGTTACCTTTGACGCTGCATCACAGACAGGAGCGCCTGCGATGGTGTACTCAACGACGAACCTGGGCGCATGAATGGCGAACCGTCATTTTTTCGGATGAATCCAGTTCTGTTTACAGCATCGTGATGGTCGAATCGGTGTTTGGCGACATCGCGGTGAACGCACATTGGAAGCGTGTATCACCCGGCGTGATGGTATAGGGTGCCACTGGTTACACGTCTCGGTCACCCCTTGTTCGCATTGAAGGCAATTTGAACAGTGGACGTTACATTTCAGATGTGTTACGACCCGTGTCGCTACCCTTTATTAGATCCCTGCGAAACCCTACATTTTAGTAGGGTAATGCACGTAACGCAATTTGAACGTCCTAACACTAACTGTTCAGATGCAATTTGAACGTCCTAACACTAACTGTTCAGAAGCTATGTTATTTCATATAGTTCATTCTCTGTCACCCTGTAAATAACCTAAAACTATCTACGTCCAAAGTTTAAACAGTCGTAACACTCCTTGCATTAACACCTCTTATAAAATATTACCTCATCTCTCTCACAATATATAGAACAACAAAAGCTGTCTCCGTGATGACATCGAGCATGTTATATATATGTATTGCTACATTGGAGCAAGTGGCCAGTGCTCAAAGTCATTCACACATCGTGTAAAGTGTGGGCGGCTGTACTGGACAAAGACCATAGATCACAGACTATCAGTCACAAGAGAGGATTCCAGAGTTGTTGTATCATAAGCTTTATCAAACATTGCCTATCAGCTGCAACAAATACAAGCAGTGAATGACTACAACTTGGTATACCACTGCACATTTCGTTTCTTTACCAAAACTTCAAGGTATGTGTCAGATGCTAAACTATCATTAACACATATGATCCATTACCTCTCATAGAAAATTGGACATCACATGGTGTAAACTAGCCTGCTCGCACAACACACAAGATAGTAGAAACAAAACAGAGAGGCGATGTTTCTTACTGACAAATATAAGGAAGACATTGCAATGTATGGAAACTGGAAGAGTTTGCGGAATTGTGGAGTGTTTCCAAACAGCTCTCTAGGTGATGACCTATACATTTAATCTCATTTTCACAGTAATGGGGTAGCAGATGTTTCAGTGTGGTGTTTTTAAATCAACAAGAGCATTGGTTCCTCATTTTTCAGTCATGTATATCATCACTGTTCCGATACTGACCATCGCCGGAAGATGCTGTTCACAACACACACGGGGTAGTAGAAACGAAAGGAGAATCTGGTATTTTATAGGTGAAAACATGTGGAGGACATCGCAGCATATAAAGAAAGGACGACTCTGCCGCATGAGGGAATGTCTCCAAACACTTGTGTATAGGTGAAGATCTCTACATTTCATTTCATATCCTACAGTGACAAGTAGATGTTCAGTATGCTGCCAACGCTCTCACCATCTCAAACAAATGTCAGTCAATATTTGGTGATCAACAGCTTACCAATGGACAGATGAGATGGAAAATACGTCATCGATTTTAAATGATGTATTGTAACAAGCACCACGGTTGATAGCATGATCAATTTTAGCTGTTGTTCTGGAATTTCAGTGCTAGCCAATGTCACAGCACAATGCTTCATAATTTCTGTATCATCGCTAAACCACCCCTACAAAAATTTGCGAGTACCGTATAGTAGAGTACGTATACAGACAGATGACTGTGGTGTCCATCAGTTCGGTATACACACTAAAATATACCAGCCAACATCCTATGCTGATGGATTTGTGTTATCTACATTTTTGCAGCACATTGATCACATTGCGGAATTTACGTTTGTGACTGCCTGTCTTTCCCCACGTGGATGGGAATCACAGGCTATTCTCACATTCATAGGACAGTCAGGGATTGACAGATCTGCCCACATTGTCCTTGACCAACAATCCCGGCAGTATGGTTCCTTATTTAATCTGCAACTGACCAGAAGTAGGTGGTTACTATACCGAATACATTTCACGTCTAGTGAAGGAACAAAGTGAGCTGTGTCCATAGCTGCTGCTGAGCGAAGGGTGTTCGGCACCTGTCTTACTATAGCACACATCCAAGTGCATAAGACTTCTTCTGATGCATATATGTCGAGATGGTTAGCACCCGTTATCGCTGTATACTAGAGTTTTGTGGTGATATAACAGACGGTTAAGAAGAAATGTGTAGTTTATTGGTGATAGAGCTCCAGACGGTTGGAGTTTGAAACATTTTACACAAATCAACTGTGCTATCAATTCAGGAGAATTTTGCTGGTGTCTGTAGTCAGAACCAAGATGGTACCATCACGAGATAAATGATCGTTCACATAATCACACACTCCTAAGGCTACACAGCTCTGCACCTAAAATTGTTGTACTGATAAAGCCATATGGTTTCCGAAGTATTATTCGCGTGGAATGCAAAGATCTTAATACTCTATTGCAGGATATATATGTCAAGCAGCTGACATACAACCATCCCAAAAGTTTTCTACCCGAATCACTTCAAACTTTGAAATGATAAAACTATTTCTTTTTCTCCTATTCTGTTGCCCTAAAAAATGACTGAGCTGTTTCCCACTACTAACGTATCGGCAGTGTATATCCATCTCTCGGACACCTTATAAACCAAGCAGAACGATGTTGGAGGCTGCCTTTCTGTCTCTTAGAAAATTTATGGATTTTATAAATCATTTTAAGTTGGAAACGTACATACCCTGAATCACATTTCCTGTGTCAGCAGTGTTTATTAGAATTAGTAGCAGTTTTGATAGATGCGGCTATGCCTCACTGAGAAACAAAAATGGCTCTGAGCACGATGCGACTTAACTTCTGAGGGCATCAGTCGCCTAGAACTTAGAACTAATTAAACCTAACTAACCTAAGGACGTCACACACATCCATGCCTGAGGCAGGATTCGAACCTGCGACCGTAGCGGTCGCTCGGCTCCAGACTGTAGCGCCTAGAACCGCACGGCCACTCCGGCCGGCCACTGAGAAACAGAGCGAGGAAAAAAGACATAAATATTTTCGACAGATAATACCGTGAGTTACCACTCACGCCGTACTGCACGAAAATACACATTAAGAAACAGCGTCATCTTACGAGGAAGTAAAGCACCAAGATCAGCAGCCATAGGAGATGAAACAATCTTATTGCTGTTTATAGTAGCATCATCAAGGCCCGGGTAGCATTTCTCTTGCACACGGAGGTCATGGTCTGCTGATAACTAGATTTTCTGATATGTAGGATAATATAGCAATTACATCCCTACACCATGTCACTAGAGTACGCTCTCCTCACACAGTTAAGGCTGATATACGTCGCATAAGTCCACTCTCCTACAGAACACGCTAAGGAGTAGATTAAGTCCGCTAATCACATTGATCGTTTTGCTTAATGCTTATGGAATAACATTACCTACGAGAGCCAGCCGTAATTCGGTAATATCTAAACTCAAGAGTCAAATAAATTGGTATACCTGCCTAATATCGTGTAGGGGTCCCCGCGAGCTCACAGAAGTGCCGTACACGACGTGGCACGGACTCGACTAAGGTCTGAAGTACTGCTGGAGGGAATTGTCACCATGAATCCTGCAAGGCTGTCCATAAATCCATAAAAGTACGAGGGGGTGGAGATCTCTTCTGCACAGCATTTTGCATGGCATTCAAATATGTTCATGTCCTTGGAAGCTTGTGGCCAACGTAAGTGTTTAAAGTCAGAAGAGTGTTCCTGGAACCTTTCTGTAGCAATTCTGGACGTGTGGTGTGCTGCATTGTCCTGCAGGAATTGCTAAAGTGCGTCGGAATGCACAAACGATATGAATGGATGTAGGTGATCAGACAGGATGCCTACATACGTGTCACCTGCCAAAGTCCTAGCTAGACGATTCAGGAGTCACATATTACTCCAACTGCACATGTTCCACACCATTACAGAGCCTTCACCAGCTTGAACAGTCCCCAGGTGACATGCGTGTTCCATGGATTCATGAGGTTGTCCCCATACCCATACACGTCCATCCGCTCGATACAATTTCAAACGAGACTCGCCTGACCATTCAACACGTTTCCAGTCATCAACAGGCCAATGTCTGTGTTGTCGGGCCCAGGCGAGGCGTAAAGCTTTGTTTCGTATAGTCATCAAGGGTACACGAGTGGGCTATCGGCTCTGAACGCCCATATCGATGATGTTCCGTTGAATGGCTTGCACACTGACACTTGTTGGTGGCCCAGCATTGAAATCGGCAGCAATATGCGGAAGGTTTGCATTACTGTCACGGTGGACTACTACGAAGTATGTGAAATCGCGTAAATATTGAAAAACTACAAAAATTTACTGAGAATACCTAAAATTAGCAGTCGTTGGTCCCGTTCTTGCAGGATCTTTTCCCATCTTCAGCGATGTTAGAGATCTCATGTTTCACCGGATTCCTGGTATTCATGGTACACTCGTGAAATGGTCGTAAAGGAAAATCCCCATTTCATCGCTATCTCGGAGATGCTGTGTCCAATCGCTCCTGCGCCGACTATAACGCTACGTTCAAACCCACTTTAATCTTGATAACCTGCCATTGTAGCAGCAGTAACCGATCTAACAATTCCGTCAGACACTTGTCTTATATAGGTGTTGCCGACCGCAGTACCGGATTCTGCCTGTTTACATATCTCTTTATTTGAATACTCTTGCCAGTTTTTTTGGCGATTCAGTGTATATATGACTGCATGTGTGAGAACACGGTCCTGGATGGGTTTCGCCTGGTTCAATACAGCGCTTCTGTGTAATACTTATGTCGCCTTTGGTGAAGTATGTGTTACGAAAACCCACATACTTTATAGGGGGATGGACAGGGTTAAAACGGAATGCAGGCAGAACATAACTTTTAAGCTCTTCTCCACCTTGAGTGTCTGGGTACCCCCAACCCACCTCAATTCCCGGCATTACATGGTAAGTTTTCTCTAATTTTAGGTGTTCTCAGTAATTTTTTGTAATTTTTCAAGATTTTCGCGATTTCACATATTTCGTCGTGTTTCCCATCAATACGTCGTAGTTCTACCATGTTTTCCTCGATTTTTACCAATTGTATGTCATTTTTCAATTTTTTTCGGGTTTTATCGAATGTATATGATAATATCGCTGGCATACCCATCCGTTTGTTGATTTAATACCAGGATAGTAGCGTGTCTTCTACACCAGCCTACTAAAACGTCCTAAGAATTCCCATCCTCCTGATCATCTACATGAATGCATTCTGGACAGGACTATCACGTAATGTATAGTAACTGTCGCTCCCTACGTACATGGGGCTCAACGAGTGATGCAGATTGGAAAGTCCAAGTCTGAAAACAAATCTGTGTACTACTACGACACATTAGAGAACTAGACAATATTGTTACGAAATATCAATAATGTAACTTCCATCGAAAATTTTATGCTATTTAGCAGGAACTATTTAAATGTGCTTACAACCCTCTACACAGTAGTTTTGCGAGCAGTTTTTCGCAATTTGCAGGGCTGTAGACTCTAGAAAATAACGTGTAAGTGTTTGAAATCGACATTCGCGATAGGATATGTGCATGCGCAATCACAACACGTATGTGTGTAGAGCTGAATGCGGTGGACACTTGATAAATTAAGCTGCTGGGGAGACGCACTCTGCAGGTAGAAGGAAAACACTTACGGTTCAGGATGCTGGGTGCAGTCGACACACCGGCAACTGATGAATGACTTATTACTAGGAAAAAAAGAAATATCCTAAATTTACTGTTCATAGATGTCCTGATAGGGTTGCAGGAACGTATCTGAGTCGGAAGGTACAAGAAAAGTAGCGAAGCTCATCTGCTAAGCGATAAGATCGTATAGTTTTGGGAAAAATATCAGAGCAGCAGAAGAAATCAAATCTGTACACCTGTCATCTCCCTGTTGCAGATCCTTTCAAGACAGAGGAAAGCCAAATGAACATGTAGAACCCTGCCAGATCTGAGATTCCACCAAGGGCATCACTACATGAGTCTGCAGACAGACTATCTAATGTGTCGTAAGAGTACACAGAATTGTTTTCAGACTAGGACTTTCCTTCTCCACCATTCGTGGAGCCTCATCTAAGTACGAAGCGAGTGTTATTATAATTTTCATGATCGTCCTATACAAAATTCATGCATGTAGATCATCGGGAGGAGTGAAATTCTTAGCATTTTTAGTAGACTGGTGTATAAGACACGTGAATATCCTCGTATTAAATCAACAAACGGTTGGGTATGCCAGCGATATTACCATATATGTGTGTTTTCGTGACCCATACTTCACCAAAGGCGACACAAGTATTACACAGAAGCGCTACATCGCTACATTAAAGCGGGCGAATTGGATGTATCCCAATCCAGGACTGAGTCTCACACATGTAGTCGAATATAGATATTACCGAATTACTGTTGGTTCTCACAAATAACTGTCACAACCCACTCCCCCCCCCCCCCCCCCCCCCGACCACAGTGGTTGTAATATGTCAGAATGACCAATAGGTATGGATGTATGGGAGACGGAGTTGTCTCATGCGTGCAGAGAAACACAGGCAAGTGTGTCAATGACTTTCTGACATCGAAGGTAGGAAACCGACGTTCTCCTTAAATAGGCGATTGCGCCGCGCAATATGTGTTGGTCAGCGCCAGTCACGAATGGCGAAATCGGCAGCATCGGCGCCCAGTCACCCAGCCTTGAGGATGTAGCGCTCCTATGCACGCAATGGCTAAGTAACCGCCGCGTGCGTTAGCTGTACCTGGTACCCCGGAACACAGCTGACTGCTCCCTCAAGCGCGATTCGTGTGTCTCATGTAGAGTGCAGAAGGGATGCAGCCGACCGCCGTCGTTGTACTGAGTCTTAGCAGCTTAGGCCGTCCACCAGGGGCAGCCTGTTCACTTCCACAGTCAGCTCCGCACACTGGAAGCCGCGAGTTCGCGCCCCGGCCCCGCCGCTGCAAACGGCACCTTCCAGTACGCCGCACGATGGCACCCCGAGAGTGGAGGCTAGCAGCCCTCTCGCTTCTCGCGCCTGTGCAGCTCCATGGTGCAGCCCGCCGCACCACAACTATGATGCGTCTGCACAGTGGAGGTTGGAAGTAGTTTCAAAGGGCAGGTTGGCCACCGATACCCATCATTAAAACGTCGTCGTGGTTGGCGTGCAACTTACACAATCATCATTCTCTTCGGCTCTAGATGCGGATAAAATGGCGACAAGACTGCCTCTTCGAGCTTTCAGGCAAGTGTATTTATGTCTTTTCCCTACGCCTCTGACGTAGTTCCTCTGGAGGGGTCAAGTGAAGTGCTCTTTGATAATTACGTCAGATTTCCACAACCCTCGTCGACTCTTACACACATGTCACCAGGCGATTTTGTAACTTTAATGTATGGGTTCTTCACAGCACGTCAGTACCCTGTGCTGCCCTTATTACTTCACATTTATATACCGTACCTGCTGGGCCATGCTTCCTAGCTAGCGAGCGATGTTGTAAACCAGCCTCGCAGAATCGTTTGTAAAATATCAACTCGCCGGCTCCTGCCATCTGATGTGCCAGTCAGTCCCGTAACTACTGCCTTCCAGCCATAGCTGCGCGAAATTTACAAGAATTCCCCAAATCTACGCCTGTACTTATTCGTGGCGTAGCACAATGTTATTCTATAAGTACTGAAACTATGTCTTTACTTATTTTTATCATTTATACACTGATCTACAGAATTTTCGCTGACAAAGTCCACTCAAGGTTAACCTATACATTTATTACTTACAATATACAAGCCCAACGCAATCTGACTGCTATATAGTGACAACATGACTTCCAATAATTAACACAAAAGATTGTTCCTGAACTGCAAGAAATCCTAGCAATAATAAAACTCCAAAAAATATGAAATTAAAGAAATATGAAACTACCTCCAACTGTGTTAATTGACTAAACTAATTTCAATCACGAACCCCATTTTTTTTATAACTCACTTACCTCACAGAAAATCTTCATAAGACGAACTATAGCAATTACAGCAAGCAGCAACAACAGCCAGCTAAATAAAAAGATTCTAACTACTGCGGACTCTAACTACTAGGAGGCATATGGTGAGCCAAAGAAAGATTTTGTGAAAGAGTAAACAATGTATTTAGAAAATTTTACCTTGTTCATGTGACATCCAGTTCCAAAAATTATGTAGTTGTCAATAATTCCACAACCCAAACATGACCAACAACATCCTTCCTCAATGTACATTTCCTTACGTCTCACTTTATAATGTATGTCCTACCAACAAAGAGTCTCCAGTAATAAATAAAAAACTTGTCCATACACTTCTCTGTCCACTCGCTAACTGCTGGCTGCTAGTCCATCCAAACACAGAACCTCTTGCCGAGGGCGCAGAGCGCTGTCAGCGATATTAACACAATCTATAGCGCTGGCAACATATAAACAGGCTACTTACAGCATTGAGAAGAAGAATCAATATGTTTGTTAGACATATGCCATGTCCTAGCGTGTTGTGTAGGAGAGTGGACTGATGCCACATATATTTGACTTAATAGTGTAAGGTGGGTGTACTCTACAGATACAGTGTTAGGACGAAATTCCTATATTATCCTACACATGAGCAAAACTACCTAACAGACTATGACTTCTGTGTACAATAGAATGCTACCAGGGTCGTGGTGATGGTAATTTAAACAGCAATAAGACTATCACATCTCCCTTGGCTGTGGATCGTGATGCTTACTTCCTCGTAAGACATCAGTGCTTTTTCATGCGCATTTTCGTGCTGCAGGTTATGGGTGGTAACGCAATGTATCAAGTATCGAAAATATTTATGTCGTTTTTCATGGCTCTATTTCTAGTGAGTCATAGCTGCATCCATCAAAATTGCTACTACTACTAACAAGCACGCCTGATGGGGGAAATGTGATTGAGGGTACGTACTATTCCGACGTAGGAGGACGATTAAAACCCATTGACTTCCAGACAGACAGAAAACAAGTTTCCTGACTTGTTCTAATTAGTTTATTAGCAGTTCGATCGCGGGTAAACACCGAACTGTCAGATGTTGGACATACAAGTCCTGCATAAGAATATTAAGAGGGCTATATTCCACACGATTAATACCTCAGAAAACAGATGGTTTCATCAATACAGTGTTTTTAGGTGCAGAACAATGTAGCCTTAAAAGTGTATGTTTATGCTCAACCATCGTTTCTCTCTTGCTGGTACCGTCTTAGTTCTGACTACAGACACTAGAAAAATAGTCCTTAATTGATAGCACAGTTGATTTGTGTAAAATGTTTCAAACTCCAACCGTCTGGGGCTCAATCACGCATAAACTATACATTTCTTCTTAATCGTCTGTTATATCACCACAAAACTCCAGTATTCACCGATAAAGGGTGTTAACCTCCTCGACATTTATGCATCTGGAGAGGTCTTGTGCACTTGGACGTGTGCCATAGTAAGATAAGTACCGAACACTCTTCGCTCAACAGCAGTTATGGACACAGCTCGCTCTTTTCCTTCACTAGATGTGAAATGTAGTAGGTATAATAACCACCTACTTCTAGCCAAAAATGTTCAAATGTGTGTGAAATCCCATGGGATGTAACTGCTAAGGTCATCAGTCCCTAAGCTTACACGCTACTCAACCTAAATTATCCTAAGGACAAACACACACACCCATGCCCGAGGGAGGACTCGAACCTCCACCGGGACCACCACACAGTCCATGACTGCAGCGCCTTAGACAGCTACTTCTAGTCAGTTGCAGATTAAATAGGCAACCATTCTTTCGGGATTGTTGGTCAAGGACAATGTGGGCAGAACTGTTAATCTCCGACTATCCTATGAATGTGAGAATAGTCTGTGATTCCCACCCACCTGGGGAAAGACAGACAGTCAAATGATAAATTCTGCACGGTGATCAATGTGCTGTAAAAATGTAGATAACACAACTCCATCGGAATAGGATGTTGGCTGGTGTACTTTAGTGTGTATGAATGAATTGATGGACACCACAGTCATCTATCTGCATTCGCACACTATTATATGGTACTCGCAAATTTTTGGAGGGGTGGTTTAGCGATGATACAGAAATTATGAAGCATTCTGCTGTGTCATTGGCTGGCATTGAAATTCCAGAACAACAGCTACAATTGATCGTGGGGTCAACTGTGGTGCCTGTTACAATACATCATTCCATTTCTATAGTGTCTTTTCCATCTCATCTGTCCACTTGTATGCTGTTGATCACCACATATTGACTGACATTTGTTTGAGATGGAGAGAGCCTTCGCACCACACTGGACATCTACTTGTCAGTGTGGAACATGGAATTGAATGTAGAGGTCTTGACCCACAGACAAGTGTTTGGAAACGTACCTCAGTGCTGCAGAGTCGTCCTTTCTCTACATGCTCCAATGTCCTCCACATTTTTTTCGCCAATAAAATACTAGGTCCTCTTTTCGTTTCTACTGCCCCATGTGTGTTGTGAACAGCATCTTTCAGCGATGGTCAGTATCGGAACAATGATGATATACATGAATGAGAAATGAGGAAATGATGCTCTTGTTGATATAAAAACGCCACACTGAAACATCTGCTTCCCTATTACTGTGAAGATGAGATTAACTGTATAGGTAATCACTTTGAGACAGCTGCTTGAAAACGCTCAACAATTCCGCAAACACATCGAATTTCCATACATTGCAAAGTCTTCCACTATTTTACCAGTAAGAAACATCGCCTCTGTGTTTTATTTCTACCTTCTTGTATGTTGTGGAAGCAGGCTAGTTTACACCATTTGATGCCCAGTTTTCTGTAAGAGCTAATGGATCATATGTGTTAATGATGGCTTTCCAAATGACACAGACTTTGAACTTATGGTAAAAAAACAAAATGTGTAGTGGTATACAAAGCTGTTGTGTTTCACTGCTTGGATTTGTTACAGCTGACAGGCAAATGTATGATAATGTTTATGATATAACAACTCAGGAATCCTCTCAAGTTCTAGGGGATTGATGATCTCAGAAGTTAAGTCCCATAGTACTCAGAGCCATTTTTTGAACACGCTTTTGTTTTTCGATATATGGGACGAAGAAACAGTAAAATCTTATAGGAGATTCTAATGCCGGCCGCTGTGGCCGAGCGGTTGTAGGAGCTTCAGTCCGGAACTGCGCTGCTGCTATGGTCGCAGGTTCGAATACTGCCTCGGGCATGGATGCGTGTGATGTCCTTAGGTTAGTTGGGTTCAAGTAGTTCTAAGTTTAGGGGACTGATGACCTCACATGTTGTCCCATAGTGCTTAGAGCCATTTGAACCATTTCTAGTGCAATGAGTGGTATGACTGGGTAGGTTTCGATGCAGATAGTTTGCAGGTATTTACCCACTCTGGATGCTACAAAATAACAATAAGGAGTGCTCTGTAACGTAATAGTTGATGGTATAGGTGCTGATCTGTAACAGTATTTCATATGTCTGAAATGAATGTACTACCCTTTCGCAGAACAATTAGTAATTCGAACATATCAATAAGATTGGGTTTTTAAAAATATGTATTACCACAACTACTATATTATTTCAGACTTCATATCCTCAAATCATAAAGCAGACATCTCTTAATGTATAACTCGTTGTGGAACCTAGAAATGATAGTGATTTTCCCAACATATGAGTAGATTGTGTGATACAGATTGTTCTGTGATGACAAAATTGCCTATGAAACTACAATGCAAGAAAATGCTGCTACTGCGAATGATGATCTGCTGGGCGACAGAACTTTTACACATGTCGCTAACGGTGAGCTACGGATCAAAAATGTCAGATGTGTACACACATACGGTATTTGTTTTCGATGCATTGGTGGAATCTTACATGGTTCTCTGTTAGGTGATGTTGGAAGGTTCTATTACATGGCATACACACACGATCTGTTTTTTACGTTCCGTAAACCCCAGTGCAATATAGCATCACATTGCTAAATGAGACCTATCTTAGTGTACAAAACAACAACATCCTTTTTACTAAAAGCTTGTTGTCACCGTGTGTAAAATTTTTTTTCCGATATGTGAACAAACAGCGTGAAAGACTATTTTCTGTAATGTTATTTCATATGCCTGAAGTTTTTATAATACACATGTGAATGACAATTGTTTTACAGACACTGATTTCAAAACCTTATACGCTCTGAAACCATATGGTTTTGTCCATCAAACTGAAAGAAATCGCTTAACACAGATGTTTCTTTTTCTTGGGAGTTTAAACTCTAGCTTTTTCATTACTCCAGTGACATTTTCCGAATGATGAGGACATTCTGCAGGGATCGGTAGTTTTTGCGGCAAAGTTGTGTAAGTTTTATCGATTTTACGAAGGGTGGGCTTATAAAGGAGATGTGAGATAAGTTAATACATCTGACAGATGTATCGCTATAGAGCACAGACGTCTGCAGTTTGGTCATCATTAATCAGCCAGAGTGCTGTAGTTTCTTCCTTTCATACCCTGGGATGTCGCAGAATAATGGGAGGTGTGGGGAGAGAGATATGTGAACTGTGTAAGACTGGCACTAAGCTGGTTAGTTTGTGACAGTACATAGAGGCGAGCACACTAGCAGCTGCCATCCGTCTCCCCTGGTGTGATCTTTTTGGGACGGTATTTACAGTAGGTAGGTTATTACAATCTCCAGAACATGTGTTGGATTATGACCCATTGTTTACAAGTGCTGAGTCTCTTTTTTCACGTCAATTTCGATATGTAATTAAAACAATGAAGCATTTTCCAACACTTGTGGTAGTGTGTATTCGCCTTCCTGTATTTCGAGCTCCAGGGCTGCAGGGTGATTGCAAAGCAAAGCAGTGGGAGGCGTTGTAGGGAAATTCGACGTCAAACAGCGACAGACACAGTCCTCTGCTGTGTGCTTACACATAATGCACTTACTAAACTCCCCTCTGTTCGACACTAACATCTCATCAGTTGAACATATTTACCACCTAAAGTAAAGACAGCACCGTCGACTCCAGCCCTTTTCACCAGCTTAAAGGTGAAGGGTTCAGCCTACATAGAGTTTGAGCACATCTGCCGTTAGTTTCGAGTGGTACTGTGAATGTCTTTTTTCCCATCTGGATAACACCGTGAGTGTGATATCGTCAGTTTTTGAGCTGTATTGCGAGTTTAGGCTTTCCTTGTGTAGCGCTATGCATATAATTGTGTAATTAGGCCTGGCCTTTATAATTAAATATAGTTTTCCACCGAAAATAAATAAAGTATACCGTTTTTACCTTCATCTCCCGCATCTGGACAGTTTTGCTGTGTTTGGGTGTGCACTTTAGCTCTCCACCCAGAAGGGCTGGGGTTCGATTCCAGAAAGAGCACCATCATTTTGAATTTCCCGTCAGTTCCAGGGTGAAGGATGGGTTGGGATATCAGCACAGCTGCGGGACGAAGAAATTCCCATCATTTGACAAACTTCCACCATTTTTTGAATATACCATCAAAATTCTAAAGTCCCACCAAAATTCGAAATTGCCACCAATAGGGTATATGTGGAAGGGGAAGGGTAACGGGTGCGATGGGTGATCGGGTTGGGGCCACAAGGCAGCTGGGGGAAACACTTGACATCTTCCAGGTGTGGGAGTGTGGTTGTGGGGCGTTGGGGTGGCTTCATTAATTGACCAATTCAATAAATTTCTGTATAAATTTGATATCAAAATTGCAGTCAGTGCCCTGTTACTCTACTACTCTGAAAAATCATAGTTTGTAGGTGGATTCATTTTCATCTACAGAGATGTGCCGTTGGTCTCCAATTTTCTAACTTATCAATAGGGACACTTAAGAAACATTAAGCTGCTACATTACAGAACTACGAAACGAAAATTGAACCAAATGTGTACCATTCCAACCATTACTAATGACATTCTGAAACCATTCCAACGCAGGTAGATGTGAACTCACCCAGTCACGAGTGATATATGTGACTCAGTCACCAGCAGCGAATTAAGAAATTATCGTAGTTACTATAGTCCTCACAACAAGCTGAATTAACTTCGAAGAAAGAGTGAAAAATTACAGGGGCTCGATGTTTTACTAAAAGAGACAGTAACCCTTGAGATGCGTTTTTACTATAAGAATCTATTGCCCCATTCGTATCGTGTTGCAATAGTGAAGTTATGTGTACTAGAAACAGCAAGGGCATCCGGCCTCAGTAAGTTCTTAGTTAACTTGTAACAAATATCCTTTCTACAACAGAATTCCAGGATACAGCAGTCTCATAATTTATTCAAGACTAGAAATTATCTTTTGTGACGGATATATGTCGTTGCTATAGTTATTACAATAAAATGACCGTTACTGATTGACTAAAGTCGTAAAGTACACACGACACAAAAATGGAACAATCATAATAATTTCAATTACGATGATCAGAAAGTCTAAATAATAGTGTAAAACATTTGTGAATATAGAAGTATATTTGTAACAATGCTATATTTGATCCGCAGAAGTAACAGCAATGGTGAATTTCACAGATAGTGTCAGACTACATTCTTTACCTGAGACGCCGTCCATAATGGTCCATAATGGTAGTTTAATTCAGCTATACTAAGCAAACTGAAGAACGCAACATGTATGTTACTGGCTTTAACTGACAACAAATATATAATTTTGAATGAGAATTTGGTTTTACAACTTTCCTTAAAATTAAAGCGAATAGAATATGAAGTTAGAAAACTTTAAAAATAGAGTAATGACGGAGTTCTGAATGGATAGTTGTCGTCACGTAGTGTCGGCGCTTTCTATTTGAAGTTAACATGCACAACAAGTGACGGGAGTGTGAGATACACAACAATAGAATAACTCGTGAAACACACACTTTCGTCACCTGTTTCACATGAATTGCGTTATTTTAAAAGCAAACATAAGAATTTTGTGACATCATATTGAGGTACACTGAGACTGGTTAAATGTCCTGCCAGCAATTGATGGAATGTTAGGCAGAGCTGTACAGTCCTGAAAATTAACATCTGTGGTAAAGCTGATTTTAACTAGAAAAGAAATTTTTCCCCCTATTTATAAAACAAAACAACTTTAAAAATAACGTCACTGGCTCGGATGAGATGTAGAACTTCACACCTCGATTTGTTCATATTTCACTTTCAGAATCCATGTTGAGTGATGGCAATGTAGGATTCATAGATTTAGATGTTAAGTGGACCACCATGCACATGCATCACCAGCGTTTTCCTAAATTCATGTGTTCCAGAGTAATTATTATCATCTTTTATTTGAAAAATAAATGGAATTGGCAGAGGATGAAACGGAAGTCAGCTGGTGTTGAAGGACCCGTGAGATCCTGTGGATGGAGTTTAAAACAGGTTCAAAAGCTTTCTCATAATTTCCGCAGAGCTGCACAGAGGATGGATGGAATGTAAACTGCGGTCTAGAGACTCCTCAACAACGCTTCCGGCCACCAACGTGTCCTATGTTGTTTTTTACACTGATGTAAATTTGGGGCACCGATATTTGAAGTATTTGGTTTTCATGTTGTTTATACTCCGTGTGGTTGACGGAACAGAATTCATTGACTGAAACCTCTACCTATAATAAAAGGCGATTAAAAGGAGATTGTGAGGCCGCCAGTGTAAGTGGCCCCCTTCAGTCTCGCCAACAGCCAGCTCTGAGGGTCGATGAGCGAATTGAGGTCAGGGCACTCTTTTGCCCTTGGGAAGAGAAATCACCACAAAAGGTGGATGAGCAAACACATCTTGGTCAACGGCATGGAATAGAGAAGAGAACGGGAAACCACTTCATTAAAGATATTCAGAATATCCCACAAAGAAAGAAACCTTGGAAGTTGACATTAATGAAGAATTAACTACTGATCATAAAACTCGGAAGGAAATATCTGCCAGAAAATGTATGAGGGTTTCCCAGATCATCATCTTTCTAATACCGCAGTAGAGATGAGAACGTGGAATGTACAAACGCTACAGAAAATGGAAAAACTGAATGAACTGAAATACCCGGTGAAGAAGAATAGAATACCCGGTGAGGAAGAATAGAATACGAGTGTTAGGTGTATGTGACACAACAAGATAGGGAAATGGAGATTTAATCAGTGTTGTGGGCTGAGTAGTTTATAGCTGTCGCCAGAAGCCTGATGAGTGTAGTATTCCATAGCCCTTGACTTCACAAAGTTGCGGACTTCGAGGTAACTATCCTTTGTGTCAAGCAGGTACTTGACGTGGACTCTCTGGTAAACTGCCCGCAGTTGGCCTACAATAAGGCGTGGCAGTTCAGTGTTCACCACGATAGGAGGGATCTTCTCCTTCTTTGATGGTGTTGGCGGTGGATTCTGAGAAGTAGGGTTGGGGGAGGGACCCATGACCTGGTCCATGGCACGAACAGGTGCGGCTGCTCCAGGTGTGGACGCATCTGAATCCGTATCACAGCCGCTATGATGGGTGGTAGCAGAAAGACCGTTTAGAATTTTGACCAGGGGGAGGGGGGGGGGGAGAGGAAAACCAACAGTGAACGAAACAGAATCCTACGGGGCGTCCACGTGGCGGTCGGTTGTATCTATGCTAGGGGCCGACATGGCTTCACCGTCATTGGATGAGAGGTCTATTACCAGGCTGCCATGGGAGTCGTCAGATGACGAAGAGGAAGATTGGTCCTTCATACGAGGCTGTGGATAGAGTTAACATGATTCGGTATCACTGTCAGTGGTTACGTGTGACTTATGGCTCGGTCGTCAGCGCGTTGGGTGGACTCAGTATCGGCACCTTCAGTAGCTTGCAGGAACGGCCGTCGAGCGGCCAGTGTCGTATTGCCGTGCGAAGATGCGGCGGAAGATTCGCCTAGCCGTGGATTCCTGTCGTTAGCCCTATTCATGCTGTGCCTCAGCCCGACTGACGTACACAGAGCCCTGGCAGACAAAATACATTAACGGATGTGGTATATAAGTGGCCGGAACATAGGGACACGTACAAAATAACAACTATACCTTAGAAGGGGAACTACAAATCAACGTTGACTCAGAAACTACGAAGCCAGCCGCTGTGGCCGAGCGGTTCTAGGCACTTCAGTCCGGAACCGCACTGCTGGTACGGTCGCAGGTTCGAATCCTGCCTAGGGCATGGGTGTGTGTGATGTCCTAAGGTTAGTTAGGTTGAAGTAGTTCTAAGTCTAGGGGACTAATGATCTCAGATGTTAAGTCCCGTAGTCCTTAGAGCCATTTGAACCATCAGACACAACGACTAAACAACGGTTAGCACCACTCGTGACTGTAACTAACAACGCGCACGTAATCGCTAGTAAACACTGTCAGGGTTCCAAGCTTACTAACTGTATTTAACCATTGACCTTTTTTCCCTTTATAGTTATTTTCAAACCTTTACAGAAAGGGAGGCCGGCAACGACCTATCTATGCCGCTCTTCGGCTATAGAAAAACATACATTAAACATGAAGACACAAAAACAAACATACAAGGAGGATAAAAACAGGGAACATACATATTAATAAAAAGGAAGGCGTTCACGGACGCACTGGTTGCATAAAAAAGTTCAACACTATATACAAACGGAGACACAGAGTTGCACACATGAACGTAGGAGCACTGAAGGAGAGACACTGATGAACTGATGGGAAGAGAAGCACTAGCAGAGTGGCGACGAACTTCAGCCACTAAAAAAAAGTCGGCGGGCTGCCCAAGGGAAGAGGGGAGGGTAGGAGGGAGGGAGGGGCAGGGTGCCAGTGGGAGAGAAGAAAGGGAGTAGAGGGTATAGGTTGGGTGTGGAAGCCTGGGAGGAGGGGAAGAGAGGGAGAGAGGAGAGAATTGAGGAGGGAGAGAGGGGAAAAGAGGGAGCATTGGGGAAAAACACAGGAGAAGGAAGGGGAGGATCCAAGCTAGTAGGAGGGGTAGATGGAGGGGACGAGGGCATCATCAGGAGGGGGAGTTGGTGGAAGCCACCTTGGGCAAGGGTATCGAGTGTGGTAAGATGGAGAGCGGGTGGGATGCAGAGGCAGATGGAGGTGGGAAAGGATGGAAGACACAAGCGGGTGAGGGGGTTCAAGTTTATGGGAGGTGTAAAGGATCTGTATGTGTTCAAGGAAGAGGAGGAGGTGGGGGAAAGGAATTAATTCATAGATGATCCATATGGGAGGTGGATGCGATAGGCGAGGCGGAGCCCATGGCGTTCCAGGATTTGAAGGGACTTGTAGAAGGTAGGGGGGCGGAGGACCAGGCAGGGTGGGCATAACAGAGGATGGGGTGGATGAGACATTTATAAGTGTGGAGGATGGTAGAGGGGTCCAGGCCCCATGCGAGGCCAGAGAGGAGTTTGAGGAGGCAGAGTCAGGAGCGTGCCTTGGCTTGGATCATCCAGAGATGGGGGGTCCAGGAAAGGCAACGGTCAGGGGTCACACCAAGGTACTTAAAGGTTGGGGTGAGGTTAATAGGATGGCCATAGATATTTATATAAAAACCAGGGAGGCGGAAGGAAGAAGCTGTTTTGCCTACAATGATTACCTGGGTTTTGGAAGGATTGACCTTGAGCAGCCACTGGTTACACAAAGATGTGAACTAGTCAAGGTGGGATTGGAGAAGGTCCTGGGAGCATTGCAGGGTGTGGGCGAGGACAAGGAAGGCAGTGTCATCAGCGTATTGGAGAACGTGGATGGGTAGTGAAGGCGGCGGCATGTCCACCATATATAGAAAGTAGAGAAGAAGTGAGAGGATGGAACCTTAGGGCACACCAGCGGAGGGGTGGAAAGTGTATGAATCCGTGTGACGGATGGTGACATAAGGAGGACGGTGAGAAAGGAAGGAGGCTATCAGACGGACATAATAGGAAGGGCGAAGGTTTGGAGCCTGAAGAGGAGACCGGAATGCCATACACAGTCGTAGGCACACTCAAGGTCGAGAGAGGGGAAGATGGTTGAGCGACGGGAATTTAATTGTTCGGAGAGGAGGTGAGTGAGGTGAAGGAGAAGGTCATCACCAGAGAAGGATGGTTGAAAGCTGCATTGGGTAGAGGGAAGGAGGCGGTGCTGGTGCAGGTGCCAGTGGATGAGTCAGGTGAGGATGGATTCCAGAACCTAACTGAAGACCGAGGTAAGGCTGATGAGGCGGTAGGACGAGACAGCGGAAGGCGGTTTGTCTGGTTTGAGGAACATCAGGATCTGGGAGGTTTTCCACAGATCGGGGTAGAATCCAGTGGACAAGACCACATTACATATTCTGGCCAGGATGGAGAGGAAGGAGGCGGGAGCTTCATGGAGGTGACGGTAGGTAACACTTTCGTGACCGGGAGCGGTGTTGCGTTTCGTGCATAGTGTAGCTATGATATCTTGAGTGGTGTTTGGGGTGTTGAAAAAAAATGGTTCAAATGGCTCTGTGCACTATGGGACTCAACTGCTGAGGTCATTAGTCCCCTAGAACTTAGAACTAGTTAAACCTAACTAACCTAAGGACATCACACACATCCATGCCCGAGGCAGGATTCGAACCTGCGACCGTAGCGGTCTCGCGGTTCCAGACTGCAGCGCCAGAACCGCGCGGCCACTTCGGCCGGCTTGGGGTGTTGAGTTCAGTGTGTGGAATGTTGTCCAAGTACTGGAAGCCAGGAGTGAGTGGAGAGGCAGAGGTGTGAGTTCGATCACAGACATCAGGGAAGAAGGTGTAATCGAACTGGGGATCATCAAGGTTTAAGCATTGACCTTCTTTCTTGTATGTATCTTGCCTATGTCTTTACCTAGTATAGAATACTTCGCATATTTCATTCGTTTCTTATGTCGAGAGTATAATTCTACGGTTTCCTTGTCCGTTCTCTGTTGGTATAACTTGTTTCACTAACTAGACAGATTTTTAATGTACTGGTGCTGTGTTTTATCATTATTTTCTTGGAATGGCGTGTCGTAGGGTATGAGAGGCCCTCTGATGATTACGTTCCCGAACCACTTCTCGCCTATACAGCATTCTAGCGGCACCGCCAACAGAAGGCGCTGATTATTTGCTGTAATATGTTTTCATTCATTGGTTTCTTTCTATATTTGTTTTTGTCATTTTTATATTATTCTGTGTGGTTTGTAAGCTATTATTACTTATGCCTTTATATTTTCGTCTAAAATTAGCCACTAGAGCGTATCAAAATTATTGTCACTTAACTATTTCCTGTTTAACAATTTAACTTCGTTGCGTCTTAATTTATTGCATTTTGCTAGTGTAATGACTTTTACACCTAGTAAGCCTGCTACAGACTTTATTGATTCTGTTCTTCTTCTTACTTTATATCGCATAATTATATCACTGAAGAATATGTGTGCACTCACAGGAGCAACATCTGACAAGCTTGCGACAGCAACATTATGTGGCTACTGTGCGGCAATTTCTTTTAAACAGTAGCACTGTTAACAAGATGAGTAATGTTTCTTATCCAAATTTATATATGTGTGACGATGCTGGCGCTAATTTTGTTTATAGCATTTGATGATGCCGCTATGGCTCCAGTATATCAGGACTTGTTTGTACACTCATGTTCAGAAAAAACAGAACACATTGAAGGACTAGAGATAGGACCTCCATGTTCAGAGCACATGAGCATTAGTCTGTTTTGCAGAAATAATTAGCATTTCAGTCGCCTTGGTTCAGCATGTGTCCTGTAGCCTAGTAGGCACAGGGTCCGCTATGGGCCTAGTAACTTCTTCCATGTGTGATGGCATTGAGGTTGTAAGGTGCAAATGGCATCCTGTGGTATGGCCATCGATGCTGCTTCCAAAGTTCATCTGTGGTTGTTGGTGTTGGGTCACAGCACTGGATACGTCGTTTTACCATATACCTCACATTTTCCATTGGCGACAACTCTGGTGATCTGGGGCACCAGGGCAAAAGATAAACATCCTGAGAAACTGTGCAGCAACATGTGGTCGTGCATTTTCTTGCTGAAAAATGGCGTCTGAGATATTCTGCAGAAAAGGTATGGCTACAGGTTGCAGGATGTCTCTCACGTAGGTCACAAAAATCACAGTGGCCTGGACACGGGAACAGTGATTTTTGGTTGCACCCAATAGCACCCCACACCATAAGGCCATCAGTTGGCACTGTATGTCTTGTGCAAATGCAGTACTCTGGTGCCCCTTCCCCTGTCTGCGGTGAACCAAAATACGGCCATCATTTTGAAACAAACACAAACTGGATTCGTCTGAAAACACTATATGATGTCACTCATGTCCCCATAGATGTCTTTCATACGCAGTTGCCATCTAGTATGATTCTGCATATTCGTCAAAGGTAGGCTGAGAAGTGGACGACGAGCACGCAACCCATTCCGTAATAAACGGCGATGGTCTGTCACCCCTGATAGTGTACGATATGTCACACTGTTCCAATGCTGCGCGAGAATCGAGGAGGACGCAAATCTGTCCTGCAATGCCATTTTAATGAGGTGTCGATCTTCTCGGAGGCTGGCCTGGATGGTGCGACCTGACCCATCTCGTCGTGTTCTATGGCCTTCTGTGAACCATTCTGTACACACCCATTGCACTGGAGAAACACTTCGTCCAATGTAAGCAACAATTTTCCGGATGGTTGCATCACATGCTCTCATGCCAATAATGCACCATCTTTCAGATGCACTGATGTGACAGTGCGGTTAGCACATACATCTGCTAGGCATCTTGCATGTTTTTTCATTTCACCATCATCCATCTCCTTCGGTTTGTTGCGACAATGAGAGCCGCAGCCTCATTCCACCGGTATGTGGTGTTGTGCTGTGATATCTGTGTTGACCTTTTACCCATGTTCCGATATGCTTCAAAAGTCAATCTTTTCTGCATAACATGCTAATGTACATGTCCTGTTAATATGAACTTCCCATTTCTAGTTGTTCATGTGTACTGTTTTTTTGAGCATGAGTGTATAAAACAGGTATGCCTTGTCATATTTAAAGTACACATCGCAGCTTGTGTATCACAGACTTTACTTATTAATACCATACTAGGTGGAGAGTTAGCTTATTAACGTTGCAGTCGCTAACAGTGACATCCAGCACTATATGGCAACAGTGGAGACATATGCACCGCTTTCTCATTCACAGTGCCCGGAGATACTTCAGCCCTGTTCCAGCAGTCATTGTGCAGCACCACAAGTAGCCCTAACTCAGCCCTGTAAATGAATGCCTTCCAGTTCAGTACAGCACTGTGCATACTGTGTACGGATGCAGGAGGAGCCGTTTGTGAGAAGATGGATACTCTTTTGGCTACCGTCAGTTACCATCAGGTTACTGTATTGTTAGCGGAGATACTGGCGCGTCACACAGGACACCTCTGGTTGGAAGGTCAATATGGAGACGGGCCGCCTGGCTTGGCCCATTCACCCTGGGAGTGAACAGTGGCCTTCCCTTCAGCAGGGTCCAAGTAGCCACATGGGGGAGGGGTTTTCTAATTAGGCATGTTATGACGCCTCAGTCAATAGCGTTCAGGGCTGGAAAGAAAATCCATGTTCACTCGGTATGTCTTTCATCTGAGATGTGACTGTGGCCATCGAGCATACAGTTTGCAGTCATTTTCTAGTTGTCACTTACGTTGGCACCAACGCCTGTCGCATCAGTTGAGTCCATCCTCAGTTTGCACAGGTGGCTGGCGGAGGTGTTAGAGTCTGCTGGCCTCGAGCACGGGATGCAAGCTGAGCTCGCAATTGTTCCCACTTCTGATTGGGATTCTTTCGTTTGGAGCCGACAGGAGGGTCTCAACCAAATTCTTCGTCGACTCTGTGATGGTCTTGGCTGCAGTTTCTAGACATAGGATACTGTATGATAGGTGAGAGGTGCACTACATGAAGAAAGCAGCTACTCGGGTAGCAGAGAACTTGTGGAGTATGCATGAGGGTTTCTTGTGTTGGACGGTAGTTTGAGGTGCTTTGATGAATACTCACCAGCCGATACTCAGCAAGGAAAGTCACGCGGCATTCAGAGTAAAGGCATTTCAACTGTCAAACTGTCGAAGTAGTCATAATAAATTTCCCGAATATTCTTGGGATCGAGAGATGGCTGCAACCTGAAGTGGAAAGCTGTGAGATATTTAGTGAGTAATGGAACATATATCGGGAAGACAGATTAGAGACCTTAGGAGGCAGAGTGTTCATAGCAAATGCCAAAAATAATGTTTGTATCATTCAAATAAAGATTAGGGCAGTAGCTAGGAAATACGAAGATCATGTAACACTAGTTCGAGATGGCTGTAACCTATACCGAGTATACAGTGGGATGTCCGTGGATTTTTTGCAGGGGTTTCAGACGGACATCACGTGAAATGCTTTTGAACACGTTAGTAGTAACTGGGTAGGTTGGGTGCACTAGGGGATTATTTACTGACATTTCTTATTTTCTTATAAATTGATAGGTTGAGCGTACTAGCAGATAATTTCACTGAGCCTACTCAAAAAATACAAAATTCATAAAGGTTGTTAAAAATTTTCTAAATCACTCAATGAACTCTAGTTCGTGAAATACGTAATCATTATTTTTAGCTGTCTTCAATCCGTTATACTTTAGTTTAATATCACCATCTTCAAAACATTCAAAGTCCAATTCCCTTATTACTTTATTAAACCTCTCCTGTAAAATAATTTGAAATTTACTATCTAACTCCATACAAATTTTCCATCCATATCTAGTATTTAAATATTTACATCCCATAATGGAATACAATTCATTTTCCGCTAGCTCACCAATCTTTATAAACAAATCAGAATTTCTTGCATTATTTATCCTCTTCAGTAGAGAATCCATTTATATATAATAAAAAGAAAACAATATTAAAAATTTTCACTGAAAGGTCTATGCTGAGCATCATATGTTAAATTTTTCTTAACATACAGTACTATGCAGGCACCTGTATCTTTCGGAATTTAATCGTTAAGAGTGGCAACTAATTTTGTTGTGTGGCTGACTAGAAGCTAGTTTTCTTGTCTGTTGATGCTAGTGATGTGCTCCTTTCCTGTCTTGTTAGGACTTTACGTATTTTGATGATTGTTGTTCGCGGTTTTCGATGTGTATGTGTGGTTTAAATGATTCTGTTGTGTTTTTTATCCATGACGATAGATGGTTCCGATTTACAACATTTTGTTCGTTTTCAATACTATGTATCCTAGCCTTTAATTTACGCAAGATTCTCGCGCATAGCACTCGTGCCCTCTCTCATGGGATATGTTCCTCAGCGCAAGCTTCACCTGCTTGTCACTAGGACACAGGCAAATTGGTGTTCATATTTTCTATTGTATGCGGGTGTTTTGAATGGTTCTGATATGTTTGATTTATTAAGACAGAGGGTTTAAATTAGCACAACATTTAAAATTTTGATGAGCTAGTTCACAGGCTAAGTACTGATAGTATTCCATGTTCGCATCGACCATCTCTTTATAATTATGCTGTACAGAAGGAGGTGATATTTCAATTTTAACTACTTACGACGTCTTTGGCACGATTGTTTTGTGCATCTACCAATGCAGGATGTGATTTTCGTAAGTGACTAAAATTTTTTGTGCTTGTAACACTGGTAATTTTCATGGTTACTTAAAGCTATAAGTGTTTCTTTCTTCTATTTCAGTTATGTTGCAAAATTTTTTGCTACTGAAGGTGTCTTCCTGTTTAGGTATATTTTTGCTTCTGATGAAGGTATATTTTAGATATACCGAAACCGTGATCAAGGATTTCAATAAATCTTTATTCTGCAACTGTTTGGCTGTTATCTTTTACCATGAAAACTTAAAGTACTTTTTGAGAAAGGATATATTACCATTTGGGCAACAGAAATATTCTAAATTGAAGATATTATTCATTCTAATCCAGTCACATACAAATTAAAAGGTACTGATGGAAATTTTTATGAAAAAGAACTTATGGAAACGAATTTTGCAGATGTTTATCTCTCTGAGAAAGTTTTGAGAAAGTAAGGAGATAAAGTTTATGTCAAATGGATGGGTTTTGATAATCCAGATAATAGTTTGGTAAACGAAAAGAATGTTATTTTATAAATCGTAAGTGATATTTAAATCAGATCTTCACGAGAATAATCAGATTCCTCTATAGTGGGCATTTTCCCACTCTATAATTCCATACAAAAAAGTTAAAATTTTCAGTGGTGCGACTCCACACGTATGAATTTCCATAATTAATTAATATTGTGCTTCAAAGTAGTCACCAGCGTTGTGTAGAACCCGTTTCCAGCGATGTGGAAGGCGTAGTATACCGTTAGCAGAGCCTGTTCTGTTGATGGTGCGAATGGAGCGGTCTATTGCCTGTCGAATCTTAAGCGAATGCCACGAAGTGGTTCCTTCATCTTCGGAATCAAATCAAAGTCACAAGGACTTAAGTCCGGGGAGTATGGTGGATGGTACAGTACTTCCCAGTCCTATCGACCAAACAGAGCGTTAGACCGCACGGCTAACCGGACAGGCAAGGCACCATTACCAACATCTCACTGATTTTGATCGAGGTCGTGTAATACGTGTAGGAAAAGCGACATGTTCCTTCTGCAACACTGCAGATAGACTTGGAAGGAGTGTCGCCACTGAAAGCTGCAGCGGTAGTAGTCACAAGAATGTACGGTCGCAAGAAGAACGGGCTTCAGACGCCCTCGAGAAACTACCAACAAGGCGCGTGGAGTGGCAGCGTGGTTTGAGGCGCCATGTCACGGATTGCGCCCCTCCCCCCCCCCTCCGCTGTTAAGTTCGAGTCCTTCCTCGGGCATGTGTGTGTGTGTTGTTCTTATCATAAGTTAGTTTGAGTAGTCTGTAAGTCTAGGGACCGATGACCTCAGCAGTTTTGTCGCTTAGGAATTCACACACATTTTAAAATTTTTAAATTACAGACGGGGAAGGGCACATGGTTCGGCGTATGGCTCTGGCGCATCATATTACATCCGTTGCATCAATCAGAACAGCAAATGGTACCACAGTGACGAACTGTTACAAATTGGTAACTTCAGGGATAGATCCGAGCCAGACGCCGTGTAGCGTGCATTTCACTGACCCAAAACGTCCTGTAGCGTGCAGGGCATTGACCACAAAGCACTGCCATTTGCGACTTCAGTGGTGTCAAGTGAGAGCTCATTGGAGAGCAGGTTGGAGGTCTATTATGTTTTCTGATGAAAGCTGGTTTTTCATCGGGGCCAGTGATGGCCGTGTGTTGGTTAGAAGGATGCCAGGTGAGCGGCTGCAAGCAGCCTCTTAGTGGCTTAGATTCATTGGACCAAGACTTGGAGCTATAAGTCTGGGACGCTGCTTTCATATGACAGCAGGAGCACCCTCATGGTTATCCTACGCTTAATGACTGCAAATTTGTACGTCAGACTGATGGTTTGACTTGTTTTAATGCCATTCATGAACAGCAATCGAAGGAGTGTTTTCTAACAGCATAATGCTCGCCGATATATCGCTACTGTAGGCCAAAATGCTCTACAGCGTGTCGACAGTTCGCCTTGGCCTCCTCAGTCACCTATTCAGTCTTCAAACGACCACACACGGGACTTTACAGAACGACGCTTCCAGCGACATCCTCAACCAATATTAACTATCCCTTTATCGAACCTCCACGTACAACATATGTGGAACTCCAACCCCGAAACTGACATCCGGCACCTGCATAAGACAATGCATGCACGTTTGCATGCTTGCATTTAACATTCACGTTATTAGAGTATCAGCATTTCACATTTACAACTGCTAATCTCACGTTTACATTAACCGGCGATTTTGCAGTATTAATCACTTAAATATGTAACTTAGACAAATTCAGTCCAGAAATTTCATTACTCTACATTATTTATGTTTTTCTGTTGTCATTTTTTCCGTCACTGTATATTAATAAAGCAAAGGTACAGGACCAGATAAAATCACGTCAAAGGTATCCAGGTATAGACGTAGTGACCAAACATTTGTTTTGGCCAAGTGTAACAATAGATTTAAAAGAACAAAGAGATCTCCCAAAAGTGAATGCCGAGGAGAGATGAAAGAAGAAGGAATAAATATTGTCGTTTGAAGAAGGAACCTATAAAACAGCTAACTGAAGAGATGAGCCAGTGCAATGGAATAATATCAAGATGGCCATAACTGAAGCGACAAACGAGATTTAAAGAAAAAGAAAACTGCAGCCCAGAAACATTGGAAGACAGAAGATATTCTAAACATAATACAAGAAAGAAATAAGGTCAAGACGAAAAACACTGTAGATGACTGAAAAGGAACTAACAATCACATCACAACCAAATGCAGAGAAATAAAGAGAAATGGTGCACAAACGTTGCTGAAGAGATGGAAGATCAGGGAAAGGAAAAATAGGAACAAGTGTGTAAGAAAATTAGCGCCCTTCGGTACAAACCTAGAAGCAAATTACTGGTACTTGAAAATAAAGATGACATGAACAATGAGAGTAATCTAACTGAACACATCATTGAGTGTGAAAGAGAAGTGCAAGGCCACTCATGAGATATGAAATCGAACATGCTCTTTGGAATCTCAAAGAAGGAAAAGCAATTGGTGTAGAAGACATTCGTGCAAAGATACTGACAGCTATAGGTAACAACATGAAAGACCAACTATTCGTAGTAATAAATGACAGCAACGAAAGAAGAATCATGTCAGATTACTTCACACGATACATAGCCATTACCATACCTAAAAGAGAATTAAGAGAGTTGGCTGCACGAATACAGAACACAATCAGTGCTATCACATGCCTTCAAAATACTCACTAATATAGCTAAAACCGAGATAAAAGGAAAAGTAGACACGTATTTTGGAGAAGAGCAATTTGAATTTAGAGAAGGTGTAGGAAAAAGAGAAGGAATTTTGGCCTTACGCGTGCTGTTGGAGAGAAGGATAGATATGAGTAGAAGAACGTACCCTCCCTTACTGACGTCGAAAAAGCTTTTGTCAATGTGAACTGATAGCTACTCTTTAGAACTGTGAAATAAGTAAGACTTGACTGCAACTACTGAAGAAATGGTTAATTAACTGTATCAGAACCAAAGCACAAAAATTAACGTCCATGACGTAGAGGAAGAGATCAAGTTTAGAAAAGGAGTTAGACTAAGATGCCCTTATCGTCATATTAATTTAACGTGTTCCGTGAGAAATCTATTAAAATCACGACGTAGAAGACAAAGGGAACGAATGGTGAAAGAATAAATTGTATTAGTCTTGCAAATGACATCGCGGTAGCTACAGACTCCGAAAAAGAAATGAACAGTATGTTGCAAGTCCTGTCAGATACTCTTCAATTAAGGAAATTAAAAGTGAACAAACGGAAAAAAGTAACGGGAGTAAGGAAAAGTATGTGAGAAATTAACACCAGTATAGAAATTGATGACGTCTTAATTGAGCTAGTGAATCTATTAATGTTTTCTCGGTAGCAAAATTAAATAGATGCATAAAGGTAGTGAAGAGAAGGATTGCATTGGCGAAGCAAGCCTTTCTGAGACAGAAAACAATTTGACCAGAAAAGATATGAATATAGGTGTCAGGAAATCCTTTGCCAAATCATCTGTATGGAGTACACTGCTCTATGCACGTGAAAGCGGGAGCCTAGGTAAACTGGAAGCTACTAAAATGAAGATAAACCAAACTGGAAGTCTTGAGTGAAGTCAAAGAAGAGAGAAAAATACTGAAGAAAACTGGAAAGAGAAAAATTAATTTTATTGGACATGTCATGAAACACAACACATTCATCTTTAATAATCCTCAAGAGAAATTGCTGGGAAAGAAAAGAAGAAGACGGCGTAAGATGAAGTATTTTGAAGGCATCGAGAAAAGGAAAGAATGTGCCAATCACTTGGAACTAAAATGAACAACTAGTGACAGAAGAGAGTGGTAGGATCAATGAGGTATTAGTCTTTAGCACATGTATTTATGTTGTATATATTTGTACAACTGTTTCAATATTTTTTGTAGATGTTTGCTAAATAGTTATGAAAAGTTGCTCTATTATAAGTCTTTATAGTTGGACTTCCCCCATGAACCATGGACCTTGCCGTTGGTGGGGAGGCTTGCGTGCCTCAGCGATTCAGATGGTCGTACCGTAAGTGCAACCACAACGGAGGGGTATCTGTTGAGAGGCCAGACAAACATGTGGTTCCTGAAGAGGGGCAGCAGCCTTTTCAGTAGTTGCAGGGGCAACAGTCTGGATGATTGACTGATCTGGCCTTGTAACATTAACCAAAACGGCCTTGCTGTGCTGGTACTGCGAACGGCTGAAAGCAAGGGGAAACTACGGCCGTAATTTTTCCCGAAGGCATGCAGCTTTACTGTATGGTTAAATGATGATGGCGTCCTCTTGGGTAAAATATTCCGGAGGTAAAATAGTCCCCCATTCGGATCTCCGGGCGGGGACTACTCAAGAGGATGTCGTTATCAGGAGAAAGAAAACTGGCGTCCTACGGATCGGAGCGTGGAATGTCAGATCCCTTAATCGGGCAGGTAGGTTAGAAAATTTAAAAAGGGAAATGGATAGGTTAAAGTTAGATATAGTGGGAATTAGTGAAGTTCGGTGGCAGGAGGAACAAGACTTTTGGTCAGGTGATTACAGATTTATAAATACAAAATCAAATAGGGGTAATGCAGGAGTAGGTTTAATAACGAATAAAAAAATAGGAGTGCGGGTTAGCTACTACAAACAGCATAGTGAACGCATTATTGTGGCCAAGATAGACACAAAGCCCATGCCTACTACAGTAGTACAAGTTTATATGCCAACTAGCTCTGCAGATGATGAAGAAATTGATGAAATGTATGACGAGATAAAAGAAATTATTCAGGTAGTGAAGGGAGACGAAAATTTAATAGTCATGGGTGACTGGAATTCGTCAGTAGGAAAAGGGAGAGAAGGAAACATAGTAGGTGGAATTGGGATTGGGGGGAAGAAATGAAAGAGGAAGCCGCCTTGTAGAATTTTGCACAGAGCATAACTTAATCATAGCTAACACTTGGTTCAAGAATCATAAAAGAAGGTTGTATACCTGGAAGAATCCTGGAGATACTAAAAGGTATCAGATAGATTATATAATGGTAAGACAGAGATTTAGGAACCAGGTTTTAAATTGTAAGACATTTCCAGGGGCAGATGTGGATTCTGACCACAATCTATTGGTTATGAACTGCAGATTGAAACTGAAGAAACTGCAAAAAGGTGGGAATTTAAGGAGATGGGACCTGGATAAACTGAAAGAACCACAGGTTGTAGAGAGTTTCAGGGAGAGCATAAGGGAACAATTGACAGAAATGGGGGAAAGAAATACAGTAGAAGAAGAATGGGTAGCTCTGAGGGATGAAGTAGTGAAGGCAGCAGAGGATCAAGTAGGTAAAAAGACGAAGGCTAATAGAAATCCTTGGGTAACAGAAGAAATATTGAATTTAATTGATGAAAGGAGAAAATATAAAAATGCAGTAAATGAAGCAGGCAAAAAGGAATACAAATGTCTCAAAAATGAGATCGACAGGAAGTGCAAAATGGCTAAGCAGGGATGGCTAGAGGACAAATGTAAGGATGTAGAGGCTTGTCTCACTAGGGGTAAGATAGATACTGCCTACAGGAAAATTAAAGAGACCTTTGGAGAGAAGAGAACCACTTGTATGAATATCAAGAGCTCAGATGGCAACCCATTTCTAAGCACAGAAGGGAAGGCAGAAAGGTGGAAGGAGTATATAGACGGTTTATACGAGGGCGATGTACTTGAGGACAATATTATGGAAATGGAAGAGGATGTAGATGAAGAGGAAATGTGAGATAAGATACTGGGTGAAGAGTTTGACAGAGCACTGAAAGACCTGAGTCGAAACAAGGCCCCGGGAGTAGACAACATTCCATTAGAACTACTGATGGCCTTGGGAGAGCCAGTCCTGACAAAACTCTACCATCTGGTGAGCAAGATGTATGAGACAGGCGAAATACCCACAGACTTCAAGAAGAATATAATAATTCCAATCCCAAAGAAAGCAGGTGTTGACAGATGTGAAAATTACCGAACTATCAGTTTAATAAGTCACAGCTGCAAAATACTAACGCGAATTCTTTACAGACGAATGGAAAAACTGGTAGAAGCGGACCTCGGGGAAGATCAGTTTGGATTCCGTAGAAATGTTGGAACACGTGAGGCAATACTAACCTTACGACTTATCTTAGAAGAAAGATTAAGAAAAGGCAAACCTACGTTTCTAGCATTTGTAGACTTAGAGAAAGCTTTTGACAACGTTAACTGGAATACTCTCTTTCAAATTCTGAAGGTGGCGGGGGTAAAATACAAGGAGCGAAAGGCTATTTACAATTTGTACAGAAACCGGATGGCAGTTATAAGAGTCGAGGGGCATGAAAGGGAAGCAGTGGTTGGGAAAGGAATGAGACAGGGTTGTAGCCTCTCCCCGATGTTATTCAATCTGTATATTGAGCAAGCAGTAAAGGAAACAAAAGAAAAATTCGGAGTAGGTATTAAAATTCATGGAGAAGAAGTAAAAACTTTGAGGTTCGCCGATGACATTGTAATTCTGTCAGAGACAGCAAAGGATTTGGAAGAGCAGTTGAACGGAATGGACAGTGTCTTGAAAGGAGGATATAAGATGAACATCAACAAAAGCAAAACGAGGATAATGGAATGTAGTCAAATTAAATCGGGTGATGCTGAGGGACATTAGATTAGGAAATGAGACACTTAAAGTAGTAAAGGAGTTTTGCTATTTAGGGAGTAAAATAACTGATGATGGTCGAAGTAGAGAGGATATAAAATGTAGACTGGCAATGGCAAGGAAAGCGTTTCTGAAGAAGAGAAATTTGTTAACATTGAGTATAGATTTAAGTGTCAGGAAGTCGTTTCTGAAAGTATTTGTATGGAGTGTAGCCATGTATGGAAGTGAAACATGGGCGATAAATAGTTTGGACAAGAAGAGAATAGAAGCTTTCAAAATGTGGTGCTACAGAAGAATGCTGAAGATAAGGTGGGTAGATCACGTAACTAATGAGGAGGTATTGAATAGGATTGGGGAGAAGAGAAGTTTGTGGCACAACTTGACTAGAAGAAGGGATCGGTTGGTAGGACATGTTCTGAGGCATCAAGGGATCACAAATTTAGCATTGGAGGGCAGCGTGGAGGGTAAAAATCGTAGAGGGAGACCAAGAGATCAATCCACTAAGCAGATTCAGAAGGATGTAGGTAGGAGTAGGTACTGGGAGATGAAGAAGCTTGCACAGGATAGAGTAGCATGGAGAGCTGCATCAAACCAGTCTCAGGACTGAAGACCACAACAATAACAGTTGGACGTATTCGCATTCGTAAGATTTTTAAAAGTTCTCAGACTTTAATGCTGTTACTTTTGTGGAGGTAAATGTATGTGTGATTTGATAACTGTGCAAATTAAATGGGAAATGCCCAAGGTTGAGAAGATACGTATCGAATGTTCATGATAAATGTAGCCGTTAATCGAACTGAGAGAAACGAGGAGTACAAATTGTGATATGTGTGTGTGGGCTACTGAGAGTCAATTTAGGATTTTATTTGCGAACCACTACGACCTAAATGTACGAAATACATCACAGCTGCCAGACGAGGCGCTCGGTCTGCCGCCCATTCACAACAGCGATCTGTCACCGGAGTTGGCAAAAATTTGTGGAGTTTAGTGACGGGGAACGCTCCTGGACTCTCCACCAGCCTCTATTGTACGTTTGTAGAGATGAAAGACCTGTCATCGACCGATAGATAGACTGTCAGACTGGAGTCAAATCAGAAGTTTGCAGATGTAAAGATAGGCGCAGATGAATGGATACGACCGCAGCACACGTGACATTATCATTTATCGGGCGAGACTCAGCTACATCTACATCTACATGACTACTCTGCAGGTACCAGTTAAGTACCTGACAGAAGGTTCATCGAGCCACTTTATCACTATTTCTCTACTTTTCTCCTCCCTAACATGGCACTGGAAAATCGAACATTAAAATTTTCCCGTGCGAGTTCTGTTTTCTCCTATTTTATAACAAAGACCTTTTTTCGCTGTGTGTGGGTGTCGACAAAATATTGTCGCATTCGGAGTAGGAAGTTGGAGACTGAAATCTCTTGAAACGATCTCACTGCAATGGAAAACGCCTTTGTTTTAATTATTGCCACCCCAAGTCGCGTTCCATATGCTTTACACTCTTTCCACTATTTCAGGAAAATGTAAAACGTCCTTCCCATCTGCTATCCTCGTCAGTCCTATCTGATAAGGAATCCTTTCTGCACAACAGTACTCTAGCATCGCGTAGTGTAGCAGTCTCTTTAGTAGACCTGTACATAACTTACCAAGCTATCGAATGCCTTCTAAGAAAAACTTTATTGGTGCTTTGCGTAGTGTTTCCACCGCTGGAATTGGGGATGATAGGTAACGGTTAAGGAGCCTGTACCACAAATTGTTTGATTAATCAGAAGACTGACATGAGACGCCAATCCGTTACATGGTCACGGGCGGGGGGAGGTCGCTGCAGAACGCTGGAGGAGAGATTGTCCAGGTGTGGGGGACTTGACATGGAGACAGCTTAACTGATACTTACCTGTGGACCTCGGTATTATGGATTTTACTTAGAAACAAAAGTTGTTCATTAATAGCAGCTCAATAGGTCGAATTACCAGAACGATGTACAAATTTTAAAATGTGTGTGAATTCCTAAGCGACAAAACTGCTGAGGTCATCGGTCCCTAGACTTCTGCTGTTGTAAGAAACCAAACCCAGGCCGTTACTGGCCCCGAGGTAAAATTACCTTTCATGAGAAAACACAACAGACCTCCACCCTGCCCTGCAGTGACCTCTCGCAACACCACTGAAGTCGCAAATGGCAGTGGTTTGCGGTCAGTGGAATACACTCGGAGCTGTCCTTGATGTAACCGATTTTTAACAGTTCGTTGTGTCATTGTTGTGCTAACTGCTGTTCGAATGCGATATGATACGCCAGAGCCGTACGCCGAATACGCTGGTCTTTCCTCTCGGTTGACCGAGCGAGGTGGCGCAGTGGTATCACACTGGACTCGCATTCGGGCGGACGAAGGTTCAATCCGGCGTCCTGCGTTCCTGACTTAGGTTTTCCGTGATTTCCCTAAATAGCTCCAGGCAAATGCTGGGATGGTTCCTTTGAAAGGGCACGGCCGACTTCCTTCCCCATTCTTCCTTAATCCGATGAGACCGATGACCTCGCTGTTTGGTCTCTTCCCCCAAACAATGCAATCCAATCCTCTCGGTAGAGTCGCGTGGACGTCCTGAGCTCGTTCTTCTTGCGACCGTAGATTCTTGTGACTACCGCTACCAGCACCCTTGGAGAGTGGCTACATTCCTGCCGAGACTTACTGCAGTATCACAGAAGGAATATCCAGGACCACGGTCTACGGGGAATTGCAGAAAATTTTATACGAGAATAGAAAGGTTTTTAAACATGCTGCGGGTACAATAAGAAATTTTGTGTATAGATTCAAGGTCAAGCCTCATAAACAGTTTAGGGCCCAAGTGTACCCGATACCTGTTGTGTACAAAGAAAGAGTGGAAGCTGAGATCGAAAGCATGCTACAAGTCCGTACAAAAGCCCTTTAGTTTATGTTGAAAAAAAGGATGGGTCAATTAGATTAGTTTTGGACGCAAGAAGGATTAATAAGATAATAGAGCCAGAGACAGATCGGCCGCTGACACTTGACGAATTGCTACAAAAGTTCCACGGGATCAGAGTTCTCAGCTCAGTTGATTTGAGAATGAGTTTCTGGCAGGTGGAGTTAGATAGGTGGTGTAGAAAATACACTGCTTTCTTGTGCTACGGGAAATCGTATCAATTCCGAAAACTACCATTTGGGTTAAATGTATCATCCGCGGCATTTATCAGAACCCTAAATACTGTCATTCCTAATGAAATAAAAGATAAGGTAACACAGTAAGTGGATGATGTCCTGATAGCCGAAAGAAACTGGGAAGACCACAATAGAACGTTAAGCATATTGCTAGGTGCACTGGAGAGACATGGGGCAACCGTGAATTTGGGAGTCAGAATTTGGACGAAAAGAAATCGAGTTTCTAGGTCACATTGTGACACCAGAGGGAATAAGACCAAATCCAGACAAACTCGAGGCAATCAGAGATTTTCCGGTGCCAAGAACAAAACGTCAGCTACGGGATTATTTAGGATTAATCAATTTTTACAGGAGGTTCATTAAGATTGGGGGTGCAGCGACACCCAGACTATGTCAGCTGACTGGAAAGAAAACGGTATGCCGGCCGCGGTGGTCTAGCGGTTCTGGCGCTGCAGTCCGGAACCGCGGGACTGCTACGGTCGCAGGTTCGAATCCTGCCTCTGGCATGGGTGTGTGTGATGTCCTTAGGTTAGTTAGGTTTAAGTAGTTCTAAGTTCTAGGGGACTTATGACCTAAGATGTTGAGTCCCATAGTGCTCAGAGCCATTTGAACCATTTAGAAAACGGTATGGAATTGGGACCCTGTCGCGCAGGAAGAATATGAGGCGTTAAAGAAGGCACTGCTATCGGCACCTCTTCTCGGGCATCCAGACCTAGGGAAAGAGTTTTGTATGGACACGGACAGTTCCCGTAGTGGTCTTGGAGTAACATTGTTCCAAGAGCAAGAGCAAGGAGGAGACGTAATACAACAACCTATTGCATTTGCGAGCCGAGTGCTTAGCAAAGCTGAGAGAAATTACACGGTAACTGAGCTTGAAGCTTTGGCAATAGTATGGGGTTTTAGTAAGTTCAGATACTATTTGTATGGGAGACATACTAAAATCTATACTGACCACAAGTCACTTTAGTTTCTGATGTCGGCCAAACTTAACCATAGACGACTCGCTAGGTGGGCACTCTATTTACAGGAGTTTCAGTTTTCGGTCATGTATATTCCTGGGCCACAGAATATAGTGGCAGATGCGTTGTCAAGGAACCCAGTAGGTCATGGTCAATGCTTTGATGAGGAGGTAAACGAGAACAGATATGTTATATTGTATATGCAGGGCGTGCCGTTCGAGAAATACATAGGGGCGGTACTCACAAATATCGCGAAAGAGCAGGATAAAGACGCGTCATGGAGAATGGTGAAGGACAGAGTTAGAGCGAACTTAGATGCCAATATAGCGCGCTTTTATACAATTAAGAACGGGGTCCTTTTCTACCGTAGAAATCCGAACACACAGGACTGGGTGTTATGTATACCAAATGAAATAGTCAACAAGTTGATCTGGTACACGCACCTAAGTTACGGGCATTACGGGGCAAGGAAATGCTGTAAGAAGTTAAGGGAATCAGTTTATTTCATTAGTATGGAGAGGAGGATCAAGAACGTGCTTGGTAGTAGCAAATTGTGCCAGAAGGCAAAATCGTTAACTATCTCATGCAAAGCACAACTTTTTCCGATAGTGCCAGGTAGATTGAGGGAATTCGGAGCAACAGATTTGTTTGACCCGCTACCTAAGTCAGTGCAGGGATATAGATATGTTTTAGTAGCAGTGGAATTGGTGTCAAAGTATGTGACTTTTACCGCATTGAAACGTGCGACGGGAAGGACAGTGGCAGCAGCGATCGTTAAAAACTTTTTGCGAGAAGTAGGAACTGTAGAAAAGTTCATAGCTGACAATGGACCACAATATAGATCCAGACAATGGCTAACCACACTGAAGAGAAGAAGGATAAAACCGGTGTTCATATCACGATACCATGCTGCAAGTAACCCCAGTGAAAGAGTGGTAAAAGAACTGGGAAAGTTGTGTAAGATCTATTGCCATAGGCAACATAGAAGTTGGAGTATTTTTCTCAAAGATTTTCAGGACATCCTCAATGAGCTACCACATGGAGCAACTGGTTTATCACCAATTACGGTACTAAAGAATGAACCACCACCAGATCGAGTCAGGGAGCTGGTAGATTTTCCGCGATCAGGAAAGCAGAGGCACACAGAAATTGTCAAGGTTGCGATAGAGCGTATTAAGAAAGCAGCTAAGGATAGGCAGGAGAAGCAGAAAGGAAAGATCCGTAAGATCGAATTGGCAGTAGGAGACAAGGTTCTAATTAAAACTCATCGATTATCAAAGAAGCACAGATTCCTAACTAGCAAATTCTTTACGGTGTATAGTGGACCATTCAGAGTGAGGCGGATTGTCCATGCAAATGCTGTACTGATTCAGACGATCAAGGGAAAACAATCTCGTGGGCTTCATCACATTTCTAACATCAAATTATGGAAAAGTTAAGGATAGATCGAAAGTAGGCAATTTATGGTAGATAGTCAATGTATTTATTTGTGGTGTGTAACGTTGTGCAGGGGCAAATCGAACATAAGAATTTTCAGGCGGGATGTCAGGAAGTATGACGGAATAGACTGGTCGAATGAGTCATGAACAGGAGTCGACAGAGTGGTGTATGTAGTATTTTTTGTCATATGAATAAGGATCAAGCAGAAACGACGTGATGATTAATGAGTGGATAAAGATGGTAGATAGAGAAGCGACGTGATAAATAGTAGTGGATAAAGTTGATATTTAAGGAGAGAAGCGACGTGAAGCAGTGTGATTAATAAAGAGAGATTCGACGTGATGAAACAGTGGTAAATAAAGGTGAGTAGAACTAATAATGTGGAGATGTCTTAGAGGTATGTTACAGAGGGGCCTGTGTATGCTGCAATCGAGATTGATGCGAATGGCGAAGGAAGACCAGGAAATGATGGAGTAATCGACGGACGGAGAGCCGAAATACGAATGAAGAGATGAGGACAACTGCACAACGTGAAAGGACATAAAGGGAGTATGAGATCCAGATGGTGAACGTTTTGGAATACTGACGTAAGATGTAATATAAGTGTAAATCTAATTCTTACCATAACATTTGCTATATGAAAAAAATAATTTTTGTTGTTGTTGTTGTTTAAGCCTGGTACCAGTATAACTAATCAAAACGGTACCAAGAATGTGTACAGTTATTTTGCAGGATGAATAATTTGTGTATTTTTTGTTCTTAGATGAAATGTCGCAATTCTAAGTTGATATTTAGCAGGATGAATAATCGGTAAAGTGAATGCATAGGTAAGCCGATGGAGAGAGGTGCCAGAGTGAAAGGACGAATTCAGAGACTGGAAAGCTATCTCCGAAACAGCTTCATGTGTTATGTGGTTGAGTACAAGGGAGCAAAGGTATGGTATGTTGTCGTGAGTGTGGTGGTGTTAAGGTTAGCTGACTTCTAGACCTATTCTGTTAGTGTATTAATGGGTTGAATGAGAAGGAAGATGTGATGTCTGGTGAGTGAAAGTCGTAGAGTAGTGTGATCAATGCGCACACTCCTGTAAAAGGGATGCTACCGATCCATAACTAAAACATTATTGTGTTTTATTGTTTGATTGGGATGAACCTCGATGGCAGGTCAGGATCTGACATGTGGATGGTACATACGTGTCCTAGAAATGTTGTTATATATAATAAAATGTAAAATATATAAAGAGATACTAATTTCAGTCTGTCACAAGCACAAAGGTGCATTGTATGTTGTAGATTTAGAGTCATCAGTTTCTAAAATGTTAAAGTAGTTTGCTATTTAATAACATGTGGTGGGTAATTGTGAGCTGTGTAGATTATTTCTTATTTTTTTGTTAGAACACTTTCAAGGGGTATTAATTTCAGTCTGTCACAAGCACAAAGGTTCACTGTATATTGTAGTTTTAGAATAAACAGTTTCTAATATTTTCACTGTGATAGGATGTTAGAGTAGTCTACTATTTGATATTGTAATTATGAGCTCTATAGATTGTTTCTTATTCTTTTTTTTTTTACACTTTCAAGTTTTGTATAAGGGACAACAGGTACAATCAATAGCACAAGTGTGGGCTGTATATAGAAAAGGGATAAATGTTGATGTTGTATGTGTAGAAAACTAGGGTGTATGATTTTATGTTTTTTAGAACAGAGATTCTTCTATTAGCAATGTATCTAATAGATCATACATGTAATCAATGAGTATTTAAATACTGTAAGAATATCCTTTTGTCTGTAATGTTGCGAGATGCACGGAAGGGTCTGACTGATTTGGTGTTGTAGCGCTGAGGTGCTCATACAGAACGCGCCCGTACCTGCATAAGAAGGCGGGAGGCCGACCTGACGTCGCCATGGGAGAGGTGACCGAACCGCAGCACTCCCCACTCCACTGCCGGTCGGGGTACACTCCACGCGCCCGCTACAGCAAGTCAACGGCCTGGGGCGACACGCACGTACCACTGGCCATTCATAAGTTCCGCCACCCTTACGACTGGGGAAAGTATCCCGCGGAGGCAACAGCGGGTGGTTTCTTCTGCTCAACGGCTCGCGCAGCGGCGCCACGACAGAATGAACGACGCGGGGCAGAGTCCGGCGGGCATTTGTTACTAGCAACTATTAACTAGTAATGGACTGTGGAGCCGTGAAGCAAGATGACTGCTCGTATGTCTCCATAAGGTGGAAAGTGAAGGACTGGTGTTTCCACGTTGTGAGTGGTGGAAAAGATTTTGTCTTTAGCAGACAGGACGATCGTTTTGTTTTGTCTTGACCACTGAACGGTGGGATCCATAAACTTTTGGCAGTGACTTGTTAAGTATGCTTTGTGAATTGCATGTGGGACACTTGGTATACTTAAAGAGGACAGTTGCCGTTTGGTGACTAATTATTGTATGAACGCAAGAAACTAAAGTGGGACACTGACATCTGCATTTGTAGTAGGAGACATTTCTTTAATTGGTGTGGGAATAAGTGCTGTTTGTTGGAACTTACGACTTTTAATTACACCATGAACTGAAAGGACAGAACCGTAGGTAATAGTAGTTGTAGGGCCAATTTTGGACGACCAGATTCGTGTGGATGGTACTCTGAGAGTGACTATGTCATTTGTGTTTAATGTGAGATACAGTTTACTGTTCAGTGCGTGTTCAAAATGCTGATTAGAGTGACTTAAAGACTTTCGTCCGGGTAACCATGGGAGAGCTTTGACACCGAGACAGTGTTTCTGGGGGACCTGTCAGCAACTTTTTTGACCCCAAGAAAATCACAGAATGAAATGATTCCGTGTGACTCGGAAGATAGGGAATAATGTATTTGTAGTTGTAATTGTGTAAATTTTTTTTATATGTTTCATTCCTGAAGGGACAGCAAGTGTAATTGTATTTCATTAACATTTGTGTTTAGAATAGTTAGTGTTTTTTTTGTTTGTTCTGTGCTACCAGCTCACGTAGCATGTTTATTAGAAAATTTGGTTCAATGATGCTTTAATTATTAGCCAGTGGCGTAATACTAACGTAGCGGCTTTTGTTGCATAGGTCAGTAAGGTTGTCACAGGGGACAAGAGTTTGCATTGCACAACAAATATAGGAATTAATTGATGCATTTTGATGTCGTGGACAGTAATGATCTTGTTGGTGTGTTGACTGAAGCCACTTCTTTTTATTATCACAGTGGTGATATTTCACATTAAAGTGTAATGAAGGCTAGTCGAAATGCAAGTTCTTGTCATCCAAATGTGTAACAACAGAGAAATGAGCAGTAGAGTAAGATACGAGAGTTACTGGTGGATTCAAGCACTTATTGCTATACTATTTACTACGTGTATTGATCAAAGTTGATGGACTGACTGGCTCAGCAGCAAGTATTTGTACTGGTGGACAAGGATAAGGTTAAACTCACAGTCGAGTAGTGGTGGCAATTGCTGAAGTGATGATAGTTAACGAGGTATGACATGATGTCTTAGGTTGACTATATTACGTAACCAGTATGTAACTTGTGGTATATTTCATTGTTTTTCTTCTCAGTTTTATTTCTCTATAGGTTTGATGTGTATTTTAGAGTACTGATATGGAGCCTGACTTCTTCGTGTAACTAGTGTACGCAATTTTTTTCTTTTGTTGATTTTGTTTTGTATTTAGACATTGCCGTGTAAAGATTATTACAACACAATTTATGAATGTCAGATTACTTGTTCGGTGTTTGGACGGTGAGCTATTTAAAATTTCATGAGAACAATTAGTATTTTTTTTATTTGTCATAGAATTAGTGAAGTTTGGATTACTCATAAAAATAACGAAGATCCCAGTAACTAAGAAAATTTTTATCTCAACATTATTTTTTATTTGTATGATGTAATGTTTTATTTGTCATGTGGATTGTTGTAAATTTGTATGTGTACGTTACTCCAGATTGTGGAGAGTACAATAATGGAACAACTCTGTCAATAATTTGGTAAAGTAACAGCATTTGGTCGTCTATTTGAGGTCACCAGGGGCTAAGGTCTCCTCCTGGTTATTTTGATGACTTGCTACGTTTGTTCTAATACAGCTTTCTTAAAAAAATGTTTGGAACTACCCTCGCATTGCAAGGATAGTACCGTGCATTTTTTTTCTGCATGGGTAGCCGGTGGTGAAAGGGTACAGTACCGCCCGACATTGAAAATAGGTACAACATACTTCATTATTTTTGTCAGAACAACAAATTTTTTTCTAATAATAACTCAATTTCAATTAATACAGTGAAGCCGGATACCAGTGTGGGAAAGAATGACAATTTATTTATTTAATTGATCACATGTGCATTCCCACAAAATAAATCCCTACATCCAGTTTGGTGAGATCTGTGAAATGAATGAATGTATGGTCGTCTGCTAACTGCAGATAGTGAATGTGAATATATGATCATCTTTGAGAAGATCCTTTGCCCACCTTTGGTGGAACCAAAGAGATGAAACTTACCGGAGCTTTGAGCGCCTGAAATGTGGCTGACCAATACGGTAGCACGGTCTTCCCCCACCTCAACAGAGGTGCGAGAGAACCTGAAGAACGGCCATGTTTCAGCACTCTGCCGCTGGATTTTGTGCTGTTAAGACCTGTTTTAGTTGTGCTCCGTAAAGACAAAAGAGTGGAGACATGGTATGCATGTGGAATATTTAAGAGTAGTTTGAAATAATAATTTCTCTATTTCAGGAACTTTTGTGGGGAGAATTAAATGTCAGGCAGGTAATATTAATAGGATTGTAGTAATCTTCGGAAGTGACCAACGGTCACAATGAAACCACGTGTAGCAATAAGTTGAAATACTTCCGTGTGCTTAAGTTAAGCTGAATTACCAGCGTGTGTACAATAAGTTGAAATATTTAAGAAATAGTGTGTGTACCATAAGTTGAAATATTTAAGAAATGGCGTGTGCAGGACTTGAAATTAGAGACGACTACTTCCACGTGGTGAGTACTGTGTGAGTCTCAATCTGTGTATGAGACAAAGGATAAAGAGAAGTACTCGTCCATGGTATCAGTTGAGGACTCGTGTGTGTGATGAATATGTTCTTAATATTACTTTGCGTGATATGATTCCGTGTGACGCTAGATTCAAACTCTGAGAGAGAAGCAAGGTGAGTCGGCCGTCTATCCAGCTACGCCACTTGGCTTGCATTGCACAGGAAGACGTGCACATATCTCCAGAGTTCATAGTAGGAAAGTAGAATTACAAAGTGGGGCAGTGTCGTGTGAAACTGGGATAAATACTAATTGAAGTGGGAAAGCTGAAAGTGATAGTGTTGTGACTATTTATTGTATTGTATTCCATGTTGTAGTGTGGTGTATGTCATGTAATTTGGGTATGTGTGGTTTGCATGGGAGAGTAGCAAGGTAGTTTCAAAAGATTAGTGGGTTATGCTTGTTCCTTCAGTACCGCTCGATCTGTATTCCATGTTGTAGTGTGGTGTATGTCATGTAATTTGGGTATGTGTGGTTTGCATGGGAGAGTAGCAAGGTAGTTTCAAAAGATTAGTGGGTTATGCTTGTTCCTTCAGTACCGCTCGATCTGGAGGAAAGTTTCTTGATGATGATTGTGAGAGTCGAAGTGTGAAATATAATAAAAGATCCACCATCCTATCCAGAAAGTGCACTGTAGCGTTAAATAATTACGAGACCATAAGGTACAGAATCACCAATGTAAAGCCATGCCCACTGGGCGGAATTTCTCATGTGTTATTGTTGTAGGTTATAGAATGTGTGTGTTTAGGTTATAGAATTTATCGGAATAAATAAGATAGTGAAAAGAAAAAGATTGGTGGACTTTTCCTTCGAATTGTATGTTGTCATGATGTCCCGAATTTATAATGTGTGCGCCATTCATATTCAGTGCGGTGGCCACGTGTTGATAAAAGCCGTTAAATAAAAGACAAAAAGAAAATGTGGTATTGCCAGTGCGTAGTGAACAGTCAGATTTCTGTAAATCACTGATAGTCAGATGTGCGTTTCCGTTGCGTATTATTCATACAGGAGGATAATTTGTAACTTAATTGTGAGTACGAGAGTTCATATTACTCGATAAATAAGAATGAATCCACTCGCTTGGCAGGCCACTCATCTTGCAGGCCTGACTGCTTGATGCCACAGTATGAGCAAGGCATGTTGGTGCCTCTCAGTTTCACAAAATAAGAATCAATTATCATAAGTGTACAGAATGGAATATTGATGCTTACGTCTTGTGTTGATAAGGATGGGTAAAAATATATTGCATTTTAGAGTATTTTCTGACAAAATATTTTATGCCCAACTCCGGTTGGATTGATTATTTTTATGACTGCTCGACACTGTGTAGGTGTTAGTGATGTATCCCCATTGGGAAACTTCAATAAAACATGGAGCATGTGTAACACCTATATCGATTAGAAGTAGGTTTATGTTATGAAACTTGTGTATGTAATTATGAAGCATCTATTCATTGTTAGTTAAGGTCATTGATTTGTAACAGGAAATTTAAAGTTTGTAATATATAAGTAACTGTAACCATGGCTCTTGATGTTCGAATGTTGTATAAAATTTCTTCTTGGCGAGGCTTATGACACTTATTAGAGCCATTCCTTATTGCCGAGAGTACCAAGCAACAGCCAAATCCATATCCGAGGGAAATTTCCATGCAAAGCTGCCTCCAGTTCCCTCCTTTCCACAATCGATGTGTACTGTGCAACGGCTTGGCACTGACTGTCTGCCGTTCACACCGAGGGGCCACTCAGTTCGACCGCCAAAACCACCTTTTACACCGAGCCATGCACTTTCCATTGTGGAGGAACTGTGAAGTCATTTATATTTTACGATACAAGTGCCCTAAGCATGAACCAGTTTCCAGTACATATTGTTTATCTTATAAACTTACACATATTACAAAATTTCATTATTTTAAACAGCCATTTTTTCGCACACATATATATATATATATATATATATATATATATATATATATATATATATATATATGGTGGCCCATTGATCGTGACCGGGCCAAATATCTTACGAAATAAGCAGCAAACGAAAAAACTAAAAAACTACAAATAACGAAACCCGTCGAGCTTGAAGGCGGAAACCAGATGGCGCTATGGTTGGCCCGCTAGATGGCGCTGCCGTAGGTCAAACGGATATCAACAGCCTTTTTTAATAGTAGGAACCCCCATTTTTAATACATATTCGTGTAGTACGTAAAGAAATATGAATGTTTTATTTGGATCACCTTTTTTGCTCTGTGATAGATGGCGCTGTAATAGTCACAAACGTATAAAAACGTGGTATGACATAACATTCCGCCGGTGCGGACGGTATTTGCTTCGTGATACATTAGCCGTGTTAAAATGGACCGTTCACCAATTGCGGAAAAGATCGATATCGTGTTGATGTACGGCTATTGTGATCAAAATGCCCAACGGGCGTGTGCTATGTATGCTGCTCGGTATCCTGGACGACATCATCCAAGTGTCCGGACCGTTCGCCGGGTAGTTGCGTTATTTGAGGAAACAGGAAGTGTTCAGCCACATGTGAAACGTCAACTACGACCTGCAACAAATGATGATGCCCAAGTAGGTGTTTTAGCTGCTGTCGCGGCTAATTCGCACGTCAGTAGCAGACAAATTGCACGAGAATCGGGATTCTCATAAACGTCGGTTTTGAGAATGCTACATCATCATCGATTGCACCCATACCATATGTACCAGGAATTGCATGGCGACGACTTTGAACGTCGTGTACAGTTCTGCCACTGGGCATAAGAGAAATTACAGGACGATCACAGATTTTTTGCAAGCGTTCTATTTAGTGACGAAGCATCATTCACCAATAGCGGTAACATAAACCGGCATAATATGCACTATTGGGCAACGGAAAATTCACGATGGCAGCGACAAGTCGAACGTCAGCGACCTTGGAGGGTTAATTTATGGTGCGGCATTATGGAAGGAAGGATAATTGGCCCCCATTTTATCGATATCAATCTAAATGGTGCAATGTATGCTGATTTCCTACGTAATTTTCTACCGATGTTACTACAAGATGTTTCACTTCATGACAGAATGGCGATGTACTTCCAACATGATGGATGTCCGGCACATAGCTCGCGTGAGGTTGAAGCGGTATTGAATACCATATTTCATGACAGGTGGATTGGTCGTCGAAGCACTGTACTATGGCCCGCACGCTCACCGGATCTGACGTCCCCGGATTTCTTTCAGTGGGGAAAGTTGAAGGATATTTGGAATCGTGATCCACCGACAACACCTGACAACATGGGTCAGCGCATTGACATACTTGTGCGAACATTACGGAAGGCGAACTACTCGCTGTTGAGAGGAATGTCGTTAAACGTATTGCCAAATGCATTGAGGTTGGCGGACATCATTTTGAGCATTTATTGCATTAATGTGGTATTTACAGGTAATCACGCTGCAACAGCATGCGTTCTCAGAAACGATAAGTTCACAAAGGTACATGTATCACATTGGAACAACCGAAATAAAATGTTCAAACGCACCTACGTTCAGTATTTTAATTTAAAAAACCTACCTGTTACCAACTGTTCGTCTAAAATTGTGAGCCAAATGTTTGTGACTATTACAGTGCCAACTATCACAAAGCGAAAAACGTGGTCCAACTGAAACTTTCATATTTCTTTACGTACTACACGAATATGTAATAAAAAAGGGGGGTTCCTATTTAAAAAATCGCAGTTGATATCCGTTTGACCTATGGCAGTGCCATCTAGCGGGCCAACCATAGCGCCATCTGGTTTCCGCCTTCAAGCTATACAATTTTCGTTCTTTGTAGTTTTTTCGTTTAACGCTTATTTCGTGAGATATTTGGCCCGGTCACGATCAATGGACCACCCTTTATATATATATATATATATATATATATATATTCCAAATGTTACAAATCAGTGTTTGGAAGGTTATCTTTTATCCTGATCATGAAACTATGCAGGATCCCCTCCTAAGTGTTTATTAAACCGAGTATCCTGTTTCAAATGCACTATTGTTGTTTATTTGTGTTATATGTGCATGAATTAGTAAAAGTGAAGCTGGTTAGAGTTTTACTAAAGTACTCTCAGTTTATTGCAAAGAATCGTTTTGCAAAAATTCAGTGCCAGGCTCTGTAAATGTTACTGTCTAAAATACGTGCTTCACAGCTGATGAAAAGAGACAGATAAGTTTTACTCATTTGAAACTTAATTTAGCTTTGATTACTAACATTAACAAATTTTTGAAGTTAATTGAGCTCATTGTTGAATAATTTGCCTTGAAAAGTAAAAATATAGACTCTTCCAAATGAAGATATGAGTTAAATTTATTTGAATTAGTCTTTGAAACTGAAGTAATCTTAGAGCTTGACTTCTGACACAATACTAGTTTATGGGTCCCCATCGTATTCTTCACATATTACAAAGATAAATGGCCGATGATTACCAATAAAGAAATCTGATATATTTCTATAAATTGGAGTATAAACAGAGTGAATGTGGTATTATTTATATTAATGGTGGTATTTATATGTCAGTTAAATCAGAAGCCCATCGTGGTAAATTTTAATTCTGCACTTCTTGCAGGAACATTTCAGTACTGATCCAAGTAACAATATTGAGTGACGGTCTTATTAGTGTGAGTTTGGTACGGTTTTGCTTTCTATGATTACTAGTTGTACATTATTGGTGACTGCTTCTACAGACAGCTCGGAACCCCCTGTGTCAGTTAATATCCAATATGCTATTCAAAGGAAAATTTTAATGAAAGTCACTTCAGTAACTAATATTCAATTTTCTTAAAAATGTGTATTCTCAAATTAGTTTGCCTAATTGGGCTGGTGACTGTTCGGTTTTTCATTCGTATATGAATAACACTGCTTTCATTAACCCCAAAGTTTAAGCTTGTTTAGTTTTTCTGTTAATTGCACTCTATTCAGAATTATAGTCAGATACCTTCATCCATTAGACACACGCATGATCAAAACTCAAAAGCCTCCCAGAGGGTAAGATTAGTTTGTGTCACAGCAGGTAAGTGTTATACGAGGCTTTTCCTGTGACAGGATTTAATGTTCGGTAGTTAGGGAAAATAGGCGTATAACGTGTAACAAGGTAGTGTTATAAGATGTAATGTTATAGGTAGATGTTAAGAAGAACATAGTGTCTTAAAATAAGGAGCAATAGATAATAAAAAATGTTAAATACTACCAGGACATGTAAAATACAGTGAGGAGTACCGATTATTACAGTATGTACTGAGAGAATATTGAGAGGTGACTAATGATGATGTCCAACCGTTAAGGGCTTCAGAACCCGTGTATAGTGTGGGGAAGCCTCTCCATGCGCAAAGCAGACAAGATTTCGACTCAAGCACACTGTGTCAAAGAAAGCTGAAAAAAAACCTCAACAACCTGGAAGAAAAATATATTTTGGAAAATCTGAAACAAGGAGTAAACAACGAGGTATATGGAGAGAAAAAAGGTTCAAAGTACGATATCATCCTCTTTTTCGGAGTCAGAGGGAAAAATAGAGTTTGCAATTTTTTTCATTTGCATAGCATTGAAAAGCCAATATTGCAGAACTCCACGCAGCTGTTTATGGAAGGCACAAGATAAGTATTAAACGTGAGGGAATAATTTTCGACATAAAAACAGATTTCAGGAAAACTTATTTCAGATGGTGATGCAATATTTTCATAGTTTCTGAGGTGTTGCAGTCTAATAGGAGAATGTAGTGTGGTATTACATATAAAAGTTTCTAAAGAATTAGGTCAAAAGTGGAAACATTCATTTAATATCTTAAGCAAAGAATGAGCCCCGATAGAAGAGCGTTACATTTCGCTTCTGGAATTTGAGTGGCGCAGACAACAGATCAAATCTACCAGGCGGATTAACAACGAGGGCTGGTGTGCCGGCCTAACTTGGCACGGTTTATTAGCGTTTTCCCACGTCCGCATAGGTGAATACCTGGCTGTAGCCACGTCCTGCCAAGAGTTGAGCGTTACCAAAATTACGGTTCAGTAGTTTTGGTGCAGTTCATAAATGACGTAGTAAATTGTAGAATTGCCGATGGTATTCCTGGCATTGGTAGGGAAAGAAACACAAATCACTGTGTGAAAGAGAAAATGTGAGCAGGTGCCTTGTTTTTGTTTCTCTTTGTTTGTTTCTTTGTTTGATTTACACATAATTAGAACCGCCCATCATTCAGCAATAGTCAGTTGCATATTTTATACCCTTACAAAATATAAATTGTTTCTTATAATTAAGAAAAATTAGTTCATTGCCTAACTTCTGTGCTCTTATGTAAAAAAAGCAATTACTTTTGATGTAAGTACTGTTTACATGCACAAACATAAAGAAAAATCTATAAAATTGTTTTTTTATTTTATTTTGTACTCAATAGAAAGTTCTTCAGCATGATCAAAGGCAAGAGTTATTATTTATAAGCGAGAAACATGTTTTGTGTAAGGTCGACAAAATACTGAAGCGATGTTTGATGTGTATTTGTATTCCGTTCTTTTTTTATATTTTACGTGTTTCTGAGGAAATTGTGTTTTCTATCGCAATATGACAAATCCGTATTTTTGTATATTACATACAATATAGCTCTGTTTCACATTACATATCAACAACTTCCGAATAAAACCTGAATTGAACACTGACAGTTTGAGTTTTGTTCTAAATACATTTTATTTTTAAGTAACAGACATCAAACCAAAAATGTTCCATACATTATTCGGTCCTTTATATATCCTCGCACAGTTTATAGACCTTCCACCTATTCTGGTTTTTAGCGGAATTCAGTAAGATCCTGATGGCATATATAAGCAATGGTATCGAAATAAAGTAAAGCTTGATAGGTATGGAATACACTTAACGCAGTTACGATCTAAACTGACCAAGGTTAGCAGGAGAACTATCGTTGTCTTCGCTTCCTTACGATAGTCTATGGTAGACAACGTTAGTTTTGTGACTCTATTAGTTATGCTTCATTTGCACTATTCACAAATGTTTAGAAAAAACACTCTCACATTTTCATGTTAGATAACACTCAACGTAAACATATGAGATACAAACACACCGTATTGACGGGAGGGGGGGGGGGGGGGGAGCGGAGACAAGTAAAGCATCCGGTCAACCTCTACTACAAACACTCCCAAATTCAGAATAGCATGTTGAACCCGAGAAGACACAGGACGACCAGGATATTTAAGAAAATGTGTTATAAGCAAAAAGGATTGTGTATGATGAAATGTGGCCATCAGAGCGAAACAGTATAGCCTTCTAAACAATTAAATAGTGCAAGCAAGGGCAAATTTAGGATAAGAAACTATGGGGCACCACACTTCCCGCTAGGCCATCCCTTCCACAGCAGACGTAAACTTGCATGTTGACCTCCGCACGCAGTGTTGTGACAGATGTGGATGCATTTGACACCACCTAGCGGTGTGGTCTGTCACCTTGCAAACTCACGTTGACTGCCGACATGGTATCCTAGCTCTATTTGTTGCTCCTATATCAACAATGTTCTGTAGTATTGCTGAATGACGTTTCCGCACAAGGATTCCTGTTCCTAATCCGTTTCTCAAGGCGACCTTTAGAATTCCTCTATGTCTGTAAGTCGTACACTATGGATACTATGTCTGTATTAAATACATATTTTTTTGTATTTGAGATGTTTCTGAGATGTATAGAATGAAACAGACATGACATTATATTATTGTGTTTTGTGTCGTAAGTACATTGTGGAATTAGGCATAATTGGACATTACATGTTACTCCATGCATTATTTACATTATTTAACATTTACGAAGGGCTTCTAAGTATTTTATTTTATGATCTTTTGCTTATGCACATCCCACTTTGTGTCAAGGTTGCTTGGTGTGTGTCTGTCATAAACTTTGTGGACAAATTAGTAGTAGATTAGGACAGTGGTGACAAACGTAGCCCTTAAATGCTTTGGAATGAATACAGTATGGAATACTTGAGGGAAGGCACTGCAAGAGTTGCAAACCGTGTAAGAAATTTGTTTGCAAATCAAAGTAACATAAACATTGGAGCTTTATCGAGTAAAACGTTTTACAATGTTTTATTACCGAGCAATGCAATGTCTGTGAACTGTAAGAGGCTCAGTAGAACTGACTGTCGTAATTTTTTAACAACGCTAGAGGTACCGATGGATAGGAAGAAAGTGTGTAGAGTTGTTACCAATTTGATGGTAAGAAAAAGGATACAGGTAGCACCCAGAGCTAAGCGACTGGCCGAATGATCGCCCCAACTGTAAGCTTTATGGCCACTATGCTACGCACATACTGAACGGCTCCGATTTTTGACATCATGCATCTACATATACAAGATGATTCTGTGATGACGTTATAAACTTTCGGGAGTTATTGAAAAGGGCAAACGAATCATTCTGAGGTTAAGACCCCTAGTCCGGAAACGAAAGAGTCGAAAGGTAGAAGAGAAACTCTACTCTGTCTCGGCCTTAGCGTCGCGCAGCATTCAGAGTAAGGGAATTAACAACGAATGCTGTCCATGACATACAGAATTCCCAGTAAATTCTCCTCATTACCCTAAGATAATATCCGCTGTAGATATACAAGTAACGGGGTGTGTAACTTAATGTCAGAGAATCGAAAACACTAAGAATGCAGAACGGTAGTACTGAATTCCAATTATTAGCATAATATTTACAAGCTGCTACATTTACAAAAGTTCCAAATGGTGTCACTCAGCATCAATACAGGTATAGCATCGTTCGTCAAAATCCTGTCGTACCTGCTCATACATCCCCAGTGTCGTTTGAACAGAATCTTAGGAAGCGAGAAGTGCTGCCTGGAAATGTTCTTTAGTCTCGACAGGAGTGTCGTACATAAGACTTCTCACATTGCCCCACACAAAGAAGTCTAGTAGGCTGCGACCATACGAACGTGCTGGTCTCGAAACAAGACGTGCTCTGCCTATCCAATTTTTAGTGAATGTCTGAGCCAGGTAGTCACAAATCTTCCGTCCAAAGAGAAATGGGGCTATATCATGTTAGAACGACCTTCGGTGACGAATATAAGTCTACTGAATGATCGCTACGAGCTTATGCACCAATCCAATACAACAACTTCACTTAAACCGATATATTGTTGTGGTTTTTTGCGCTATGAAGAGATAGCTTGTTACATATTATGCTGGATAAGTGTGAGTACTGAAAATCACTCGCTTTCTTTATGCTGTTCCAAGCCAGAAGATAACCATACACAACACGTGACGAATGTGCAGGTTCCAGTAATGTATTGCCACTAGAATACTACACATCTGTCACATGCGGTGCAGGAGTTCCAATGGATCCAGAGGTGAAGCTGAGATTCATCTTCGTTGTATGCAGTGATCATAATGTATGTATATGGGTTTTTTAGCATACTGAGTTTGTAGTAGCATGTGACTCACAAGTCCACCTGTCAGTCAATACCAGCCTCCTCATAGCATGATATAGATGCATCCTCATGACGCCTTGGAGTGGATTTCATTAATACCTGGGAAACCAGAAACAGCAGACATTAGTTACGCTGTAATCAGCATTACACTCTCGATATTGTTATGGTACTGAATTTATGGATCATAGTTTATGCAGAAGATACTGTGACACTGATTAATCGTATGTTTGTACCCACTGATTGGTGCACAACAAGTGTATAACAAGCGCCAGTTAACGTAGCAATAAATGTGTTTAATCTGTGAATTATTCGGTTTTAAAACATCACTAAAATTTAGGCTGTAAGAAATGTAAAGCACTTCATCACTAACATGTGCCAGTAACGGAATTTCAACCAATCCATATTGTCAGTAGCAATGCGGGAGATACATCGCCATGAGTGACTGCTCCCGTGCAGAATATCCTCAGCTACCAGAAACCGCGTCTTATCAAGATTGAAGAAAGTAATTTCACTGTAGTATATCGGCTGTTCTTCAAATAACTAAGACAGTGACATAAATGTAAAACTTAATAACAAAATATGTTTCTTGCCTTTGCAATTGTGTTGTTACTTTGCAAATACAAATTTCAAAATAAACGCTTGTATATTTAGTGTGAATGCAAGACACAAAGACCTTTTATGTTATATGCAATAAACGATTACTAATATGACAAATTAACAGAGTTTAGTCTGTAAATATCTTCTCGATAAAATTTAATATTGTTTGGCTAGGACACATTTGTCAGGGAAATTTAAGGCACAATTAATTACTATCGTAAAAGAGTTTCTTAAGAATGCAGTGTCACACATGAAAGCTTGCGAAATATCTCATGCTTATCGAGAAAGGTGAGTCTAGCGAAACTTCTCAGAGATGTTGGGTTAATCTTCAATACTATTGGGAAGAATATCTGCAGGAAGTCTAGATCAGATGGACGACAGCAAACTTTCCAGATCAATTTAATAACTATGTTCAAACCAACTGTATAACATGTCAGTTGGTAACATAGCTCTCTAGAAAACAAGGAATAAATTATATCTCTCAACGAAGAGCTCTATTATTCGCGAAAATCACACGCTATGTGGAGCCCATTATCTATCGAAAAGAATATTCAGGAACTTTTTAGTCAATAGTATAGCGTTCGAACAGACTGAGTCGGAATAGTTGTGGGAAACATCTTTCATCTACTGACCCACAGTGAACACAAAACCTACATATACAGCTGTAAAGGTAACAGAGAGCCCATAAATTATCAACGTGTGGATCCAATTTGCCCGTGAGCTGTGTTATATGAATACTGTTCGCCGAATAGAATTTATTCCGATACATTTATGTTTAACCTCAAAATCAGATATAAAGAGCACACCAGAGAAAGTTCCATCCACAATTTTTAAACATTTACAAGCGGAGAAACACGACCTAAAACCCATTAATGAAACATTAGAAATCCTCCATATCACGCAGAAGGGAACATTCAGGAACATCCTTGAGGAAATAGATATATATTCACAAGCATGCAGTAACCCAACAAATTTACTGAACGAACAAACTGACCTAAAGCACAAAAATTGTATAGAAAAGTTTTTTCAAATTATAAATCGGGAAAACGGGTCAAATAATAAAATCAGAGACTTTATACAACACATATTAATAGTAACAGCGATAACAATATGAGTAGTATAAGACAGAGACAGAACACCAACATAAATCATAGACAACAACAATTATTACGAAAAAAAATTGAAAAACCTAAAATCTAAGTCTCAAATAAAACTAAAACAAACCTTAGGCAGAAACATAATTAGAAACAAACCTATATAAAAATAACAATAAACAACTGAATTTCACACTATCACTTATTTACATGGCTCTGAGCACTATGGGACTTAACATCTGAGGTCATCAGGCCCCTAGAACTTACAACTACTTAAACCTAACTAACCTAAAGACATTACACATATTTATGCGCGAGGCAGGATTCGAACCTGCGACCATAGCGGTCGCGCAGTTCCAGACTGAAGCGCCTAGAACCGCTCGGCCACTCCGGCCGGCTACTTACTTATAATGGTGACTATGTAAACATATAATATGGCTGATGCACTGTCATCCAAGCTGTCAGAAAAATACCGTATATGGAAAACAAGTAATATCCGACATACAACTCCAGTGTACACCTGGGAGAAAGTAATAGTTCTAAAACAGACAGGGCATGACAAAACGATGTTACATGTAAGATAAAACAACTAATTATATATTGTAGCTTTTCAAATTATTGTTGGAAGAGCATTATATTAATGCCTTCTTATTAATGCATTTATAGAGCATCTGACGATGGCAATTTGCCGAAATGGGCTCCTCGTGGATTAGATAAAATATAAACAATTTACATAGCAGTGTAGCTGGATTTATTCATAATAATCATGTCATTGAGAGACATATTTTGCACTATGGGCCCCAAAGAACAACCAGTTAAGAATGTTTTGGGCTTGATGTGTATGAGTACACATATAATAATCATCCAGCATTAATTTCTCTGGTAGGTAATGTAACAGAATGTAAGAACATTCTGCCAGAAACCTCTTGTAACATGTTGAATTGCTTTTTTACTAAAATACTTAAAATTTAAGTATAAATTTCAGACAGAATTAATATCAGCAGTGCATTGCTAAACTCTTTCATGAAGCTATGTCATTTCATTGTAATACAGTTAAATAAAATAGCACCCTTAACTTGTTTCTCATATTTATGTGATCCATAGAAAACGATTCATTTTGTGACATGTAATAAGCAATGTGATGTCTTCTGACAAAATATAGCACTTTTTGAAACGCTATTAAGATCGTCAAACACCCATTCAATTAACATTACCTCATTACATTAATCTCTAAAAGATCCCTAGGGTTTACAGAAAGCATAAGCTCAATTACTCCGTGTCTCAGTCCGAAAATACACGTTTCTCTCACGCTACAGAAAAATACGAAAACAGATAAATGACATAACAACTATAACTAGATATGTACCTTATGTTACTGATTTGCTACATACTTATCTGCTCTTTCTGAAATGTTAATTCCGTAATTAATAAACATAAAATACAAAATATATGTGTTTTATATATAAGAAACATTCAACTTTTTATCTGAATTTTAGTTTAGATTTTACTTAAACAACTGAAATTAAACTGGGGGATTTTCTTGGTACCTCTTGTAGAGTTAGAGATAAATTATGCTTTTAAATGGCATTGTGCGACACAACGCAGCTATCAGAAGCACTTATTATGAGTAGCGTTGTAAATTTCTTTTTATTCGGGTAATTCAACAAAGAAGCGATTAGACTTTTTGATTCGACTGACATGTGGACAAACAGTTTATTTGTCCATTCACATTAAGGATGCCGGTGAGTAAACTGTTGATGGCAGTTTTTAACGTTTCACTGGGCAAGGTCAGAAGTTCACCATGCACAACAAACGACAGAAGCGCGTGCTCCAGTAATGTTGGTCACTAGAATATGGCTTCTTTGTCAACATCGTTGCAAGAATTTTATTGCTTCCTGAGCTTATTTTCAAATATTTCTTTGTAATGTGAGCTAGGGAATAAATGTATATAGGGACAACTACAGAGCCTTGACATGGCTTCAAGAACGTGGCTAAAGGTTCCATTCGACGGGCTACCTATGTACATCTTCCATTTTCCCCAGAATCGATTTTATCAGGACGTGGAAAATGTGAAACGGAGCACTTTCTTAATGTTGTTCTCAATATCAAAGTACACCTCTTGTAAACCATTGGTCTGTTTCACAGTTAAAAAATACTTTTCTAAGCACAAAGCAGTACTCAAAGGAAAAATTACCATTTTTAATTAGTGATGCAGCAGATTTAAAATAATTACTAATTTTTCCATAAAATCCATTCTTTTTACAGTACATAAAATTTATACCTTTCAAATAGCGATATTTGTGAAAACCTCTTGATTACAGCCAATCGATGGTCTCATGAAGCATTGGGATTCGATGACTTTGCGATTAAAAATGTGTTGCACGACAGCCCTAGTTCGTCAGTTGCCCATAGGTTCCATACTATAACTTTACCTTTTATGTAGTACTGAACATCAGTTCAGATGCTACTGCAGAGCTGGCTCTGAGCACTATGGGACTTAACAGATGCGACTACAGACAATACGCTGTTGGAAAAATGTCCCAGCACCAAGATTTAATTAATGTAGAGTAACGAAATTTAGAAAATCCATATGTCTAGGTAAGAAACTTAAGTATTAACGTTATAAGATCACAAGTTAATGTCTGGGCGAGAAAAGCCGTTGCAAATATGAAATGCTGATATATTAACAACTCTTGTTACCGCCAGAATGTTGAACGCAATCATGAACAAGTCCTTAATTTGTGTCGTACAGGTTCTGCACGTCAGTTTATGACATGGACTTCGATGCCTGTTGCACTTCATCGGTCAACACAGGCACAGCTAATGCTTGTTTTGGATGACACGACGAGTTCGACTGGAGACAGATCTGACGACCGAGCATGCCATGGCAACAAGTCGACACTCAGTAGATCATCTAAATTCCAACTGCGTTATACGGACGAGCGTTATCCTGTTGGAAAACACCCGCTGGAGTGATGTTAATCAATGGCAGCACAACTGGTCGAATCACAACACTAACGCACAAATTTAGAATGAGGGTGCGTGGGATAACAACGAGAGTGCTCCTGTTGTCATTCGTAATGGCACCTCAGATCATAATTCCAGGTGTAGGTCAAGGTGTCTAACACGCAGGCAAGTTGGTTGCAGGCGATAGCTAGGCCTCCTTTCAACTAACAAACGACCTCCATTGATACAGAGGCAGAAACGGTTTTTCGGCAGAACACAACAGACCTCCACCCCGCCCTCCAATGAGCTCTCGTTTGATCTAACTGGATCGAAACTTGGGTGTATGGGTCGGGGATGGCCTTAATGTAACCGATTTGTAATAATTCGTTGTGTCACTGTTGTGTCAACTGCTGCGCGAATTGCTGGTCGCGGTTCTAGGCGCGCAGTCCGGAACCGTGCGACTGCTACGGTCGCAGGTTCGAATCCTGCCTCGGGCATGGATGTGTGTGATGTCCTTAGGTTAGTTAGGTTTAAGTAGTTCTAAGTTCTAGGGGACTGATGACCACAGCAGTTGAGTCCCATAGTGCTCAGAGCCATTTGAACCATTTTTGAATTGCTGGTGCAGACGCATTGCGATTCGCCGCAGCCGTACGCCGAACACGACAGTTGTCCCTCTCGATAGAGTTATGTTGCCGTCTAGACCGGGGTTTCTTTCGACCTTACCTCCTCCTCATTAACACTTCCTTCAGACATGAAGCGTGGCTGCATGCGTGCCAAGTCGTTCTGCAATATCGCGGAAAGGACGTCCAGCTTCGCGGTTAATCTCAGCGAGTTGGTGATGATGGTTTCTTCGTCGTCTTAAAGGCATTCTTGACTAATATCAACCCACAACATCCAATTTCGAAGGTAACTAACACTAACGATCGCTACAGACTTTATTTAAAGCCAACCTGATCTGCATTCTCATAGTGATGCTACAAGCGCCCCTCCGATGCAACTTGCGCGACACTTCAATAGACGTCCACTTTCAGATATAGATTCACGCCTACCAACTTTCGTTTATCTCGCACAATTCTTTTCTGGTGTTGCGATGCTTTTTCGTCAATGTGGAATAAGAGCCATTGCTAGTTGTATCTGAATCAAACAGTTCTTCTTCTTCTCGTGCCTTTGTTCCGCATCGGCGTAGGGTCGTCATGGTTATTAACGATTTAGCATCGTTAACTTTAGAGATGGGCGAATATCTTCCTGTCGCCACCCCATTTGCCCAGGATGGAATATATGTACCCCATCTCTGTGCACTGTGACCGTACCACGGGCTTTTGCCGACTTTGTGGAGGGTGATGAATAAATGTTTTGTAAAACTTGCGAAAACTAAAGTATCGGTTCACTTTTCCTCTATAAATCATCTCGGAGCTACCATGTGCTAATGCACGAAAATATGACCCACACGCAACACAGCATAATACAGTTCAATGGACCTCAGCAAGATGTGGTTGGATTTAATAATGTAGCTGTGCTACACGCCTAACGACATCAGCTCACACCTGTCGCAATGTACCGAAAATATATTTAAAATAAATAGGTGCAGAAATTGCTAAACAAGAAATTGTGTATGCACTCAAAGTTGGTTAAAGTTATGTGTAACTCACGTTTATTGCTCTTCCCATAAACGCAAACAGTAAAAAAGATGAAAGAAATATAAATGACGGTCTATGCTTAAGAAATCACAGTGCGATTGAGGGCTTATATATCAGTGGAGGCTATCACCCAATTCACGATAAATGCCATGAGCTTTCCCTAGGAAAAATCATTAAAGTTCCACAGCAACAGTTGAAACTACAAGTTGTAGACTGGGTTCCCCCTAAAACTACTCGAAGTCCAAGTTGTAGCTGGGTGTAAGAGCCTGAAATTGGTAAAGTCCACTCGAGCTTGTCGTACGCGCAATTGGCACACCATGAAATGCTGTAAGTCCACACTGGGCACTATGAATAATTCCGCACACGCAAAGAAAAAAAATCGTTAGTCCCTACAAACCGACACACCACAAAATTCACTATATCGAGATTGGAGTCTTACAATAATCCAGCGCACCACAAACCGTAGCTTTGTTGCCTATCATCAAACACAAAAACTCACAGAAACAGGCCACCAAGACAAGTCTCTACCGAACTCCTCCTCTTAAAGATGGTCAACGCCCTTCAAAATCCTCGGTCTACGAGCGATTGAGTCATGTCAAGAACTTGGTACGACAAATGCAGAAATTCATAATTTAAACGTTTAACATACAGACACACATCAAAAAAAGTTTTGCATCATCCCGGACTCCAGAACTTCTGAAGATAGACGTCGACTGCATATATTGTATCACAGCACAGTCCCTTTGACTGTTCAGATATGTCACTATACTACCCAAAGATATGAACAACCATGCATGAGCAGCACCTATTAGACGGCGGGAATCCGACAGCCGATCATTTCCAGTTATTTCACCAGGAAGGATTTACACGGCTCGTGTTGTCTGTAGTTCAGCCATACCTAGAGGGTCAGTACCGTAGTTCAATCGCATCCGCATTGTTGCTTTGTGCCAGGGAGGGCTCTCAACAAGGGAAGTGTACAGGCGTCTCGGAGTGAACCAAAGCGATGTTGTTCGGACATGGAGGAAATACAGAGGGATAGGAAATGTCGATAAAATGTCTCGCTCAGGCCGCCCAAGGGCTGTCACTGCGGTGGATAACCGCTACCTACTGATTATGGCTCGGAGGAACCCTGACAGGAACGCCACCATGTTGAATAATGCTTTTCATGCAGCCATAGGCTGCATGATGCGCAATTTCACTCCCGACATCCAAGGCGAGGTCCATCTTTGCAACCACGATACCATGCAGCGCCGTACAGATGGGCCCAATAACATGCCGAATGGACCGCTCAGGTTTAGCATCACGTTCTCTTCACCTATGAGTGTCGCATATGCCTTCAAGCAGACAATCGTCGGAGACGTGTTTGGAGGCAACCCGGTTAGGTTGAACGCCTTAGACACATTGTCCAGTGAGTGCAGCAAGGTGGAGGTTCCTGCTGTTTTGGGGTGGTATTATGTGGGGCCGACGTACGCCACTGGTGGTCATGGAAGGCGCCCTAACGGCTGTACGATACCTGAATGCCATCCTCCGACCGACAGTGTAACCATATCGGCAGCGTACTGGCGATGCTTTCGTGTTCATGGATGACAGTTCACGCCCACATCGTGCACATCTTCTGAATGCTTCCTTCAGGAAAACGACATGGCTCGATTAGAGAGGCCAGCATGTTCTCCAGACATGAGCACTATCGAACATGCCTGGGATAGATTGAAAAGGACTGTTTATGGACAACGTGACCAACCAACTGCTCTGAGAGATCTACGCCGAGTCTCCGTTTAGGAGTGAGACAATCTGGACCAATAGTGCCTTGATGAAGTTGTGGATAGTATTCTACGACGAATACAGGCATGGATCAATGCAAAAGGACGTGCTACTGGGTATTAGGCGTCCCGGTGTGTACATCATTCTGGATCACTACCTCTGAAGTTCTCGCTTTATGGTGGTACAAAATGGAATGTGTGATTTTCATGAGCAATAAAAAGGCCGGAAATGATGTTTATGTTAACCTCTGTTCCAATTTTCTGTACAGCTTCGTTAACTTTCGGAACCGAGGTAATGTAAAACTTTCTTTATGTGTGTATTACACATCAGTGTAAATTGTAATTTTCCGATAAATCATGTGCTGCCCAGGTTTATCTTGTCGGGAAGCAGCTTGTTTCTCTTATTGGTATCTTCAGGTCTGAGAGATAGCACCATCATTGAAGAGAACAGTGAACTAGCCCATCACGTGCTCCTGTCAAACCAATCTTAGCTGTAAAAATACGCGCTCCTCGATCTTCAACGCAGTGTAGGCTCTCGCGGTCGTGTATTTAAGTCTGAAATCAGAGTCTCACACCTTTTCAATGGACTATCTCTTTACAATACCCCACTTGCAGTACCCTATACGTAGTAAATGTTGTCGGAAGTAGAGCAAAACACACTCAGAAAGTGATATACACAAATCTAAGATGGCAAACTTTAACTACATGAAGTTATAAAGTAATTTGTGTGACAGTACTTTCTCCTTTAATATCACACAGTTATCCCCAGCATATTTAAAGATCGGTATTCCAGTGCAAATAAAAAATCATTAAATTTTGTCTGGTAAACACAATAAACAAAGAAATCAGAATTAATTGTATGTGGTCATAGTTCCTCCATAATATTGAACCAGAGTCCTCTGCTTTATGATGTTCTTTTCTATTTTGTCTGTTTGACCATTTTTACTGTTGTTCTTTCAATTTCATACCAGTGTAAACGATCTGGGTGTGTATATTTCGTAACACATACACTTTACCAAATACTTTTTGAAGTTTTGAGATGTACCTCTGACCCTTGACTATGATGCAACTTAGACCTTTGGCGCAGTTTTGGGAGCCCTCCTGTCAGCCAGTAGACATGACAGAAATAAAAATCACCTGATGAATTTCCTATCAGCAAATGTGTCTGGGTGCCAAGGACTGGTCGGATCGAAATCCATTCCCTCTGTTATACATAATTGACAGAATTAAAACTTAATTTCTGAGTGAAACATAACACAAACAAACAAATGATTGTGTTTGCAAGGAATGCACCCTAAGTACAGAGTTTTCATTATTGGTGGCATTGACGTGTTTTATTCAAGGACAGAAATGCCGAAATGATTGCTACTGCACAACGCTGAGACGAAGCTTCTGCAACTAAACGTGAAATTATGACGCTGTGTAAACTTTTATAAAAAGTAAAAAAAAGGTCAAACTGTCTGCTGTTCATTACTGTCGAATCACAAGTTTATTTTATTGACAATGAAAGGAAATACAACATCCCAACTAAACCATTTCACAATGTTGTAAAAACATTAATCTTCCCCCACTGAATAAACGAGTCCACAAAAACCGATATACCTGTTTATACACACACAACCATGTGCTATTAATAACTATAACCCATTTCAATCCCATTCTCCTGTCAGTCATTTTCTTCTCAGTTTTAGGCTCCATCCCCAAACACCAATGGAGCTTGGAGTGTGACCAAAATAAAGTCAGATAAAATCTGGACGCCCCATACCTCATATTAATTTTGTGTGTGATCAACGGTAATGAATAAACAACCACGTAAAAAGTGCATCTGCACCTATCATACCTTAAAATAACAATATACAAAATCATATCAGTTATAAAACATCATCCTCTTTCCATTCACTTATATCGTCATGTGTTATACTGTAACTACAACTGCTTTAGACTGTGGAACAATAATCCTACTATATTTTGTCATCTGTGGACCATTTTTATAGGCGATCCACTACATCTAAAAACAAACAAACACATCTTCACAGTAGAGAAACACATTTCCACAAAAGAAAACAAAACAAAAAACCCTTCAACTGGTGGCAAGGAAAATATCGAGTAATAGCATCTGATAAATACTCTAGCTAAGATTCACCTGAGAATATGTCCCCCAAAAATTCTTAATCTACATATACACGAGTAAGTTATCTTGATACACATAATAGTATCCATCATTAATACATCAGTTATAGTGGCTGTTTGTATTACCGTAGCAGTGTCACGTTTCTTAGTCCGAATTGCTTCTCCTACTTAGGACAGGCATTATGGTGAAGACAGTTTTCTACCATGAATGGGCAGTGGTATAGCTCAGATAGTTTTATAATAAACCCATCAATGTCCTTTGACCTTTCTTTTGTTTTTGTAAGCACTATATCACCCACTCTGTACCTAGTTGGTATGTACCTTGAGTCATGCCAACGCTTCTGCTGTAAAGTCAACCCTAGCCAATTGCTGTACAATATGCTTTTGTCTTTCCTGTACCAGGTGGGAACTCCACTGCTTTAGCTATATGATTGGCTTCTCTTTTGTTCAGCATCCCCATCACACTATTTTTCCCACTGTTCATCATATCCTCCAATGTGGCAATCTATTCTGCCCAAGATCTATGATAATGACTGCAGTATGTTCAGTACAATGGTTCAGGGTAATGCATAAGAAATTCTCCTGGATTAGCAGTCAGGTGATATACTGAAGATCCTACATGCCTTACAACTTCATGTTGCTTGAAATTTTCCGATATATTAGAGGGGAACTGGAGCCATTATCTAAAAGCAGTACCTTTGATTTTCCCAATATTCTTACAATAACCTTTCTCCAGGTTTCTATTCATTGTGTTTCTGTTCGCCATGTTCATACCATATAGTTTAACAAATTTGGAAAATACGTCCACAGCAAGCAGAATGTATTTTTGTCCACTTCTCTTGGTGGGTAATTGACTAGATACGTTAAAGGCCAGTAATTCACCTACAGTGTGAGGCAAGATGTTCTGCATTTCCCATTGACTAGTAATGATGCTGTGTTTTATTCGTTGGCATCTGTTACGTGCACAAAGCTGCTTCCGCACCCTGCAGTCCATGTTATTAATCAAAACATAATCCTGTAGTGCCTGTACACAATTCTGTGACCCATAATTCCCACAATTAAAATGTACATAGTTTATGAGTGATCGTACATACTCCTCAGGCCAGCACAGTTGCCTCTCGTATTTGTTCTCATTCTCTCCGGAATAACACCCCGTTATATATTTCATAACATTTATAAAACTTTTGCAGCTACTTATTCCCTAAACTTGATTTCACCATATTTACATTAGGACCAGCCATCTCATGTCTTTACATATGCTTCTAACATGTTTCTCCTCTCCTACACCGCTCATTTACATAATTGCAAACTTATTTCTTCCTCCTCTTATTCAATATTCTCTTCAATCCCAACCGGCAGGCTGTCTCATGTTCCTCTAGGTATATTCGGAACTTCTGGAATCCCAATAACACTGTCAACATTTCCATCTATGATATACCAGAGACCCTCCCATGTTTCGTCAGCATTGTATGGGCAAGGGTATACATGGTGTTCCATCTTCCAGCACGCAGTTTATCTCTGGCATTGAGCAGCACCTGTGCCATAATCTGAACTGCCTGAGGCAATATAAATTGGAAGTGATGTATCTGAATAGTGTAAGAGTCCACTGTTGTTGAACTACTCTTCATCTTCTCTAAACCTCTACCACAGTCAGTGGTCCACACCCATGACACATTTTTCTTCAGTAACCATCAAAGAATCGTAGAGTACAGGCTTAAATTGTACACAGTTTTTCACACGAATTCGCCATTCTGAGTACAGACTTGAGCTGCTTGCAATTCTTTGGCTGGGCACACTCAGCGACTGCTTTTTTTTTTTTTTTTTAATCCGCATTTGATACAAACCCCGCCGATGAGAACACAGGCCTTAAGAAGGTAGTTTCTGTATCGAAAAATTTGCACTTTTTAGTTTGAGTATCATTCTACCATTACATAGGGCTGAAAAGACTTCTTTCAACAGACAGTAGTTCTCGCTCCAAGCTGATTTAGCCATCAGAATATGATCCACACATATGAGGAGTTTCCTCATCAGCTCTTACCCTAGCATATAGCTCAGAGCCGAGACAAACAAAGCAACAGATATACATAAACCAAACGGGACTACTTCATACTGGTAAGCTCTACCTTCCTTTCCTTTGTCAGTGAAACCTGCCAAAACCCTACAGTGAGATTCATGCCTGTCATCAGTTTTACATTTTTAAAGCCTAAAATTAACTCTTCCATATTTTCAGGGTGGTCTGTTTGCCATACAGTCATATTATTTACCTTCCCTGCATCAAGATCCGCACATACTGACTTCCTCCTTTTCCGAACAACTACAATTGGGTTGTAATATTTACTTTTACATTTTTCAGTTACTCCCCATTCCAGCATACACTGTAGTTATGGCCTAATGCCCTTTCTATCTTTTAAAGCATTGGGATATGGCCTAATGTTAGGAGGCTCATGTGGGTTCACCTTGAGTGAATATTTAAAATCTTTAATTCTCCCTGGTTGTTCTGAAGTAACATCTTTGTTTCTGCTTAATAGCCAATAGCTTTTCCATCCTCATCAATACCACTGATGCTTTTTACTTTATGCCTCATTTCTTCTTCAAAATCCATGTCATCCCTTAGACACTGAGCCACATGAAATTCTGATACAAATTCATTGCCTCAAAATCTATTTATGAAATTTAATTCACTTTGCAGTATTCAAATTCAACACCTGAAATTTATAGCCACTAAAAGCCTTAATTTACTTAGCTAATTAGTACCCAGCACAGTATTTATGCTCAAGCTTTCATCGCAAGAAATGAATGGTTAAAAACTTCCCTATGAAGGATTATATCTAAAGCTACCTCGTTTTTTACTGGGTTTCCTATAATTTCCAATGGCATTTTAATTCTTACTCCTCCAACTGAAAATTCGACTGTTTTATCATTCTTAATGTGCTCATAAAAATTTTCTGCTATGCCAGAAATAAAACTAACAGTCTCCACCGAAGAAGTCTCACATACCCTTTCCACTTCAGTAATAAATATATTCTGCATCAAACCGAGCGAGGTGGCGCAGTGGTTAGCACACTGGACTCGCATTCGGGAGGACGACGGTTCAATCCCGTCTCCGGCCATCCTGATTTAGGTTTTCCGTGATTTCCCTACATCGCTTCAGGCAAATGCCGGGATGGTTCCTTTGAAAGGGCACGGCCGATTTCCTTCCCCATCCTTCCCTCACCCGAGCTTGCGCTCCGTCTCTAATGACCTCGTTGTCGACGGGACGTTAAACACTAATCTCCTCCTCCTCCTCCATATTCTGCATCTTTTCAATAAAACTATGTTACAATTCAATTTCTCGTAGAAGGTCCTCCTCTATCTCGAGTACACTTGTTTAACACTGTATACATCGGATTGTCATTAAAAGGTGCAATATCATCCTCCCCTGCAAATATAACAACAGAAGTCTGCTTAAATCTTGCATCCCTATACCAAATCCCACTATCGTCCTGGAATCTCTATATTTTTCTTTCTCCCATGTCATTGGTACCATGTACATTTGAAAGTTACAAAAGTCCACCCAATCTTCACCTTGATAATCACACTCATCTGTCTCCATCCATTCGGTAATTAACTCCCTATTATCCATACCAACTTGCAACAAATCCTTAGGAATCAAAGAGGTTTGGGTTTCAACTGTTATCCTCACCATTTCCACTAACTAATCCCCACCGAATACTCCAAAATATTTAGCCCTATTAAACATTTCTTTGGAAACATCTTTGTACTCAACATTCTCTTTACTCAGCCCCCCGATCTGCTTAGCGTAATCATGCTCACTATGCCCCCAGTCCTCAGGTGCCCAATCCTGAAACAACTAGCCCTGGCTATTCAATCTTTACACTCAAAGCCACTCTATTTTTTATTCTACCATGATTCCTTAAATACATGTACCTGCCCAGATTATTCGCTCATTGCTCCAGTAACAGGCTTCAATTATTTAAATTTTCTGAATCACTCACAGTCCCCACCACACACTCATTTCAACAACTATTTTCTGAATGTTGGAACCATCACCATCAATAGTATCTGATGCAGGAAACATTACCTGCTCACTAAAATTACATGTCAAAGGAACCACTGCCTCATCACCATTAAATTCACTCACAGTTCTCGATTGTGTAGTTTATTTACACCTCCACTCACAAAGAAAGTAAATTCAGGCACAACTGCCTCCACATTTTATGGGACTGTAAACTTGTTTCTGATTAATTAAATATACAGGATGAGTCGCTAACTATTGACACCAAGAATAACTCCGAAAGTATGATAGGAGCTGAAATATCTGTGGGACAAAAGTTGCATGGGACGACAGGGGCCATAATATGACGTTGGTTTTTTGTTGCTAGGTGGGGTCGCTTCAGAGATATGAAGGTCAACTTTGTTTTTTTCAGTGGGATGCTATAGTTTGGTACTTATTTTCTGATAGCGGCTATAGAGACGAATCCAATAACGTGTAACAGTTAGGTCTTTGAAGGTCACCGAAGGTCACAAAGGTGGCATGAACGTTCATTTACAGAAAGTGTTGAAGTAATGACCATTGGTATCAAGGCAGTGCTGCAATCTTCTTATCAGGGATTTTGAGTGGTCTTCCGTATTACATCGCCACTTATCGAAGCACATGCTCAGACAATTCTCTCTCACTTATTTTCAGGTTTAGTTGGAACGTCATTACAAACAATGTCTTTTACGAATCCCCACAAGAAAATATCCAGAGGCGTCAAGTCTGGCGAACGAGGGGGCCACGACGCATCTCCTCCGCGTCCAGTCCATCATATGCAACTCATATCTAGCCATCAGCGAAAAACCTGCTGGACGCCCATTCTGTGCCTTGTTCCTAAAGGTATTTCTTCCAATAACAGACCAAATGTTTCTTGCAGGAATGTGGTGTACTTCCTACCATTAAGATATCCTTCGATGAAATAGCGGCCTATAAGTCTGTCCTCCAGAATCCCACACCATACATACACCGACCACTGTTTTTGGTATGCAACTTGCCGCAGCCAACACGTATTTTCAGTTGTCCCATAATGCTTGTTATCCAAATTAACATTCCCATGGTTCGTGAATGTAGCCTCGTCAGTAAATTAAGTCACATTAATAAACGTATTATCACTCCGAATCTGAAGTTAAGCCCATCGGCAGAATTCAATGCGACGCATACAATCCGTACCAGTTAATTCTTGGTGGAAACTGATATGGTAAGGAAGATATGTATGGCAATGCAGAATGCGAACAACACTACTCTGGCTCATGCCAGATTCCCTTTTGATCTGACTTCAACTCACATAAGGATCTCGAACCACAGAGGCAAGAGTACCAATTTTCGTTTCCTCGTTAGTAATTTTCCTTTGCTAGATATGGTCCCGATGCGTTAAAGATCCAGTTGTTCTCCATTTATCATACACAATTTAAAATGTAGGACGTGTAGGGTGAGTGCGTTGAGGGTATCTTTCAGTGTATCAGTCACTAGCTATCACTGAATGTCGTTGGCATTCTCCGTAAATGAGAAGCATCTCGACTTCTTCTTCGAAGGAATACATCATTCACATTTGCTTGATAGTAGTCTTACCGTTCCTGTTAGTGTTGTATTGTGAAACCGCCGAATGGTGTTTACATGTCAATTGCGCGTCAGATGGATACGCCCTATTGGGCGAATATTTACTATTTGCACGATATGTGAGAGAGAATTGTCAGAGCATGTGCCTCGATAAGTGCCGATGTGATAAAGAATACCACTCAACCCATGATAAAAAGATTGCAGCATTGCATTGATACCAATGGTCATCACTTCGGACACCTTCTGTAAATGGACGTCCATGGACGTCCATTGTGACCTTCGTTAAATAAATATAAATGTCGTGTGACTAGGGCCTCCTATCGGGTAGACCGTTCGCCAGGTGCGAGGCTTTCGATCTCACGCCACTTCGCCGACTTGCTTTCGATGGGGATGAAATGATGATGATTAGGACAACACAACACCCAGTCCCTGAGCGGAGAAAATCTCCGACCCATCCGGGAATCGAAGCCGGGCCCTTAGGATTGACATTCTGTCGCGCTGACCACTCAGCTACCGGGGGCGGACGTGACCTCCGTTGACCTTCAAAGACCTTACTGCTACACATTATTGGATTCGTCTCGATAGCCGCAATCAGAAAAAATGTACCAAACTGTAGCACGCCACTTAAAAAAAAAACAAGTTGGCCTTCATATTTATGAATCGACACCACACAGCAACAAAAAACCAACGTCATATTATGTCCCCCGTTGTTCCATGCAACATTTGTCCTCCAAACGTTACGGCTAATATCATACTTTGGGAGTTATTCTAGGTGGAAATAGTTAGTGACTCACCCTGTAGATGCCAAACCAACATGATTTTCTTCAGCATTCACAACTCTGTCACCCTCTTCATTAAATAAACACCCAACATCAAGTTCTCCAATATAATTACTGTAATAATTGCAAAACTTTCTCTTAATCGCCTCCCTCCTATCAAGATGCTTAAATCAACCCTCAAATCCATCATTTCCCAAAACTGTATCCAGTCCCCAAATTCTATCTTCACTTACCTCTCTACTTCTGCTATTACTGACATACGTCATGATATTTTGAGTAAAATTAACATTCCTCATTTGGGTTTTCCGTTGTTGCGTATTTCTGTTATTATTGAAATAACACTTCCTATTTCGCCTACAACTACTTTCCCATCTTATGTCGTGTTTTCTGTATAATTCACTGTCCCAAAGCGGACCCTGTTTGGTACAAATCCTAGTTTAAGGAATTCTGTCCCTGCGGTCCTCCTTCATTATTCTTCTCTCTCCTGTCCCTGTTATCATGCCCTGGTCTCTGATCATGCCTGTTACCATTCCTTCATGAACCCCTTCGATTTCTATTCTCATTATCATATCTTCCCCTGCTCTCACTCCAGTTTTCATTCTGATTCGTTATCATGTTCCGATAGTATTGAGTGATTTCCAAATTCCTGTTATTCCTTTAACCCTGTGGTTATTTCGTTGATTATTTCCCACATAACGTAGCTTATGGCAAATTGCCTGATCCATCCTCCCATGTAGATGTAAGAATTTTTTGGTAGATTCAGAATAATAATATATTAAATATACTACAAATTTCCTGGTAGTCTTCTCCTTAAAGAGGCAGTTTCAGATAGAACCCCCTTCCCCTCCCCTCAATGGTCTGTGTAAATTCTACAGTTTTGTCTGTTACTCCTGACAGAATTCTCTCATATTGTATCCGCCCCCCTTTGTAGTGACCAAGTAATGCATGAAACGGATCTTAGTAACATAAATATGGTTTTATTTGTAAACCTATGAGCAATAACGTAAAAAAGCCTTTTGTGACTCCACACATAACAAGACAAAAAATAACAGGAATAAGCCTCTCGTGACTTCATACGTAACAAGGCAAAAGGCTCATACCGAAGGTGCAACATGAGCGATACCGAGAACAAACGATGAGAGCGGTAAAAACTAAAAGAGCATTGTGAGAGGTGTGAGCGGTGCTCAGCACATATGTGGATCGGTTTGCAGGGTGGGCTGTGGTGATGGGGGCCGCACCCGCGAAATGGCTGCAAGTGGTGTCACCACAAATCAAAGTGCCAGGCCACCACCCCGTCGTCAGCTTGGTCGTCACAAAGGCGGCGTCCCTGACGGCGGAAAACAGTGACTTTTATCGACTTAGGCTGGAGAGCAAATCCTCATGCACAGACTAGGCATCCTGGTGCGAGTCAGAAGGACGAACACGCCTGAAGCAGATACGGCACACGCTGAAAAAGGTGGAGGAGTGTATGTGGCTCAGTCGAAGTCGACGCACACCAGAGAACGTAAGAAAACCGGGAAAATGCATTCATAATCTAGAGCCAATAGAATATCAAGAAGAGACACGCGAAGTCTAGATGAATGCTGGCTGGCATGGAGCGGTCTGGGAGTTCCCTGTTGTTGGGCACACTGCTCACAAGCTGCGAAAAAATGGACAGTTTCGCCATCAATCCCTGGCCTAAACTCATGTCTGCTAGCAAAGAGTTTAGTGCGTTAAAGTTCTCCATTGGCACTGGTAGAGAAGACGTAGAACCTCGGGCCGTAGCACATCAGGAGTGACTTACTGGGAGAGAGGTCCTCTGTGGATAACAGCAAAACACCGTCAGAAACAGAGAGGCGATACAATAGGGAAAAAAGTTGCACAGGGGCTTAGAAGGCCTAACGAGCAGTTTATCTGGCAAGCGCTGGTGAACGAACCGAACCACCTAGTGGAGAACTGGCTGGGCAACAAAGGCAGCTACTATATGAAAGCAATTGGGGAACACTCGATCTTGGCCTGCGTTTCAGTATCAAGATGGAAGCAAAGCATCAGGATCAGGACCCACAAGCAGATGGAACAAGGCGTTCACATTGACATGTTCAGACGTAGGTCGAAAATGGATTTATTTATTGTAGCTAGATAAGAACTGTCCTCAGCTTTGTAGGCGGTAAGCTGCCCTGTCAGGCAAGGAAGTGTGAGGGTTAAAGAAGGAAACCAAGGACTTATGGCCAGTAATAAGGTGAAACTTAGAGCCATACAAGAAAATATGACACTTCTGGATAGCATAGACTTCATCAAAAGTATCTGTTTTCACCTGAGAGTATCGCTGCTGAGCTAGAGTGAGAGATATAGACCGAAAGCAACAGTTTGTTCAGAGCTCTCGACATACTGGTGCGCTAGAACCGCACCAAAGCAGTACCGTGAGGTGTCAGTCGTCCAAAATTATGTGCTGGTCCGCAGTGAACGTAGCTAAACAAGGAGCTGAGAGTAGTTTGAAAAGCAGCTTCGTAATCCTGGCTGCAGCTAAGCTGTACATTCATGCGTAACTACAAATGCAACGGGTGTGCCAATGTGGCCATCTCGGCAGGAATTTATAGTAGTAGGCTATCTTCCCTAGGAAGGTCTGAAGATCCTTTGTGAACGAGGGCGAGGTGTAGACATGACAGTGGAGATGAGGGCTGGCAAAGGGCCAACCCCATCCCGCGAGACCGCGAACATCAAGTGAACAACAGAAGTTTGAAGAAGCTGAGATTTCGTGAGGTTACTCCATGAGCCCTGGGACTGTAAGACAGAAAACGGTTTGCGCAAATTTTTGAAGTGATGAGCCATGGAGAAGCCCGTGACAAGAATATCATCCAAATAATTAATGCAACCCCCGGGATACACAAAGTGAATTGCTCTAAAATCGTTGGAAAATAGAAAGGAGGCTAGCCACACCAAAAGGAAGGCGCAAATATTGATAGAGACTAAAAGGAGTACTTTTTTTCTTTATTGTGATTTTGAAACCTGTATTACAGGCAGGCCTGCAGCAGCATACTACGCCGCTCTTTGGCCGCAGAGAAACACAAATATACAAATGAAGACATTTAGAGAAAAAACATGGTGGACATATAAACGGAGACAAATAATTTTTAAAATACAAGGTGCCGTTCACGGGCGTAGAGTCCAAGATAAAATTGTTCAGACACTTGGACACAGACAGAGACGAAAATTGTCACACGTGAACGTAGGTGCACAAAACGAAAAACACTGAAGCACTTAAGCACAAAACGACGGCACACACAGAACACGAGGCGTTGATCTCCGGCGCGCGAATGTTCACTAACCGTGTACGAGTCCGGGGACCTGCCAAGAGAGGAGGAGGGGGGGGGGGGTGGGAGAGGGAGAGGGGAGAGCAGATGCCATGGGCAGAGGAGATAGGGGGAAGGGAGGAAGGTGGAGGGGAAGCCCGGGGGAAGAGGGAAGGATGGAAGGGATTGGGGAAAAGGAAAGAGAAGGGAGGGAGGGTGCCTAAAGGAAAGGACACAGGAAGTGGGGGCGAGAATCAAAGTTGATAGGAGGGGTAGATGAAGGGGAGGGGGACATCATCAGGGAGGGGGAGCTGGCGGAAGCCACCTTGGGAGAGGGTGAGGAGGGTGGAGAGATGGAGACCGGGTGGGATGTGGGAATACAGGCGCGGCAGCGGGCGGGGGTGGGAGAGGATGGGGGAGACAAGCGGATGAGGAAGATCGAGTTTGCGGAAGGTGTACAGGATCCGCATCCTTTCAAGGAAGAGGAGGAGGTGGGGGAAGGGGTGATATCATACAGGATCCGCGTGGGGGAGGGGAGACGGATGCGATAGGCGAGGCGGAGAGCATGGCGTTCAAGGATTTGGAGGGATTTATAAAAGGTAGGGGGGGCGGAGAAAAAGGAGTATTCAAAACGAGAACTCATCTAGACTCTTCATCCACAGGAACCTGGAGGCACGCCTCAGATAAATCAATTTTAGAAAAGCATTGGCAGCCCGATAATTTCGCCGACAGTTCCTCCTGGCGTGGGAGAGGATACATATCCACTATCGACTGCGCCTTGACCTTAACACTGAAGTTATCACAGAGGCGAAGTTTCCCCGTCGGTTTCCGAACTACAACCAGCGGAGACGACCATTCACTAGTTAGGTTGCACCGCGCCTGGCGGCAGAAATACGTCGCGCACGACTAAAGCCGATGATTTCAAGGAAGTACGAGCAGAAAAATTCATACCACACCCTATACCTTCCGAAAACAAATCTGGAATCTCCTCACACAGTGTATCCAGTTAAGAATATGGTCCCTCATCGGACACATAGTGAACTCCGTCGGTGACATAAAATCAACATGCCTGAATTGCGTCCATCCTGAACAAGTTCTCAACACCGGCATCAGAAAACACGAAATATGTGATAGACCAAACCACTGGCTTGAAAAATGCAGCTGCTTAAAATTGTCGGCAACTTTCTGTTTGCTGTGACTAACCAGTTTCCGTGTGACCAATGTCACGCCGCCACTGCCACTTCCTCGTGCAAGCTACCAGTCATCCTAGTGCGCACGTCTTGTGACACTACTGTCACATCGCCCCACCCTTCAGTTTTGTCACCCACTGCCCGAAAAATTTCAAAAGATTCTGCTATTTGCAAAACTTCTGCCAGCGAGGGGTTTCCACAGAGTAAAGTCTACTGGCGCACTTCCTTGCCTGAGGATAAACAGATAATTGCGTCACACACCAAAAAGTCTGCATAAGATTGGTTTGACCTCTTGCGGCGTCCGCCCCGATAGCTGAGTGGTCAGCGTGACGGATTGCCGTCCTACGGGCCCGGGTTCGATTCCCCGCTGGGTCGGAGAATTTTCCCCCATCAGGGGATGAGTGTTGTGTTGTCTTCTTCATCATTTCATCCCCATCCGGCGCGCAGCCCACCCAATGTGGCGTCGACTGTAATAAGACCTGCACCACGGCGGCCGACCTGCCCCGCACCGGGCCTCCCGGCCAATGACGCCAAACGCTCATTTCCATCTCTTGCGGCATCGGTAGAATTAAACTCACGATGCTATAACATGCGTTCTTTTGCTGAGGTATCTGAACAACAAACTGCACATGTGATCAAAAGTAAGAGTTGCCGGTTCTTGTGAGGGGCCAAGCTGATACGTTAATTGAATCACCGTAAGTGGAACCCAAAAGGGGAATAAGGCTTTGCACAAATTTGAATCTCTCACACTGTAAGCCAAAAATGCTATCCGAGTCTTTTTTCGTAAGCTTCCCAATCCTCAGCTGAATCATCATACGGAGGAAAAGTGGTTCGCAACTCGTGGTCGTGCGGTAGCATTCTCGCTTCCCACGTCCGGGTTCCCGGATTCGATTCCCGGCGGGGTCAGGGATTTTCTCTGTCTCGTGATGACTGGGTGTTGTGTGATGTCCTTAGGTTAGTTAGGTTTAAGTAGTTCTACGTTCTAGGGGACTGATGACCATAGATGTTAAGTCCCATAGTGCTCAGAGCCATTTGAACCATTTGAGGAAAAGTGGGTGGATGCGCCAGTGGGACGATACCTTTTCTGTTGATGGAAGCTGCAAAGTGGTTACTGCCGAAGTTAGCTGTTCAGTGAGGGCTGGTAGCATTGAGTCCATAACGACTAAACCTGATTTAAACGTACTTAAAGAATGCACACATGGAAACCGTTCAAAACTAGTCGCCAATCGTGTAGTAACCAAGTAATACATGAAATCGATCCAAGCACACATAAGTATGGATTTATTCATAAACCTCTGAACAATAACGGAAATAAGCCTTTCCTGACTCCACACATAACAAGACAAATAAATCATACAGAGAGTGGAACATAAGCGATACACAAAACAACTGATGTGAGCGGTAGAAACTAAAAGAAAACAGTGAGAGTGAGTCGACACTGCTTCGCACGTGTATAGGCCTGAGTTGCCGGTAGACGGTTCGGTGGAGACCGTGCTGTTAAAGTTCTGTACGTGCCGTGTGTACAGTTCCTACAGGCGGTCTCTATAGCTCAGGCCCCACTGATATAGTTGGCAGTTGATTTAAGTATACACGCGCGGCATCACTACGTTCGGCGCACTCACACTGACTCGGACTAGTAATAAGATACAGTACCGTTACAAGACGGACCATTCAGAAATTCATTCCATGACCTATTTTGTCTCGCTTCATTTCAGTACCTATTCAAGATCATCTGTTCAGACATATGATATGACGTACACTTTTCAGCCTCTTCATTTTCCAAAATCTGAACAGAACCTTCCAAAAGTCTCTTAACAAACGTACCTTTAGTTTCATCACTCATCCCAAGCGTGACAAAATCTTTGCTTGCAGTAGGGAAGTCCATAACAAGGTGTTTGATTTCACCTGAAAAGGTTTTACCACTGGGTGCCTCTATGACGAGCCATCCCAAATTTCCAGATGCACTGAATAATTCTAAGTTACTTAATCTACTGTTAACTTTAATTATTTCGGCATTACTCTTTATAGCAACAACAACTACATCTTCCAAATCATTACCCAGATTGCTAGCTGTGCCTGCTAATCCACTCATCAATAAAGCTTCTGATGCATCACAGATATCCACAGTTTTTCTGTCCACCTCACCAAGAGTTTGCTTTCTCTCCTCATCCCTAACATTACAAAACTGCTTGCCTGAATCAATCGCAAGCCTCAAATCAGCATCAACTGTATCAATTATGACAAACACATTTTCCTCCCATTCCCCATACATTACTGTTAAATCCTGCACTTGACTGGTCAGTCCCTCGATGTAACCACACAAATCATCTTTTAAACTCCTTATTTAGTTATTTGTTAGTTACCCACGATATTTTCTATTTTGCCCTTGATCTGAATCGTCAACCAAGTGAGCAAATCTTTCGTAGACAATTACTTAGCTTCTTCTTGCCTCTGCGGGTACTGAGGCTCGCGTCCACTAGCTGTGGACCTACGATCACTAGGTGACTTTTTAATTCCACGATTCATTGCTTTGGCTTACAAAAGAGCTAAAAAGTACAAAATTAAAGAACCTGCTGCAACTTAACTTTTAATGTGACTGTGGCTCTGCTCCGGTAACTTAAGTTTATTCCTCCTCCCGTAAACACATAAAGTAAAAATGATGAAAAAAATATAATTCACGTTCTATCCTTGAAAACTCACAGTCCGTTCGAGGGTTTATATATCAGTGGAGGCTGTCTCCTAATTCACGATAAATCGCATGAGCGTTCCCCAAGAAAATCGTTTAAGTTCCACACCACCATTTCAAACTACAAGTTGTAGACTGACTTCCCACTAAATTTACTGTAAGTCCAAGTTGTAGCTGGGTTAAATAGCCTAAAATTAATTAAGGCCCCACGAGCTTGTTGTACTCGCAATCGACACACCATGAAATTCTGTACGTCCAGTGCTGGGTACTTCAGCGCGCACAGGCCATGGCTAAGTGGAGAGAAGTGTGAATTGGCCCCTCGACTGCTCCTGACAAACCGATCTTAGCTGCCAACACACGCTTTCCTTCATCTCAACCACCGCGTAAGCGCTCGCAGTCGTGTGTTTACGTTTGAAACCAAGGTCTCTCGCCTTCTCTATAGGCCGTCTCCCTACAGCGTACAGTGTTATTCAAGCGACAGTGAGCGACGTGTGTGTGTGTGTGTGTGTTTTTTTTTTCTTAATGTTTGCGAATAGTGTATGTTGGGTCGGTCCAGGGATGGATGCCGAGGATGAGGTGAGTGCTAAGAAAGTGGGGAAAATAGTTGAAGCATACGTAACATGTATGTAACGACGTTTAATTAACTGCAACGACAAGCACCTATAGTATTCCACACTATTCCATTACATACACACGTTCGACATAAACAATCACAATACCAGAGTAGTAGAATGGTTCAAATGGCTCTGAGCACTATGGGACTTAACTTCTGAGGTCATCAGTCCCCTAGATCTCTGAACTACTTAAACCTAACTAACCTACGGACATCACACACATCCATGCCCGAGGCAGGATTCGAACCTGCGACCATAGCGGTCGCGCGGTTCCACCCTAGCGCCTAGAAAAAATAAAATACCTTATAAAACTCCTCGTTGCCGTTGTAAACTGGTATTGGCGGAAATGGCTGGGAGGAGGTCTAGTCGCTGGTGCCACTGAAGATGCTGAAGCCGAAACTGCAGCCGGTGAGCCTTACCGTCTATGGTGCTGCAGTCATGGACTGTGCGGCTGATCCAGGCGGAGGTTCGAGTCCTCCCTCGGGCATGGGTGTGTGTGTTTGTCCTTAGGATAATTTAGGTTAAGTAGTGTGTAAGCTTAGGGACTTATGACCCTAGCAGTTAAGTCCTATAAGGTTTCACACACATTTGAACATTTTTTTTGGAGCCGGTGACAAACTCCAAACCGCATCCCGACGTTCGTCTCTCTAATGGAAGGAATCATTGGACGAAAAACTAGCCACAGGGCGCACACCCATGCCTAGGGACGCATCGTCATCTTCCATTGGCGAAAGCGCAACAGCGACTGGAGGTTCCATGGTGGCCCACTGAAAGGCGCCAGTGAGAACAAGCGGCTGGGGCTGCTGGTGTTACAGCGCTGCGTCAATGGCCATTGGCTGCCATCTGGTGCTAACAGCGCGGGGCATGAGTGAGGGGAAGAAGGCTGACGCTGCGTAGTCTTCGTCAGCACCGAATCTGTGACTGAGAAACCTGCAACAGGATCACACAGCTCACACAATCTAAGCAGACTTCGATGACGATTCTGCAGATCAGTGGAACCCTGCGAGACATAAAGAACCGCTCAAGGGTTTGTTTGTAGCACTTCGTTTTCAACACTTGCATCTGCCAAACACTCTGAGGTAGATGGCATCATTAAAATTAATGTTAGAGGAATGTGGAGGATGGGCTGACCGCTGTGAAGGACGTAACAACTGAAGCAGTGTCTCATTTTAGCGCCCATGGAAAAGTTCCTCCTGTAGACCTTGGATGCAAGAAATCTACGTCAGAATCTTGATGGTACTAGATGTTGTAGTGAATTGCATGGGCACCACAAAGGGAATCTTCCTAAAACGATCTACTATAGTAAACTAACGAGAATTTCAGGAGAGACCAGCAAAGTCTTTATGCAGACCTTGCCAAGAGGGGAGTTGGGCTTGTGATAAATGAAAAATTTGTGTGGCGAAGCAACATGGTGTTCAGCAGATGTCGAACATTTTGATGTCAACTGTTCTGTTTGAGTGTGCATGCCGATCCACGGCATCGGACGAGCTGCTTAGAGTACACAGTGCCCCAATATCCCTGTTGGAGAACGCAAATAATTTCCTTCTGAAACAATGGTGACAGGACCACTCAGGGTCGATCATTCTCAGTGTGTAATAACGCCGTGCCGGCCGCGGTGGCCATGCGGTTCTAGGCGCTGTAGTCCGCAACCGCGCCACTGCTACGGTCGCAGGTTCGAATCCTGCCTCGGACATGGATGTGTGTGATGTTCTTAGGTTAGTTAGGTTTAAGTAGTTCTAAGTTCTAGGGGACTGATGACCTCAGATGTTAAGTCCCATAGTGCTCAGAGCCATTTGAACCATTTTTTAAATAACGCCGTACTGGACAGGTAAGTTACGCTGAAGAGCAAAGTAACGGCGTACAGCTGGATCATTAATCTGCTTGATGGGACCTGAACAATCGGTGCCGAGGTATTGCTACAAAATTTAAGATTGGAGTTTACGGACGTTTCCTGAGCAATCCATTGGTAATTAAAGGGAAAACCATCAAGTTTTTTATTATCCTGAACGTCAGTATCTAAATATGAAGCCGTAGAAGTGTCAAACGCCGAATCAGTGCTAACTGGGAGGCGAGACTTAATGTCTGTATTCGAATGCTTAGCCGTTCGGTTGTACCCAGTTTTGTACTGGTAATCTGAAAGGAGCATAGACAAAATCTGCAACTTTCGCCGTTTATGGAGGGACTGGCTTGGAAGGGCTGAACAATAAGGTGAGAGGCTTGTGATCCATCACCAAGTAAAGTTTTCTGCTATGTTCGAATTTGGTCATCTAACAAAAAAAGCAAGAGCTTCCTTCTCATTCTGGGAGTAGCTGCACTGTGCCTTGTTTAGAAGTTTCGATACGAAGCAACTGGCCTGTGCTGTGATCCAACTCCATGAAAAAACAGCGCCAATACCATAAGATGCTACGTTAACGGGCTTAGTGAAATCGAAATGTTACTAACATTTACCACTCATTAAAACATCTTTCGGTATCTGAAATGCGACCTGACACTCTATAGTTCACTTAAACAGAACATCCTTTCATCGAAGGCAATGCAATAGAGCTGCTGTCTGTGCAGCGCTCGAAATGAACCGATAGTAATAAGTAAATTTAATCAAATGGTTCAAATGGCTTTGAACACTATGGGACTGACATCTGAGGTCATTAGTTCCCTAGAACTTAGAACTATTTAAACCTAACTAACCTAAGGACATCACACATTTCCATGCCCGAGGTAGGATTCGAACCTGCGACAGTAGCAGTCGCGTGGTTCCAGACTGAAGCGCCTAGAACCGCTCGGCCAGCGGGGCGGGCTAAATTTAATCAACACGGCTTGGAATTTACTGACGTTCCCAGCAGCTGGGAGGTCACGTATAGCAGTTAAGAGTGACTACAAACTGTGGATATTCTGACTGATGACTACATGTCCTAAGTATTCAATCACAGCCTGGGAGAAGAGCACTCGTCCTCATTAGACTTTAACCCAGCATCTGAGAGCACGTGAAACATTTTCCTGAAACAGGAATATCTTCACCGAAATTAAGACCAATAACGGCTGCACCATTCAAATAGTTCGAACAAGGAGCAGCTGTAGCAGGCAAATGTGGCAATTAACATTGAAAAGTAGCAGAAGTGGATGCCACCTCAAAAACTTAAGCAACCACATGTGGGTGTTGATCACAAAAATTTTACGCGACTGTTCATCCAAGATAAGTTGAAAATAAGCATCGCAAAGGCCCGTACTAAAAAAGAAGCGATCTACACCAAGTTTGTCCATGTGCTCCTCATGCTGTGGCAAAGGAAGAGAGTCAGTTATAGTCTGTAGATTTTATGTTGTCTTCAAATCTGCTCATAATCATAACCTGCCTGAGGATTTTCTTATTATCACTAGGTGATGACCACTGACTGACTGCTGCAGTGGAAGATATAGATCAAGATCGGTGATAGTCTGAGGGACGTATCGTGCTCGACAAATCTGAGTGTGAAAATTGCCTTGAATATACAAACAAGACACATCAAAAGAATCCACGCCGAAAATGTTTTCACTGTCACGAGAGCACAAAATCGTGAATGCAATTGTCTTGGTAACCTTACGAAACGTGGCAGGTAGGCTCCAAATGTACACATCAAAAAAAGTTTTACATCACCTCGTTTCCGAGAGTTTTGGAACCTGTACAGAAAATTGGAATAGAGATCAACATAAACATCATTTCCGGCATTTTTATTGCTCATGAAAACCACACATTCCATGTTGTGCCACCATACGGCGGGAACTTCTGAGGTGGTGGTCGAGATTGCTGTACAGACCGGTACCTCTATTAGCCAGTAGCACGTCCTCTTGCATTGATGCTTGCTTGTATTCGTCGTGGCATACTATCTGTTGTAGCGTAACAAGCTAGTCACGCCACACTGAGGCGGAAGCCGAAAGGCACGCGTACACACACGCCGACTGGCGTCAAGTCTGGAACAGGATAAGTTATGACTGCTATAAAGAAAATACGTAGCTTTGGAATATACGTAAATTTTAATGCTTCATTTGGTACATCTCTCTTGACTATACAAATGAGACTCGTAAGATACATGCACTGATACAATTGGCGCCTTGCTAAGTCGTAGCCATTAACTTAGCTGAAGGCTATTCTAACTGTCTCTCGGCAAATGAGAGCAAAGGCTTCGTCCGTATAGTCGCTAGCAACGTCGTCGTACAACTGGGGCGAGTTCTCGTACGTCTCTCGAGACCTGCCGTGTGGTGGCGCTCGGTCTGCGATCACACAGTGGCGACACGCGGGTCCGACATGTACTAATGGACCGCGGCCGATTTAAGCTACCACCTAGCAAGTGTGGTGTCTGGCAGTGACACCACATTCCTCCCCCGCAAATCGGCGAACGGTCGTGTTATAAGGCTTCCGCCCGCCGTGGGGAGGACCCCATGTTGACGTATGCGATGAGGTGGGGAGCCGAACAACAGGCGAGGCTGTGCCACCCGCACCCGGCCATTCGGTCCGAGGGGAGCTAGGAAACGCCTGAAAACCTAGTCCAGGGTGCACGTCAACATGCGGTGTATGCGCCCATAGAGAGACAGGGGCCGAAGGGTGGACCTCCATGTGGTCGGGGCACCCGACGGGCGAAGACGACATCTGGTCCGGAGCGGGCAAAAGTTCCATGGCGGGGGACAGCTGGTCACGGGAAGCGAGCGGCGGCGCGTGACCCAGGGAGGCGCTGGGCGGCTGCAGCGAAGCTTCCACTGCGGGCGGCGCCGGCGGGAGAACAGGCGGCGGCGGCGGCGCGTCGCCATGAGGCAAAATGGAAGGCAGCATCGGTAACACCTGGGGATGAGGCGAGCCAGTAGATGGGTCCCCAGGGCGCTGACCGGACGGCACCGTCGCTGAAAGCAGACGGGGAGCGGCAAAACCCAGGCGACGACAGAGGCGCAGCTGATTGAGATGCCGACGCACCTCACCAGAGGCCCCCAAAACCAAATACATCGCGCGGCGGAGGCAGCGAAGAATGCGCCCTGCGAGCCAACGCAGTGAACCGCGATAGTTGCGATAGAAAATAACGTCGCCAGGAGCAAAAGCAGTAGTCTGCCGCTGCACTGGAACCTGATGCGGCGGATGCAGCAAAGACATCAAGGTTCGATGAGGACGACCATGGAGCAACTTAGCCGGCGAGTGACCATCGCGGGGCTGAGAGCGATACGAAGACAAAAAGAGCAACAATGCGTCCTCCCTAGAATGTGACTCTTTCAACTTCAACATCTGTGACTTGAAAGTCCGGACCAATCGTTCAGCGGCACCGTTTGACTGAGGCGAAAACGGCGCGAATGTCAGATGTTGAATACCATTGGCCGTGCAGAATGACTGAAATTCTGCAGACATGAATTGTGGGCCATTGTCGGAAACAATAGTCTGGGGAAGACCTTCAATGCAAAAAATAGTGGACAACGCTTGGATGGTGGCAGATGACGTCGTGGAAGACATCCGGACAACAAAAGGAAAATTACTGAAGGAATCTACCACAACCAACCATCGAGCATTCCAGAATGGACCAGCAAATTCGACGTGCAAGCGTTGCCAAGGGGAAGCGGCTGTCGGCCATGCAAAGAATTTCCGCGGCGGGGCGGATTGTTGTTCGGCACACGCCACGCAAGAAGAGCACATATTCGTAATCGCAGCATCGATTCCGAACCAAGTACAGTGCTGACGAGCAAGTTGTTTCGTACGCACTATACCCAAATGTCCTTGGTGAAGAAGCTGTAAGACAGAGGACTGTAACGAACGTGAGACCACGACTCTGGATTGATCATTATCAGAACGCAACAACAAAACACCACGTCGTACAAAAAGTCTCCCCTTGTGAGCAAACAATCGGCGAACCAACGGATCCTCGATCCGTGACTTTGACAAGGGCCATTGCGTAGCAACAAAATGCAAAACAGTAGCAAGGACAGGGTCAGCAGCTGTGGCTGTAGCGACACGACGAAAATCAGTCGGAAACGATTCGACCACGTCATCGGTTTCCGAATCAATGAACATGCAAGCAAGTTCAGAAGAATCGAATGCTTTATCCTCAGCTACAGGCAAACGGGACAACGCATCAGCGTTTCCGTGCTGAGCAGTGGACCGATACAAGATATCGTAGCGGTACTGCGAGAGAAAAAGAGACCAGCAAATGAATTTCTGCGCTGTATGTGGAGGTACAGGCTTGTTCGGATGAAAAAGCGATGTCAAAGGTTTGTGGTCCGTGATGATGGTAAAGTGACGACCATACAAGAAATCATGGAACTTAGTAACACCAAACATGAGAGCTAAAGCTTCTTTCTCCATCTGGGAATAATTGTGTTGCGCAGACGAGAGCAATTTTGAAGCAAAGGCAATAGGACGAGCATGCGATCCATCTTTGTGCGCAAGCACAGCACCGATCCCGAATTCCGATGCATCGACCATCAACAAAAGTGGTTTCTGGGGATCGAATGGCGTAAGGCAAGTATGAGAAAGCAACGCCGATTTCAACCGGCGAAAGGCGCGTTCGCATTCCGTCGTCCAGACGAACGGAACACCTTTACGGCGTAAGCTATGAAGCGGAGCTGAAATGGAAGAAGCGCGCGGCACAAACCTGGCATAGTAGTTAACTTTTCCCAACACACTCTGGAGCTGTTTCACATTTTGTGGCGAAGGTAACTCCTGTATGGCACGGAGGTGCTCTGGACTCGGATGTATGCCTTGTGCATTTATAACATGGCCCAGATATGGTAAGTCACGAGCAAAAAACACACATTAGTCCTTCCTCAAGCGAAGACCATGTTGTCGCAAGACCTGAAATAACGTTCGTAGGTGGGCTAAATGTTCGGCTTCTGTCTTTCCGGAGATCACAATATCGTCCAGATAGTTCGCAGCAGTAGGGACCGACGCACAAACAGTTTGTAAATATTGCTGAAACAATGCAGGGGCGGATGCACACCCGAATGGCAGTCTTGTGAATCGGTACAATCCAAGATGTGTGTTAACCACCAATACGCGCTGGGATTCTTCGTCCACCGGTATTTGCAAGTACGCATCTGCTAGGTCCAATTTCGAAAAGTATTTACCCGGGCACAGTTTATCAAAAAGATCTTCCGGGCGGGGCAAAGGAAAAGTTGCAGGCACAAGTTGTGGATTCACAGTTGCCTTGAAGTCCACGCAAAGTCTCAATTTTCCGGAAGGTTTTGGCAAAATTACTAAGGGTGAGGCCCAGAGAGAAGCCTGCACACGTTCAATTACACCTTGAGATTCCAAACCATGTAATGTTCTTGCGACCTCATCACGCAATGCGTGGGGAACATTGCGCGCTCTGAAAAATTTCGGTTGCGCGTCCACTTTGAGTTCCAAATGTGCTTCATAGTTCTTAGCGCAACCAAGGCCCGGTGCAAAAATGTCTGCAAATTCTTCACAAAGACGAGAAACACTGGCGGAAGGCACAGTCTGATTCACGGATAGGACCTGATTGACTATAGGCAAGTTAAACAACTGAAATAAATCTAAACCAAACAATTTCACTGCAGTAGAAGAACGAAGAACGTAAAATGACACAAGTTTTGTTTGTCCCTTGTATGTGGCAAGAAGGCTGCACTGTCCCAACACAGGTATCTGCTGTCCTAAATAACTATTGAGCTGAACATTTGCGGCACGCAACGGAGGCTTGCCCAGCTGTTTGTACGTGTCTTGATTGAGCAATGAAACTGCAGCTCCGGTATCGAGCTGGAATGGTATCACTTTGCCTCCAAAGTCTAAGTCTACAAAAAGTTTATTGTCCCGCTGACGACAAGAGCGACTTTCACGTGCAATTTGAACAGATACAGGTACAGAAGCACTTGCGACTTTACGGGATTTCCTGCGACGTCGACGCACACTTTTTGTGGGACGAACACAGTCACTGTTAGATAAAGTGGCACTGGACGGGGTGGAATTAACGACATGAATGTCCATGGGCGAAGGTCCACGAGCCTGATTGTCCCTGGTTCGATTCCGGTGCGAAGCAAAGGGCCTGGAATGGTTTTGATTGTCTGATCTTAGCTTTTTCTGGCAAACACTTTGAACATGTCCTTTCTTATGACAGTAAAAGCAAATAGCTTGGCGTGACGGGCAGTTGTCACGCGAATGTCTAGTTGCACACCGCGGGCATGATTTGAGCACGGCATTGGCCTGCTTACGCGGCACACGTGTTTGCGAGCTAGGCTGCAGCTGCTCGGACGTGCGCGAGGACCGTTTAACGTCCCATGCTGCGCGCCCGGCGGGCCGGTTAATGTGACACACTGCTGGCGAAGTTTCAAATGATTCCTGAGCAAAGTCAGGTGTGTCTTGCCTATCTAAAATGTCTATCACTTGTTGAAGGGAGGGATTTACTAGTTTCAAAATCTGTTCCCGTATGCGAACATCAGAAACGTTCTGTGCAATTGCATCACGCACCATAGTATCTGAATACGGAAGTCCACCTTCACATGCAAAATCACAATCCCTAGTAAGTCCTTGCAATGTTGCAACCCACTCCCTATTAGTCTGACCGGCCGTACGTTTGGTACGAAAGAACGTATACCTTTTGGCAACTACATTAACTGTTTCTTTGAAATAGGCATCTAAAGCAGACAAAATTTCGTCGTAGGACAGAGTTGCTATGTCGCGTCGGGGAAACAATTTCACTATCACACGGTAGGTGGACACACCGACACAAGAAAGCAAAAACGGCTGCCGCTCATTACCTTGAATTCTGTAGGCGGCCAGATGGAAGCCAAACTGGCGTGACCATTCTGGCCACGTTTCTTGCGTTGAATCAAAATCACGGAAGGATGGTGCAACGGCGTGTTGTGGCTGCGGTAGCGATGAAACGGCGGCGGCCGCATCGGGGTGCAGCGCACGTTGACCCTGGACGAGCTGTCCAAGGGCATCCAATAACGCCTGCGTCTGCTGATTCTGCAAGCGATAAAATTCGGACAGTACATCTGGAGAATGTGACGAAGCCATGACACAAATAATGCAGAGCAAAGCAAGTAGAAAGAACACGATCCTGTAATCCTCGTCGTCAATCTGTTGTAGCGTAACAAGCTAGTCACGCCACACTGAGGAGGAAGCCGAAAGGCACGCGTACACACACGCCGACTGGCGTCAAGTCTGGAACAGGATAAGTTATGACTGCTATAAAGAAAATACGTAGCTTTGGAATATACGTAACTTTTAATGCTTCCTTTGGTACATCTCTCTTGACTATACAAATGAGACTCGTAAGATACATGCACTGATACAATTGGCGCCTTGCTAAGTCGTAGCCATTAACTTAGCTGAAGGCTATTCTAACTGTCTCTCGGCAAATGAGAGCAAAGGCTTCGTCCGTATAGTCGCTAGCAACGTCGTCGTACAACTGGGGCGAGTTCTCGTACGTCTCTCGAGACCTGCCGTGTGGTGGCGCTCGGTCTGCGATCACACAGTGGCGACACGCGGGTCCGACATGTACTAATGGACCGCGGCCGATTTAAGCTACCACCTAGCAAGTGTGGTGTCTGGCAGTGACACCACACTATCCACAAGTTCGTCAAGGCACTGTTGGTCCAGATTGTCCCACTCGTCAAAACGGCGATTCGGCGTAGCTCCCTAAAGGTGTTTGGTGAGCCACGTCGTCCATAAACAGCCCTTTTCAATCTATTCCAGGCATGTTCGATAGGGTTCATGTCCGGAGAGCATGCTGGCCACTCTAGTCGAGCGATGTAGTTATCACGAAGGAAGTCATTCACAAGATGTGCACGATGGGGCCGCGAATTGTCGTCCATGAAGACGAATGCTTCGCCAATATGCTGCCGATATGGTTGCACTCTCGGTCGAAGGATGCCATTCACATATCATACTGCCGTTACGGCACCTTGCATGACCATCAGCGGCTACATTGGCCCCACATAATGCCACCCCAAAACAGCAGGGAACCTCCACCTTGCTGGAGTCGCTGGATAGTGTGTCTAAGGCGTTCAGCCTGACTGGATTGCCTCTAAACACGTCTCCGACGATTGTCTGGTTGAAGGCATATGCGACACTCATAGGTGAAGAGAAAGTGATGCCAATCCTGAGCAGTCCATTCGGCATGTTGTTGGGCCCATCTGTACCGCGCTGCATGGTGTCGTGGTGGCAAAGATGGACCTCGTAATAGACGTCGGGAGTGAAGTTGCGCATAGTGCAGCCTATTGCACACAGTTTGGATCGTAACACGACGTCCTGTGGCTGCACGAAAACCATTATTCCACATGGTGGCGTTGCTCTCAGGGTTCCTCCGAGCCATAATTCGTAGGTAGCGGTCATCCACTCCAGCAGAAGCCCTTGGGCGGCCTGAGCGAGGCATGTCATCGACAGTTCCTATCTCTCTGTATCTCCTCCATGCCCGAACAACATCGCTTTGGTTCACTCCTAGATGCCTGGACACTTCCCTTGTTGAGAGCCCTTCCTGGCAAAAAGGAACAATGCGGACGCGATCGAACAGCGTTATTGACCGTCTAGGCATGGTTGAACTACAGACAACATCAGCCGTGTACCTCCTTCCTGTGGAGTGACTGGAACTGATCGGCTGTCGGATCCCCGCCGTCTAATAGGCGCTGCTCATGCATGGTTATTCATACCTTTGGGCGGTATAGTGACATATCTGAACAGTCAAAGGGACTGTGCTGTGATACAATATATGCGGTCAACGTCTGTCATCAGGAGTTCTGGGATCTGGGGTTATGCAAAACTTTTTTTGATGTGTGTTCCTAACACAGGAATGTCATGTCCACCATAACAGGAAACCGTTGCCCAAGACGTAAGTAGATTACGCTTGCCTAACAATTCGTAAGTGCTTCTGTTCGACGAAATCATTGACGCAGAAATGACCAGCTGCATGTGTATTTTTGTGACTGGCAATTTGCCGCGTGACAAACAGATTGTCTGCCTGACGCTGAAAAGGAGAAGTGTGTGACCTATTCTTTGCCGCTTCAGATTTGCACTGTCATAGACTAGAGTTACTGCTTGGCTCTGATAAAATTGCATTGACATTCTACTACTGAGACTCTGGAGAAAGTGCAAAATTTGTGCTGGACTTACGTTTTTCGAAACAGACAGCTTGAACGTGACTGTGCTTGCCAGAATGATTACACTGAGCGTCATGAAACGGATACGCACGGAAACTGTGGAGTGTGAAACACCGAGGGCCAAAAGAACACCTTTAGTTTTCTGCCTAGCACACTGAATCTGTTTACGCCACTGTCGTGGCTGAGACTTTGCTTGCCGTGGTGCACACGAGCTTCGCGCACAACCTGTTTACAACTACTCTGTATGGCACGAATTGTTTACTACTATTCTGTATGGCATGAATTGGAACGGAGTCAAAGTCAACTGCTGTACAAATCCTGACAAAAGTGGCTCTGAGGTCATCAGTCGCCTAGAACTTAGAACTACTGAAACCTAACTATCCTAAGGACACCACACACATCCATGCCCGAGGCAGGATTCTAACCTGCGACCGTAGACCGTAGCACAAATCCTGACGCTCCATTAACTTCCAAACCTGTTGCAAACTACGATCAAGATATTAAATAATCTGTTAGTGTATCCGAAGGTCTGACACATTTTGAGTAATGGCCTCCCAGGTCACGACATCACTCTAATAACGTCCAAACATTCACTTAAATCTGCAATGGCGCGTAAGCTCTACTAAGGCTGATACCCAATCGCTTATGAGTCTAGTTGTGTCGCTTTGTCAAACGAAGAATTGGTAACATGCAGCTGCCACATTAATGTGTTCATCAATGTTATTGTGGAGCGCAGCAATTAATTCTTCATAAGGACCACTTTCAGGATCGATAGTGCGGTTAAGTTTGCAGGCAAACCTGTACACGGACACACCGACTGTTGTTAGAAAAAGAGATTGTCTGCCCCTACCTCCAATGTGATGCACCTTGATGTGTGCGTCAAGTTTTACTCGGTACTAGGCACTCAAACCATTCCTTGTCGCCGGCCGAAGTGGCCGTGCGGTTAAAGGCGCTGCAGTCTGGAACCGCAAGACCGCTACGGTCGCAGGTTCGAATCCTGCCTCGGGCATGGATATTTGTGATGTCCTTAGGTTAGTTAGGTTTAACTAGTTCTAAGTTCTAAGGGACTAATGACCTCAGCAGTTGAGTCCCATAGTGCTCAGAGCCATTTGAACCATTTGAACCATTCCTTGTCTGTTTAGTCAAAATCACACAATGGTGGTACAGAACAGGTGCTATTATCTGTAGCTAAGATGCGGGATGCGTGGGTGGTGGTTACGTGTTTGTACTTGCGCCGTGAGCAGTCTTGGCATAATTTCCATCAAATTCTGCATCTGTTACGCCTGAAACTGAACAGTCTGTGTTACTGACAGCTCTCGCGGAGCACAAGCAATGATCAGTACACACACGAATTTCAGTGAGAAAGTATACACGGTCACGGGAGAAAGTGAGTTAGACACCCAGGAAATCGAAAGACGATAAGTGGAAGCCAAAGTTCTGAAGTCCCGTTGGTACTATCTCATCGCCAGTTGTTTGCCCGGTCCATTGATGGACCCGAGGAATTAATGGGTACTGAGACTGAGTAGTCTCTAACAGACTATTTTGTCATACAGGAGCCGGGTGTATCAATTTCCAAGTCCGAGTTTAGTTTCTGCCGAACAATAATGCGAGTTACTTAGAGGGTTCTCAGTCAACAGAAACAAGTGTTACATAAAAAAGAAGTTAATGTTGTGCACACATACACTTTCGATGATATGTAGGGAAGATTTACTGATAATAATGACGTAATACTTCGCTTTCTGAAAGCAAATAATTCAAGTGAATAACGAAACAGAAGTCTCAGAATAACTATAATATCCCAGGTACGTATGCGTGTATCTCAGGCTGTATTTTTCATCCACATTGAAAATGGTGAGTTTTAATATACTGTACTTTGACATTCTTGTCGTTTTCTTATAAACATAGAATTACTGAACATGGCCACAGAAATATGACTTACCAATAGTAACCGTATAAAGGAAATTTTCGTGACCACATAAAAAAAGAAAAATATGGATAAATATACGATATCTTCCATGTAGTCAGGAGAAAAATATCCAAAGGTAATTGAGGAAGTTACGAAATAGTGATGACATAAGGTGAAGAACACGTAAGAAACCTCTTAGGAACAAAATAACGGAGAAACTTGACATTATTTATCTATGTTTAATATTTGTTATTAATTTTATGTGTGATTCGAGAGTACTCTAAATAACTAGTGATGACACATAAGTATACGGGGATTTTTCTATCTATTTTTCGATCGTTACCCAATTTCATTAAGAAGTTGGAAATTGCGTTTTACATTAAAACAACTTCGCTGATTGAACTCCACTGTTGCCTCGTGCATGGGTACATCGGAGAGATAGTTGCAGTAGTTGGAAGACGTCAACCTGAAAACCAGCGGGCCGGTGTGGCCGAGCGGTTCTAGGCGCTTCAGTCTGGAACCGCGCGTCCGCTACGGTCGCAAGTTGGAATCCTGCCTCTGGCATGGATGTGTGTGATGTCCTTAGGTTAGTTAGGTTTAAGTAGTTCGAAGTTCTAGGGAACTGATGACCTCAGATGTTAAGTCCCATAGTGCTCAGAGGCATTAGAACCAATCTGACAACCTAACTGGTATTCATAGATATTGCAAATGCTGTGACAGTGAATTTAGGCCGCTGTGGAGAACAGATATTGTAATGTTTTTTCCGAGTACCAAGGTTTCACGTAACACACAATGGTAGAGCTCACTTTCAAATTTTTGCAACTTTCTGTGGGGAGATGCATCGAGAGAGGACCTTCCTGCTCCAGTTCCTACATCGAACTACCACTCTTATTCTTCGATAGTGCTTTTTCAAATGCAAATGCAAATGTAAATGAAGTTTCTCCTGCTCCGAAAATTAAAAATTTTGTCATTTTATGCTATAGGACTGTAAGGTAGCGTATTTTGTCAACCGGGACCGCCTTCACATGGGACCAGACCTTGTTCACGGAGACGAAGTTCCAAGTCTACAGCAATCTTCCGTGCTTAGGGCTCAAGAAGCCATAGAAAAACAGTATTTTTCACAAATATCACGTAAAGTAAGATACAGATTTCGGGTACTCAATTATCTGAAAACGATATCTATTACAGATGTGAAATACAGCGGTGGAGCTATCTTCTTTTTCCCCAACTCGAAAACAGCAGCTGCCCTAACCCAATCCTCATCCGTACCAACATACTTCTGAAAGTCCTAAACCAAGCTCCATACCCAACCAAGGCAGTGGTGCGCAAATATACTGCCTCCGTTGGAGGTTCGAGTCCTCCCTCAGGCAAGGATGTGTATGTTGGCCTTAGGGAAAGTTAGTTTAAGTTAGATGAAATAGTGTGTAAGCTCAGGAACCGATGACCTCAGCAGTTTGGTCCCACAAGATCTTACCACAAATTTCCAAATTTTCTGCAAAGATACATCTATATGTCTAGAGAACTTTCATTCACACACCAGAGACAGCATTAACAATTTTCTTGTACCGTATCACGCTGAGGCCACGACGAGGGCAGCAATGGATAACTTAATAAAAGATGTTCAAGTCACAAGGCGCGTCCAGGGGCGTAGTAACAAAAAAAATTGTCACTAGCTACAAGTTTGGAGAAAAGTTAACTGCCCGCAAAACTAACAAAGTTAAACGGATTACATACAGCAGAAACGGAAATGAGACCCCGTTCATTAGAGTAATATCATGTGGCCAGAACACTATGACTAAGTTGCTGAAATAAAGTTTTGCAATGTAACTGAAGTGCTATAGCACAGAATCGTCCAAGCTCTCATCACAAAATGGGAAGTATCATCACTGCTATAGTTATGGACACCAAAGGTTACGTGCGACGAGAGTTTTAAATGTTGGCATAGTGCAGGCGACCACCATATATACAATGCAAAATACAATGAGCCAAAATATAAAAACTATAGTGGAAAACACCACACAATAGACTTCATGTTATCAAATCGTTCTCAGATACCCCTGACGCCAGAATCCGCTACTACAGTTAATTGTGTACACCAAACAACAACAAATAACCACAGAGAGACGCCGGAGGTGAAGCATGTGAAACCTGACGATGTCTGGCGAACAGTAACAACCTATTTAGTGAATATCCTACCGGAAAAAAGGTAAAGAAGTGTAGAAATGGCGAAAGAAGTTTCGAAACGATTATTTTCCCTCCGTATAGGAACCATACTAATAGGGAACAGTGTCAACTACAGCATTCAAAGTGCAGAGACAGTGAAAGTCAACTCAACACACTCCGAAAGATGACCAGATGGGACATCTAACCAACAATGACCAACAATGAACCAACTACAAATGAAGAGCTCTCCATCCTTTAACGGCGAGAGAGTTCACCAGCGAAGAGATTCTAAAAGCAGGAGAAGGATATTAACTCTTAAGCCCTAGCTCATTCCTCTACTAACCTATCTACGGAGGTACAAAGAGACGAAAGTACAACAACTGTGTTCGTGAATGGCAATGGCTTCCGATCCAAAAGGCGCCATGTCAGGGACATGGAAGTGTGCTGGTCCCGAGTCGAATCCGCCCAGTCATTTAACCATGAGAGCCCGAGTGCTGGTCAGCTTGGATGTGGTCTTTAAGAGGTTTCCCACATCCCTCTAGGTGAATACCTAGCTGGTATCCAATTGCCACCTCAGGTAAATGATTCGTACACATTTCAAAAACTTTTGCTCATTTTCACCAGTTTGGGTAAACGTATTTCGTCCAGGAGGGTGACGGAGCGGCTACAGGAAGGGCATCCGACCACCCATTTAATTAACCACGCAAAATCCGTTCATAAATATGCCGACCCTCCACCGCTGTGGGGCAAAGATACAAAAGAAGAAGAAGAAGCAGAAAAAGCAGCTACTTCTTGATTGTAAGAACCAAAGCAATCTCGCTAGCGCTGATCATAGGAAGCTATACATGCCATTGGGTTAACAACCAAACTGCACCGAACGAGAGAGTGCCTATAGTAGACTCTGTGTTTCACAACAAATCCTTCCCAGCCATCTACATCAATACAGCCGCAGAAATCAGGGACGTCCAAGCCAGCTTTCAGATGTCGAGCTTCAGCCATCACAACATTGGAGATCCCCTAACAAGCATAAGAGGGAGATTCTAAAACAGTATCTACACACATAACCAAGCATTTTATAAACCGAGTACAATCGTCCTACTTTCATAATCCGTGAAAGAGTATCAGTACATGACGATGACCTCAGCAGTACAGAAATAACAGTTAGAGATTGGTCAGCAACAGCGTGAGAACCGACCATTTGTACCAAGCATCACTGCTTGCGAAATCCAAACATAAAAGTGAAAGAATATTAATCTCAGACCTCAATAATTTTGATTTCAAACTTCAGAGAAAAGCTACCCCAGAAATCCATCATTTAGAGACGACTGATTTACAAGATCAAATCATTGTGAATTCAATCCAAGATACAAAGATGGAATGAGTCCCTAAGAAATACATAATACTTGGGGACCGATCGAGGTGGCGCAGTGGTTAGACACTAGACTCGCATTCGGGAGGACGACGGTTCAATCCCGCGTCCGGCCATGCTGGTTTAGACTTTCCGTGATTTCCCTGAATCGCTCCAGGCAAATGCCGGGATGGTTCCTTTGAAATGGCACGGCCGACTTCCTTCCCCGTCCTTCCTTAATCCACTGAGACAGATGACCTCGCTGTCAGGTCTCCTTCTCCAAACAACCAACCAACGAATACTCGGAGTTAAAGGAATCTCAAAACGAATTCTGAAAAATTGTATACAGAATATGAAAAGAGGTAACTGTATAAACGAACGCAGCTAGAGCTTAATTAACTTGAATGGAATAGGCTACATATCGTAGTAAAAGAACAACTGCTAGAATCTCGATCTGAAAAGCAGGCATCCATATACCAAAATCCACACTACAAAAAACCACCCAGGTTTCACAAAATAGCTGGCATAGACCACCGCATCGTACCGCCCCTCTACTACGTGAGTAATATACGCCATAGCGACAATTACAAATCGAAAACGTTTAAAAGAGTAGCCTACTATAGAAAATTTTCCTGCATGACACTGATGAAAATATTAACCTCAATCAGGAAACATGAATACAAATAGAGTTAACCAGCATACTAATCAGGCAGTTAACACCATCTGAAGTAAAAAGATCATTGTCAAGTGAGACAGAATTGAAGAAATCGATGACTCGATATTATCTGGAAGCAACAGCTTCTTTGTCAAAGGTGGCATCACCACAAAAAGTCTCAGACTAGCATCACCTTCGCTGTCACTGGAGTCCTTAAAACCTTGGTTAATTCCGGCAGTGAAATTTAGCAGCATTCCTACCCAAAGATGAAAAATAGATGCTTGAAAACCAAGATTTCAGTAAATACTATACAGGGTTGAAAGGGTGTAAGTGGTACCTTAATATGAACACACATCAGTGTGTTGGTTTATTTCTCTGCATCGAACGGCACGCCCTCGAAAACGTCAAAAACCTTACGACCTGATGTTTTCTGCATGGTCGTATTTAACATCCAAGTGTACTATACCTGTTAGTACAGACTTATCCATTTAGCGTCCAAATTGCCCAGGGGAATATAAGCATTAATGGATTCCTCTTACCACACATACTTGGACGTAGTAATCGACCTAAGCACACTTGAAGTTTAATGGCTATAATAATTTGTCTACAAATGACGTAGATACTGATGTAATGTTGTTTAGCAAAGCGTCCTTACTCACCACTTGACACCACAATGACAGAACGAACTGTTACAAATCAGTTACATCATGGACAACTTCAAGCCAGGCGCCCTGTATTGTGCATTCCACTGACCTCAAATCATCAACCTTTGCGAATGCAGCGGTGTCAAGCAAGAGCCCATTGGAGGACTGATGAAACCTGGTTCTGCCTCGGTGTCAGTGACGACCGTATATTGGTTAGAAGGAGGCCAGTGGAGGGCCTACAACCAACCTGTCGGCGCGCGAGGCACATTGGACATACACCTAGAGCTATGGTCTGAGGTGTAATTTCTTATGGCGGCAGGAGCACTCTCGTGGCTATCCCACGCACATTGACAGCAAATTTGTTTATCAGTTTGGTAATTCGACCTGTTGTGCTGCCGTGCATGAACAGCACTCCATGTGGTTGGACACTGAAGCATGAAAAGAATCTAGTGTCGACGGTGCGCGTCACCAGCGTGCATTGGATATACAGATTCCATAGGTTGATGCCGTTGTCACTATATAAGTGCGTCTGTTACCAGCCATTTTCCAACCCTCTGAAGGGGTCTCGGAGAAGCCCTCTTCTGGTCGGGCGCCATGCTGTCTGCCCCCGCTGACAGCTGGCGCATTCTGAGGTATAGGACTGCCGCCCAGTCTGCCCTTTGGCTTTGTTCCGCCACGTGCCGGTAAGCCGCTCTGGAATTTGGAAGGGCGCCGATGTTCGCTCGGCGGAATGCCTGTCAGCCTCAGGCTTTTCTCTCGGGCCTGGCGACTCCAGACCTGGGTTCAGTTTACGTACTGCAGCCTGCCTCACTTCACCTGCGCAATACTGATGGATTCCCGGTAGACCATTGTCCACTGTATTTTCGAAATAGAATTTTACAAACAAATTCCATAAAAACAAAATAAAAAACAGTCTCTACTCTGACAATATTAATGGCTGGTGCGTCCCGAAGAGGCGACGCTGCTCTTGCGATCAGCTGGCCGTCGAGGAGCCACCACTGCCTCTTTTCTCCGCATTCCCCGCTGGTTGTACACTGTAACTGAGTGATGCCCTTTGAGCCAAGACAAGAATTCTTGATCATGTACCATACCCCACATACTCTGCTTCATATTATATTCCGGGCTGTATGTGCATTGTGACAGTACTTTCATTATGCGCGTGTTAGTGGCTTCACTTACTCATAGACAAGATTTGACCGAAAAGCTCCTGCTTAAGCCTCTTGCACTGATTGTCCAGTGCTACCGTGTCGACTCCACACGCCCGCATCTCGTGGTCGTGCGGTTGCGTTCTCGCTTCCCACGCCCGGGTTCCCGGGTTCGATTCCCGGCGGGGTCAGGGATTTTCTCTGCCTCGTGATGGCTGGGTGTTGTGTGCTGTCCTTAGGTTAGTTAGGTTTAAGTAGTTCTAAGTTCTAGGGGACTTATGACCACAGCAGTTGAGTCCCATAGTGCTCAGAGCCATTTGAACCATTTGAACCATCGACTCCACACGTCCCCGACATGGCATTATTGCGAAAAACTCGCTACTCTCACGAGGATGTAACCAACGCTACAGTGGCGTGAGTGGGCTCGGTGGCCACTTCAGCATAATACTATAGCGAAACTCCCTCGAAAAGTGGTGCAACGCACTCAGTGGAGTGCCCATACTTCAACGAAAAACTCCTGCGAAAAAATGGAGCAACGTAAACAGTGGCGTACTCCAACAAAAAAAAGGCGAGCAGATCCCTCACCGCACCCACGTCACAAAATCGGCCAAGTTTTGCCACACACAAGAAACTTTTCCCATAACTCGAGTTTCGGATGGTTGGTATTTCTCCCCCTGCAACAGCAATGTATTGTTTGTTTTGAATGCAAAGGAACTCAGTTACACTTCATTCACACTCAGTGAGGACGTACAAGATAATATCGACCGTCTAGTTTACTTTATCGGTCTAAATAACAACAAATAACTTGGTCAAAATTATAACACACTCTCCTATATCTACTTTACATACATTTCTGTCCTAAACAGCCGGCCGGAGTGGCCGAGCTGTTCTAGGCGCTTCAGTCTGGAACCGCGCGACCGCTACGGTCGCAGGTTCGAATCCTGCCACGGGCATGGATGCGTGTGATGTCCTTAGGTTAGTTAGGTTTAAGTAGTTCTATGTTCTAGGGGATTGATGACCTTCGCTGTTAAGTCCCATAGTGCTCAGAGTCATTTGAACCATTTGTCCTAAACACTTCAGCCTAAACTTAATCGACAGGAGTTACTTGTTATTGTGTCTGGCCGGGCGGTTGTAGACACTACAGTCTGGAACCGCGCGACCGCTGCGGTCGCAGTTTCGAATCCTGCCTCGGGCATGGATGTATGTGATGTCCTTAGGTTAGTTAGGTTTAAGTAGTTCTAAGTTCTAGGGGACTGATGACCTTAGAAGTTAAATCCCATAGTGGTCAGAGCCATTTGAACAATTTTGTTATTCTGTCTTGAATTTCGCTCTCGAGCAGCTTGTCTGTCGAATACCAGTTCAAGTTTGCGAAGTAGACTCTTAAGGGTTTCGATATTTGTACCACATTTACCAATTACGGTTTACTGGAAATTGCCTGGTAGTTTAGAGAAGGTGAACCGGATGATTTTACTGTCAGTGCGCGGTGCGTCTAATAACTGCTCCTTTTTTATTAGTCCTTTGAGTAATTTCGTTGGGCTCTTATACCCTGACGATTCGAGGTTTTGACTCACGATAATTTCTTAGTTTATTCGGGCTTGCGTTTCCCGTGACCAGTATACTCCGAAAACGTGTCTTTGAATTCTTGGAATGATCGGCAGTTTGCTGCCACCCCGCGCATTTTCTCGGCTGTTGGAACTTTAATATGTCAGCACATAAATTCCAGTTTTACCTCTAGTGGCCACGACCACGATAATGAATGGCTAAACTGAAGTAGCCAAGCTTTCAAGTGGGGCGAACTTCAGCTTCCAGAAAATTCTGGAATTTTAGCGCTGACAGGAAGAGCTTGTTATCGAACTCCGGTCATGCACTGTTGCTTGCGCTAAGCCCCGAGGCACACATCCACATTCTGCTCTGTGTGTCCAGATACCCCGGCTGGTTGTAGTGAACGACCAACCATGTGTTACTCCGGCATCCTAACTCCGCACAGCACCTCCTAAATGAGCTGCAATTGTGCGAGAGACCGCTGTCATTACCAGAGCGCGCGTTCTGTCACGCGTTTTCTCTTTCTCACCCCACACACGGTGAGCATCCTGCAGATGACCCGATTCTCTCTGCCGCCACTGTGAGGTCGGACGCAAAGCATCCCTCTGTCCAGCTTGTTTCTTTAAACAAGACGTTCTTCTGCTCTCGTTAGTCCTTGTGAAACACCAGCAACTCCGTTTTGGGGGATTCAAATTGAAACGCATTAATGTTTGCAGTTCACCTCGTTGGTCTGGCATGGTTATTTGCCGTTACGGCGGTTCTTTCTGCGACTGTCGCTTCCACCCTAGGTACACAAGCTGCCCTCTTTGCTGCCAACGAAGTCTGTTTAATCTCGCTACTAATCTTTTCCACTACTTCTAGGTGGTAATAGATTTTCTCAAGCTGGTTCCCCAACTTTTTTTTCTGCCTCCTGACATTTCTTTTATAATTCTTGCATTTCCTCTTTTCTGATTCTTTTTGCTTCTTTTATTTCTCCCAAAATCTAGAATACTAAATTAGACTCCTGCTGGCGCTCAGGACCACCTATTGGTGGGATGACACGCGATTCTTGTGCACTGCTACATCATCTTGGCAAGATTGGCCTTTTGACGCTTTCTTCTACTTTCATATTATCACATTCAGTGTTAAGCTCACGACTAGTTACTGAATCGTACCTCACATCAGTTAATGTATCGTCCTGTTGCATGGGAACGTCAACCATCTCATCGACTGACCAGTTTTCATTCATATCCTCTGTTCTGTCTATTACGCTACACCTTTCGGACTGACTCCCATTACGTCTCAGTCTAGCCTTACTTCACGTTAACATTCACGCGAATGGGCAACAAAGAAAAATATGCAGTGCACGATACTGGGCAGAAATTTTGAAGTTTATATTACGCCTCCTTGTCTCCCGAAAAAACTTGTCACATCAGTTTGCATTATGAGATATCATCCCCTCCAAAATTTGTCCACAGCGCTGTTAACAACGCCGGATATCCACACACAAGATACATGGAATGTGATGCAGAAACCACACCCATATGAAGAACAAAAACACCACAGCTAAATAAAAACTGCAACACAATGATACTGAATTATTCTTTGTGGCGTATATGTATCGTTGTTGTGGTCATTACAATAAAATGACTGTTATTAATTAACTAAATTCATAAATTACACACAATACAAAACTGCAATATTCATAATAACTTCAATAATGATGATGAGAAACCATAAATAATAGAGCAAAGCACTTGTAAACACAGAAATTTATTTATAACGTATTTGATAGGTACTGTTAGAGTACGTTCTTTATCTGACATACTGTTCATAATTGTAATGTTAATGCGTCAGGATTGGCCAGGAGGGGAAAGCTGTAGGCACCATAAAGAAAACATTTTTATATGCATGAGAGTTTAATGCATGGGGGGATAGTAAATTGACAGTTACTAAGGGTCTCCTGCGAAGGACAGCCTTACATAATTTTAACAATACATCTTGATTATTTGTGTTTTGTGTTAGATTTGTATTAAAAAATGACAATAAGTAGGTGATGAATGATTGCTTGAAAAAATTTGGATGGCGGCGGATGGTGCGGCGGTGGTGTGGGATGCTGCAGGTAGCGCGCTGTTGGCGGTGGCAGCGGCTTATTTCACTGACTGCGGCAGGCAGCAGCACGCTGTGACGCACTGACACTTCCGCCGGAGTATATAAGCAGGGGGTTCTGGAAGGGTCGATGCAAAGATCAAGAGGGTGGAGGGTGGAAGCGGTTAACACTACTGGAGCACTTCACACGCATGTTTTGTTGCTTACATCTAAAGGAGGGCCATGCGTCTTCTTTTAGGTAGATTTTACTTATTTACTGTTCCTTTCTACTCACTACTATCTTTTACTGACTACTACAGTATAAGGGCAGCAAGGAACACTCTTGCTCCCATTTCACAACTTAACATGGTATTCCTCAGGAGACTGCTGTTCAGTGGCAGCAGAAGGGGGCAACCGAAGTTGCGCAAAAGGTCCTTTTCTAAATGCTACTCATAGTGATAAACCAATAAAGATAATTTCTAAAGAGGTATATACAGAACTAGGAACTAGGACAAACCTGGAAACACCTCCTCAGCAGGGGTAGCGATATTACAGGGAGAGCTATTAAATAGTGAACCATTACCGTTAAGTAGCACACGGTAGGGCTGGGTTGCTCGACAGTATTGGTAACATAGTTATACTCTATAAAATACTCTTGTGGTAGGAGAGATGTGATTAAGTTTCACCCAAGTAAATACACAATAGCAGTTAGCACCCCACATGCGTGTTGCACATTTAAGACATCACCCACTGGTGTCAGAAGTGGGATATAACAATTATATCCCCCCTTCCCGGCATGTACTCTTATACAATTGGTGTCAGAATCACTATTCGTTCCCACCGTTCGGTCCACAGGGTGGCCGATTATTCCGGTTCATGTTTGACATTGTGTGGTCGGTCAGAAATCGTCGCTTTTATTCCGCTGCAAGCCGAGCCTGGCTGCTGCAAATGAGCCAGCTGCTACGCCGTGCCAGACTCTTAAGTCCGCATATACCAGTGCCCGGGGCAAGGTCTGCTGCCACCCACTGCAGCACTACACGTACTCGCAGAGTCCATCGAGTTGCGCTTCACAGTGCATGTGCGCACTGCGTGGGCTCCGGCCGCAGCTAATTCGGCTTCGCTTCTCAGTCACTGCCTGCTGACTCTGAGCCGGACGCCATGGCATGTAAGAAAACCACCATTCGCCCGAGCTGCTGCCATGGCTCTAGTTATGAACGGTTGGCTTGGCTTCCCTGCCGCTGCCGCCGTGCACCTGCCACCCCACAGTTACCGCCGGTTAGCTTCCCGCTGCCATCTCCGGCACAGGGCACGTACTTTCAGTGCCCTGCAGCCAGCCACACTGCCGCCCACGCCGCTGCTATGCGAGTACCGCATGCGTACGGCCCTCAGCCGCTGCACCGCCGCCGCCAACGTCTCTACTATACTGTGAGTGTTGATATGTGTTGAGACCTTGCAGCCATTTATCCAGAGAACTTTTAGATCTCCTTTATAGCATAAATTTTGCATCCATAAACCAGTTACTGCCTGTGTATTTTAAAAACACAACTCTGTTGTCGAAGAAGTATATCATGCTTTTTGATGTGCAGCTTCACAATGTGTTTGGCAACCACAGAGTCTCCCAGCGATTCATGGCATTTTCTTCCGTTTCGTTTTTGTGTCATGATCAACTCTTTCTTCTTTCATCTTTCTATAAGCATTATTTCTCCGCCCTATAATGAAAGTAGAATCCTTATCCTTGCCCCACAGACGTTAGCGTTTAAGAGTTCTCTGTAACGCCCTGTACCATCATACCGCGTCCGCAAGGTATCTGAAATCGTTGGTACCCTAAATGAACTTTTTCTACCTTCTCTTTCCCTTCTTTCTTGTCTCTCTGCATCCTCTTTCCCGACTATTTATTCTCTTTCTGTCCATTCCTTCTGTTTGGTAAGTGATGTTAAATGGTCTGTTTCAGGGTGCCACTCCAGAGGTCAGAGCAGAACCATTAGCGATGATTCATTTTACCATGCAGCGAGATTCCAGTTGAGACATTGTTTTTCTTTTTTCGTCTAAATTGCAGAATATGTTCCCAGTGAACACTTACTATAAGCAGAGACAGCATGGTGCAACCACGTGGACTGGCACAGCTATTGCCTTATGATAAGTCAGTCACTCCCCCAAACACTACCACTCCTCTCCTTCTTCTTCTTCGTCTTGCCTATCATAAATTAAGTCTAATTTTCATTTCATTCATAAGTCATTTATTCCATAGGTTTTGAGTGACAATTTGCGGAGTGTATTAAGTGTTTAAAGGTACGTCTCCCAACTACTGTATAAGTATTTGTCATTTGATGATGTTAAGCTACTTGCATTATTCAGCTTTGTTGCAGAATTTATTGTCAAACCTAGAATGTAGAGCCCCTCCTAGCGATGTCTATTCTGTTTGTCTTTTCTTCTTCAATAGATTGTGATACTTCGAATTTTCATCTAACTTTTGCAACTAGTACTCCTCTGTTCCACTGCTTTGCATATAAGCTAAGTCTACTGTCGTTTTAGGAGCATTTATTTCCCTGTTTTCTTTCAAGTTGCCTAAGATTAAAAATGATTGCGAGTTTCTCACTCTCATGCCCGCTGACCATACTATAATTCCGAGTGGAGGTTAGAGGCAAGCGACCACCAGCTGATGTATTGCGAAACAGAAATGCATTGCCATAACAAAGCCGGTCGTTATGGGTGTCTTCCAATGAACCGCCATTTAGTTTGGTGGCGCTTTACACTTCCGAGCCTCCTCCGAAGTATAGTACCACCATACCACCTTCCGTAAATCCTTAGCATGCCTACTACGATATGTAGTTTCGTGGAAATCCTTGCTAAATGAAGCACCCTAGTTATCTACTCAATAGAGAAGAGTTGAATGCGTCCCTGAAGTTGAGAAGAAGTGCGCTACACTCTCGTTGTAGAGGGTTAAGCGAGATAAAGTGTTCACCCAGACGAACACAAGTTTCGTTATTATTCACCCTACGTCTTAGGAAATAATTTATTGATGATTAGCACCCATGACGTGACGTCATCGCCCAAGCGCAGTAACGCGCTATTTTGCTGAAAATTTTGTTAGCAAGAGACTTCCACCCAAATGAATAAAAGTTTTATTGTACAATGTCGCAGTAGTTGACGTCCTTTTTTTCGTAGCTCACCCTGTTACTTCAGCATTTTCTGAATTTTGTGTTTGCTGAAAATCAACACTGAAATGCACTCGGCCGTCCAATATGTGTTTAAGAATTAATGCAAGTATTGTACTTACTATCTTAACGGAGCCTCCTTAAATGTTTTTTACTGTGCCGCCATGCATTTGGTTTTGTCCTATAACAGTTAGGATCTCTTTATGTACAATTTGGGTGTCGCTGTGTGTGGATCATTACCGGTGTTTGACCGTCTGTTAGCCAGCATTGTCTTTCTGTGTTATTATACCGCGGTTACACGCCGCCAGCTTTGCCGAGTGCTGAAAGTGCCACTGCAACTTCCCCTTCGCCCCTCTCGCCATTCCTCATCCCTCGCACTTACCTCCCTGGTCTTTCCCCTTCCGCAAGACGTGCGTAACGACACAGATAATACCCCCTCCATCACCCCGCTAGAGAGAAGGCCATTAAAGTTTGTGGACGTCACACTTCCCCATCGGACAAGCCACGTGCTTTTCTCCTGTCAGTCTATCTTTGTTTACAAACACTGCGTGCTCTTCTTTCCCACAGAACCACATTCTACCTGTGAATCTCTGCATCTTTTCCCTTCCTTTATATGAAGTTTTATGAATATGACGAGAATATTGTTAGCTGTTTTGTCACTGTGGACACGCATCTTAATTATCTTTTGTAGAGTTTTGCTTGCTTGTTCTCCATGCCTGTAACTTTCTTTTACAAGCTTATTTTATGCCTTTTATGCCCCTGATTTCATCGTTAATTCCAGTATTTTGTCAGTATATGTTGTAGCCCGTGGAACTTTATATAACCATTAACTGTAACTAATAGACAGAGAATGTACTAAGATATTACATTTGTTATCATTCTTCTTTGAATGTACTTAACCCAGTTGTAACCCAATCTAGGCATTAATGTTCTGCAGTAAGCCAAATTATTATATTTTTTACGAAAATATTTTGATTACCATAGAATTAATTATTTTGTTGTAATAATAGATTTTTTCCCTCAAACTCACAGAAACCATGATATTTCATTCCTACCTTGTGAAGCTTTATGGCATCATTTGAACTCAGTTCGTCTTAGGACTTGATTATATGGACAGTGATGATTTCGATTATTACAGAAGACATTGTATTTCTGCACAAAATGTGAGCAATTAATATTTTACTATTTTCGTAACTCATGAAAACTGGTAAACCTGACTGCATGTAAGTCCCCTCCCAGTTACAAAAAACGAAAACAATTGCAACACACCCCTCCCATAGCATTATGGCCCCTACTACGGCAAACCGTCTTTCCGGGGAGTGGCAGACGCCCTTTTGTAAGCAATGTTTGTCACCACTTCTCTGGGAGGGGGAAGGAATGTACAGGATGGCAGCCCGTCAAGGAATATTTTAGGGAATTAGTTTAAAAAAAATTTTTTAAAGGCCCAGTGGAATCTTTACAAGTTTTCTCCCAGAGTAATTCACGACGTGTCTACGTGACACAATTCGCTTGTCTTTCAAACCAAGGCAGTGCTGTCCAGTTAAAACTGCTGACAGGAGAAGCCCTGAGCTCTCTGCTGAAACTGCTAGCGAATTCACGCCATTGATTTTAGCCAATAGGGTGCGCGAGATACCGATCACGTGTGTGGACGCCGGAGCGTCCTGCGGTGCAGAACACAATTGCTTCTCTCTCTCGTAATCCAGACCTCGAGCAGAACAGACGTCTTTCTGGAAGGCAGAGCCTCTGGCTCTGCTTTTAACGACCGGCCACCAACGTAAGTTTACATGAACCACTTCCCCTTCCTTTGCCCACTTTAATTAATTGTTCGACTTCCTAGACTGGCCTAAACCTGCTAACTTCCGACCGTAGGCGCGCCCTTTGTACTCCGTATATTGAAAAATAACCTCTTTATTGCACTTAATTTCCTGTTTTGTCATTTAACGGCAGCCCTGGATGCCCACTATCAAATCATGACCTCTCAACCTCCTGCACACTGCTGCCACGAGGCATATTTAACAACCTTCTTACCCCTTCCCTGACATTTCATACATTAACAGTAGTGTCAGAAGTTTCTCTCCCCATCCCCAAACCACGTACGTCTTTTACAGTTGGTGTCAGAGGTGGGATGTAACAATTATATACCCCTTCCCGGCACGAACTCTTTTACAGTAATGTAATTCGGCTACATCCAAGCAAACTGAAAAACCAAACATATATGTTACCAACTTTAATTGACAACAAATACATCATTTTGATTAAAAATTCAGTTTTAAAGCTTTCCTTGAAGGTAAAGCGAGTGGTATGTGAAGTTTGAGAACTTTAAAAATGGATTCATACCTGAAGCTAACATGCACAACAAGATACGAGTGTGTGAGAGACAGAATAATTGTATAACAGGTGTAACGCACACATTCGTCACCTGTTTCATATGGTTCTGTTTTTATTAGAAAACACATGAATTTGGTGGCTTCATATTGAAGTATAATGACACTGGTTATAATGGTTTACTACCAGTTTGTGAAATGTTACGAAGTGCACTACACTCTTGAAGATTACCATGAATGACAGAGCTGAATTTAAAACGAAAAGAAACAATTTTTCATGTATTAATAAAAGGATAAAACTTTAAAAGCAACATCAGTTACTCCGATGAGACGTTCGGAATCCCTACTGCGTGATGGCAGTGCAAGATTAATAGATTTAAATACTAGGTGGACCACCTTACACATGCATACCCAGCGTTTGCATTAACTGTATGTGTCCCAGAGTATTTATTAAGTTTTTTTCTAGAAAATTATTGGAATCGGCAGAGGATGAATCGGCGATCGGTTGATAGGAAGGCGCTCGCCAGGGTCTGGGGATGCAGTTTAAAACAAGTTTCAAAAAATCTCTTATTATTAGGACAGACCTGCACTGAGGATGGATGGAGTTTAAACTCTGGTCGACAGAATCCTCAACAACGCTTCAGTCACCGACGTGTGCTGTGTGGTTTTTTATTTTTATGTAAGCTTGGGGGCACCGATACTTGAAGTACTTAGTTTTCATTTTGTATACTGCCCATGTTTTTTATGGGTCAGAATTCGTTCACAGTAACCTCTTCCTGTCGTAAAACGCGATTAAAAGGGGACCGTGGGGCTCCCGGTATAATTGCCTCCCCGCCCCCCCCCCCCCCCCCCGCACCGCTTAGTCTTGCCAACATGCAGCTCTGAGTGTATTAGAGAGAGGTCCTTGGAGTGAGAAATTGGCTCTAAAAGTGGATGAATCAACGCACCTTGGTCAACGTCATGGAACAGAGAAGGAAAGGGCAAACTACTTCATCAAGGATCTTAAAGACACCTCAAGTAGAATGTTACAATGGAAGTTGACATTAATGAGAAATTGACTACTGATTATGGTACTCGGAAGAAAAGATTTGGCAGGAGATGTAAGAAAGATTCTCAGATCATCAACAAGTGAAACCTTTCTTAAACTACAGTGAAGATGGGAACACGGATTGTACAAACACTACTGAAATTGGGAAAAGTGAATGAAGTGAAAGACCGGATAAGGAAGAATGGGATGCATATATTAGTCGTATGTGAGGTAAGATGGGAGGGAAATGGAAATCTCAACGGTGTTGAGTTTAGAGTAGTTTATAGTGGTGGTGAGGAAAGAGAAAACCAAATTGTTAAAATGGCCCTAAGCACTATGGGGCTCAACATCTGAGGTCATCAGTCCCCTAGAACTTAGAACTACTTAAACCTAACTAACCTAAGGACATCACACATATCCATGCCCGAGGCAGGATTCGAACCTGCGACCGTAGCGGTCGCGCGTTTCGAGACTGAAGCGCCTAGAGCCGCTCGGTCACCACGGCCGGCAAGAGAAAACCATGGAGTGGCATTGTAACTACAGGAAAATGGTCAAATAATATTTTCAATACGTACCATGGCAGCGATCGGTTAATGATAGTAAAAATAAGTAGTACCCGTGTCGGCTTGGGAATAATTCAGACATACTTCCCAACATCTGATAATTACTTGGAAGAGTGTAGGCTATGTATGAAGATATTGAAGAACTCTTAAAACTCGTTAAAGATAACGTTACAGGCAAAAGGAAACCAGCAAATTTGGTCCTGGTCAAAAAAAAGGAAAGAAGTGAAAATTGGAAGATTTTTGCAGTCAAAACGACATGGTTATCACAAACACATTTTTGCAGTTCCTCCTAGAAAAAGGCCCACACGCTAGGCACCAGGAAAAATATGATTTCAGTTATGTTACGCAATACCGGAAAAAAGCCTCAATATCAAGAACGGGTCGTGCAACGAAACGAAAGTTGGTAGGTGGGTTTGTACATCTGAAAGATGATGCCTAGTCATATTTTGCGCCAGTGCTACTATCGCTATTATGAGGATGCAGATCAGATTTGCTCTAAATACACTCTTTATCGGTCGTGAGGGTCAGATACCTTTGAGATACGACGTGATGAGATGATGTTAGTCAAGAATGCCTTCAAGGCGACAAAGACACAATTATCAACATCTAATGTATTTTGAACGTGGTCGCGTAATACGGCTACTAAAAGTAAGATCTTCCTCCTGCGATACTGCAGACAGACTTGGTAGAGATGTCGGCGTTCTGCATGATTTTGGAAGCGGTAGTCTCCAGAATGTACGGTGGCAGAAAGACCGAGCTTCGGAAGGCCACGTGGCATTATATTGAAGGAAGACCACCATGTTCGGCATACGGCTCTGGCGCATCACACTGAATCTGCAGCAGCAATTTGAGCAGGCACTTAACACCACACTGACACAACGAACTGTTACAAATTAGTAACTTCAGGGACATCTCCGAGCCAGACGCCCTATAGCGTGCACTGCCCTGATCGCAGGTCACTGCCCTTTGCGATTTCAGTGGTGTCAAGCTAGAGTTCAGTGGAGAATAGGGTGCAGGTCTGTCGTGTTTTCTGATGAAAGCTGGTTCTGCCTCGGTGCCAATGATGGCGGTGTGTTGGTTAGGAGGAGGCCAGGTATGTGCCTGCATGCAGAGTGTTAGTGGCCCAGATATATTGGAAATACACCTGGAGTTAGGATTTGGGATGCAATTTCGTGAGACAGAAGTGGTTATCCGACGCACACTGATTGCAAATTTGTCATCAATCTGGTGATTCGGAATGTTGTGCTGCTATTCATGAACAGCACTCCATTGACTGTTGAACATCCGAATAACTCTCGCCCATACACCGCTGTTGTAGCCCAGCATGCTCTAAAGCGTTTCGACAAGTTGCATTATCCCTGTCGATCACCAGATCCGTCTCCAATCGAGCACATATGGGACATTATCAGGCGACGATTCCAGCGTCATCTACAACCAGTATTAACCGTTCCTTGTACTGACTATATAAGTGCAATAGACATGGAACTCCACCCACAAACTGATATAAGGTACTTGTACAACACAATGCATGCACCTATGAGTGGTTGCATTCAACATTCCCGTAATTAATGTACCAAGATTTCACATTTGCAATGTCTCATATCGCGCTTACATCAACCTCTGATCTTGAAATGTTAATCACTTAAATATGTAACCAAGAAAAGTGGATTCCCGAAAATTCGTTATTCTACATTAATTATGCATTGATGTTTGCTATTTTACCATCTGTGTATATTGATAAATGACGCCAGAGTTATCCAAGTCCACACGTAGTGACCACACATCTTTGTTGGCCAAGTGCAACAATAGATATAAAAGAACAAAGATAACTACCGAAAGTGATGCATAGGTAAAGAATTGAAAGAGGCAGAAGTAAAGATGGCTTTTGAAGAAGAAGCCAATCAAATATCTAATGGAAGTGGTGAACCAGTGCTGTGAAGTGATATGAAGATTGCAATAACAGAATAAAGAAATGAGGTCTTAGGAAAAGAAAACTTCAACTCAGGAAACCTTCGATGACAGAAGAAATGTTGAACATCATACAAAAAAGAAATAAGCACAGGTAGGTAAACAATGTACACTCCTGGAAATTGAAATAAGAACACCGTGAATTCATTGTCTCAGGAAGGGGAAACTTTATTGACACATTCCTGGGGTCAGCTACATCACATGATCACACTGACAGAACCACAGGCACATAGACACAGGCAACAGAGCATGCACAATGTCGGCACTAGTACAGTGTATATCCACCTTTCGCAGCAATGCAGGCTGCTATTCTCCCATGGAGACGATCGTAGAGATGCTGGATGTAGTCCTGTGGAACGGCTTGCCATGCCATTTCCACCTGGCGCCTCAGTTGGACCAGCGTTCGTGCTGGACGTGCAGACCGCGTGAGACGACGCTTCATCCAGTCCCAAACATGCTCAATGGGGGACAGATCCGGAGATCTTGCTGGCCAGGGTAGTTGACTTACACCTTCTAGAGCACGTTGGGTGGCACGGGATACATGCGGACGTGCATTGTCCTGTTGGAACAGCAAGTTCCCTTGCCGGTCTAGGAATGGTAGAACGATGGGTTCGATGACGGTTTGGATGTACCGTGCACTATTCAGTGTCCCCTCGACGATCACCAGTGGTGTACGGCCAGTGTAGGAGATCGCTCCCCACACCATGATGCCGGGTGTTGGCCCTGTGTGCCTCGGTCGTATGCAGTCCTGATTGTGGCGCTCACCTGCACGGCGCCAAACACGCATACGACCATCATTGGCACCAAGGCAGAAGCGACTCTCATCGCTGAAGACGACACGTCTCCATTCGTCCCTCCATTCACGCCTGTCGCGACACCACTGCAGGCGGGCTGCACGATGTTGGGGCGTGAGCGGAAGACGGCCTAACGGTGTGCGGGACCGTAGCCCAGCTTCATGGAGACGATTGCGAATGGTCCTCGCCGATACCCCAGGAGCAACAGTGTCCCTAATTTGCTGGGAAGTGGCGGTGCGGTCCCCTACGGCACTGCGTAGGATCCTACGGTCTTGGCGTGCATCCGTGCGTCGCTGCGGTCCGGTCCCAGGTCGACGGGCACGTGCACCTTCCGCCGACCACTGGCGACAACATCGATGCACTGTGGAGACCTCACGCCCCACGTGTTGAGCAATTCGGCGGTACGTCCACCCGGCCTCCCGCATGCCCACTATACGCCCTCGCTCAAAGTCCGTCAACTGAACATACGGTTCACGTCCACGCTGTCGCGGCATGCTACCAGTGTTAAAGACTGCGATGGAGCTCCGTATGCCACGGCAAACTGGCTGACACTGACGGCGGCGGTGCACAAATGCTGCGCAGCTAGCGCCATTCGACGGCCAACACCGCGGGTCCTGGTGTGTCCGGTGTGCCGTGTGTGTGATCATTGCTTGTACAGCCCTCTCGCAGTGTCCGGAGCAAGTATGGTGGGTCTGACACACCGGTGTCAATGTGTTCTTTTTTCCATTTCCAGGAGTGTATATTACTACAAAAGAACTGAAAATCACATTGCAGCCAAATGCAGAGAAAAAAAAGAGATATGGACCGCAAAGGTTGCTGAATAGGCTGACAGTGATGAAATATGAGGTCATTGGAAAGTATACATAGTAGAAATGTACGATGGTAAGGACTTCCAAAATGTGAGTGATCTACAATCTGTAATTGAACACATCAATGAATGTGAAAGAGAAATTCAGGGTTCTCCAGTCATGAGATACTAAATGGAACATACCGTTTGGAATCTGAAAGAAGGAAAAACAAACGGTGTTTAAGACATACGTGTCAAACTACTGGAAAGTATCGCTAACAACGGGAAATATCAATTATTCAGAGTAGTAAATGACAGCTACGAAAGAGGAATCACGCTAGAGACTTCACACGATGCAGAACCATTATCATACCTAAAATGGGAAAGGCAGTTGCCTGCACTAGTTACTGAACACTATCAGTGTTATCACACGTCTACAAAATACTCATTAATGTAGTTAAAACCAAGATAAAAGGAAAAATAAATAAGTATATTGGAGAAGAGCAGTTTGGATCTAGAGAAGACAGAGGAACAAGAGAAGGAATTTTGCCTTTGCGCGTGGTTTGGAGCGAAGGATTGATATCAGAGGGAAACTTACCTTACCTTCATAGACACCGAAAAACTTTTAATAATGTGAACTGATAGCTACTATTTAGAGCTATGAAATGAGTAAGACTTGACAGCAAGGGTTGAAGAAGTGATTAATAACCAGTAACAGAACCAAAGCACAAAAAGGAAAAGTCAATTAGACAGAGGAAGAGGCCAAGATTAGAAAAGGAGTAACTCTACGACGCCCCTATCGCCATATTTACTTAAAATATTCATTTAGGCAGCTATTAAAGTTAAGAAGCAGAAGACAAAGGGGATAAAAGCGGATGGTGAAAGCATAAATGGCGTTAGTTTTGCTAATGACGTCGAGATAGTTGCCTACTCCGAAAAAGAAGTGAATAGTGTTTTGCTAGTCCCATCAGATATTCCTCAATTAAGTAAAATGAAAGTGAACAAAAGTAAAGACAGGTAATCGTAGTAAGAAACAGTATGAGAGAAATAAAAAACCAGTAAAAAATTGACGGTGTCAGAACTGAGCAAGTGAAACTTTGTTTCTTTCCTCGGTAGTATATTCACAGAGGAGAACAGATGCTTAATGGTGGTGAAGAGAAGGATAGCATTGGCGAAGTAGGCATTTATGACAAAGAAAAAAATTAACCATGAACCATATGAACATAGACATCAGAAAATACTTTGCCGAATCAGCTGTACGGAGCACACTGCACTATGTAAGTGAAAGCTGGACTCTAGATAAATTGGAAAGGAACCGACTTGAAGCTACTGAAATGTAGGCATGGCGCAAAATGACAAGAACGGGCTGGGCAAAAAGATAAACAAAATTAGAAGTTTTCAGGTTAGACAGAAGACAGAAAATTATTAAGGGTAACTAGAAAGAGGAATATAAATTATATTGGACATGTCATCAGACATAACACATTCATCGTTAATATTCTTGAAGGGAAAGTGCTGGGAAGGAAAAGAAGAGGGCGGCCTAGGATGAAGTATTTGGAGGGCATCTAGAAGAGGAAAGGATATGACAATCATTTCTACGTAAAACGGAAAACCAGTGACAAAAGAGAAAGGGAACATCGGCAAGGTATTAGCCGTTAGAACGTGTATGTGTGTTGTATATACTTTTATAACAATTGAGAGACAATTTCGTATACTCATGTTCAGAAAGAAAAACAGAACACCTTGAACGACTAGAGATAGGACATTCATATTCGCAGAACATGTACATTAGTATGTTTTTCAGAAATGGTTAGAATTTGAACCATGTCGGCCCGGCACGTTCCAGGTCAACATCAATTCCATGGCGCAACGCCACCCACCGGTAAGGTGTGCCTGCGGCTCTCGTTGTCTCTATAAACCGAAGGTAATGGATCAATGTGACTTGAGCAGACGTGCATGATGCCTCACAGACGTATGCGCGAACAATACAGTCAAATCAGTAAGTTTCACAGAGGGCTAATTATTACTATAGGGGAATATGATGCATCCATCCGCGGAATTGCTGCTCGTGTAGGACGAATTGTATCGGCAGTGCTACGGTTGTGTGCAGAATGCGACTTTTGACGAATGTGTCACACGAACCAGGTCATCACCGAGAAGATCGACACCCCACCTTAGTGACATTTCAGGACAGACCTGCTTCCTCCTTGGCTCTGGCGCAACAGTATAACAGTGTAACACATCCCACACTATCAGGAGTGACAGTCCATCGCCTTTTATTACGGCATGGGTTACGTGTGCGTCGTCCACTTCGCCTACTTTTGACGAATGTGCAGAAACATGCTGCACAGCAATGGCTTATGGAACGATAACACTGGGGACAGGAAAGGCATGATAGTGTTTTCGGACGAACCCAGATTCTGTTTGTTAGAAAATGAAGGCCGCGTTTTAGTTCGCTGCAAACAGGGGGAGCGGCATGACAGTGACTGCATTCGCACGAGACATACGGCGCCAACTGGAGGCCTTATGGTTTGGGGTGCTATTGGGTACAGCCACAAATCACAGTTGGTGAGTGTCCAGGGCACTATGACGAGTGTGACCTACGTGAATGACATCCTGCGACTCGTAACCATACCCTTTCTGAAAAAAAAAAGCAACCAGAAGCCATTTTTCAGCAAGCCAATGCACTGCCACATGTCGCTGCACGACCACGTGACTCCTTGGTGTCACAAGATGTCAGCCTTTTGCCCTAGTCCTCCATATCATCAGACTTGTGGCCAATCTAAAATGTGTGGGATATGGGGAAACGACAGGTGTAACGCTGTGACCCAATGCCGAACACCACAGATGAACTTTGGAAATAGAAGAATGCAGAATGGATGGCTATACCACCAGACGATATTAGCGCCTTATACGCGTCGATGCCATTACGTATGTAACAAGTTATCGGGACACATGTGTACCCTCTCCCTAGTAGGCAAGAGGACATATGCTGAACCGACGTGACTGAAATGCTAACCATTTCTGCAGAACTTACTAATTTACTTGTCCTATGAATATGAATGCTCTATCTCTAGTCGTTCAAGGTGTTCTGTTTTTCTCTGAACATCAGTGTATTTTATTTGCGGATCTCTACGACTTAAATGTACGAAACATATTACAGCTGCCAGACTAAGCGCTCAGCCTGCCACCCATACCCAACAGCAATCTGTCACCGGAGTTGGTATACATCTGCGCAGTTTCAATGCGAGGAAAGCTCCGGGCGCTCTATCAGCCTCTTTTTTTACGTCCAAACAGATGATAGGCCAGTCATCCACCATATGTATACTATCAGGTTGGAGTTAAAGCAAACGTCTGCAGAGTTAAAGGCGGTTTTCAAAGCCACAGTTGGATGGATACGTCCGCAGTATGTGTGACATCGTCACTCAACGGGCGAGCGGTAGCTATATCTACAGCTACATGACTACTCTGCAACAAACAGTTAAGTATCTGGCAGCAGGTTCGTCGAGTCACTTTCCCAATTTCTCTACCGTTCTACACTCTAACAGCTCGCGGGAAAATCGAACACTTAAATTTTCGCGTGTCAGCTCCTATTTCTCCTATTTTATTACAGTGATCATTTCTCCCTGTGTATGTGGGTGCCAAAGAAAAATTGTCGCATTCGGAGGAGAAGGTTGGGGACAGACATCTCTCGAAAAGATCTCGCCCCCAACGAAAAACGCCTTCGTTTTAATGATTTCCACCCAAATTCGTGTATCATATTCGTGACACTCTCTCCACTATTTCTCGATAATACGAAGCGAGCTTCCCTTTTTTGAACTTTCTCGATGTCCTTCGTCAGTCCTATCTGGTAAGGTCCCATTCTGCACAGTAGTACTCTTGCAGAGGACAAACAAGACTAGAGTAGGCAGTCTCTTTACTAGAAGTGTACATAATTTGCCAAGCTATGGAATGGCTTCTAAGAAAAACTTTATTGGTGCTTAGTGTAGTGATTCTACCTGTGGAATTGTTGACCATACGCAACGGTTAAGGAAGCTGTCCCAAAAATTATTTGATTAATGACAAGATTGAAATGAAGGGACCAATCCGTTACAGGACCACGTCCCTGGAGAGGTCTGTGCGGAACACTAGGGTAGAGACTGTACTGGCGTGCGACCTGACGTGGAGACAGCTTGCCGGCGGGATTCGATAGTATAGACTTTACTGAGAGAGACCACAGAATGGGGAGACTAAGCTTCTTAACGTTACTGTCGCTGTCAGCGACATCCAGCTCTGTCTGGCCACAGCCGAAAGATACTCACCGCCCGTCTCACCCACAGTGCCCGGAGATATTACCATCTGCGTCCAGCACGCATTGTGCCGCTCAAGGAACAGCCCTAACACCGCCCTCTAACTGAATGCCTTCCAAATCAGTAAAGCACTGTCATCAATACCCACCTGCCAGATCCATCATTTCCTTAGCAGTCCCTATTCAAAAATGGTTCAAATGGCTCTGAGCACTATGGGACTCAACATCTTAGGTCATAAGTCCCCTAGAACTTAGAACTACTTAAACCTAACTAACCTAAGGACATCACACACACCCATGCCCGAGGCAGGATTCGAACCTGCGACCGTAGCAGTCGCACGGTTCCGGACTGCGCGAGCAGTCCCTATTAAAAACCCTGAAAACGACACTGAAGCTTCTCACAGTGAGGGTAAAAAACTGCAACTTCAAAAAATAGTTAATGTAGAGAAATGAAATTTCGAGAATACATTTGTCAAGGTAAGATATTCAAGAGATTAACATTTCGAGATCAGAGCTTAATGTAAACACGAGATAAACCATTGCAAATGTGAAATGCTGGTATATGAATATAACAGGTTTAACTGCTGGAATGTTGAATGCGAACATTCAAACGCACATGCTTTGTGTTATACAGGTGCCGGATGTCAGTTTGTGGGATGGAGATCCATGTCTGTTGCACTTTGTCGATCAATACAGGGACAGTTAATATCTGTTTGTGGATTACGCTGGAGTTGTCGTTCGATGATGTCCCATATGTGCTCGATTTGAGATAAAATTGGTGATGAGCGGGCCAAGACAACGTGTCTACATTCACTAGAGCATGGTGGGCTACAACGGCGGTATGTAGGCGAGCGTTCCCTTGTTGCAAGGCACTTCTTGGATTCATGTGTACGAATGGCAGCACTGCATGTCGCATCGCCAGGCTGATGTACAAATCTTCAGTCCGTGTGCGTGGAATAACCACGAGAATGCTCCTGCTGTCATACGAAATCGCACCCCAGACCGTAACTACAGGTGTAGTCCGTTGCGTCTAGCACGCCCACATGTAAATTGCATGCCCTCAAGTTGCATACTTCTAACTAATAAATGCCCATCAGTGGCACTGTGGTACAACCAACTTCCATCAGGAAACACAATAATATTCCACCCTGTCTTGCAATGACCTCTCACATGACACCACTGAAGACACAAAAGGCGGTAGTTTGGGATCAGTGGAACGCACTCGAAGCTGTCCTTGAAGTAAGCAATTTGTAACAGTTCGTTGTGTCACTACGGTTCGAACTGCTGCTCGAAGTAATACAGCAGATACAGTACGATGCACCAGAGTCATACGCCGAACACTGTAGTTTTTCCTGTCGGTAGTGCCACGTGGACGTCAGGGCTCGGTCTTCTTGCGACCTTAGATTCTTGTGAACACCGCTATCAGCAAGCATGTAGAGTGGCTACATTCCTACCAAGACTTTCTGCAATAGCGAAGAAGGCACAGCCAGCTTCTAGTAGCCCTATTACATATTGATAATGAGTAAATCAATATATTATTTAGTAGGTAGTAAGACAAAGACATTATTATTTTTGATATATGTTGGTTGAATATTTTTGGTCATAGGTAAAAACACTTTTGTTCAGAAAAATTGATGGTTAGAATCTAATTATATTCCTGTGTTTGGCGCTCCTGATCACTTTATGTGCTATACAAGTACTTTTTCAAAGTGGAAATAAAATTAAATGATGGATAGTGTCAACAGCAAATCCAGTCACAACTACGATTTTGATCTTATTTTGTGTAGTGCGTCTTGCCTGTAAGCTCAGGAGATTTTTCACATACACAGAAAGACGTCGTCACCAAGTTGATGTTTGAAGTTTTCGAAGTGGTTGTATAGTGCATAGTTACTGCAGTGAATCTTTGTGAGTAGTGTTGTTGTTTAAGCTGCATCATATTAAGCAATGGTTCGCAATGAGTACTAGAACACAAACGACAGAAATGAGAATGTTGGTGTTTATTTGCACCATTTTAGCGTCACGACATAAATACGAAAATTAACTTTTACTGTGAAATCATCGTGTAAAATATTAACTGTTACTTGCTAAATGTTAAAGCTATAAAAGATAGATTTAAAACGAAAAATTTAAATGTAACACGTACACTGAAGCGCCAAATTCGTATACAAATACAGGTATGTGTAAACAGTCAGAATACGGCGCTGCGGTCGGCTAAGCCTACGTCAAACAAGTGTCTGGCGCAGTTGTTAGATCGGTTACTGCTGCTACAATGTCATGTTATGAAGATTTAATTGAGTTGGAACGTGGTGCTATTTTCGGTGTACAAGCGATGGGACACGGCATCTACGAGGTAGCGATGAAGTGGGGATTTTACTTTACGACCATTTTACGAGTGTATCGCGAATATCAGGTATGCACTAAAACATGAAATGTCCTACATCGTCGCGGCCGGAAAAAGTTTCTGCAAGAACAGGACCAACGCCGACAGAAGAGAATCGTTCAACGTAACAGAACTGCAACCCTTCCGAAAATGGCTGCACATTTCGATGCTGGGCCATCAACAAGTGTCAGCGTGCGAACCATTCATCGAAACATCATCGATATGGGCTTTCGGAGCCGAAGGCCCAGTCGTGTCCCCTTGATGACTGCACCACACAAAGCTTTACGCCTCGCCTGGGCCCGTCAACACCGACATTGGACTGTTGATGACTGAAAACATGTTGCCTGGTCGGTCGAGTCTTGTTTCAAATTGTATCGAGCGGATGGACGTGTACGGGTATGGAGACAAACTCATGAAACCATTGACCCTACATGTCAGCAGGGGACTGTTCAAGCTAGTGGAGGCTATGTAATGGTATGGGGCTTGTGCAATTGGACAGATATGGGACCCCTGATACGTCTAGATACGACTCTGACGGGTGATACGTAGGTAAGCATCCTGCCAAATCACCTGCATCCGTTCATGTCCATTGTGCATTACTACGAGCTTGGGCAACTCCAGCAGGACAATGCGACACCCCAAACGTCCAGAATTGCTACAGAGTGGCTCCAGGAACACTCTTCTGAGTTTAAACACTGCCGCTGGCCACCAAACTCCCCAGACATGAACATTATTGAGCATATTTGGGTTATCTTGCAACGTACTGTTCAGAAGAGATCTCCATCAGCTGCAGGATTCATTGTGTCAGTTCTCTCCAACACTACTTCAGACATTAGTCGAATCCATGCCACGTTGTGTTCCGGAACTTCTGCGTGCTCGCGGTGGCGCTACACGATATTGAACAGGTGTACCAATTTCTATGGCTCTTCGGCGTACAATAACTACTTTCAGTGCCACTGGCTCCATTTCATTACAGCACTGACTTTTTCATGTATAACGTGACAGTCGTCATGAGTTCTCATCTACAGTACCAATTTCGCGTTGATGCCACAGACTTAGCCTTATTACAGAGTAGAAAATCAAATACCACAATTTCAGTTGTAAAAATTATTTTATAATACTTATGTTCCTGGAAATGATTGTGACAAAGGCATGGATCGTGTGTGTCACTCCATAGTAAGTGATTGCAGTAGATCAAAAGCTTCCATTGACCTCATGGTTGAGGAATATAGAGTTCTTGCCACTGGTGGTAATAGGACGCAGGTTATGATAGCGAATCTGTGCTACCTAACTGATAGACTGAAGCCTATTTATATGCACTGCATAAAATACAGCTCTGTGATGCAATAAAATGCGTTCAGTTTGGAAAAATACGTTGGTGGGAAGCAGCTTCCGTACAATACCTATGAATGGGACTACTTTATGAACGGATTAGGAGTAAGAGGAAAAACTCATCGTCGAACCTGATGGACGCTTTATAATTCTATTGGTGCTACCGAAAACACGTTCTCGCAAATAGAATAAATGGCATTCCCAGTGTGAGTTAAGAAAAGGGAAAAGGAGGCACTTGAGTATTACTTTCCTTTTTGAATATTTCTATGGTAACATTTCTGTTCGTTGCTTCTAGGTGAACCCTTTCGCTGAAGACGTAGCTTAACAGCTTATTCGCGAGGGTGTATAAGTGTGCTGTTAGCCAGACAGGTGATGCGAGTTGTATAAGACACTGCGAGCACCCTGAGGTAATGCTGACCAGCCATCTTCCAGAGATGTCGTTAAGTGCTGCCTTTATTGAATGTGCATGTTTCATGTCGCTGCTATAGCTTCCTTTCACCGAGTTAAGAAATAAACAGTTGTGCACCCAAACAGAAATATGCCTGCCGAGCTTCCAAGTTGGTCCCAGAGCCGTACATACGTTGTATTTGAATCCATAGAAAACAATGTGCCATCTTATATAACTTGTACAAGTGTTATATCAAATTATGATTTGTTATGAGAAAGTGTCTAGCTCTTAAATGTTGAGAAAGAATTATGTCTGAGATTTAGGTGTCATGAAATGAAGTACCTTAACCAGCTTTTTTGCATATCTAATTACCTCTGCCACCCTCAGAAACGTGTGTTCCATTAATTATTAGTGAATTATCATTTATTTTGAGCATCCTAGGTTACCCTAAAGTGCCGCCGAACCCAGTCAGTTATAAACTGGTGTCATAGATGTAGGTTATGACTAATTATTGTAAATATGGGATTTAATGACAGTATTAACTAGCCCAAATTTTTGGTTCTAAGACGAAATTCTTTCTTAATTATCCTAAATTTTGTTGATAAAATGAGGTTCAACCTCTAAACATGAGAGTAAATTAACAGGAAAATGAATTAACATAAGGGAGACAAAACTGTAAACTACATACTTAATGAAAGCATGTCGCGCTTAGGTCCCACTAGAAGTGGGATGTCTATGAATTTCGAGAAACACGTCATAGGAGCTCAGCAAGAACAACGACATATGTCACACCTGAATCCATAAACAATCAAGCAGCCCAGTAGTAGAGCATGCCACTGTCTAACAACTGCTGTTCATTGAACTGTTTTATTGGACGGATTCACAACTATATCAGACGTATTCGCTGGTGTTTTAGGTATGGAAAGATAACATTAAGGCGGTAACAGGGCCGAACACGATGATAACGAATCGCCTGTGGAACACAGGAACTTATATTCCTTCTTTGAGCTTTATAGCTCAAAGAAGTCGAAAATACGAATCATGATTTCACAGCGGGACTACAATGGGGAAAAATAGCGAAACCATGGACTGTAAAGTTGACGCAATGGAGGCAGACTAGAAAAGAGATAAGGGGCTTTTCGTAACTATAGTTAAAACGACATACGCTCACGAGCGAAGTGTACGCCATGTTTAAAAATGTGGTTCTTGAGGACTATGCTGGTCGAGATAACGATGCCCCTGCACACACTAAAATGCTGAGAGGTCGTGGAAAATACACTAAGGAACACCGAGCATTAGAGTATGCACTGAGATAAGGTTGAGAGACTGCTGATGATGCTGTCAAAACTTTAATGGCTTACGAACTCCTGTACAGAGTGGGGAAGATACTGCAGGTGTAATAAAGACAGCAGAAAGATGACGACGGTGTCAAAGAAAGATGGAATAAATTTAAAAATTCTCAAGGATTTGAAATGAATATATTTTTGAAAAATCTGAAAGAAGGAGGAAACAACAAGACACATAGAGAGAAAAACGTTCGAAGTACGGCATTATTCTTTTTCGGAATCAGAAACTACAGCAGGAAAAACAGAATTTGGAAATATTTCAATTTACATAACGTTAAGAAGCAAACAGTACAGAACAACACGCAGCTGTTTATGGAGAGCACAAAAAAGATACGAAATACGAGTGAATAATTTTTGGAGTAAGAAAATTTATTTCAGACGATGGTGCAATATTTGTATAGTTACTAGTATGTTGCGGTCTAATATGACGTGCAGTATGTGTTGTGGTACTACATATGAAAGTTACTAATGAATTAGGTCCCAAGAGGAAAAATTCGAAAAATATCCTAAACAAAGGACCCACATGGATAGCTGCGGGCGTTACCAAGTCGCTTCGGGAATTCGAATCTAACCGGCGGATTAACAACAAGGACCGATGTGCAGGCCTCCCTTGGTGTGGCTTATTAGCGGTTTCCCACATCAGAATAGGTGAATACCTGGCTTGTAGCCACGTCCTGCCTACAATTTCCTTGTACCAAAACTACGGTTTGATGGTTTTGGTACATTTCATAAATGATGCAGTACATAGTAGAATTGCCGGTAGTATCGGTACCATTGGTCCATAAAGAAACATAAATGAAAGTGTGCAAGAGAAAAGTGGACCCTATGAATTCTCTTTGCATTTCTTTGTTTGATTTGGACATAATTAAAACAGCACGTCTTTCAGTGCTAGTCCATTGTGTATTTTATATACTTAAAAATATGAGTTGTCTTTATAACTGCACAAAAATAGATGATCGCGTAACTTTCTGGAAGCAAAGCAATTACTTTTCACGTAAGTACAGTTTACACGCACAAACATAAAGCAAATGTATATAATTATTTTTGTTATTCTGTACTCAATAGAAAGTTCTACAGCTTGAAAAAAGGCAGAATTTGTTATTTATAACTGCGGAAGTTTTTATGAATACGAGAAACATGTTTTATATAAGTTCGACCAAGTGCTGAAGTGATGTTTAACGTGTTTTTGTTTTCCATTCTTTTCTCTAAAATTTTGCCTATTTCTGAGGAAATTGCGTTTTCTAGCCCTATATGATAAATATGTATTTTTTTGTATTATGTTACAACGTACCTGTGTTTCACATTACAGATCAACAGTTTTCGAATAAAATCTGAAATAAACATTGAAAATTTCATTTTACAATAAATTCTGTTTTTTTTTAAAAAAAAAACAAGAGACAAGAGGAGAAAAATGTTCCATAGGTTATGTGGCCATTATGTATCCTCACTCAGTTTGGAAGCTACTCACCGCTCCTGGTTTCTAGCGGAATCAAGCAAGATAGCATATGTAAACAAAGGGATCGAAATGAGGTAACGCCCGATAGGCATGGAATACAGCCAACGCAGTTACGATCTAAGCTGACCAAGGCTACTAGGAAAACCATCGTTATCTAAGTTTGCTAATGACAGTCCATGGTAGCCTACGGAAGTTTTGGAACTCTAGCCCTGCCTCATTTACAAGATTCGAAAATGTTTGGAAAACTTTGTTACACTTTCTCGTGAGGTAACAGTCAACACAATCAGATGGGATACGTACATACCGTCTTTGGGATAAGGGGTGGCGACAAGAAGGGAATCCAGCCACCCTCTACTACTACCATTGCCAAATTCAAAACAACATATCGACGCCCAGGACACATAAGACGACCAGGATAACGAAGGAAATATATTACAAGAAAGGAGCACTTGTGTATTACGAAATGTGGGCATCCGAGTGATATGCAATATAGCCTCTTAAGCAATTAAACTGCGCAAGGAGGAGAGATAATGTGTGGGGTAAGAGCCATATTTATGCTTTGTTAAACGCCGAGCACTGGAATATATCTCATAATATTCTAAGAATGTTGAGTGTAAAAAAAAATACTGAAAAACTTTTAGGGGTTGTATAGTGTCTCTTAAGGAACAAATTTAGGAAAAGAAGACTATGGAGACCGAATCCTTCCGAAAGACCATCCCTTGCAAAGCCTACGTGAGTTTGCATGATGACCACCGTATCCTGTGTTGTGACAGCTGTGGATGCATTAGACGCCACCTAGTACTTGTGGTCCATCAGCTCGTAAACACACGTTGGATGCCAACGTGGTATCCTAGGTTCATTTATTGCTCCTATAACAACAACGCTCTGTAGCCTTAGTGAATGACGTTTCCAGGCATGGTTGCCTATTCCTAATTTGTTTCTCAAGGCAATCTTGGTAGTTAGAATACTATGTACATGCATGATTCTTTTTCTCATTCAGACGTTTCTCAGATATATAGACTCAGACAGACGCGACATGGTATTATTGTGTGTCGTGTTGTAGGTAGGTTATGGAACGAAGGATCGTTGATCAATATTTGTTACTCCCTTCGTCATTTGCGCTGTTATGTATTTATGAAAGGGTTCTAAGTATTTTATTGCAAGATATTTTGTTTACGCCCATTCTTACTTTGTGTCACACTGACCTGGTAAGTGTCTCTCATAAAGTTTGTAGACAAATTAATAATACTCTAGGGTAGTGCTTATAAATATAGACCTTAAAGGCTTTGAAACGAACATAGTGTGGAATACCTGCGGGAAAATAGTGCGGGACAGGTAAACAGTGTAAGGAATTTGTTTACAAATCACAGTAACATAAACGTGAGAAACGTGTTACGATGGTTCATTATCGCGTACTGTAATGTCTCTGAACTGTAAAAGGCTCATAAGAAGGACTAGGATGGGAAGTATTGCTACAGAACTGTCATCGTTTGTTAACGTCAGTAGAATGACCGATGGAGTGGACGGAGGTGTGTACAGTTGTCACCACCGTTGGTGGCAGGAAAGACAGTACAGGTAGCACCCAGAGCTAAATTACTAGCAGTGATTTACCTACCTGTAAGCTTTGTTACCACAAAGCAGTGCACATATTAAAGGGCTTTGATTTTTGACATCTGCATCTACATATACAGGGTGATTCCATGATGGTGTTACATACTTTCAGGAAAGACAGAAAGTAGTAAATGTATCAATCTGAAGTAAAGGCCCCTAGTCCGGAAGCGGCCGAGTCGAAAAGAGTAACCGATACTCTACTCATAATCCGCCTTAACCTCGCGCAGCGTTCAAACTAAGGGTCCCATCAGCGAATTCTAACCATGATGTACAGATGTTGAATACTTCTCAATACCCTAACATAATTTCCCCTTTTGATGAATAAGTAATGTAACACACAGCTTGATGTCAGGGAACCGGAAATCTAACAATACGGTAGGGTAATAGTGAGTTCCGTTTAATTGCACAAGTTTCACAAGCTGCTACACTTACCACAGCCTTTCAGAATAGCGTCCACAGCTTGAATGCAGGCATGGCATCGTCCCACAAAACTCAGTCGTGCTCTTTTAAATATCAGCCGTACCGTCGGAACTTCATCGTGGGCAGGGAGCATTGTTTCTAGGAGACCCTCTTTAGTATTCATAGGCGTGACGTACACAATACTTTTCTTATAACCTCACAAGAAGAAGTCAAGTGAGCTGGGATCATGTCAAGATGTGGTCTAGGAACAGGACCTCCCGTGCCTATCCACTTTGTAGGAAATGTATGATCCAGGTAGTCAAAAATGGTTCAAATGGCTCTGAGCAGTATGGGACTTAACATCTATGGTCATCAGTCCCCTAGAACTGAGAACTACTTAAACCTAACTAACCTAAGGACATCACACAACACCCAGCCATCACGAGGCAGAGAAAATCCCTGACCCCGCCGGGAATCGAACCCGGGACTCCGGGCGCGGGAAGCGAGAACTCTACCGCACGACCACGAGCTGCGGGCTGATCCAGCTAGTCATGAACCCACAGTCCAAAACGGAGTGGAGTCCCATCGTATTGATACGACATTCGTTGATGAATAAGATGAGTGATATGTCTGCCAGTGAGTCGTTTGAATGTTAATTTTATGCTTTTTTTCCTTTTTATTGCTTACAGAATTTGTGGGAGAGGACGTATTGTAATATACCTCGAATTATTAGAAGGTTTGCCACGGTGCTAAAATCAATGTCAACGAGAGATAAGGAATCCACTAACGGCCTTAACTTTGTCGTGTGACATCGAGAACTCGCACGTATTTAAAAGAGCAGGTACGACTACTACACTGGTTTGAAATAGTCGCAAGACTCGCTCCTCGCCGGAGATAGCCCCTAAGAAGAAAACAAGTGGCCTGGATTCTTGTCACCGTGCTGGTCTTGAAGCAGGATCTTCTCTGCCACTCTGCTTTTCAGGGAATGTCTGGCCGATACGGTCACGAACGATGAGTATAGAGTGAAATGGGGCTCCGTCATGTTGGAACGACAACCACTGACGAGAAATATATCAGTCTGCATGTCATTTGAATGAACGCTATGAACTTAAGTGTCAACCCAATATAACAACCACACAGAAATAAAATTGTTACTTTTGCACTATTGAGAGACAGGCTGTTACATATTACGCTTGATGATTTTTAGCACTTAATGTTGCTCGCTTTCTTTGTGCAGTGCCATGCCTGAAGTTAACCATACACAACACGTGACAGATGTGCAGGTGCCAGTAATGTATTGCCACTAGAGCACTGCACATCTGTCGCGTGCGGTGCAGGAGATCCATTAACTCCACAACTTAAGCTGACATTCATCTTTGTTGCGTGCAGTAACCATAATGTATGTATGTGGGTTACTTGGCATGCTGAGTTTGTAATAGCACGTGATACATAGTTGTACTTGACAATCAACTCCAACATCACCATAGCATGCTTAAACTCCATTATCACGCCTTGGAATCGATTTCGTTAAGACCTGGAAAACGAGAAATAGTAGATATTAGCTGCGTTGTAATCAATCTTACATTGTCGATATTGTTACAGTACAGTATCTATGCACCATAGTTTATGCAGAAGGTACCATGAAAATTGTTTTACCATATCATAAGTCTGTATCCAGAGATTAGTGCAGAACAGGTGTATAACAAGCGTAAGCTAATATAGCAGCAAATGTATTTAATTTGTAAATCATTCGGTTTCAAAACACCATTGAAGTTTTTTCTGCATGAAATGTGAAGCACTTGATCACTCACATGTACTAGTAATGGGTCTTCAGCCACTAGATACTGCCACTTGCACTGCGGAAAACACATTATCAATAGTAACTAGTCACGACCAGAATATCCTCAGGTACCAGAGAACATGTCATATCGAGAATCAAGAAAATAATTTAGTTGTAACATAATGGTTATCGCTCGAAAAACAGAGACAGCCAAATAAATGGAAAACTTAATAAGAAAGTATGTCTTCTGCATTTTCAATTGCGTTTTGACTTCGCCATTGTACATTTCAAAATTAATATTTGTATGCGACTTTTCAGGCTCTCCCGACTGCTCTGTTGCAAATATATATGACGGGTTTGCCGCCGGTTCGCGTAATCTGTAAATCTCACTATATTCCTTCGATGCAACTGCTCGCAGTCTTCAAGTGGTCGTAGTTGCTGTCACTGGTGCAAGACGGGACTGATCATAATCGCGCAGCGGAGTCAAAATTTATCAGGCCAGCAGCTGGAAACACGCTTTCACAGTAAGACGCTCGCAGCTGGCGGAAAGCGACGCTCCTAGTGCCCCCTACTGGAAGCCTCAAAAAGGCCTCATGCGTGTCCGCTGTGGGCAATGACTGTGCTCCGGGACGCTCCTGTGGTTAATGACTGAATTGAATCTGAGGAGTGCGTAGCGTCGAATCATGAATCGGAAGTTCTCGTTTTCCCGGTTTTGCTTTAGTAGCAGCCAGCGCTGGATTGTAGGCGGCGCTTAGGAAAAAACCTACATCCCTGTTGATAAGATTGTCCTCTGTACAGATACGTACGGCCTTCTTAACATCACAGTCGCAGAAAGATGACACTGGGGATAAAATTTCAGTCTTCCCTTAAAACATGCGATGCCCCGTGTCCAGGCAGTACTGCACCACTGCTGATTTATCGGGTTGCCCCAGGGTTGTATGACGATGGTGTTCCACATCTACATCTACATCCATACTCCGCAAGCCACCTGACGGTGTATGGCGGAGGGTACCCTGAGTACCTCTATCGGTTCTCCCTTCTATTCCAGTCTCGTATTGTTCGTGGAAAGAAGGATTGTCAGTATGTTTCTGTGTGGGCTCTAATCTCTTTGATTTTATCCTCATGGTCTCTTCGCGAGATATACGAAGGAGGGAGCAATATACTGCTTGACTCCTCGGTGAAGGTATGTTCTCGAAACTTCAACAAAAGCCCGTACCAAGCTACTGAGCGTCTCTCCTGCAGAGTCTTCCGCTGGAGTTTATCTATCATCTTCGTAACGCTCTCGCGATTACTAAATGATCCTGTAACGAAGCGCGCTGCTCTCCGTTGGATCTTCTATCTCTCTTCTATCAACCCTATCTGGTACGGATCCCACACTGCTGAGCAGTATTCAAGCAGTGGGCGAACAAGCGTACTGTAACCTACTTCCTTTGTTTAAGGATTGCATTTCCTTAGGATTCTTCCAATGAATATCAGCCTGGCATCTGCTTTACCGACGATCAACTTTATATGATCATTCCATTTTAAATCACTCCTAATGCGTACTCCCAGATAATTTATGGAATTAACTGCTTCCAGTTGCTGACCTGCTGTTTTGTAGCTAAATGATAAGGGATCTTTCTTTCTATGTATTCGCAGCACATTACACTTGTCTACATTGAGATTCAATTGCCATTCCCTGCACCATGCATCAATTCGCTGCAGATCCTCCTGCATTTCAGTACAATTTTCCATTGTTACAACCTCTCGATATACCACAGCATCATCTGCAAAAAGCCTCAGTGAACTTCCGATGTCATCCACAAGGTCATTTATGTATATTGTGAATAGCAACCGTCCTATGACACTCCCCTGCGGCACACCTGAAATCACTCTTACTTCGGAAGACTTCTCTCCATTGAGAATGACATGCTGCGTTCTGTTATCTAGGAACTCTTCAATCCAATTACACAATTGGTCTTATAGTCCATATGCTCTTACTTTGTTCATTAAACGACTGTGGGGAACTGTATCGAACGCCTTGCGGAAGTCAAGAAACACGACATCTACCTGTGAACCCGTGTCTATGGCTCTCTGAGTCTCGTGGACGAATAGCGTGAGCTGGGTTTCACACGATCGTCTTTTTCGAAACCCATGCTGATTCCTACAGAGTAGATTTCTAGTCTCCAGAAAAGTCATTATACTCGAACATAATACGTGTTCCAAAATTCTACAACTGATCGACGTTAGAGATATAGGTATATGGTTCTGCACATCTGTTCGACGTCCCTTCTTGAAAACGGGGATGATCTGTGCCCTTTTCCAATCCTTTGGAACGCTACGCTCTTTTAGAGACCTTCGGTACACCGCTGCAAGAAGGGGGGCAAGTTCCTTCGCGTACTCTGTGTAAAATCGAACTGGTATCCCATCAGGTCCAGGGGCCTTTCCTCTTTTGAGCGATTTTAATTGTTTCTCTATCCCTCTGTCATCTATTTCGATATCTACCATTTTGTCATCTGTGCGACAATCTAGAGAAGGAACTACAGTGCAGTCTTCCTCTGTGAAACAGCTTTGGAAAAAGACATTTAGTATTTCGGCCTTTAGTCCTTCATCCTCTGTTTCAGTACCATTTTGGTCACAGAGTGTCTGGACATTTTGTTTTGATCCACCTACCGCTTTGACGTAAGACCAGAATTTCTTAGGATTTACTTCCTAGTCAGTACATAGAACTTTACCTTCGAATTTCATTGAACGCCTCTCGCATAGCCCTCCTCACACTACATTTCGCTTCGTGTAATTTTTGTTTGTCTGCAAGGCTTTGGCTATGTTTATGTTTGCTGTGAAGTTCCCTTTGCTTCCGTAGCAGTTTTCTAATTCGGTTGTTGGATCAGGGTGGCTCTTTTCCATCTCTTACGATCTCGCTTGGCACATACTCATCTAATGCATATTGTAAGATCGTTTTGAACTTTGTCCACTGATCCCCAACACTATCTGTACTTGAGACAAAACTTTTGTGTTGAGCCGTCAAGTACTCCGAAATCTGCTTTTTGACACTTTTGCGAAACAGAAAAATCTTCCTACCTTTTTTAATATTTCTATTTACGGCTGAAATTATCGATGCAGTAACCGCTTTATGATCGCTGATTCCCTGTTATGCGTTAACTGTTTCAAATAGTTCGGGTCTGTTTGTCACCAGAAGGTCTCATATGTTATCGCCACGAGTCGGTTCTCTGTTTAATTGCTCAAGGTAGTTTTCAGATAAACGTTCTTGCACGGTTGGGCATGTCTACTCAATATAAGATTTTCGACATTGGCATGGGATCTTATACACTCCACATTTCCTAAGGCCAAGGTTGTCTTTGATGGAGCACAATAAATTCGTAAGTTTTTATTGTGGCCGCAACACACCCTTTGTGTCATGCCTTATGAGAATCCTTTCTGTTCTTGAAGACATGCCAAGAAAACAGGGCAAAAGCACCGTCGCAATGGGTGCCTCCACATTCCTGCTTTGAATTTGCATAATACGAAATGCATGGTTTATCTCTCTACCAGACTAGCATTTCTGTTGCAATACCGTTCTTTTGTGTTACAACTCATCAAGTAGACTGTCGGCATCTGAGGCCACCGGACCATATTGAGTGTGTTCCACAATATTTCATAGAGGTAACTGCTTGGCATCTTCAGGTGGCAGTAGTTGTTGCTGTCACTGCAGCAACACGCCACTGATCATAACTGCGCAGCGGCGTCAAAATTTATTTGGCCAGCAGCTGGCAGTACGCATACACGGTAAGAAGCTCGCAGTTAGCGGAAAGCGACGCTACTAGTGCCCCCTACTGGGAGCCTCAGAAAGGCCTTAAGCGTGTGCGCCGCAGGCAATGACTTCCTGCCCGACGATCGAGGCGCTTAATTGAAAAGCTATATCCCTGTTCATAATGTTGTCCTCAGTAGGGATATGTATGGCATCCTTAATAACACAGTCCAAGAAAGATGACATTGGGGATAAAATTTCAGTCTTTTCGTATAATATACGATACCCCATGTTCAGGCAATGCTCCAACACGGCTGATTTTTTGGGTTGCCACAGGGGTGTATGACGATGGTGTTTATGCAGCGTTCTTGCACGGTTGGGCATGTCTACCCAATATAAGATTTTCCACATTGGCATGGGATCTTATACACTCCACATGTCCACAGCTCGTGGTCGTGCGGAAGCGTTCTCGCTTTCCGCGCCCGGGTTTCCTGGTTCAATTCCCGGCGGGGTGAGGGATTTTCTCTGCCTCGTGATGACTGGGTGTTGTGTGCTGTCCTTAGGTTAGTTAGGTTTAAGTAGTTCTAAGTTCTAGGGGACTGATGACCGTAGATGTTAAGTCCCATAGTGCTCAGAGACATTTGAACACTCCACATTTCTGAAGGCCAAGGTCGTCTTTGACGGAGCACGAAAAATTTCAATTTTTTTCTAGTGGCAGAAACACACCCTTAATGTCGTACCTTTTGAAGTTTCTTTTTATTCTTAAAGGCATGCCAAGAAAATACGGCAAGAACGCTCTTGCAATGTGAGCCTCCGCATCCATGCTTTGAATTTGCTTGGAACGGAATGCATGGCGCACCTCCCTACCAAATAACCATTCTGTTGGAATACCATTATTAGATGCTGTAGCTCACCAGGTGGACTTTCAGCATCAGAGACCACATGAGGTCTATGCACCAAAGAGAGTAGGACACGAAAGCGTTCTGCAGGGTGCTGACAACTTGTGGCTCGCAAATATAGCCGTGCGTGAGTTATTTTGCAATAGGCAATATATCCCCGTGTATCATCGGCTTCTCTTCTGACCATGACACCCAGGCATCGTAAAATACCATATTTTCCCACTTCCATCGTGACTGCCTATTCAGATGGATCGAGTTCACATGCCAGAGAAACACAGGTAATATCTCTATTCCGTGCACCACAAATGCATCGTATACTTACATTAGAAGATGAAAGGTTTGAGACTTGCCGACTGTAGTGCTTTTTCCTCACAGTATTCCATAAAATAGTTGGCCACGATGGGAAACAGAAGACATCCCTAGCGAGACCGTCCACTTGTTGAAAATATTGGTTACTGAATAAGAAGTATGTCTAGGTAAGGACAAGTTTAAACAATGCCGCAATGTCTTTCTCAGACTGGCTGCTGATAAACTATAACGAGTCCTGATGATACAGCGTTAAACCTAAACAAAAGATCCGACGGTTATAGCTTAAGTGTCTTCAGGCGTCCTATAACGTCCTCCGAATTCCGGATATGGTGGTCGCACTTGCGTATGAGAGGTCCCAACAGCGTAGTAAGTTGTGTGGCCAGAAAATATGTAGTAGACGCATGACAGGTTTCTGTGACCTTGTTGCAATGATGACAGGCGCCCCACCATTCACTCATTGTGCTTCTGTTAACCGCCAGGTCTTCGTAGATATTTTGCAAGCGCCTATGAGTAACTGTAATGCTCTGGTTTTCCTGCTAAAGAAGTCACTGAAAACTGTCTTCTTGGAACGCACCTCCGTTGCAGACACGATTTTGAAGGCTGTGTATAGCGCCGCCACATATCGGAACAGATTGTAGTTCAGTATACTACTGTACAGCTGTGTTCAATGATTTCCTCGAAAAAAATCTTTTGTCCCATCCATTTCTGGTTGTAATAGTGAAATGTGCTGAAAAGAGCAGCCGGCCGAAGTGGCCGTGCGGTTAAAGGCGCTGCAGTCTGGAACCGCAAGACCGCTACGGTCGCAGGTTCGAATCCTGCCTCGGGCATGGATGTTTGTGATGTCCTTAGGTTAGTTAGGTTTAACTAGTTCTAAGTTCTAGGGGACTAATGACCTCAGCAGTTGAGTCCCATAGTGCTCAGAGCCATTGAAAAGAGCAAGACTATCCGGAAACCCTATGTCACAATCATTGCCAACTCCAGATTAAGGTAGCAACCTCGCGACGACACTAGATAAAGCCAGGAAAAAGATGATTATATGAGAATCTTACTGAGTGATTTAAGTACTGAGTATCTCGCGTCACAATGTTAAACAGTGTATAGTGTCCATATTTCTTTGCAAGAACTCTGAGATGTACGCCAACTAGCAACACAAATCAGTAACAGTCAGTTCTTAGTTTATTTATAACAAATAGTCTTCCCGAAACAAGATTCAAGGATATAGCTGTCCCATAATTGATTCACGAATAGATATTTGAAATGTAAATGAGCGTTTGGTGTCATATGACGGGAGGCCCCTTGCGGGGCAAGTCCGGCCGCCTTGGTGTAGGTCTTATTACATTCGACGACACATTGGGCGACCTGCACGACGGATGGGGATGAAATGATGATGAAGACAACACAACGCCCAGACCCTGAGCAAAGAAAATCTCTGACCCAGCGGGAAATCGAACCCGGGCTCATAGGACGGCAATCCGTCACGCTGACTACTCAGATATCGGGGCGGACACGAATAGATATTGAATTAATCTTTTTGACGGATAGCCGGCCGCGGTGGTCTAGCGGTTCTGGCGCTGCAGTCCGGAACCGCGGGACTGCTACGGTCGCAGGTTCGAATCCTGCCTCGGGCATGGGTGTGTGTGATGTCCTTAGGTTAGTTAGGTTTAAGTAGTTCTAAGTTCTAGGGGACTTATGACCTAAGATGTTGAGTCCCATAGTGCTCAGAGCCATTTGAACCATTTTTTTTGACGGATATACTCGTATGTGGGTTGGAACTTAGGTAGTGGCAACACTGCTGCGGAGACACTATGCAATGGAATCTACTATTGTTGCTGATAGCACACGTTGTTGACATATCTACCTTACCTCCAAACAAATGGACTCGCCCGTTCCACGTCACCGGCGTTCGCACCATCGAGGGGAACACAGTCACTTGTCAGCGAGTGGTCTAAGGTAACGGTGTCACTATGTTTTCGAAACATGAACAACGGAGTTGGATCAAAATTGAATGTAGCAGAGGTCGTACAGCACGACAGTGTCATCAAGGTCTTCAAGAGGCGTGCGGGGAATCGGCATTGCCGTACAGAACAGAGGCACATTGGGTAAAAGCCTTCAACGAAGGTCGGCAAACTGTGGCAGACATGCATCGGGCAGGTAGTCCTAGCGTCTCTGAAGAAGAAGTGCATGCTGTTGCCACGTTAGTGGACAGTGATAGACGCCATACGATTCGTGAGCTCGCCCACCAAACCGGATTAGCGCATACGACTGTGCTTTGCATCCTAAATGAATGGCCGGACATGCGAAAAATTGCATCACGATGGGTTCCGCATGAACTGACGGAAATGCAGAAATGGGTGCGTTACGACGCTGCTCAGACGCACTTGGTGCGCTATGAGCGCGAAGGAGAGGATTTCTTACGCCGTATCATAACACTGGATGAGACATGGGCCACATCGTATGCGCAAAAACTGAAACGTCAGTCCCACGAATGGCGTCATTATGGGTCGCCGCGAAAGTCGAAAGTGCGTTAGAGCCCCAGTATGGTGAAAGTTATGGTGATTCTCGTGTACGAGTGTGATGGTATTATCGTAACGCATTACGTTCCTCCACGACAGACCGTCAGTGCACAGTATTACTATTCGTTTTTGGAGCATCACCTGCGAACAGCTTTGTGATAGAAGCGGCGACACTTTCTGCGCAACGCACCCATCATTTTGCACGACAACGCGCGGGAGCATACAGCGCAAGCTGTGGCTGCTCTGTTCGGTCGATGGCACTTCAAATTAGTTCAAATGGCTGTGAGCACTATGGGACTTAACATCTGAGGTCATCAGTCCCCTAGAACTTAGAACTACTTAAACCTAACTAACCTAAGGACATCACACACATCCATGCCCGAGGCACGATTCGAACCTGCGGGCGTAGCGGTCGCGCGGTTCCAGACTGTAGCGCCTAGAACCGCTCGGCCACTCCGGCCGGCAGTCGATGGGACTGGGACGTATTGTACCATCCACCATACTCCCCAAACTTAAGTCCTTGTGACTTTTACTTGATTCCGAAGATGAAGGAACCACTTCGTGGCATTCGCTTCAAAACTGTTTCAGAGATTCGACAGGCAGTAGACCACTCCATTCGCACTGTCAACAGAACACGCACTGCTAACGGTATACTACGCCTTCCTCATCGCTGGCAATGGGCTCTACACAACGCTGGTGGCTACCTTGAAGGACAGTAACAGGTGCAAACATGTAACTCTTTTGGATCGGTTGTGAATAAATAGTTGCCACTATTTAAGTTTCAACCTTCGTATATTGTGGTTATGGTTATTACAATAAAATGACCATTATTGATTCACTAAAGTCATAAAGTACACAGTATACAAAAATGGAACATTCATAATGACTCCAATAATGATGATCGGAAAGCCTAAATAATACTGTAAAACATGTGTGACTACAGAAATTTACTATTTTAATGCCATATTTTATTCACAAAAGTAACTGCAATACTTAATTTGATAGACACTGTTAGACTATGTTCTTTATCTGTCCGTAATTTAGATGCAATTCGGCTATATCTAAATAAACAGAACTACACACGTATGTAAATAAGTTTAACTGACACAAAGATATCATTTTGATGAACAATTCAATTTTACAGCATTCCTTAAATTGAAACGAGTGGAATACGACATTTGAGAACTTTAAAAACGGAGCAGTGACAGAGTTCCAAACTGGTGGTTGACGTCACGTAGTATCAGTGCTTCATATCGGAATCTAACATGCACAAGTAGTGACAGGAGCGTGAGATAGAACAATAAATGAATAACACATGAAATGCACACTTTCGTCACCTGTTTTACATGCATTACGTTATTTTATTTTAAGGCTTTTGTTTATGCACATACTTACTTTGTCTCATGGTTGTTTGGTAAGTGTGTGTCATAAACTTTGTGGACAAATGAATAGTAGTTCCGGATAACGCTGACAAAAGTACACCTCAAAGGCTTTGGAACGAATATAGTATGGAATACTTCAGGGAAGATAATGTGGGATAGGCAAACAGTGCACGAAATTTGTTTAGAAATCGCAGTAACGTAAAAATGAGAGATTTTTGTGGGTAACGTTTTACAATGTCTCATTATCACGTACTGTAACGTCTCGGCTTTTAAAAGGCTCATAAGGACAGGGTTGGGAGGTATTGCTACAGAACTGACTGTCATCGTTAGTTAACATCACTAGAACCACCTATGGGAGGGGGGGGGGGGGGGCGGGGCGGAGCGGAGGTGTGTACTGTTATCACCACTATTGGTGGCAAGGAAAAGAGAACAGGTACCACCCAGAGTTCGATTGCTAGGAGTGACTTACCTACCTGTAATCCTTATGACCACATAGCAGTGCACATATTGAAAGGCATTAATTTTTGACATCTGCATCTACATATACAGGGTGTAAGGTGGTAGCTTGAATGAATGTTAATTTCGCACCTTACGTGAGATTTTATACTTTGTAACGAGTAGATGGATATGTCACCTGACATACTTCGGCGATAGTGAGCAGATTTGCCTATCAAAATGTGCAGTATGCAAGGGATGACACTCGATTTGACAGTATTAACACACCGAACCTAAATCCTACATGTCAGCGAGCAAAAGGTGAAAGAAGCTACTGTAAGGAATGTATTATTTTGGGGGCAGACGCGAGTTGTGCTGTCATGGCCCGCATACAAGGAAAGGTTCTAACAGGGGTTGGTGACCCGCAGTGAGAGAGAGAACGAACACGCCGGGCGATACAGCGAGTTGAGCAGGCAGCGGCCCAGAGCTGCTTGCGAAGGAGAAATTCTTTAGAAAATTGCATTGGGGAATTTCCAGATGCATACAAATAAGCCAGAGACGCAGATGATCACGTGAAAAGCCTGTGGTATGCTCGTGATGTACTCATGTAACTTTTAGGCGTAAGGAGCGGACACAGAATGTCTGACTGAAATAAACTCGGAAAGAGTAAAAGGGGCGATATCTCGAGGCACTTTAAAGGTGGACCCTTTCTGATTGGCAGTGGTAGTTTCCACAAGATGGAAGGAACCCTCCCATTGGTCTGAAAAAGCCATGATGTGAAGCACGAAAGGACACAGGTGGGGGACAGTTTGCTGCAGACGACAGAATACCAAAAGCATTCGGTCTCTCCTCTGAACCAGCGTCAAGTGTAGAACAGCGCCAAAAGAGCAATTTTCCTCTGAAAATTGCTTTCACATTCCTGACATTCAGCTAGAAATTAGCTGAAGAATCATTGATCTCCGATGGCAGACGAACGAAACAGCCTCGTAGTTAATTGTTCTTGCGAGAACTGAGATGGCATTGACGTATACACACTGCTCCATCTATGCAGGTGTATATCGCCATATTTCCCAGACTAGGAATGAATGCATGTTTCCTCGCCTAACGAGAAACATACGTCAGTTTCAGCTGATAAAATAAGTAAAGATTTTGATTAGCTTTTTATAGGATTGGCAGAGGTCTAGAGCAGCCAAGCAGCCGACAGCACGTCGCAGCTATAGGTAAATGCCACTGACAGAGACGTAAAGTTGTAGGATCACCAGCTTGCATTCACTGTGAAAATGAGCAACCTTGAGAAATCTTTTGCTCATCTAGCAGCAAAACCTAACCTTCTTCGTAGACTTGATTGTCATCCTAAATAGCACTGAACTTAGAACCAAAATCGGATGATTTGCCGTTATATTGACCACCTTAGACAAGGCTACACCGTCTAGAAGTAAGAAAACTCTTGTAGAGAACCTACAGTTTAAATCTGATATTGTGTTCAGTGTTATTTCTGCTAATCAGGACGTAATACGTTATCTTGACAACTGTCCTGAAATTGTCATGTCACAAGTTATGTAAATGTGTGTTTCTTTGACAACCATACAGAAATTAAACAAATTGTGTACAGCTAAACACCGATGTTCTCTAACATAGAAAAAGGGTCTACTCCTAACCCCCCCAAAAAATTTTTCTAATGATGCTAATTTACTCAGTGCGTTTTTACTGATGTCTGGCGAACGTGTAAAGGAGTGGAGTGTCAGAAGGGTGATTCCGTGATTATGTTACATACTTTCAGGAAAGACGGAAATAAGAAAATGTATCAATCTGCAGTAAAGGCCCCTAGTCCTGAAACGACCGAGTCGAAAGCAATAACCGATACTCTACTCATGTTCCGCCTTAGCCTTACGCATTCACTTGTTGATTGACAAGTAACGGAACACACAACCTGATGTCAGAGAACCGAAAACCCTAAGAATTCAGTGCAGTAATAGTGAATTCCTTTTATTTGCGTAACTTTGACAAGCTGCTACATTTACAACAGTTTTTTAGAATAGCGTCCGCAGCGTGAATGCAAAACTCAGTATACACGTTTAAATATCAACGGTGTCAGAACTGCATCGTAGGCAGCGAGAATTTTTGACAGGATATCCTACTTAGGTCTTGACAGGCGTGATGTACACATAACTTTTCACATATCTTCAGAAGAAGAAGTAAGTACGCTGGGACCACATCGACGAGCTAATCTCGAAAAAAGACCACCTCTGTCTATCCATACTTCCCGGAATGTATGATCCAGGTAGTCACGAACCCTCAGTCCAAAGTAAAATAGCGCTCCATAATACTGGACAAGAGATATATTTGCTCCTAAGGCGTATGAATGTTAATTTTATGCTTTTGCTCCAATTTATGGTTCGCCGAAAGTGTGCAAGAGGACGTATTGCAATACAGTTCGAATTACTAGAAGGTTTGCCAAACTGCTAAAATCAACGTCAATAAAAGTTAAAGAAACCACTAACGGTCAAAACTTTCTCGTGTGTTATCGAGAGCTTGCACGTATTTAAAGGCGCAGTTAATAATTATTACACTGGTTTGAAACAGTAGCATAATCGCTTCCCGCTGGAGATCGCCCCCAAGAGCAAATTAAGTGGGCTGGGGTCATATCAATATGCTGATGTCGAAACAGGACTTCCCAATGAATGTATGATCCTGGTAGCCATGAACGATGAATCCAGAATGAATTGGGGCTCTATTGTGTTGGAACGACATCCATTGACGAATAAGAAGAGCGATATGCCTGCCTGAATGTCGTTTGAGTGTACTCTATGTACTTATGTACCAACCCAATATAACAAACAAACGGAAAGAGATATTTGTTTTGCACTATGACGATGGTCACTGCTACATATTATGCTGTATGAGTTTGAGTACTTAATATCTCTCGCTTTCTTTATTGCTGTGCCATTCCTGAAGTTGACCATACACAACACGTGACAGATGTGCGTGTTCCAGTAATGTATTGCCACTAGAGTACTACACATCTATCACATGCGGGGCAGGGGTTCCATTCAGTCCACAGCTGAAGCTGAGATTCGTCTTTGTTGTGTGCAGTGACCATTATATATGTGTATGGGTTACGTGGCACACTGAGTTTGTAATAGTATGTTACTTACAGTTCTAATTGTCAGTAAACACCAAGATCATCATAGGATGCCAAAACTGCATCTTCCTCACGCCTTGGCGTCGATTTCGTCAAGCCCTGTAAAACGAGAGACAGTAGACGTTAGTTACGTTGTAATCACCACTATAATGTCGATATTGTAGTGGTAAAGAATTTATGGACTATAGTTAATTCAGAATGTTCCGTGACATTCATTAATCATGTGTTTGTACCCACAGATTAGTACACAACAGGTGTATTAGAAAAGTCAACTGATGAAGTAACAAATATATTCAAACTGTAAATTATTTGGTTTTAAAACTTCATTAAAATTTAGGCTACTTGGAATACGAAGCATTTCATCATTGACATGTGACAGTAACGGATTTTCAGCCAATCGATGCTGCCAGTAGAACTGCGGAAAATACACCATCCGTAGTAACTGCTCATGTGCAGAGGATCGTCATCTGCCAGAGAATGTCATATCAAGAACGAAGAAAATAAGTTCGTTGTAGCGTAATGGTTATACGTCGTAAAACTGAGGCAGTGAAATAAGCGGGAAACTTAATAGTAAAGTATGCCTGCTACCCTTGCAGTTGGTTTTTACTTTGACAGCATAGATTTTAAAATGAATACTAGAATACTGCGTAGGAATACAACATACAAAACCCGTTTATATAAAGTGCGATAAACGTGTACTAATATGACGAATAACATGGATTAACATGTAGTTATCTCTTCGATAAAAAGTTAATATTGTTTGGCTAGGGCACATTTCCCAGGGAAATTATTCAGCTGAAAAATTAAGAACACAAGTAAAGACTACCGTAAAACTGTGTGTTAAGAATGTAGTGCCCCAAAGAAACGTATAACAATAATAACTCAAGATTATTGAGAGGAGGGAGTCTATTGAAACTTCTCAGTGGAGATGAATTAATCAATCTTCAGTGCTACTGAGGAGTATATCAGCAGAAAACAATCCTTAGGAACAAAACAGCACAGTTTCATGACGGTTTTCATAATTATGTTCAAACAAACAACATAACAAGTGGTTCAGATGGCTCTGAGCACTGTGAGACCTAACATCTGAGGTCATCAGTTCCCTAGAACTTAGAACTACTGAAACCTAATTAACCTAAGGACATCACACACATCCATGTCCGAGGTTCCAGACTAAAGCGCCTAGAACTGCTCGGCCAAAGCGAAACAACATAACAAGTCAGTTGGTAGCATAATTCGCTATAAAACAAGGAATAAATTTTCTGTCTCAACGAAGAGAAGTGTTATCTGGGAAAATCACACGCTATGTGGAGACCATTATCTATCCAAAAGGAACGTTCAGAAACGTCTTGGTAGACAGTACATTGTCAGCAGCAACGGAGGTGGGGCTGATGGGTGAAAACATCTCCCATCTTCTGACTCACAGTGAATATATATATATATATATATATATATATATATATATATATATCTGCGATAGTATCAGAAATACAGTAAATCATCAACATGTGGATCCCATTTGCCCACAGCTGTCTAATATGAATTCCGTTCACTGACAGACCTTATTCCGATGTACACAAAGGAAATTGAAATAAGAACACCGTGAATTCATTGTCCCAGGAAGGGGAAACTTTATTGACACATTCCTGGGGTCAGATACATCACATGATCACACTGACAGAACCACAGGCACATAGACACAGGCAACAGGGCATGCACAATGTCGGCACTAGTACAGTGTATATCCACCTTTCGCAGCAATGCAGGCTGCTATTCTCCCATGGAGACGATCGTAGAGATGCTGGATGTAGTCCTGTGGAACGGCTTGCCATGCCATTTCCACCTGGCGCCTCAGTTGGACCAGCGTTCGTGCTGGACGTGCAGACCGCGTGAGACGACGCTTCATCCAGTCCCAAACATGCTCAATGGGGGACAGATCCGGAGATCTTGCTGGCCAGGGTAGTTGACTTACACCTTCTAGAGCACGTTGGGTGGCACGGGATACATGCGGACGTGCATTGTCCTGTTGGAACAGCAAGTTCCCTTGCCGGTCTAGGAATGGTAGAACGATGGGTTCGATGACGGTTTGGATGTACCGTGCACTATTCAGTGTCCCCTCGACGATCACCAGTGGTGTACGGCCAGTGTAGGAGATCGCTCCCCACACCATGATGCCGGGTGTTGGCCCTGTGTGCCTCGGTCGTATGCAGTCCTGATTGTGGCGCTCACCTGCACGGCGCCAAACACGCATACGACCATCATTGGCACCAAGGCAGAAGCGACTCTCATCGCTGAAGACGACACGTCTCCATTCGTCCCTCCATTCACGCCTGTCGCGACACCACTGGAGGCGGGCTGCACGATGTTGGGGCGTGAGCGGAAGACGGCCTAACGGTGTGCGGGACCGTAGCCCAGCTTCATGGAGACGGTTGCGAATGGTCCTCGCCGATACCCCAGGAGCAACAGTGTCCATAATTTGCTGGGAAGTGGCGGTGCGGTCCCCTACGGCACTGCGTAGGATCCTACGGTCTTGGCGTGCATCCGTGCGTCGCTGCGGTCCGGTCCCAGGTCGACGGGCACGTGCACCTTCCGCCGACCACTGGCGACAACATCGATGTACTGTGGAGACCTCACGCCCCACGTGTTGAGCAATTCGGCGGTACGTCCACCCGGCCTCCCGCATGCCCACTATACGCCCTCGCTCAAAGTCCGTCAACTGCACATACGGTTCACGTCCACGCTGTCGCGGCATGCTGCCAGTGTTAAAGACTGCGATGGAGCTCCGTATGCCACGGCAAACTGGCTGACACTGACGGCGGCGGTGCACAAATGCTGCGCAGCTAGCGCCATTTGACGGCCAACACCGGGGTTCCTGGTGTATCCGCTGTGCCGTGCGTGTGATCATTGCTTGTACAGCCCTCTCGCAGTGTCCGGAGCAAGTATGGTGGGTCTGACACACCGGTGTCAATGTATTCTTTTTTCCATTTCCAGAAGTGTATTTATGTTTCGTTAGTGTTGGAGAAACATGCATTACAAATTATAGGACATCACGGTGACATCGCCCTCAGAATCATGTACGGGTATTCTATTTGTATGATGTACACGCAACATCCTGTGATAAATAAGTTTTTATGATTATGTAGAACTGAAATAAAGGAATTCGGGTATTTGTTTGATACCCTCATACGGTAAATAGTATCTTAAAAATGTCCATTAAACTTATAGCATATAATAGGGACAAAAATACCTTCTACAAAAACATTTTGGGTTTGTCATTAGTACAGAAAAAGTCATTTGCATCAACATTTGAGATGCATGGGGACAACAGTTCCAAATACTTCTTAAATAACACTTTCTAAGCAAAATGTTGAAGCAGTGGAGAAACAAGTTATTATCTGGTCTGTGTTGCTGACTGGCCTAGCACCATGAATCTTACCCTTCTGTACAATCGAAGTGGGTAATTGAATGTTGGCTCCAGTAGCTATATCAGCGTACACAACAGAACACCGGAACGTATGGATGCAGTACAATTAGTCTTCTACCGATGCTAACATAATCTTTTCGTTTTAATTCTCTGATTTTAACAAATTAACATCTATTAGCGAGCTTACATAACTCAATTTTCCGGCTGACATAAATGACGTTGAAAGTAGCTAGGCGGTGAACATAACGCTACCCAGTAGGTGTAAGATACAGGGTGATTGGTAGAGCACTGCACCTGCAGCCGCTTGGCGATTCCGCTATAACACTGCTCGTCTACATCACTCGTTATGCACGCACAAGTCTAAGGACTCGACTTGCAGTTCACTCACTTGATATCAGTCACACGGCGCTCACTCACAAAGTGACGGGCAACAGTCGCATCAATTTGCCATTTGGGTAAGGAAACATAGACTCTATCTATACAACTTGGACACGACGTTCAAATGCATTTAGAATCAGAATTTCTTTATAGCTGTCAATTTTCTATGTTTTCTGTGGAGAAGGTGTGTGCTGTATATCTGAGATTCACCAACTAGTATAACGAAACTTGAAGTGGTAACCGAATACTGAATGCTATTGAGGGTCATTGTTTCGGTTGTGGAACTATATATTTCCCCGAAATAACACCTGATCAATCTATTCACCCGTGATCTAGGGGTAGCGTCTTTCTTTCATAACGTCTTCGGTCCGGGGTTTGCATCCCGCCGCTAGTTAAATTTTGATTAATAATCAGCATTGACGGCCGAAGACTTCCGGTATAAGAAGTCACCCTCATTCTGCCAACGGCCATGCCAAAGAGGGTGGAGGAGCAAACAGAGGTTCAGGGCACTCTCTTGTCCTAGAGGTGAGAAACTGCCCCTAAAGGCGGAAGAATCAGCAGTGATCAACGGCATGAGGACACAGAAGGCATTGGAAACCACAGCATTAAAGACACGGGACGTGTATCCACAGGACATGTGGCCTGTAATTGAGGAAGTGTCATGATGATCTCTCCATTGCCAAAAGATTCCAGAATAGTCCCACATTCGGATCTGCGGGAGGGGACTGCCAAGGGGGAGGTTACCATGAGAGAAAGATTGAATAATCAACGAAAGGATAACGTGCTACGCGTCGAGGGGTGGAATATCAAAAGCTTGAACGTGGTAGGGAAACTAGAAAACCTGAAAAGGGAAATGCAAAGGCTGAATCTAGACATAGTAGGGGGCAGTGATGTGAAGTTGTCACATGAGTACAGGGTAATATCAACAGCAGCAGAAAATGGCAGAACGGGAGTAGGATTCCTTACGAATAGGAAGGTAGGGCAAAGAGTATGTTACTCTGAACAGTTCAGTGACAGGGTTGTTCTTGTCAGAATTGATAGCAAACCAACATCGACAACAATAGTTCGGATGCACATGACGACGTCACAAGGTGAGGATGGAGAGAGAGAGAAAGTGTATGAGGATATTGAAAGGGATATACAGTATGTTACAGGGGATGAAAATCTAATAGTCATGGGAGACTGGAATGCAGTTGTAGGGGAAGGAGTAGGTTACGGGAGAATATGGGCTTGGGACAAGGAATGAGAGAGGAGAAAGACTAATTGAGTTCTGTCACAAGTTCCAGCTAGTAACAGTGAATACGCTGTTCAAGAATCACAAGAGGAGGAGTATACTCAGAAAAGGCCGGTTGATACGGGAAGATTTCAGTTAGATTACATTATGGTCAGACAGAGATTCCGAAATCAAATGCTGGATTGTAAGGTGTACCCAGGAGCAGACATAGACACAGATCACAATATAGTAGTGATGAAGAGTAGGCTGAAGCTTAAGACATTAGTCAGCAAGAATCAATACCCAAAGATGTGGGATACGGAAGTACTAAGGAATGACGAGATGCAGTTGAAGTTCTCTTAGGCTATAGATACAGCAATAAGGAATAACTCAGTAGGCAGTACAGTTGAAGAGGAATGAACATTTCTAAAAAGGGCCACCACAGAAGTTGGGAAAGAAAACATGGGTACAAAGAATGTAACTGAGAAGGAACCATGGGTAACAGAAGAAATAGTTCAATGGATCGATGAAAGGAGGAAGTACAAACATGTTCCGAGAAACTCATAGAAAGAGAAATACAAGGCGGTGAGGAATGAAATAAATAGGAAGTGCAGGAAGCTAAGACGAAATGGCTGCAGGAAAAATGTGAAGACTTCGTAAAAGAAATGATTGTCAGAAGGACAGACTCAGCATTCAGGAAAGTCAAAACCACCTTCGTTGAGATTAAAAGCAAGGGTGACAACATTAAGAGTGCAACGGGAATCCCACTGTTAAATGCAGAGGAGAGAGCGGATAGATGGGAAGAATACATTGAAAGCCTCTATGGAGGGGAAGATTTGTCTGATGTGATAGAAGGAAAAAACAGGAGACGAATTAGAAGAGATAGGGGATCAAGTATTACAAACAGAATTTGAAAGAGCTTTGGAGGACTTAAGATCAAGGCAGAGGGAAATCATTGAGGGAAATGACAACAAAACGATTATTCTCGTTGGTGTGTAGAATGTATGAGTCTGGTGACATACCATCTGACTTTCCGAAAAGTATCATCCACACAATTCCGAAGACGGCAAGAGCTAAAAAGTGCGAGAATTATCGGACAATCAGCTCAACAGCTCATGCATCCAAGCTGCTTACAACAATAATATACAGACGAATGGAAAAGAAAATTGAGGAAGCGTTAGATAACGATGAGTTTGGCTTTAGGAAAGGTAAAGGCACGACAGAGGCAAATCTGACGTTGCGATTAATAATGGAAGCAAGGCTAAAGAAAAATCAACACACGTTCATAGGATTTGTCGATCTGGAAAAAGCGTTCGACAATGTAAAATGGTGTAAGATGTTCGAAATTCTGAATAAATTAGGAGTAAGCCACAGGGAGAGACGGGTCATATACAGTATGTACAACAGCCAAGAGAGAATAATAAGAGTGGACGACCAAGAACGAAGTGCTCGTATGAAAAAGGATGTAAGACAAGGATGTAGCCTTTCGCCCCTACTGTTCAATCTGTACGCCGAGGAAGCAATGACGAAAATAAAAGAAAGTTTCAGGAGTGGAATTAAAATTGAAGGTGAAAAGATATCAATGATACGATTCGCCGATGATATTGCTATCTTGAGTGAAAGTGAAGAAGAATTACAAGATCTGCTGAACGGAATGAACAGTCTAATGAGTACAGAGTATGGATTGAGAGTAAATCGAAGAAAGACGAAGGTAAAGAGAAGTAGTAGAAATGAGAACAGCGAGAAACTTAACATCAGGATTGATGGTCACGAAGTAGATGAAGTTAAGGAATTCTGCTACCTAGGCAGACGAAGTAAGGAGGACATCAAAAGCAGACTACCAATGGCAAGAAGGGCATTCCTGGCCAAGAGAAGGGTACTAATATCAAATATCGGATTTAATTTGAAGAAGACATTTCGGAGAATATACGTCTGGAGTATAACATTATATGGTAGTGAAACATGGACTGTGGGAAAACCGGAACAGAAAAGAATCGAAGCAATTAAAATATGGTGCTACAGACGAATGTTGAAAATTAGATGGATTTACAAGGTAAGGAATGATGAGGTTCTGCGTAGAATCGGAGAGGAAAGGAACATGTGGAAAACACTGAGAAGTAGAACGAACATGATGATAGGATATGTGTTAATATATGAGGGAATGAGTTCCATCGTACTAGAGGGAGCTGTAGAGGTCAAAAACTGTAGAGGAAGACAGAGATTGGGATATATCCAGCAAATAATTGAGGACATACTTTGCAAACGCTACTCTGAGGTAAAGACGTTAGCACAGGAGAGGAATTCGTGGCGGGCAGCATGAAATCACTCAGAAGACTAATGAAAAAAAAAAAATCTATTCTCGCTTTCAGTCATCTAAAATCGAACTGACGTTCAGACATAGTATGAATAGAACAGAAAGACAGAAGTAATGTAAGATGTAGTGGTGAAAAGCGATGGGTATTATTCGAGTAGATTTCTGTCTGGATAATTATTAGAGTAAGTTGGTGAATCAAGCATATTTATTCGCCAATAAATTATGTGTAAATTAAATAACGAGTAACATATAATGCCACTGTATTTTGTAGACAATAGTTACGATGTAATCGGTATTACATTATCGATACAGTTTTGATACAGAATTTATGAACCATAGTTTACGCAGAAGGTACCGTGATATTGATGAATCGCATGTTTGCACCCACAGATTAGTACACAGTAGGTATATTATAAGTGCCATTTAATTTAGCAATAAATGTATTCAATCTGTAGATTATTCGACTTTAAAATATCGCTAAAATTAAGTTACATGAAATGCAAAGTACTTCATCATTCACATGTGACAGTAACGGAGTGTCAGCCAATCGATGCTGCCAATAGAATTGCGGAAAATACACCATCAGTGGTAACTGCTCATGTCTAGAATATTGTCAAATGCCAGAGAGATGTCAAATCAAGAATGATTTCGTTGTAACATAATAGTTATTCTTCGAAAAACTGCGACAGTGAAATAATGGTAAACTTAATAATAAGGTATTAGTGCTGCCTTTGCAATTGTGTTTTTACTTCGCCAGTATACATCTCCAAATAAATACTTGTATATTGTGTATGAATATAACACGCAAAAACCTTTTATTTAAAGTACAATAAACGAGTACTAGTATGACAAATTAACAGAGTTTAATATGTAATTTTTGCGCCGATAAAAACTTAATATTATATAGCTAGGACGCGTTTTTCGATCAGAATAACTAACAACGTCCGGGAGAACGGTGTGGTGACCACATGCCCCTTCATATCCGCAGCCGGTGACGTATACGATCTGAGGATGACACGGCGGCCGGTCGGAACCGTTAGGCATTTATGGCCTGTTCCGAAGGTGTTTTTTTTTCCTTTTTCTAGGACACATTTTTCAGGGAAATTATTCAGCTGAAAAATTAAGAGCATAGTTAATGACTATCGCACAATAGTTTATTAAAAATGCAGTACCTCACATGACAGCTAGAGAAATATCTCATCCTTATTGAGAGAGATGTCTATCGAAACTTGTCAGAGATATTGAATTAATCTACAACGCTATTGTGAAGAATATCTGTAGAAAACGTACATTAGACATACGACAGTGAAGTTTCCTGAAGGCATTCGAAATTATGTTCAAACCAACAGTATAACACATCAGTTGGTAACATAGCTCACTGTAAAACAAGGAAGAAATTTTATCTCTTAAAGAAGAGCACTGTTATCCAGGAAAACCACACGCTTTGTGGAGCCCATTATCTATCCAAAAGAAACATTCAGAAACATACTGGTAGACAGTACATTGTCAGCAGAACCAGAGGTGGGGCTGATGGATGGAAACGCCTTGCATCTACTGACGCACAGTGAACATAGAAACATACATATACAGCTGCGATGGTAACAGAAGTACAATAACTTATCAACGTGTTGGTCCTGAGTAGTCTTTTTTATGTAATACAGATGAAGATAGAGGACAGGTAAAGGGAAGGGAACTTTATTTCCATTTCTATAGTAATGTGCGAGATCACCCACTAGTTTAATATTTTTGCAGATGTCAACACCTTTGACCCATAATGACACAGATTCGGATTAATTTATTTTGCGATGATTTCTGGTCTTGATAACCAACGGCATGGTGGATATGTAATACGATTTTCCCATGTCTCTGTTATAGACTTCACAAATCTGAAATGTCCGATAGACAGTGACTTCACGACTATTAAATGATTCGAGTCATGATACTTTTTCCACTATAGGACCACGTACTAGAGCAACGGTCATCCAGCCAATGCCATACTGTGCAGCACATTATTCGTTAGCGTAAAATTGAAAACACCGCTACAAAATACTGACGGACCATGCAAAATCACGTATGCGCCAACATAGTTCTCGGTAGTAATAGCAGTATTATGAATTGCTTTATACACTGTAGGGCGTGATCCTGATTCATCACCGATCTTATACTCATTACTGACAAAAATGACAAGTCCACGATGTTCAATATCCATGGGCGGCTTGTTCTTAACATTTACACTAACCATATGGCCTTCCACAATACGCTTCAGCAGATAAGCATACGACCGCCAAACCTTCCACTCAAACTCTTCGAACAATATTACTTGGGTACGCCCTGGTTCGCACCCATCAAAACCGAATTGATCAGATATTGGCATATAAACATTATACCACCTAATAAGGCTCTCAGTCAAGGTGGACTTGCCGATATTAGTATCGCCATAGAAATACAATTTCAGTTTTTTCACCTCTTTGCTCCAGTAGCTCGCATTATACCAAGCGACTGCTTCACCGTCCCAACCAACATGCGGATAGTCAAACTTAGTAAACGGTCGTTCAGGTTGCCTCTTCGCCTTAAAACCTTTCACAAACTGTTCGATATAACGAACTCTTTGAGAAAACCTGCAGACAATTGGATCAGTGTAATCAATCACAGATGTCTTTTCAGCAAACCTGTGAAGTTGGTAAAAGAAATTGAAGAGTCCCCATGAATTATTTGTCAATGCATAGCCGTCCACCTTAGTAATATACTTTAGCCGATTAGCCTGTCTGATACAAAGTCCGTTTTCTGAACAGGATTTGTTCCGTTGTATATATGATCCGTCAATTTAGGAGAAATACGTATTACATATTACTGGGCGCCACGGAGACACAACCATCAAAATCATGTAGAGCGTACTGTTTGTATGATAAACTCCAAATTCTGTGGTAACTCATTTTTTCTGATTATCACCGAGGCATGTAAAATTGAAGAAAAGCAATACGAGTATGAGATTAATATTGTTATGCTGTGACTGATATCTTAGTAATGATAATTAAGGTTGTAGTATATAATAAGGACAAAAATAGCTTTTACAAAGATTTCGTACAGAACAAGTCACTTACATGAACATTTAGGAGACATACTTGGTAAACGACACTTTCCAAACAAAATCTTTAAGCAGGGAATAAACAAATTATTATTTGATCTATTTTGCTCACTAGTCTAGCATCACGAGAAGTACACTTCTGTAAATCCGAAGGGCGTGTTTAAGAGTTGGTCCCAGAAGCTACATCAACTTACACAGCAGACCACCAGAACACACGGATTCAGTACAATTAGTCTTCTGCTGCTACTAACATGATCCTCCAGTTTTACTTCACTAATTTTAACAAATGACCATATATTTAAATGCTCTATGAAGCTGTCAGAGGCGAGAATGCAGACAACAAAATCCATCAATCTTCGAATCCTTTCTTAGATAGCAAACACTATCGGATATGCGTGTCTCCTTAGTATTATAACGTAATTCGTGGTTGTAGCGCTACAGAATACTGGAAAATGCAGTTTTGTCAGGTAGCCTGGTTTCGTTGAGTTTCTCCATACTATCAACATACTCATATGGGAAAACCCCCTTATTAGTCACAAGTTGAAACTTTTCCTCGTTGGGAAATGCAGCTCGAGTGATATGCATATCCTCCTGAGGCAGAATTTCAACAAGTTTCTGGTGTGGCGCCTGCATAAAATGTAGCGTGTCAAGGAAGCGGAGCGTAAGTCTGGGCGTCATTCGTTTGGAGAATGAAATATATTTCTTGACGCTCTCAGGTAGGACCCTGACCTGATCGTTCTCCAAACAGAAATCAGCCAAGTGCTCAAATAGAAAGTGAGTGACATACCCACTTAAATTGTGGAAGAGAACGGGTATGTGTCTTGGTAGCTGGTACTTCAAATTGCACGCGCTGTGCACTATGCCACGAAACTCCCCTTAAGATGACAGTGGTCACTACGAGGAGTTTCCGCTTTTCTGTCTAACAGCAGCCCATAAATATGTCAGTCAAGAGCATTATTATACGAAACTTCGTTCTCCTTCGATTTGGTCATGGGGATGTTGTTGCTTTAAAGCTTATCGACCTCCAGTGAAAATTTTTCGAGCACAGTTAACAGCCAAACCACAGGATTACCCAAAACATAAGATTTGTAGCGGTTAAGACTAGAATCACAGGATGATACAATTTGGTACGCTGCCTCATATGATGCTTGTTTTTCTGTACAGATGGTGTGTGAGCCTGTAGGGTCACCTTCACAGTGGGGAACAGGAGCGAGGAGGCATTCAAAGTCGGCGTACACTGCAAGTGGGCATTGCTCCTGGTGGTGAGCATTTCTTTTCCTCAGTATGCATAATAACACATACCGGGTCCTTGGAAGCACAGTCTACTAGATGCTCCGCTAATAACTTGTCTGAGGAGAAATAATTCAGGCACCTGAAGCAAATATGCTATTTATGTTCCTTTTTCGTCAGTTGGCAGTAAAGCAGTCAGGACACGTCTTTGATACAAACATTGTGATAATTATCACCTTTAGAGAAGAGCAGCATATTTACATGCAGCGCACTCTCGTCAGCAAATTTGCAGAAATGGAGGGTGCCGATAAGAGTATGCTTGTCTTGCTCATCTGACTAGCTTTTCTTCTCCAGACCATACACATGAACCAATATTCTGGTATTCTGAGCTAGGTACGTCCTGAATCTTGTCGGGTAAATCGATACCATCAAAGTTCTAACACCCACGAAAATTATCACCTACATGCTATGTACTCGGACGCTTGGGATGATCCCTAGTGGCCTAGCGGTTCTAAGCGCTACAGTCTGGAACCGCGCGACTACGGTCACTACGGTCGCAGGTTCGAACCCTGCCTCAGGCATGGATGTGTGTGATGTCCTTAGGTTAGTTAAGTTTAAGTAGTTTTAAGTTCTAGGGGACTGATGACCTCAGCAGTTAAGTCCCATAGTGATCAGAGCCATTTGAACCATTTGATGATCCCTACGATCGTAATTTCTTTCACAAGCGAGGATTGACCACGCAAAACAAGCCGGATCGTTTCTAGTTTCGACATTAATGCATTCCCTCTTGTTAGCTATATCTTTTGGGAGTTTGATGTAGCTGGACCCTTCATTTACCGGATCGTAGACATTGACATGTGTATGGATGTCCAGGTGTAGTATTTGGCTAAGTGCTTTACCTGACCATGTGACCTCCATCTCGGGAAACTGGGCCAGTATAGCACTCAGGGTGGATCAACGAAACCCTTCGGCGATTGACGTGTTCCACGCTATCTCGCCATTTTCCCCCCAAAGATAATTAAGAGTTGTCTCTTCAGCACCAGAATCAACTTTTAAAGGGTGCGATAATTCGATGCAGAGCACCGCACTGCATGTAATGGCGGGATACCGCGGATCATTGACTACCTGTTTCCACGACTGGAAGGTGCTCCCTCAGAAAACCAACAGGGTCGCGGTACGCTCCTGCCGGGTTCTCGATCCTCGTGAACGAGATTCGCCCCTCAAAAGCGTTTGTAATCACCGAGTGTTGTAACTGCAGTATGGTGTCACTGATCTAATGTCCTTCACTAAAAGGATGGATGAGAGAACTGCTACTAGCCACAGTATAATCTATATTAATACTAATCCACCCAGTTGATGATGGTGTTGGGGAGGGGAAAGTCGGTAGGCATCGAGGCACACATACCTTGCGTTTACGCCGATTCTGATGAGACTCATAAGATAATCATGATGATGACGGAGGAGGATGTTGTGGTGCTACTGGGTCAGAACGATGGGAACAGCCGGGCTTCCGTGATGGTTCCCAATGCTGCTGTAGACCCTGACCGTGTAACGTGAGGGGTGGTGCTTCGTTGCTCGTCCCACAGACGCCAGAGCGGCGGTGCCCGGACGGCGGCGGCGGCGGCGGCGGCGGCGGCGGTTGCTTACCGCGCAGCGATTAGCGGCGCGGTTATTGGCGATGCGTGCCTTACCAGGCACCGCTTTCGTGAGGAAGAAGGTTTATCCACCACCGGTATACGCGCTACACTGTGTTGAGGCTGCGGAAACGCGACCGCTATAGAAGAAGGGATAAAATAAATTTTAGTTAAGTACATTGCTTACCACAGCTGGCGCGGTGAAATGATGAATTCTGACGATCACAAGGTTATAAGCACAGTGAGTAATTACCTTTATCGCCGTGGCTCAAAGGCATTAACACTTCATCGGGTGACTCCACCACACACTCAAAAAAGTCATCATCATCATCAGCTATTAGGGCCAGATCAGAGCGCCTTTGTCTGACCCGCTCAGGTATGTCATCGTCCTCGTCTGAATCTGGGAATTGGTCTGTCTCGCCTGCAACAACAAACAAGATATATAAACCTATATGTTAGAGAAAAAAACTTCCTATACTACTACTACTACTACGACTACCACTAGTACTAGAGGCACGTACAGCCATAATCTTTTTTTTCATCTTCAAGTATGCTGCTCGGGCATCACATTATTTGCTGGAAGCTGTTCCTGCATCTGCTGATGAAAAGCCTCCAGGTGCCTGTCCAGCAAATCGAACTCCTCTTTTAGAGCTGTTCCTGTAACAGGACGAGACATAATTTTATTTATTCTGAATGTAGAGTTACACAGAAAGATCACACATGGTTAATTTTTTCCATACTTACGTTAGTGTTGTCGTTGGTTATCCACAGCTGGAGGTTGTTCCACGTAGCGTTGCTGCTGCTGAAGTGGATACTTCTTTTCAGCCCCCAGCTCTGCCTCCATCTCAGTTTGCATTTGCATCAACTACGGTAGAAGAAACAAAGTATGATATAAGAAAATTATGAATCGCTACTATACAATAACAAATTACAATGAAAATTATACCCACATGGCAATTCTGGCTGTGAACCCACCACAGGAGGCTGGGCGTCGACAGTCTGTCGCGGTCCAGCCCCCTCCTGTCTCTCCTCACACTCCAAGACAAAATCCTGGAGTTGAACTATAACAAGAAGACCGAATTAATTAGGCGAATTTAACATACACACGAAAATTTACTCTGAAAACAGAAATTATTTACTCACTTGGTAATCCTGTCTCCATAAATCTACGCCTCTTGCCGCTGAACTCTGAAGCGTTGCTGCAGCTACCTTTCTGCATCTTGCGGAGAGAAAAGAACAAGTGCACACACAGAGACGACTGAAAGCACAATAAGGCGGACAGCAGAGGACTGAGGACAATGGAGGTTGGTTGTGGGTTTATACACTCCTGGAAATTGAAATAAGAACACCGTGAATTCATTGTCCCAGGAAGGGGAAACTTTATTGACACATTCCTGGGGTCAGATACATCACATGATCACACTGACAGAACCACAGGCACATAGACACAGGCAACAGAGCATGCACAATGTCGGCACTAATACAGTGTATATCCACCTTTCGCAGCAATGCAGGCTGCTATTCTCCCATGGAGACGATCGTAGAGATGCTGGATGTAGTCCTGTGGAACGGCTTGCCATGCCATTTCCACCTGGCGCCTCAGTTGGACCAGCGTTCGTGCTGGACGTGCAGACCGCGTGAGACGACGCTTCATCCAGTCCCAAACATGCTCAATGGGGGACAGATCCGGAGATCTTGCTGGCCAGGGTAGTTGACTTACACCTTCTAGAGCACGTTGGGTGGCACGGGATACATGCGGACGTGCATTGTCCTGTTGGAACAGCAAGTTCCCTTGCCGGTCTAGGAATGGTAGAACGATGGGTTCGATGACTGTTTGGATGTACCGTGCACTATTCAGTGTCCCCTCGACGATCACCAGTGGTGTACGGCCAGTGTAGGAGATCGCTCCCCACACCATGATGCCGGGTGTTGGCCCTGTGTGCCTCGGTCGTATGCAGTCCTGATTGTGGCGCTCACCTGCACGGCGCCAAACACGCATACGACCATCATTGGCACCAAGGCAGAAGCGACTCTCATCGCTGAAGACGACACGTCTCCGTTCGTCCCTCCATTCATGCCTGTCGCGACACCACTGGAGGCGGGCTGCACGATGTTGGGGCGTGAGCGGAAGACGGCCTAACGGTGTGCGGGACCGTAGCCCAGCTTCATGGAGACGGTTGCGAATGGTCCTTACCGATACCCCAGGAGCAACAGTGTCCCTAATTTGCTGGGAAGTGGCGGTGCGGTCCCCTACGGCACTGCATAGGATCCTACGGTCTTGGCGTGCATCCGTGCGTCGCTGCGGTCCGGTCCCAGGTCGACGGGCACGTGCACCTTCCGCCGACCACTGGCGACAACATCGATGTACTGTGGAGACCTCACGCCCCACGTGTTGAGCAATTCGGCGGTACGTCCACCCGGCCTCCCGCATGCCCACTATACGCCCTCGCTCAAAGTCCGTCAACTGCACATACGGTTCACGTCCACGCTGTCGCGGCATGCTACCAGTGTTAAAGACTGCGATGGAGCTCCGTATGCCACGGCAAACTGGCTGACACTGACGGCGGCGGTGCACAAATGCTGCGCAGCTAGCGCCATTCGACGGCCAACACCGCGGGTCCTGGTGTGTCCGGTGTGCCGTGTGTGTGATCATTGCTTGTACAGCCCTCTCGCAGTGTCCGGAGCAAGTATGGTGGGTCTGACACACCGGTGTCAATGTGTTTTTTTTTTCCATTTCCAGGAGTGTATATAGACCGAGGCGACCAATGCGAGAGCTTCATTTGAATGTACAGCAAATAAGAAGCTTTTATGGGACGTCACAGTTTCTCTCTCTCCAAGTAACAAGAATGCTTTTATGATTAACGGTATTTTCGCAAGCGTGCACATACATAATGAAGGCTTTTAGTGGTGAGAAGTTTACCATTTCTGTGACTTATGCTGAAAGCAGGATTTTACGATTTCCGCGAAGGGTAACATGTGATACCTCGTTAGAACCATCAGGAAGAATGCAATCGGTGTTATTCTGGGCTACTTTCGTTAACAGGTCCTGTTAGGACCAGAATTTCCATGCAGACAAGCTGAGACATCAAGGAATCTCCTACAAAAGCGAAGCGCCCATTAACTATTTCCGCAACACTTTACAACTTCTGAGAGGTCAACTTGGCTCTTATACACATAGCCATGTGACATCACTATAACATTGAGAACCATTTAGATGCACCTGCTACGGTGAGTTGCTACACTGACATATCGCGCCGATGCATCAGCCACCCTGGGCAGGTAAACATGCATGCACGGCTACACATAGCTTGCATGTCCCATGAGGATCGCTAGGAACAATGCGCCCTGTGCTAATCTGGGAAGCATTGGAACAGATTTCTATAGTGTGACCTGTGACATCAGTATTCACAGGTAGAGAGGTATCGGACCAGCAACAGTAAATACACACGCCATGGCCCAGAGGGTGACTTGGCTCTTATTTACATAGACATGTGACATCCGTTTAACACTCAAAGAACTCTAACTGTATACCCAAAAATAGACTCGACTTTCACCTGCTGGCTGTAGGCGATGGTGGCCAGAGAGCAATGGCTCGCTTCCCTGCACTCGTCTGTCCGGCGGAGGCTCGCGGCAGTATCGCCATGTTCTCACATTGGAGCCTCCCATTGTGGTTGATGATAGTTTGAAAGCATTTTTTTACGTGCACTGAGTGTTTGTGCACGACATTATTTTCGGCTGCTTAAACGTTGTGACCGTGTTGGCAGAGCGTTATATATTCATTAATTTGGTGATTTACGAGTGGGTTGCTGGTCTGTAGGCTATGTACTGCATTATTTGGACAGTTTAGAATTAGTGGGCGTGTCTGCAGAGCGTTTTACATGCCTTATTTTGATAATTTACGAGTTCTTTTCGTGTTTGTACATCAGTGTACTGCATTATCTAGATAATTTGTGAGTAGTTGGCAGGTCTGAAGGCTGTGTACTGTGACCCCAAGCACGTCAGGGCGAGTGTTTTGTATCACTGTAATTAATGAACTATGTGAAATTCACCCCTAAATAATTTGTTCCAAAATAAATAAGGTACACTCCTTCTTGTCTCCAGCAGCCCATCACAGGCTGAGTCCTTTTCCCGCCATTTTTCCCTCGCCATATTGGATTATGTCACAGAAGGGATGTCAGTACCCTCTGGTGGCAGTACTAGGTCAGTTGGACTCTGGACCTCATGGTGAAGACAGTAGAAGGAGCTACTGCCCCAAATTGTTTAAATGAACACTGAAAATGAAGACTTATGTTCATCCTATCCAGCATGGGCTGAGTCCTTTCCCCACCAATTCCTAGGAAGGGGTGGCGGTCGAACGACTTAGATTAGTGGAGGTAGCCCAAGTGACCTATTTTACTGCCATTTTCTTAGGTTAGTGGAGCTAGCCCTGGTGTGTAGCATTGTCCAGCAGGTATTTGAACTTACCACCATTTTCTGAGGGAGGAGGAGGAGGAGGAGGAGGAGTTAGGTTAGTAGAGGTAGCCCAATTGATCTATCTTCCCACCAAAATTTGAACTTCCTGCCATGATGTCATTGCGATATTGCTATATCTACCGCCGCCATCTTGGATTCTCCATCTTGAATAAATTTGGCAACAGTGGAGAGTGGGGCCACACAGCCCTTTTCCCACTACTGTCGGTGTGCTAGATGTACTGGACATACAGCTGAAGTTATGGTCTGGGGTGCGACTTCGTACGAGGGAAGGAGCATTCTCATGGTTATCCCACACACGCTTAATGCAAATTTGTACATCAATACGGTGATCAGATCTGTTGTGCTGCCATTACTGAATAGCATTCCATGGGGTATTTTCCAGCAGGATAACACTCACTAACTCACCAACATACCATAATTTGAACCCAACACGCTCTAGAGGGTGTCGGCTCTTTGCCTTGGTCCAACCAATCACAAGATCTATCTCCAATCAAGCACGTATGGGGCATCATCCAATGACTACTTTAGTGTCATCTAGGTCACTTATCTTTTGGTGCTGCGATTTTTTTCCGTCAAAGTATGTACACGTACATCCATTACACCTGTACATCCTATAGTCAGAATATGTAAAGGAGAGAGAAAAGGGCTTAACATAGGTGTTTAATTTCCCTGCTCTTTTCTTAGATTAGAGCCAGCCATAGATATAGTATAGTACGAAGGTCTGTAGGACAAATTACTGTCGTAGAGAGTAACACCCTCAATTTATCTAGATTCATTATGTGTGTATTAGGTAGTAGACCCTATAGAAATTACACTGATAATAAGTTTCAGTTGTGTTTGCTCCAGAGGTAAGAGTCCAATAAGGAGCGATAATTTCACCACTGCTGTGGATATACTGTAATCAAGAACAAGGAACGAGTACCTTACGTTATGTGCCAACAGCATGGTCCACTGGTTTTACTCTCGGTCGATAGCCAAGCCCTATGTACATGTGCAGGAATCCTTGAAAACACTAGAGACGTGGCTCCTGGAATAAAAATTAAATCCGATGCAATCAAAAATCAAGTAACAGTCTTCCAGCACGGTCACCAGGGAAGCGTCAAAAGAGCCAATTCCCAAATAAACTAAAGTCACTCTATGCGAGGAAAACAACACCGCTGTACAGAGGCAAAATTCCTAGGTATCAAGCTAGAGGAATACATGTGCTCAAACATTCATACTAAGGAATCAACAGCCAGCCAAAGCCCGGAATAGACTCGACATAGTAAAACTACTGAGGAGGATAAATGGAGCCAACACAGAAACAATAATTATACAAGAATACATTACGCCACTTCTACATGATTATGCTGCCCCAGTATGGACTGCTAAAAATAAAAAGAAAAAAAAAACAGAAAAAATTACAGAAACGTACAGTTATAGCCAAAAACCAGTGCGACTAAGAACAAAAAAGTGTACAATGAAACAGCCGTTGTCCTCATCCTAAAAAAAAAAAGATTGGATTAACTGCAAAATATTCCAGGGAGGAAGAGAACTTTCAAATGTCTTTACAGAACTATTCCACGAGGTCACAATTTCCCAGCCTAAAAGTCTCCAAGCAGTGCATAAACAAGAAATGAGTCTATGAAGTATGATTCTGCTGTACAAGATGCAAGTTGTAACTCTAATTCGGCGCCAGCCGATGTGACTACTGTGACCTCTGTACGTTCACAACAGCCTACTACGTGCCGTTGATATGTCTGTGTGAACAGGCGTGTCACTCTCAACAAACAGTATGACGCACATGTAGACACTAATACCAAATTTCATATTTCATTTGGCCGTCGTACCAATAATCCTAACCTGAGCCAGTGGCCTGATCAGACCAACTAAATCACTGCAATATCTTCCAGAATGAATTTTTGCAGTACAGGTGAGTGTGCGTAGGTGAATGTGCATTGATATAAAACTTACAAGCAGATTAAAACAGCGTGCCGGTCAAGGACTCGAATCTCGGACCTTCGCCATTCGTGGGCAAGTGCTCTACAAACTGAGCTGCCCTAACATGACTCACCACCAGTTCTCACAGCATTACTTCGACTTCTACCTGATCTGGTACCTTCCAAACTTCACCGAAGTTCTCCAGTGCAACTTGCAGGTCTAGCACTCATTGCAGAAAGGATATTGCGGAAACATGGCTTAGACACAGCCAAAGGATTGTTTCCAGAACGAATTTTTCACTCTTCGGAGGAGCGTAAGTTGATATAAAAGATCCCACAGGTTAAAGCTGTATGCGGACCGAGACTCGAAACCGGAACCTTTGCCTTTCGCAGGTTAGCGCTCTCCGAACTGATCGGCCCAAATACGCCTAACGACACATCGTCACAGCTTTTCTCCGACCAGTACCTTATCTTATACCTTCCAACTGACAGGTAGTGAGTCGTGCTCGCGTAGTTCCGTTGAGAAAGCACTAACCCAGGAAAGGTAAATGTTCTGGGTTCCATTGACGGTCCCGCACGCAGTTTTTATCTGCCAGGGGCTATACCACTATCCTCTTCCCGGTGTAGACACTGCTCCATGACAAGTTTTTGCCTTGTCACTAGGGTGCTAACTCAGCTCGGAAATTTCGTCGGCGAACCTTGCTGTTCTTTCGGTGTCAAGGTAAATGCTGCCCGGTAGTTGAACTGCGAAGAAACATGAAACGCAATTGCCAGCTAAGCAGAGGAACGCAGCTTACATCCTATTTTATACAGTGAGAACAAACTGCGCCATACTTCTTGCACCTGACAGCTTACGTGCAGCGTAGCTCCAATTCTGCTGGTGACCGATGTTAGGTCGCTCGATGGCGACCAGTCTCGCTGCGCCTGACGTGAGGGATGACCTGTTCATACTGCAGCGCTAGAAGGAAGGCTAAAAAAAAAAAAATGGTTCAAATGGCTCTGAGCACTATGGGACTTAACATCTGAGGTCATCAGTCCCCTAGAACTTAGAACTACTTAAACCTAACTGACCTAAGGACATCACACACATCCATGCCCGAGACAGGATTCGAACCTGCGATCTTAGCGGTCGCGCGGTTCCTGACTTAGCGCCTAGAACCGCGCGGCCACTCCGGCCGACCAGGGAAGGCTAGCTGGTGGTGGAATTACGACCACGGCTGGCGCGGTCACGAAAACGAAAATGGTCATAATGACAACGTAGGACTTCTGCTTCATCTCATAGGAAATACAAAAGCAGAAATGACAAAGCAAATAGATACGTAGTTCACACAAGAAAGAAAGATAGCATAACACATGACACTGACTCCAGTTTTGGGAAAGTTTCCCTCAGTGCGTTGTGTGAAGGCCAGAGGTAAGCTAGTAAGAATATGGTACAATTAATAACAGGTGATAGTAGATAATAAATACAGAAACAACTCTTCAGGCTTTCCCGTCGACCCCTGATGGGGATGGGCGGGCTGTTTGAGGGCTTGCTTTTCAGCCATTTGCTGTACATTACACGTACATTCATTTATTTATTAGTTCAATATTTCTTGCAAGAGTGCATTTGATCATATTGAGTATACAAAAATATAGTATATATAAAGATGCAGAAATATAAAATAATACAATAATACAAAATAAAACACAATATAAGGTAGGTACAAGGATATTAAATAGGTACAAAAATATTACATAAAATGAGGTTAGAGGTTGAGGTTTAAGTATTAAATATTTAAGTCATGTTGTGATATAGTGTTTGTTTATAAATTATACAGTATTTTCCGTTATGATTATTCTCTTTATTTTCTTTGAATGCTTTAGTGTGTATGGAGGTTGTAGCATACGATAGTAGTACCATAGTTTTAGTATGTATGCTACTTTTAATGTTTAATTTGTTATTTCTATGCTACTTTTTAGATGTAGCTTAGGTCTACAGTTCTTGTGTATGTTTTGTGTGTGTGCGTGTGCGCGCAGGCGCGTGCGCGTTTGTGTGTATATTCTGGGGTCAGTTTCTGTGTCTTTGGGTTAGGTGTGGGGGAAGTTGGATGCCTTGTGTTAGTGGTTCCATGATGGGGGCGAGGTCTGGGTATTCTTGGCTGGTGTTTTGTGCTACTGTACGCGCTGGTTGGGTATACTTAAATTTTGGTCGTCTGTTCACTCGCGGTCTTGTCAAAATGTCTTCCATGGTTCAATGGTTCAAATGGCTCTGAGCACTATGGGACTCAACTGCTGAGGTCATTAGTCCCCTAGAACTTAGAACTAGTTAAACCTAACTAACCTAAGGACATCACAAACATCCATGCCCGAGGCAGGACTCGAACCTGCGACAGTAGCGGTCTTGCGGTTCCAGACTGCAGCGCCTTTAACCACACGGCCACTTCGGCCGGCGTCTTCCATGTCTGGGCGTTTAGTTAACATGTGTCTACCGTAGTTCGCTCTGAGTTTGGTCAGTCTGTTTTGTAGCGGCTCCACGCCTGTGATGTCATATACGTCGTCACTGGGCGTGAGCCTTGGCAGTCTACAGATGCTGCGTAAAAGTCGTCTTTCGGTCGAGTAAAGTTGTTCGGCTACCGCTTTGTGCAAGCCTCCTAAGGGGGCTGCTGCATATTCTATCACTGGTCTGATGTACGTCTTGTAGGTGTGGATCGCCGTGTGGTCGTCACATCCATGGAATCGTCCTTGTACTTGTCTGATTAGGCATTGTCTTTTCCTCGTCTTGTTTAGCAGGTAAGTGAGGTGTGTCTTCCAGTTTAAGTACTTGTCTAGGTACACTCCTAGGTACCTGGCAGTGTCGTTAAGTCTTAGTGGTGTGTCCCACAGCGTCAGTTGTATGTCATTTGTGTTTTGTTGTCGTTTTTTCGTCAGGTGTCTGTGTCTAAATAAAACCATTTGGGTTTTGGTTGGGTTTGGTCGGATTCTCCATGTCGTCATCCAGTTTTCTAATCTTTGTAGGTAGGTCTGTGTTTTTTGTTGTATGGTTGTCGTCTTCAAGTCTGTGCACCAGTAGGCGGTGTCGTCAGCATACAGTCCTACCGTTTCTTTGGGGGTTGTTGTCGTTGGTACGTCAGCCGTGTAAAGCGCGTACAGCAGCGGGGATAGGATACCCCCTTGTGGCACTCCTGCTTGGGGTGTGGATTCTTGGGAGTAGGCTCCGCCGACATGTACCTTGCACTTCCTGTTTGTGATGTACGTCCGTATTAGTCGTATAACCTTGGTCAGGAGGCCCAATTTGCTCAGTTTGTAGAGCAGTCCTGTATGCCAGAGCTTGTCGAAGGCACGCTCTATGTCTAAGAAGACTGCAAGCGTGCAGTGTCCTCTGTTGAAGCCTTGTGTTATTCCGTTGGTCAGTCTGATTAACGGGTCGTTAGTGGAGTGATTTTGTCGGAAGCCTGATTGTGTCAAAGGGAGAATGTCGTTGCGTTCTACATACGTTTTTATGCGGTCAGTTAGTATCCTTTCGTAAGTTTTCCCTATGACGTCGAGTAGAGATATTGGTCTGTAAGATCTTGGGTCAGTCCTTGGTTTGTCAGGTTTTGGTATCATTATTGTTTTGCTAGTCTTCCAAGTGGTGTGTAGCGTTTCATTTGTGAGACAATAGTTGTAGATGAGGTAGAGGATTGGGGTCAGGAGGTGGGCTGGGGCTTTCTGAAGGTGTATACGTCTTATGTCATTTTTTCCTGGAGCTGTGTTACGTCCTGAGTATATGGCGTTAATTATTTCTGCGTTAGTGATCTCTGCTGTCAGCGTGTTTTCATCTTCTGTTGCTGTCGTTGGGGTGTTTAGGATTACAGTCAGCTGTTGCTCGGCGTGTTGTCTGAAGTTGTCGTCAAATTTAGCGTCTTGTGGGAAGGAGTAAACTTGCTGCAGTACTTGTCGAAATGCGTCGGCTTGTTCTGCTTTGTCTGTTGTTGGTTCGTTATCCACTAGTAATGTAGTGTTTGTTGTCTGTCGTTGTCCCGTGAGCGTTTTAAAGCGTTGCCAGAATTTCCCCCCTTGCCTGTAGTTAAGTCTTCTGCATGTGTCGTCCCATTGTCTTTGTCGGTGTTCAGATATGATTCTTTTAATTCTGGCATTCAATCTATTCCATTGTCTTTTTAGGTCTGGGTTGTTGTCGCGTCTGATTTGTCTATAAAGTTGTTTTTTGTGTCGAATTAGGTTTAGGGCTTCCTGGGGTATGGCTTGTTTCCAATTTTCGACTACTACGGTGGGTATGGCTTCATGTATTGCTTGATGTATGGCAGTCTCTATTCTATCTGTGGCGTGTTGGAGGTCGTCGTCGTCTGTTATCGTCAGTGGTATTGATAGTTGTTCCGTGAGTACTTCTTTATATTTGTCCCAGTCCGCATTTGCGTATTTGCGGATTGTTCGTCTTGTAGGTATATGGTCTGGGGGCAGGGTGGCGCTGGTCGAAAAAAGGATTGGCAGGTGGTCGCTCGTTATCGAGGTGCCCACGACAGCATCTGACATTGTGTCGCTAATGTTGTGTCCATATAGTACGTGATCTGGTGTCGAGTGGCCTCGGTGTCCTATGAAAGTCGGTTGGTTAACTGGTAGCCGTTCCATCGGTTCTGTCGTCAGGAAGTCGAATAGACTTCGTCCGTTTCCGTTATCGGCTGTGTCCCCTCGCATATGGTGTCGTGCATTAAAGTCTCCTAGTATTATGTATCTATTGTAAGTCATCATGTGTCGTAGGAAGTGCAGTGGCAGGGGCGTTCCAAATGGGTTGTACAGGCATGCTATCGTAAGAGTGCGTCTGTTCTTGTCTCTTATCTGTACTATGACTGCTTCTACATTATTCAGTGGTGCCGGGAGAGGAATCTCCTTTGCTGCAATCGTGTTCTGCACGAGTATAGCTACTCCTCCTCTTCCGTCCTGCCTGTCTTTTCGGAATGTATTGAACCTGGAGATGTTAAAGGCGTGTGTGTCCTTTAGCCATGTTTCGGTGATGCCTGCAATATGGACACCTTCCTGTTGTATCGTGTGTGTTAGTAGTGGGCGTTTCGGTTTGACGCCTTGGGCGTTTACCGATAGGAGACGTAGTGTGTTGGCCATCGCGGAGGTGCCGGGGAGGGAGGGGGTTGGAGTTAGGGTGTGGGTGCCTGTTTAATTCGTGTCCTGTTGTGTGTGTTGCGGTGTGTGCTGGGGTGTGTGTTGTGGTGTGTGTCTGAAGCGTGTTTCAGGATGCCAGTGGTCACTTATTGTGATATGTATTTTGTTTCCTGTTTGCGTCACCTCAAAGTCTTTTTCTAGAATCTGTTTAGTGGCTTGTTTCAGTGACTTTTTGATGGCTTCCCTGCGATCCTGGAACAAGTCCAGCAGAGTTGCAGCAAGGACTCGCACCAGGTCTTCTTTCAGCACGAGCTCTTATTTGAGGTCGTCATTGTTTGGAAGTGGCGCTGGTTCGTCTATGATTTTTATTGGCGCGTGCGTTTCCTCACTTGTTGCCTCCTTGGGACGCATGGGACACCTGTACGAGAGCGCGGAGTGGTCACCCTTGCAGTTTGCGCACATCTCTTTCTCTTTTATGTTACAGCGAGAGAGATCATGCGGTCCACTGCATCTTGGGCACTTTGTTTCTCTAGTGCAGTTTGCTGTGGCATGCTCGAAGGTTAAGCACCTGCCACATTGTGCCGGTTGTGGGGGAGGGTCACGTGGGGGCTCTGCGTGTCTTACGGTGAAATCTATTTTTGCTCCCTCAGTCAGGAGTGTGTCAACAGTTTGTTGGCAATACGTAATTACCCTGAATTTCTGGGTAAACGCGTTGCGCTTCCTGTCCTTTATACGCCACGCTTTTACGACGTCGAAACCCTGTTGGCGAAGTTGTTCTGTCACAGTCTCGTCCGTTGTTCCGTGTGGGATTTGTTTTAAGATGACACTCATTGAGGTGTTCTTCCTGTGTCTCCCTATGGATCCTCGCGGTTCCCTTGTTTGTCTGGAGTTGACGGTGACCTCAGGGTACCCACATCTCCTAAGTTTGTACATGATTTCCCCCTCGGCGCCACCCATCTGACTCCAGATGTATGCCGCCGTCCCTTCGCGGTTCGTTTTAAAGTCTGTTATGCTCCTCAGAAAGTCTTGTTTTAAAAATTTCCTCATATCTGAGGCTAACGCAGGTTGCTTGGTGCCTCTGGGGAGGTTTTTAAGCTCGTACTTTGTAGGCCAAGGGTCGCTGATTTCTTGCCTGTCTCCCTGGGAGGATGTTTCGCTCGGTGTCCTGCTCCTGTTTGGTGATGGGGGGGGGGGGGGCTGGGGCTGGCTGGGGGGCTCGCTGCCATGTTGGCGTAGGTCGGTGGTGGGGGACGTCCATGGTCACTGTCGTTGCTCATGTTGCTGGGTCAGTGAGTGCCTTACTGTGAGTGGGGTCGTGCTTTGGGGTGCCGATTACACACTTAGTTGGCACCTTGCGTTGGCTACTGCCTCTGCCTGAAGGTATCCGTGTGCTAATACAGCCCTAATCGACACGTGCGCGGGTTTCGGGGCGGCGCCACCGGCCCTGGCACGGAGTGTTCCCTACTCTTGGGAGGAGGCAGAAGAATTCTGCCGCACGACACTATGTGTGGCACACGACAATTTTGCCGCTACCAAAGTTTGGTAGCTACACAACGACAAATTCTGCTTCCTCCGAAACAGCGACGCAGTGAATTGGCGCTGTGTGCAGGACGTCATCTACGTTCTTACGTTCAGCACAGGTGGTAGTGCCGAAGTCGACGGCTGGTCTCGGCGTGGTCGTCGGTGGGATCTTCTTCCTCCGATAGTCCACCTTCGCGGCTGCCTTAGCGCGTTCCGAAGATCTCGCACAGCCGTTCGCGCTCGGCTGCAGTGCTGCGAGGTGGGGTGGGGTAGCGGCTTACGACGTGCTGGGGTTCCGCTCTCCTCAGGCGCTCCTGTGGTACTGAAGCGGTGCACTGCGCTGCTGTCCGCTGGGCGGAGTGGTGGGGGCAGGGGGCAGCGGCGGGGCGACGGCGGGCTGCGCTGCACAGACGTCCTTCCTCTCCAGCGTCCCAAGTCGAGTTGTGGCAGCCGTAGCGCGCAGGTCACTGTAGCACTCGGCACTCTGCTGCTGCGGGAGAGTAAGCGAGAAGATCGTACTGCGCGCGGGTGGCAAATTGTCGTGCTGCTGTTCTAACGGCAAAAAAGCAAATTGTCAAACCCTAGCGCGCAGTATGGTAAAGATGAGCAGCGTGGGACGAGATGTCGCGAGAGGCGGCAACTCGGCGACAGAAGTAGTAGTTTCCCCCGCTCCCGCCCTGTACATCAAGTGCAGGGAGGTTGAGTGGATGGAACTCTATGATGAGATGGGGCAGAGCTGCGACAAGGAGGTCGTCGTTGAGTCCGTCGACGCCACCATCAAGCTCCAGGCCGCAAACTGGGACGACTACAGGGCCCTGAAGGCCCTTGTGGCCGCTCACACAGTTGACGCCCCGGAAAGAGGTGCGATGGGTCAAAAGACTCGTCGCAAAGAAGTCACCAAGGTGCTCCTGAGGGGACTGCCTTGGATCCTCACGGAGCGAGCGGTGAAAGAAGGACTGCACCGCCAAGGTTTTGTTGAGGCAACCGTCAGGTTGCACAACAAAACCAATAGGAAGAAAACGCCACTGTTTATTGTCGCCACACCAGCGGCGGACAACGGCGGGGACATTCTCGACATCCGGAAGCTCTTGGGCTTCCACGTGCAGCCGGAGACTCTCCCCCCCCCCCCCCCCCCCCACCTGGACACGAAGCCACAGTGCTTCAAGTGCCAGGAGGAAGGGCATGTGGCAAAGCACTGCCGCAACTCCGCCAGGTGCGTCAAGTGCGGACGTCACCATGACAGCCGCACCTGTACCAGCACCAAAGAAGTCCAACCGACGTGCGCCCGCTGCGGCGGTGAGCACGTTGCTAACTGCCGCGGATGCCAGGCCTTCAACGGCCGAAATCCCGCCACTGCACGGGAAACGGCGCCCCAGGCAAAGAGGCGACGCCGCAGGAGGAGGAGACGGCAACGTTCTGCAGCCGCTACGGGCAACGGAGGGACAGAGGCAACAGCGAGAGGAGGAGGCAACGCCGCGGGAACAACGGCGGCACCCGGAGGAGATTCGACGACGGCCACCGCTCACGTGCGGCCGCCTTCCCCCGCCGCCTGTGGCAAGGGCGGTGGAGGGTGGCGGCGGCGCGACGCAGCGAGTGGGAAGACGGCGACGACAGCTGGTCCCGACATCGAGTCGGCCCTCCAGGAGGCGGAAACACGATTCCGCATGGTTCTCCATGCAGAGATGGAGGCCGCCTGCCTCACTCCCCGTGAATCCATCCGCCGCAATGCCACCAAGGAGACGCAGGCGCTGCAGACGGACGAGCAGCACAAAGACGACGGGCCGGCAACAGAAACAGCACACCCCAGTCGTGCCCAAGCCACGCAAACGGCCTGGCCGAAGAAGATGACGATAAGTCGAGCCACACAGGCCACGTTAGAAGGCAAGGGAGAACGTCAGGACTCAAGCGTCCAAACCAAGGAGTTCGTCAATCACTGGGCCGCCCTTGTGGACAGCGAAATCCTGGACGTCACCAACCCAAACTTGGCCGACCGAGATGAACACCAAATGAGCTTCCTGCAAAGCAAGGAGCTCATAAGAAGAAAGGCGGAAGCCAGAGACGAGCAGTTCAGAAGAAAGCAAGAGGAGCAAGAGGTGGAGCGTGACAGAAGACGCGAAGCCGCACTTGCCCGCCGTGAACGCCAACGCCAACGCTGGCAACACGGCAAATAAAGAGAAGGCAAGTCATAACAAGCAGTTCTGGCCGGGTTTTGCAGGTTTTCCTTGGCCGCTAAGGTAAATACCGGAACTGTCCCCAACAAACTCCTGCAAATAAATTCCCAATTGGGAGAAGCCCCCCCCCCTTTTTTTTGCACCCCAGCGAGAGAAATAAAGAGTGCTACAGCAGAATAGACTTTACCCCTTGGCTGAAAAGAGCTAAACGTACGCTCTACAACAGCCCGCCCTTCTCCATCTGAGAAGGGAATGAAAAGTGCAAAAAAAAAAAAAAAAAAAAAAAAAAAAAACACTCGAGGAGCAGTCTCAGGTCGCACTTGATGAAGGTTACGAGCTACGTGACAGAAATATCGTGCAAGTACGACGCTGATATCCGGCAGAACACCCGACAACCCAAGATGTCAATACAGAAACAGATTTTCCAATGAAAGGAATTACCTAATGCAGACTAAGGCACGGAATACCAGTACATTCTCCACGTCCCCAAACTCTTCTTCTAAGAAAGCAATTAAATGTGGGTATGAGGAGATTTAATGACAAAACGCGTCTTCAGTCGTTAGTACAGTCAGATTTCAGGCAGCATGGGCCTACAGTTTAGGCCCTATGTGGGACGTGAAGGTTTGGGAGAAGTGCCGTTTTTGTCAAGTAAAACGGTTTACAACGTCGTTTCCCGTAAATCACAACAATTAAATACCCTGTAAATACAATGCAATCTCACAACTAAGACGCAACTAAGATAATATTCGGCATTCTATTGTCGTCTAGCATCAATAAGCCTGCGGCAGGAGAGGGTTTCGTCGCTTTTGTCAGCGTTCAGGAAAGCGAGCGTCCATACGCTGGGCAGAAACACAGGACTGATTTTCACAACCTTGCCTATTTGTGACCGGATGTTACAACCTTAGTGGGACACTAATTAGGTGTTTACAACCAACACTGGAGGTAACATCATACGTTTCCCTTCCACGCGAACCTCCAAATTTTTGTACAACAGGCTTTCACCACTCAACAAGTGGGGCCGCCACCGAAAACAAGTACTTGGCCTCTTGTCTAGCATTCGTAGAATCTTTCACGGTCTTTACTATACAATGTTTCCGTAAGTGAGCTATGAAGATCAGTGTGTGAATGTGTACACTGTGAAACACAACTAAATGATCATTTGTTAGAAAACATTTACCTGCCTCTCATTGCAACGTAGAATTTAGAAATTTGCCGGCCAGAGCGGCCGTGCGGTTCTAGGCGCTACAGCCTGGAACCGAGCGACCACTACTGTCGCAGGTTCGAATCTTGCCTCGGGCATGGATGTGTGTGATGTCCTTAGGTTGGTTAGGTTTAATTAGTTCTAAGTTCTGGGCGACTGATGACCTCAGAAGTTGTCGAATAGTGCTCAGAGCCATTTGAACCATTTGAATCAATTTAGAAATTTGGTTCTAAATTGTTTACAAGATTCCCCAGTAATGGTGCAAAGGTGTGGGGCCCGACGTCACCCTTGGGGTCGACGACGCTTCAGACAGTAAGGTAAGCACATGCGAAAAAAGAGGCCTTAAGTTGGAAGTTCATGAGACGTGTTATGTATGTTAATTATTTCATATTGACATCAAATTTCATCAAAATTCTGCCCAAAGCCATCGTGGAGGTAACACATGAATGCAAAGTCCTCACACCTTTCCTGCCCGCATTTTCCCCTTCTTTTGAAGACTCTCCGATGGAGGTCACAAAAGCAACGCCCACCATTGAGATCACATGGCTTTCTTATGGGTGGCCGGGAAAAACATTTCGGACATACCGCCGTTCAGAGTTGACACGAAAAGGTGGCACGTTGTCGCATAAAGTGCTTGAAGAAAACCACCCTGTACCCCGGGCTGTTCATGCCCACATTTTTCACGGTTGAAAATGACAGATCGTTGTGCGATGAGCAACAGGATGACGTTGTTGCCAATATTTGACGTTTCTGTCACCACTAGATGTATTAAACCTACTCTAAGGATTTTGTGGGGCTGCATGTCTACTGACGTGATCACATCCCTTTGGATGCAGCGCGACCACAATGTTTGTTACCTGTATATGATAGATCTGCTGGGGATTGTGCAATGCAGTTCGACGAATTTTGACCCGAAGAAGCAAAGGCTGCTTACACATTTCTAGCCCTCTGTTTCGCGCCTTCTTGTAGCGTGATCACGGAGATGCGACATTGACATATGCGTGAATAATACGGCAAAGTGTCCCTTTAAGACCACCCAGGTTTGCAACACCCTTGCTGCCATCTGTTAACCTACATTGAGAATTTAAAAAACTTACCTGTACAGAGACATCCTGTGAAGTAGCCCTAAGCGCCAGCAGGCAGGCAACTCATTGCCTACCCCCCTCCCTCCCCCCGATTACAGACGCCTGCTGGAAGGAAGCGTAGTCTGCCTATAGACGCTTAGAAGTATTTCACAGGATGTCTCTGTTCAGGCACATTTTTAATATTTTTCAGGGAAGGTGCGCAGGTGCCACCGAGAGTGTTGCCAAACTGGGATATTAGAGGGACCCTTTCGCGTTTTACTCACTCATATGTCAATGTTGCACCGCCCTGTGTTCAGGCCACGGGAGAGCGCGGACTGATGGGCTAATAAAGTGTAAGCATCCTTTGCTGTTTCGGATCACATTCAAATTTCGTCGAATACGGTCATCGAGGGTGACGCCCAAGGGTGTCACGCTTTTACATCCTTACAGAGGAACTTTGTAGTCATCTTTGAGCCAAACTTTTACGTGGCAGTGATAGACAGTTACGGGGTTTGGAAAACTGGTACTTTAATTGTATTATATAGTGTATTTCCCAAATTTCAAGCAAGAGGTGCCAATGATGAGGAAGCAGTAAGTAGGATGGCAACAGAAACTGGCGTTGAAAGTTTCGAATCCACCGTACATCGTTAACGGTGTAGCAGAGTCGGCGGCGTTAGGTAGTGTCGAACCCACTGGACAGTGGGAGAGCAGGCGCAGACTCGTCAGGATGGCCGATCCAACCTCCTCACCCCAGACGCGGGATTCGTCAATGGGAACCAGGAACAAATTTAGCAATGTTCATGTTACAGCCATATACGTGGAGTGTTCAAGAAATAATGCAACAGTTTTTCTACTCATTTTGGTTCAAGAAGTTGTAGCCTTTTTTTATTACACAACAATATTTCAGGTTCATGTCTAACAGGCAGGTTGGATGTCAAACGCATGTTCCTTGGTGGCTGTGCGCACTTATGACCCAGGACACTGCTGTGAAGAGCGCAGCGTAGCTTGGACCAGTGACTGCGCTGCAGATGTGCCTCACGATGGTGGTTCGGTGGTGTCACTGGCTGGCCCAGCAGCAGCCGTCGTTTACGAAGCGGGCGCTGACACCTCCCCTACATCGGGTTGGTGGCGTCTGGTGATTGCAGTCACTATGGAGACGGCAGCTAGCAGCGTGTCAGTTCGACCCTGGGGCTTACCATTCCTGGATAGTGGACGGTACGTGAAGCAGTCCCGTTACATGATGCTGATTAACGCTGTTGGATACACCAATGGGCTGTGACTGAGTGCCGATGTTTCTCCGAACCCTACAGCGATTGCCCGCAGAAGTGCAGCTGCCAAGTCGTTCCCATTTGCAGGTTGCAAGGCTGCTTTTTATACATGCTAACACCTCGTGTGTTAGCTTGTAGATGCTCCAGATGGCCGGCCGGAGTGACCGTGCGGTTCTAGGCACTACAGTCTGGAGCCGAGCGACCGCTACGGTCGCAGGTTCGAATGCTGCCTCGGGCTTGGATGTGTGTGATGTCCTTAGGCTAGCTAGGTTTAATTAGTTCTAAGTTCTAGGCGACTGATGACCTCCGAAGTTAAGTCGCATAGTGCTCAGAGCCATTTGAACCATTTTGCTCCAGATGTCGTTCAAATCCTCTGTCACAACTCTGAAGTGGTTTCTCAAATTCCGGTAACACCATTGTATGCTGCATAGTAGTCGTGCCACTATGTTGCGCCTGCCCACCCTGCTGGCAGCACGGAGTAACGGGGGAATGCGTGCCGGTCCCCGGCACGATTCCTCCCGGCGGATTAGTGTCGAGGTCCGGTGAGCCGGCCAGCATCTGGATGGTTTTTACGGCGGTGTTCCATTTACCTCGAAATGTAGGCTGGTTCCCCTTATTCCGCCTCAGTTACACTGCGTCGGCGATTGCTGCACAAACACCGTTTCCATGTACGCGTACACCATAATTCTACACTGGGGGCCGAACCGCACAATAACCCTGGGTTCGGTGTGTGGCGGTGGACTGGTGTGGCCTGTTGTGGGGTCGTGAACCACTGAGGGCTACGGCGGGACGAAGCCCCTCCGTCGTTTCTAGGTCCCCAGTTTAATACATACATACATAGATGTTGCGCTTGATGGATGGTGTAATGATGAAGCAGAGGCTTGCAACAATCATACTTGCGTTTTCATAATTTTTTGAGCTTACAACGATCGACGCGAGCTAAGCGGTCATCAGACGGTATTTGCAGATACAGTTGCATTTCCCCTCTCTTTGGAGAAGTCAGCTCCTGAGTACATACTGCTGTGGGAGTGACACGTTTGTTTCTCATGCTGCTCATACTGGGCACAATTCCTAAATCGTTTACATACATTATAAACAGCAGAAGACCTGTAACACTTTCTTGGGGAACGTCAAATATCATTTTGCTGAAGAGCAATTCGGGGATGCGATTGCATCTTTCAACACCATCGAGCTCCTGTTCATAATGAACGGCCTGTGGCGGAGTGGTTGCACGACAATAACATCCCTGTAATGGACTGGGCTGCACAGAGTCCTGACCTGAATCGTATAGAATACCTTTGGGATGTTTTGGAACGCCGATTTGGTGCCTTGGCTCACGGACCGACATCGATACCTCCCCTCAGTGCAGCACTCCGTGAGGAATGGGCTGCCATTTCCAAAACGTTCCAGCACGTGATTGAACGTATGCCTGCGAGAGTGGAAGCTGTCATCAAGGCTAAGGGTGGGCCAACACCATAATGAATTCCAGCATTACCGATGGAGGGCGCCACGAACTTGTAAGTCATTTCCAGCCAGGTGTCCAGATATATTTGAAAACATAGTGTAGCACAGATTGCAGTGTCGTCGAATGTCGAGTGCGGCACAAGAGGTATCGACCACCGTAGAGATACTGCACAGAAAAGCGGCATCACGAGGCCCCAATGAGATGCTAGCAAGAAATCGAGCCTCCCGTAGTTCCGAGGCTCACCACCGCGCCTCTGCCCTGAAATAGCGTTGCCAGAGGCCAGGAGTGCAGATTTCTTCGAGATCGGATACTGCCCACTTGCTGCAAGTTTCTGTCGCAGTGACGTCTTTGTGCTGCCTACTCGCCGTGACACAGCCCATGTCAACCGTTGGGGAGTGAAGTGACTTCTGTCTCATGTGAAATGTGCCTACCAGCAAACGCCATCAAAACTGTGTCACCAAGTACCTACGAACTCGTGTTTTCTAGTGTCTGTAGTGCAGCCACAGTACGGCCATTCTGAACCTTTACCAATTCGGCGCTCAGTAATCGGGGCTTATTTAGTGTGTTCTGAACCACAAGTCCATGTGTTCAGTTTCATATCATAGCTACAACCGACCTGGAGAACAAAGATAAGTTTTGTTCCAGTTAATACAGTATTTCTTATTCAGAGTGTGCTAATTAGCAGTATTATTACTAGCCACCTTAGTGTCCAAGAAGTCTGTCATGAGACAGATCACACCAGTATGCAAGAAACGATATAGGAGTATTCTCCTGAATTAGTTTCATATCACAGATGTCTATTTCTAATGGATTGTGGAACATATACTACAATATGTTCTAATATTATGAATTTCCTCGAAGAAAACGATCTATTGACCCACAGTTAACAAGGATTCGGATATTATAATCCTTGTGGGACACAAGACGCAAGCTAATCAGCGCTGTCGACAGCGGATGTCAATATGATTTCATATTTTAAGATTTTCACAAGGCTTTTGACATCGTTCCTCACAAGTGGCCCCTAATCAACCTATGTGCCTATGGACTATCGTCTCAGTTGTGCGAATAGATTCGTAATTTCCTGTCAAAAGGGTAAGGGTTACAGTTCGTACTAATTGACGGAAATTCACCTAGAAGAACGAAAATGATATTTGACGTTCCCCAAGGAACTGTTACAGGTCCTCTGCTGTTTATAGTGTATGTAAACGATTTAGGAGACAATCTGAGCTGCCTTCTTAGACTGATTGCAGATGATGCTGTCATTTAGTATCTAGTAATGTCATTGGAAGATAAAAAACAATTGAAAAATGATTTTTACAAGATGGCAGAATGTTGGGAAAAGTGGAAATTGACTCCAAATAACAAAAAATTGCACTAAAAGGAATCTATTGCATTTTGGTTACACCATTAATGAAACAACTCTGAACGCTGTCAATTAAACTAAACACATGGGGATTACAATTACGAACAGCTTGAATTGGAAGATAATGTTGTAGATAAGACCTCGTGATGACTGGGTGTTGTGTGATGTCCTTAGGTTAGTTAGGTTTAAGTAGTTCTAGGTTCTAGGGGACTGATGACCATAGAAGTTAAGTCCCATAGTGCTCAGAGTCATTTGAACCATTTTGTAGATGAACAGAAGGCTGCATTTTACTGGCAGAACACTGAGCAGATGCAACAACTCCAAAAATGTGACTGCCTAAATTATGTCTGTCCATCCTCTTCTGGAGTATTTCTATGTGGTATGGGATCTATACCAGAGAGGATTGACGGGGAGCGCTGAAACATTTTAAAGAAAGGCTGCACGTTTTTTATTATCGCGAAGTAGGGGAGACAGTGTCATGGATATGATAAGAAACTTGTGTGGGAATCATTAAAACAAAAAAAAGGCATTTCTCATTGCGGTAAGATTTTTCCACGAAATTTCGTTTACTAACTTTGTGCCCTGAAAGCGAAATTGTTGTGTTGATGCCAGCTTACATAGCGAGAAATGATCATTATAATACAGTAAGAGAAATGAGAGCTTGTATGGAAAGATTAAAGTGTTCGTTTTTCCCACGTGCTGTTCAAAAGTGGAAAGGTTCACAATTATTTTACTCCTGTCTTGTGTAAGTGCCTGAATGGCCACATTACCTTACGAACATGGGAGCAAATGTCCTATATTAATTTTCTAATCCCAGGAAGAAACGCAGTTCCTTCTCTTTGCATGGTGTTAGGTAATTCTGTACAACCTCTACTGCTCTGCGATCTTCGCAGGCTCCTTCCTGGCTAATCACATTCACCAAACATCAAACCCTCTGTAAGACAAAACGGCATTTCTCCAGAATCAGTGCTAGATACACAGTGCACAATTGTTTATACACTTCTTTCAATCACACAACATGTTCCTACAGGTCTACAGGTCTTTCGAAAACATGATACTTTTTCCAAATAAATAATAAATATTTTTGAATTTAACACTCACAATACTGCAACTGACAAACACTGAACTGTGTCTGGTGCATCCTTTAACCCAAACGGTATACACAAATACACTCCTGGAAATTGAAATAAGAACACCGTGAATTCATTGTCCCAGGAAGGGGAAACTTTATTGACACATTCCTGGGGTCAGATACATCACATGATCACACTGACAGAACCACAGGCACATAGACACAGGCAACAGAGCATGCACAATGTCGGCACTAGTACAGTGTATATCCACCTTTCGCAGCAATGCAGGCTGCTATTCTCCCATGGAGACGATCGTAGAGATGCTGGATGTAGTCCTGTGGAACGGCTTGCCATGCCATTTCCACCTGGCGCCTCAGTTGGACCAGCGTTCGTGCTGGACGTGCAGACCGCGTGAGACGACGCTTCATCCAGTCCCAAACATGCTCAATGGGGGACAGATCCGGAGATCTTGCTGGCCAGGGTAGTTGACTTACACCTTCTAGAGCACGTTGGGTGGCGCGGGATACATGCGGACGTGCATTGTCCTGTTGGAACAGCAAGTTCCCTTGCCGGTCTAGGAATGGTAGAACGATGGGTTCGATGACGGTTTGGATGTACCGTGCACTATTCAGTGTCCCCTCGACGATCACCAGTGGTGTACGGCCAGTGTAGGAGATCGCTCCCCACACCATGATGCCGGGTGTTGGCCCTGTGTGCCTCGGTCGTATGCAGTCCTGATTGTGGCGCTCACCTGCACGGCGCCAAACACGCATACGACCATCATTGGCACCAAGGCAGAAGCGACTCTCATCGCTGAAGACTACACGTCTCCATTCGTCCCTCCATTCACGCCTGTCGCGACACCACTGCAGGCGGGCTGCACGATGTTGGGGCGTGAGCGGAAGACGGCCTAACGGTGTGCGGGACCGTAGCCCAGCTTCATGGAGACGGTTGCGAATGGTCCTCGCCGATACCCCAGGAGCAACAGTGTCCCTAATTTGCTGGGAAGTGGCGGTGCGGTCCCCTACGGCACTGCGTAGGATCCTACGGTCTTGGCGTGCATCCGTGCGTCGCTGCGGTCCGGTCCCAGGTCGACGGACACGTGCACCTTCCGCCGACCACTAGCGACAACATCGATGTACTGTGGAGACCTGACGCCCCACGTGTTGAGCAATTCGGCGGTACGTCCACCCGGCCTCCCGCATGCCCACTATACGCCCTCGCTCAAAGTCCGTCAACTGCACATACGGTTCACGTCCACGCTGTCGCGGCATGCTACCAGTGTTAAAGACTGCGATGGAGCTCCGTATGCCACGGCAAACTGGCTGACACTGACGGCGGCGGTGCACAAATGCTGCGCAGCTAGCGCCATTCGACGGCCAACACCGCGGGTCCTGGTGTGTCCGCTGTGCCGTGCGTGTGATCATTGCTTGTACAGCCCTCTCGCAGTGTCCGGAGCAAGTATGGTGGGTCTGACACACCGGTGTCAATGTGTTCTTTTTTCCATTTCCAGGAGTGTATTAGTGGTGTCCTGACAGATTCTTAAACGCATTTCCGATGGTTCTTCCAGTGCTACTTCCAACTGATGGTAGCACCATGATGATCAATTGCCAGCATTGTTTCATCAGTCCAATTTTTACACAACGTTTGTGATAGTAGAGGCATCTACAAATTTTCCTTTATCTAGCTATCTGTAATCACAGGAAAGTCGATGGGCTTTCATTTTGATAGATCTCTTTTTTGGTACTAAAAAATGTTTCAAATGGCTCTGAGCACTATGGGACTTAACTTCTCAGGCCATCAGTCCCCTAGAACTACTTAAACCTAACTAACCTAAGGACATCACAAACATCCATGCCCTACGCAGGATTCGAACCTGCGATCGTAGCGGTCGCCGGTTCCAGACTGAAGCGCCTAGAACCGCTCGGCCACTCCGGCCGGCTTTTGGTACTACCAGTGCTCCCCATGGGATAGTAATTTCTTCGAAAATCCAGTGCAGTAGCTGCTGGTTCATACATCACAGGCTGGAGGTGGTGAGGTACGCGGAAAGGTTGCCAATATACAAACAATTCATCACCAGGTGGAATCCATTGCTGTGCTACTGAAGTCACTGGTAAAGCGTCAGGCGCATTAAACAAGTCTTCATATTCTGTCAGCAACTGGGTGGTTTCACTAGCTGATACAGCAGTGGCTGGTAGAAAGCCAGTGTCATCCTAGGGGAGATAGCCAACTCCCAGTATTGGGATTTTAGCATCCAGTTAGTCACTGAATGACTAGATCCACAGCATTATGGTTTATCGTGCAACTGATCCATCGAACATGAAACTAACAAAACTCCATGTGATTTTCGCCAGCCCCCCTAAATGAGCTACTTTTCCTCGTAATGTGGTGAAACTAGCGACTTGCTTCAGCTTAGTGACCAAATATCCTCTGTCAAAATATTATAGTGAAGTCTATGTTCACAGTTCTAAAATTACCCAGTCCATCGAGCCCTACCCGGTTTCCATCGAAATCCTATATGAATATCAGATTCCGGCTCACAAAGCACTGTGCTTTGTCGAACTCCTCATTTTGCACTAGTGGCTCTATAACACTTTACTTGCTCACACGCTGCGCGGCCCCTCCCGCCGGAAGTTCGAGTCCTCCCTCGGGCATGGGCGTGTGTATTGTTCTTAGCATAAGTTAGTTGAAGTAGAGTGTGAGAGGTGGCATGAGCCCCCTCTCATATTTCTATCTTACGATTCTCCTCTCTAGTTGCATGCGGTGGAGGGTTGCTTTTCCTTAACACGCGTACTTCCCACGCAGCGTCTCTCGTCACCCGGGTGGGCCGGTGACAGGCGGGCTCTGTGGAACAGGAGAGAGTTAAGCCGACGTGTGTGAGGCAGTCGAGTGAATGCTTTTCAGACGCCGACATTGTCAAGAGACACGCCCGCTGGGGTGTGAAGTAGCGGCTGGGCTAGAGGTTCCGTTACTTCAGAGAAACCTTGCGAAAACACTTTCTGGCGGGCTACCAGCGAGGCGTGGGAATGACTTGTGTACCCACGCAGTTGTGGCGGGAAAATTCCCGCACTTTCTGCAAAATCAGCACAGAAATTGGCGCCAAGAATCTCCATTGGTGGAATGGTAGTGCTCCGGCAATGGAGTGGAATTTCCGCCGGTTTTCGAGTTGCTGATTGGAACGTAACCACGGCCACTGTCGTGGGGGCGGGAATGTTCGGTGTTCGGCCTGTGCGGGTGCTCTGGGTAGTCGGCAGTCGCCTTTCGGTCGAGGACGTCGAAGCAGCCAGCCCTCGCCTGCGGTACGCCAGATCGTGTTCTGGGAGATAAGAAGACTGTTGGTAATGTACGTCCGCAGCACCGGCAGATAGGGATTTTTCCTAGGTGATAATCAGAGCTCAGCAGAGCGCGCCTGTTCATCCTTTTCTAACTGTGTTCAGTTTCGAGTAACAGCAATTACTATTGGGTTAGCTGTGTGTCTCTCTTGAGATTTGAGTGGAAAGGAATTGGCTCCACATACCACTTCGTCTTAAACCTCAGGATCTAAGTTAGGGACAACTTCACCTTTATAGTGTTTGTATGAATCTCCAATTTTAGCCAATTTGATGATTTATAAATTTCCTGTGTTTCTTTTACTATTCTGTGTTTAAGCTTAATAAATCATATTGTTATTTTGAACAGAACTTTCATTCTGTTAATCGATAGAGCAACCCTATCATTCCTCACTATGCTAATGAAACCTTTGTTTATTTAACTTATGTATCAAATTAAATTATTGCAGGTGCCAAACTCTCTTCTACTCCACTAGCAGGGTTGATTAGAGTCAGTTCGCGTATTTTGTTTTATCCTTGTGCAACAGCAAAAGTCGGAGTTAGAATAGGGGGGGCTTAGAGCATGATTTACACATGTGGATTCTAGTAGAATTTAGTGATAAATACACTACTAGCCCCGGCACCTCGCATAATATGGCGACCCTTGGCCTCGGATCTTTCCTGTGAATCTCTGATAAACAAACAGGATTCTTAGTAGGAACATTCAATTTTTTTTCTCTCTATTTTTTTTAATGATTAATACCCAAGTTTTTTTTGTTTTGGTAGTTCCGCGTTTAGTTTTAAGTAGCGGCGCATGACTACAGTTTTTGTTTTCAGTGTATATATTTTTTGTTCATTGTTTTTTTTGTGTTTCGCTGATGTGGTGTCTGTACCGCATCGCACTTTGTCGGATTTGTGTGTGGTTTCTGTACCACATCATATTGTGTTTGTGATTACAGCGTTGGAACAGCGTTGTTGAAATTTTATGTTTATGTGTAAAAAATATATGGAGTAGATTAATTTTATTGTGCATTTTAGATGAATTTGTTTTTATGAATGATAACGAGAAGTAAGGCACGACTATTATCGGGCGAAGCTAAAACAAAAGAGGATAGCATAATGGATAAGGGGCAGTTTACTGACGGGAATAGGTTCGGAGATGAGATGGGCACATTTTTAGCAGGACAGGACGCCAGGGGCATTGATGAGGAAGGTGATTTGGACGCGATCTCAGAGCAGCGTTGCGGCCGTGATTATGATAGTGAAGTAGAGGATGAAACAGAGACAGGCACACAGGTCGAGACGGTAGCAGAAGTTTATAGTCAAACGAACGAGTGCAGACAGAGGCCAGCTCGGTCACGTCAGAGCTCTAGCGCCCAGGTGTCCAGAGTTACATCGCCCATGTTTGAAGAGGATCAAGAAGATGACGTAAACCCAATACTGAGCTTCCTACGATCAATGAAAGAAGAAGCTGACGAACAGCGTAAGAAGCAGGAAGAAGCTGACAAACAACGTAAGAAGGAGAAGGAAGAAGCTGACGAACAGCGGAAGAGGGACACTGAGGCAATAATCTCGCATATAGGGGCAATTCGTGGGGAATTATTAACAATAAAGAAAGAATGTGGAGAAGCAAAACAAATGTCAATGGTAGCACAAAAAGTAGCAGGCCTTGCCAAAACTGCAGCAACAGGGGCAATGAAAGTCGCGGAAGCAACTTCTAAACTCGCAGGGCGCTTGCGACGTACAACACAATCCCACTCAAAATCCCTAGCATTCTTAAAAACTCAAGGTAATATCGCGGTTGCGAACTCCACGAAACGAATGGAAGAAGTAGAGAGTCGGATAGCAAAACTAGAGCAAAACGGGCACACGAGCACTGGGCGTTCGGATACCCACGATGGAGTACACAGAATTGTGTCTCCGAGGAAAAGCCCGCCGTGCTCTAGCCCAGTGACAGAGTGCGGAACTAACAATGCACACGCAGAAACAGCAAGTAATAGCTCCAATAATTATAGCCCACTTAGGAGAGTGAATTCTGAGTGCCACTTCCACTGTGATACAGAGGTTGCACATCACAGTTATCAGCAAGATAGAACAGGACACTCAGCAGACGTGCAAGTATCGGAAACGAGTGACAACACCAGTGCGAGGATCAGACAGGATTTTGATCACAATCACTTCCTGTCGATACTGAAATTCCAGAAGTTCAAAGAAAATGGAGGGTCGATGCATCCGAAGAGCTGGGTGATGCAGTTTACAAATTCATTACCGGCATCATGGCCAACCCAGGCAAAATTAGAATTCATGTGTGGACACATCGAAGGCCAAGCCGCGGAAAAGATGCGGGGTGTGGCAGTGACGTGTCGGACTTATCAGGAATTTGTTGGTGCATTCCTGCGGACCTACTGGTCAAAGGAAACGCAAGATAGGATTAAAGAGGAAATAATATTTTGTCCTGAACTGGAAGTGTCCGGGCATAGGAGCGCAACCAAATTTCTTGATGATTTACTCAAGAAGAATCAATTTTTAGATAGTCCATATAGTAACGGAGAAATCATTAAATTTTGCTTTTCCAAATTGCCAGTTAGGTACCAACAGACACTTGTCGGCAAGTGTGGAGCTGACATAGAAGCATTCAAGATTCTATTGCGCGAACTCGAAGTAGTCTTTGATAAACAAGACGCAAAGGACAGGAAGAAGGGGCAAAGTAACAAATACCACCGGCCAGGAACAGAAGACGACAGCAGATTGCATAATCGCACTGGTCAGTTAGGAAACCAGGGTTACGGAAGTCAAGGTTACGCTATTCAAGGTTATGGAAACCAAAGACACGGAAACCAGAACGTCAGGGAGCAGGGTCAATCTAGACAAGGAATCTGGGATAGAAGGAATAACGAACGGCAAAGCGACCGTAATTGGAGAGAGCGAAACCAAGGACAACGGTGGAACCAGGAGATTGAAACCAGACCCGCAAATCCTAATGCACGTCAGAGGAGGGGGAGCCTAACTAGGGATTGACGCCAGACTAGTGCGAACACAGGCCGCCGGAATTTCGCACGTAATCTCGGACCTGGCCAACTACGGATGATACATTACGAAGATTTAGCAGAAATCCTGCTCGAGGAACATAAAGCAACTCCTCGACATGATCGGCAGCCTCTTATCACAGTAGCAATAGCTGAAAAGAGTCTGAATGCGATAATAGATAGTGGAAGCTACATAACAGCAATATCTGAGGCAGCATACAAGAGGTGCTCTCAGGAGATGGACTGGCCTGTCCTATCGGTTAAGAAAACCAAAATAAAAGGGGCATTAGCGGGTAAATGTACGGAGGTCACCCAACAAACAAGACTGGAATTCTCCTGCCAAGGACACAAAATAGAGTCTAACTTCTGGATCGTGCCAAATCTGGCGATCGACATGATAATAGGAACGGACTTCCTAAATGAAAATGAAGCGATAGTTGATCTAGGACGAGGTGAAGTGGTTTTGAGGAAAGGGAATCCCGTCCACATTAAGTTCGACGATCAGCTGATCCCAGCTCAACTACCGTCTAACTGTGTTCGGATAAACTATGCGTGTCTGAAAGACAGAAAGGAAGAACAGGACGACGTTGCGGATAGGGGAGAGGACACGGATGAGAATGAAGTCGGAATAATGGGAGAAATAAAGGAGAAAATAGGAGAAAAAGTGGAAGCAATAAAGAATATAAGGGGCGAACACCGCAAAGAACTTCATAAATTACTAGTAGAACATGCGGAGGTCTTCCTTCCCAAGACAGGATCAATAAAGAACTTCCAATATGAATTTCGTGTACGTCCGCACAACCAGTTTCGTGTGCCACCCTATCCAATCCCCTTGGCATATCGACAGAAAGTAGCAGCTGAAATTACGCGAATGCTGAGTGAAGGAATAATAGAACCTACGGCTTCAGCCTATAATAACCCGTTAAGAGTAGTCGAGAAGGCAGATGGTAGTATTCGTTTAGTCTTGGACTCGCGACAAATTAATACCATAATAGAACCCGAAACAGACAGACCGGAACGATTAGAGGAACTCTTACAAAACTTCCATGGAATATCAATCTTCTCATCAGTTGATCTAAAATCGAGTTTCTGGCAGATCGAGCTCCATCCAAATTGCAGACAGTACACAGCCTTTTTAGCATTTGGAAGATGTTACCGGTTTCGTCGTCTACCATTTGGTTTGAACGTTTCATCTGCCGCATTCATTCGGGGGCTGGACGGCATACTAAGCGATAATTTGAAACGTCATGTCACCAGCTATGTGGACGATTTGCTGATCGCGGAGAAATCTTGGGGAGAGCACAATGCGGTCCTCGGTGAACTCCTAGCGACATTCAAGGAATATGGTGTGACTATCAATATCGAAAAATCGAATTTTGGGACGTCCTCTGTGAAATTTCTAGGACATATCATCACGGGTGAGGGCATTGCGCCAAATCCCGAAAAGATCGAAGCGATTGAAAAGTTTCCCATTCCTACGACAAAGAAGCAGTTAAGGGGGTTCTTGGGGATCATAAATTTTTACAACCGCTTTATACATGTCAAAACTCAGAGCAGTCCTCGGTTGCATCAACTTACAGGAAAGAAGATTCCTTGGGAATGGGATGAGGCGGCCGAATCCGAATGGAAAACATTAAAATTCGCATTATTACAAGCACCCATCCTATCACACCCTAATTTAGCTGAAGAGCTTTGCATAGTAACGGACAGTTCATACTCCGGTCTGGGTGTCATGGTGTTCCAAGACTATGTACATGAAGGAAACAGGGTGTGGAAGACAATTGCGTTTGCTAGCAGAGTACTAGCCACGAGTGAGAGGAATTACTCAGTAACCGAGTTAGAGGCGCTGGCTATTGTATGGGCGTTTGAAAAATTCAGATACCTTCTGTTTGGTCGCAAGACGAGGGTCTACACAGACCACAAGGCACTCGAGTTCTTGATGACTGCAAAGCTTAATCACAGGCGGCTCATTAGGTGGGCATCGTATCTACAGCAGTACAATTTTTCGATAGAATATATCCCCGGCAGTCAGAACATCATTGCAGACGCCTTATCACGGTCACCGATCGGATTTGAGCACAACATGGAAGAAGATCTGGAGGAAAATCACTACTGCCTTTACTATATGCAGAAAGTAGCCTTTGAAAATTTTATTACCTGTAGTATGCAGGACATCAAGGAGGAGCAAGACAAGGACCCTGCCCTAGTGTTATTGAAACAGAAATGGATAGACAGAAGACACGCCACCATCAGGCAGTTCTACCTCTTGCGGAAAGGCATAATTTTCCACCGAAATTATACCAATGACACTGAATGGGGGGTATGCATCCCTGAACACCTAATAAACAAGGTTATATGGCATACTCACCTCAGCTATGGACACTTCGGACCACGCAAGTGCAATCTCAAGCTAAGGACCATGTGTTACTTTCGAAACATGGAGCGTCGAATTCGGAGGGTACTGTCGGTGTGTAAAGACTGCCAAAAGGCTAAGCACACTACTGTGAGCATGCAGGCACCATTATACCCAATCGTACCGACCAAATTAAGACAATTAGCAGCAACAGATTTGATGGGACCTTTGCCAAGAACAAGAAGAGGATATACTTACGTATTAGTGTTTGTTGAACTAACGTCCAAATACGTTACCTTTACGCCACTGAAGAGGGCGACAGGACGAACTGTATCACGAGCCCTCATCCGGGATTTCCTACCACAGGTTGGTCATGTGAGTAGAATCATTTCTGATAACGGGCCACAGTTTAAGTCAAAAACATGGAAGGAGATGTTGCGTCGATGTAAAATTGATCCCATTTTTATATCTTCACACCATCCGAGCTCGAATGCTGCAGAACGGGTTATCAAAGAACTCGGAAACTTGTGCCGGTTGTACTGTAACAAACAGCACACGACATGGGACGTTTTCCTTAAAGACTTCCAGGAGGTGATCAATGAGGCACCCCATGGGATAACAAAATTGGCACCCATTACAGTACTGAAAAACCGGATTCCTAAGGACTTGATAACCAAGGTCGTAAACTTCCCACCAAGGGCGCGAACGCAGCACCAAGCCATAGTGGATTTGGCTCTCAAGAGGATACGGGCTGCAGCAGAGGTCAGGAAGAGACGTGCCGACAGGGGAGCTCGTCTACGACACTTCCAAATTGGACAAAAGGTGCTCGTTAAGTCTTTCCGACTTTCGAACAAACAAAAAATGAAATGCCAAAAATTCTATTCTGTTTACAACGGCCCGTACCGTATAAGGAGAGCAGCTCACCACAATGCTTATGAATTGGAGACGCTGAAAGGAAAGAAGTCCATAGGACTCCACCACATATCTCACATAAAGGAGTTCGTAGAATAGTAGTAGTGTAAGAAATGTACATAGTAGAATAGGCAAATATATGAACCTTTGTTCGGGGAACAATAATCGTTACATTAATAGATTAAGATTGCTAAAGTATTAACACGCTGCGTTGTCTTGCATAAGAATTTACTGCTGCTATCCTCTTTTTGTTTATGTTTGCGATCTCCAATGTCGATGGAGTAGGAGACACTACCTTTTCATGAGCAATGTTTTTGTCCTTTCCTATCTGGTGTCCATGTTAAGGGATAAGGATGAGTGACGAGACGTCGCACAAACGGGCGCATACAAGAACGTGCTCTTAGAAGCGTTCTGAGAGGTCGTGATACGCTCCATAGCGGCCACAACCAGTTCGTGAGACGTTCATACCAATGCTTGCAGGCACGCGTCAGTGCACTGCACGATTGTGGTATATTGCGCGATTTCGAGGGTGAATATGGGCAGTATAGTTTTTGCAGAGCTGCGCCGGTATCGTTGTCTTGCAAGTCGGGGTGAACCTGTGAGCATTTGACTCTAATGGTGCCCTAGACGAGAGAAATGAGGGCATAAAAGCCTACCATGCTAATGTGCTGGTTGGGGATTTAGCGTGCTGCTCGTTTTTGTCACAGATGAATCACCAAGGAATTGTACTTGGATATTCGTGACATACTGTGTAGCTGGCGTGTGTTGGGTGTCTGAATCCTCAACAGGAACCAGTCCTGGCTTGGTCATATTACATTGCTTCTGGAAAGGTGTACTTCGATCGCGAAAACCGCTTCACATAGAGAAGGAAGTTGCAACTATAAATTTATGGTCGTGTATAGCCATGGCTAACCCAGTCTCTGGAGTTTCAGTGAGGCGTAATGAAAACTCGGAGGTCATGTCGTACGGCGCGCACATCACTGTCGTCAATAGCGGCGAGCAGCAAGACATCTCAGCGTAACAGGAACTATGTAAGGGTATTGTATAAGGTAAAAAAAAAAAAAATAAATAAATAAATAAATAAATAAATTAAATAAAATAAATAAATAAATAAATAAAAGGGAAAGTACGATACTAGGATAAGTTAAACTGTAGGATTTAACAATAACTAGATTAATATTGTGGGGGTTTTCTACCACAAGTGTGGCGCGCGCCTGTTGAGTTGCTATTTTTCAGGTCACCAAACCACAGACCCGAGATGGAGGGACGACGGGCGAGCGAAAGTAGCGTAGTTGCATGTTCTTTATAGCACAGTAAAACTTAGACCTGCATAACAACATAATTTAATTAAAAGACGTAGAATGTAGATCGTTGGGATATGGTAGTTAATTCTTGAAGCATGTCTACTGTCGATCTATATAATTAATAGTAATATTAGTGCGGGCCCGCACATTTAGTTGTTCATCCATTACAAAGCATCAGTTATCACACACCATGTACTTACTGAGATCGGTCTCTACACGTATATCAAAATAAATTATTTCCATGTCTAGATTAGATGTTATAATGATTGCCATAGATTAATAACTATAAAAGTAAAATAAGAGTGTCTGAAATGACAGACCATCAATGTTTCATTAGGTAAATTTATTATAACATAGAAGGTCATGGGAAAAAGTTAGGCATAAGACTTTTGTAAGAATTGTACAGATGACGAGGAACGTGGCAATGCAGAGGCCAGCCAGCGCAAAAACAAGAGGTCTTCGGCTACCTGCTAGAGGGCGAGCGTCCCGTCCTACACGCTGACAGTCACCCGGCTGCCTACCTGAGGGATTACACGGGACCCTTGCCCCGCCACAAGCGAAAGTGGGGCTGGCCGTTGACCCTGACACGCGACAGCCTGCTAGCTCTCCGGACGCGGCAGCCGCTTGGAGGGATTCCCTGCGGCAGACCACGTTGTCGTGAGTACACGAAGAAGATCACATATCGTGTCAGAACCTGCGCCTCATGTGCCTCAGGACAGAAAGGGACGCTCTATACTCACCTGTTTGGGTTTTTACAACTCACTAGCATTGGCCGATCTGCATACACAAAGCAGTATCGTGCCACACTAACAAATGTATGGTCTCATGTCTTACTTCTCCTCTCTATTAGAGAGCAGTTTTTAACAATAGTCGCTCCTAGTTCGATCCTGTATGGATGACCTCACACACTTGTGGAGTCACTCCACGTGCCATCATCCCTCGTCGAACTGCAATATTGGGAAACGTAAAGTTCTGTCCAGCGAGAGAAGAGACCTAGACTAGTGATGTATCCCAACAAGGAGATCTCAGAGACAATTAATCGACGTGAGGAGAGCCTATCACTGTGTCTTCCTACCATACGGCCGTGATCATATGCGTGGGTCTGACTACAATCTCAACAGCGTACTGCAGACACTCCAGAACTCCCTATTGCTGTTGCCACAACGTAGCAACTACAACCGACGTTTAGCCTTATGTGATGTCAGTACAGTGGAATCAGTGAAGTGCCACGGATATTTCTAACAATGTGATTTAGTGCCTCATTCTCAGCACAGTCGTGAACTTTGTGCAATGTGCACGCACAATTTGATGCCCCATGAACCTTGTTTTTTTTGTTTTTCTTAAATTTCTTTCTCTTATGTTGTTTCTGTAATGTATGTTATACCTTGTATGCGTTTGTGTTTTACACTGTAATTCTTATTACAGATTACTGTATTGTTCTCCACATCATGTTTTTTTTTTGTATTTTGTGTTTATTGTTGTGTGTATGCTAACAGTGTGCCTGAAGTCCCCATAAACTGAAGCAGATACCACCACTGTCATTGTGAATGGACCATCAGTTCAGGGAACATTTTGTAAAGGTTATTCTTGCTGCAGGGAGACAGAATGAATCGGAGGTTGTAACTAGATTCTGAAAACTCACAAAGAGATTGTTAACTTAAATATTATCATGTGTGAGTGAGGTCAGGTTAGTTTAATGATTAAAATTGTTGTAACATCTTGGGCATTTAATTGCGGAGCACTCCAACTCTGATTGTAAAGAATAAACTGCTCCATATTTGGCTCAGATGCCCGGGCCATGTTTAGAGCGTGAATGTCTGCGTGAATCGGTGTTTGGAAGGGGCTCCCTGGGTATGGATGTGTGATGTGAGTGTTAGTGTTCCATATTAAGAAGGTGAAGTTGGCTACATCATAAATAATCCTCCCTCTATGAGTTGCATTTTTCAGTTGCAATGATCTTTTTTATAGAGTGCGGTATGTGGAGTCACTTTGTAAGATTGTTCTTGGGCGATTGACTCACTACCTTGCTCCTAAGTGAGCCAACCGCTCACCAATTACAATCTAAAATGGCGTAGGGGCAATGAGAGGTGGCATGAGCCCCCTCTCATATTTCTATCTTACGATTCTCCTCTCTAGTTGCATGCGGTGGAGGGTTGCTTTTCCTTAACACGCGTACTTCCCACGCAGCGTCTCTCGTCACCCGGGTGGGCCGGTGACAGGCGGGCTCTGTGGAACAGGAGAGAGTTAAGCCGACGTGTGTGAGGCAGTCGAGTGAATGCTTTTCAGACGCCGACATTGTCAAGAGACACGCCCGCTGGGGTGTGAAGTAGCGGCTGGGCTAGAGGTTCCGTTACTTCAGAGAAACCTTGCGAAAACACTTTCTGGCGGGCTACCAGCGAGGCGTGGGAATGACTTGTGTACCCACGCAGTTGTGGCGGGAAAATTCCCGCACTTTCTGCAAAATCAGCACAGAAATTGGCGCCAAGAATCTCCATTGGTGGAATGGTAGTGCTCCGGCAATGGAGTGGAATTTCCGCCGGTTTTCGAGTTGCTGATTGGAACGTAACCACGGCCACTGTCGTGGGGGCGGGAATGTTCGGTGTTCGGCCTGTGCGGGTGCTCTGGGTAGTCGGCAGTCGCCTTTCGGTCGAGGACGTCGAAGCAGCCAGCCCTCGCCTGCGGTACGCCAGATCGTGTTCTGGGAGATAAGAAGACTGTTGGTAATGTACGTCCGCAGCACCGGCAGATAGGGATTTTTCCTAGGTGATAATCAGAGCTCAGCAGAGCGCGCCTGTTCATCCTTTTCTAACTGTGTTCAGTTTCGAGTAACAGCAATTACTATTGGGTTAGCTGTGTGTCTCTCTTGAGATTTGAGTGGAAAGGAATTGGCTCCACATACCACTTCGTCTTAAACCTCAGGATCTAAGTTAGGGACAACTTCACCTTTATAGTGTTTGTATGAATCTCCAATTTTAGCCAATTTGATGATTTATAAATTTCCTGTGTTTCTTTTACTATTCTGTGTTTAAGCTTAATAAATCATATTGTTATTTTGAACAGAACTTTCATTCTGTTAATCGATAGAGCAACCCTATCATTCCTCACTATGCTAATGAAACCTTTGTTTATTTAACTTATGTATCAAATTAAATTATTGCAGGTGCCAAACTCTCTTCTACTCCACTAGCAGGGTTGATTAGAGTCAGTTCGCGTATTTTGTTTTATCCTTGTGCAACAGCAAAAGTCGGAGTTAGAATAGGGGGGCTTAGAGCATGATTTACACATGTGGATTCTAGTAGAATTTAGTGATAAATACACTACTAGCCCCGGCACCTCGCAAGTGTACGTCTAGGGAGCGATGACCTAAGCAGCTTCGTCCCTTAGGAATCCACACACATTTGAACATTTGGTGCTCACACGGAAATCGGTACCAACGCTTATATAGATAATTTTGTCCACGCCATGGTGCACATTACCCCGTGAACGGATTTCCGTTGGACATGCTCACGGTGTCAATGACTTGGGATAAACCTTGCGGGCGTTAGTGGTTCCCCAGAAATGTGACAATGTCCAATTGCGCTTCACTATGAGCCCTTTGAGTTTCATTTTGGTGTGATGCTTAAGCACAAAGTCAGTTCCCAATATCAGGTTGTAGCCATTACTTGCACAAGGCAAAATCTGGATGATCCTCTCCCCAACACGCAATTCAAAAATGCTGATCACTGTGAATCTACATTACTTCCTTATATTCCGATCAACGTGCAATATGGTGGGATCACGTTTGAACTTCCACGACGTTCACACATGCTAAGCACACTTGTGATCTAGTGCCCAATAATAAACTGTGCTTCCTTTTCCCCACTAATCCAATTTAGCTAATTTCTGCCACTGTTGTCACACATGGTTTACAGGGAAAACAATGTTGTGGCCCTGAATACACCATTTTCGTTTAACGGCAAAGTGTTATTACGATCTTGTATCCACCTAATTTAGTCTCTCACATATCATTCGTGACACTCCACCCTACCTACCCATATTTCTAATACTGTGGTTCTCTGCAGTCCCGTTGTATATGGCTAGGTCGGCCGCGCCAGTAGCATAAAGCATCTGTGCTGAAAATTCTATTACTGCCCCTTGGCTGGTTTACCACATCAATTTCTGCTGACACTGTTGTGGTTGCTATGGCTCTACTTAGGACCTTTGAATACTCGAGTCTGACTTTTCTCTAATCTTCAGGTAGTAAGCAACATAGGAAAGTGTCCAATGCCTTTTGCGCTGGCTGATGTTATGTAGCCTCACTAGCACTGTCATTGTTCGTTATTTCATCGGTGTTGGCAACAAGCTTCCTAATTCTTCGAAACTCATTGATTTCTGGTATATCGTATTCAACTCATCCTTTTAGCATTTACAAGTATTCTTATTCCCGTAACGATCCAATACACTTTCCCTTAGGTCCAGGGACGTTCGGGCATCCCTCAGCATTACGTGATATATGACGTAAGATTTACCATCACCTCTTAACCTTATGTGTGCTATCTTTAGCATATTGTCGTTCGCCAGCTTCACGGCTGTCTGCAGGTTGTCTAAGAATCCACGAATTTCTCCCCCGGGTTTCTGGAAAAATTGTGAATAGGGTGGCAGCAGTAGCATCTATGATGGGCAGTGGAACATTAGGAGAGGATTGCACTTCTCTCAGTTAACGCACTCAGCTGCTTCCTCAGCTCAATGTTATCCTCATGCATCTGCGCCATCTGACCTACCAAACGCTCGATGGGCTCGTGGATGGTCAGTCTCCAACCCATTGAACAGAAAGTGGCAAAGCCTATACAGTACAAAACGGGAAATTACAACAGAGAACCTTAGTCCTAGCTCTTATTACTGCACACTAACCAAGCATACTGTCAGCAGCCGTTTGCTTAGTGACAAGGTAGTCTGCACTTGTGGCATTATTACACGTTATGACCTGAATGTACTGAGCACTGAGCCTAATTAAAACACACTATGAGCACCTCATCAGCCACAGTTTCCTGGCGGTCTCCCTACAATTACCATGAAAAATATTCAAAAAATTTCAGGTCTGTCCAACATAACCTTATTTCCCATGACTGATGCCAGTCCCACCACACATCACATTTCATTGTCGATGCACTCAGCACCTTAGGACTTGCAGACATTGTCGATAGTTGTCCAGCAGGATGCAAAGTCCTGCATCGTCTTGCGACGTGATACAGTGCACCAGAAACGGAACTTGTAACAACTATTTTTGACCTATTTTGTATCTGTATCGATATTTCTATGACAATTAGTAGTGTTGCTTATGTATAAAGTTGAGTCTGACATGGAAATTCTTTGATTATGTATACGTGTTTCAGTTATGTGAAACTTTTGATCGATGTTGTTGCAAATTATGCTTGTGAATTTAAATAACTACTGAAATGATTTTTACGAAATGTACAATAAACGGCTTGGTCCTTAATTAAGGAACGTAGTGTTGATTGTAAAAGGTGTAGGGAATCCCCACAGATACGGAAGTAGCCTGGCAGAGTGGAAAAGGTGTGGTTTGCGCGCAAGTGGCAACTCGTCCTTTGTGATGGGGAGGAGCCTTGGCTGAGCAGTGTTGTGGTTAACACATCGCTAGCAGCAGAGTATCACAGTGGCTCATATTCCTGAAGTTTTGAGGCCAGAAGAGCTGAAGGGCAGTATTTATGGCCCTCGGATTCTGAATTTGGTGATATGATTATCATGGCATGGTTTTTGGCCATATAAAAGTATTATTTCGACGCCAAGAAAATCAGTAATAGAGCGAGGCCAACAGTACTGCCAAGACAGCATCGCGGACAAGTTCATAGCCACTGCAAATTGCGCCACCTGTGCCACCCGGCTTCCACTAAAGTGTTTTGTATTTGGCACTCTGTAAATGGACCAGGTATGTGTGAAAATTTCTCGATTCTAATAATAATCGTGGTGTTACTGAAAACTCTATCTTACACATGTGATTATCCCAAGTCACATACCTGGAAAGAATTCCTATCCTAGTGAAATTAATTCCGAGTGTCCTAATTTATTTTGAGAAAGTGGCTGAATTTGAAATTAACGTTGTGTTGTCACTTGCACAGCCTATTATAATCTTCTGTGTAGGTCAAAAGACTGCTTATGAAAGTACGTTTGTTATGAAAGGAGTTATAGTTTGTTGTGCTTCACTGAAATTAAGTTTTTCTTTTCCTTTACGACTACACACATTTTCGGAAAAATAAAGGAACTGATGAAATGTTCCTTCGTTTTAGGTGACACTGTCGATGTACGGGAAGTTTATTGTAGTCCTGAAGTTAATTCAGATAGTTCAGAGCTACATGTATCCGTTCAGTTTCCGACAGTGGGCAAAAACGAACAGCATCAGTGTTTTACCACTCACACTTACCCGATAAAATGGGGAATTGTAAGCAAGTACAATATTGCAGTGCCCGTGTTGTTCAGAAGTAAGACGCACAGTTCCTTCCACTGTGGGGACTACAGCCGTAAACCAGTGGAACCAAATACAACTGCAAGAAGAATTATTAAGCTCCGGACAAAAAGAAGCCTTATTACCTCATGTTATTAGCAGAGTTACAATAATGTTTAACTGAAAACATAGCGATTTTTCATGTCAGAGCGATGCGAAATGATGTACAGACATGTGAGGTACTTTTGTTATTAGCAAAAATCGGAAGTATCAGAATGTCTACCGAGCGAGATGGTGCAGTGGTTAGCCCACTGGACTCGCATTCGGGAGGACGACGGTTCACACCCGCGTCCGGCCATCCTGATTTACATATTCCATAATTTCCCTAAATCGCCGCAGGCAAATGCCGGGATCGTTCCTTTCAAAGGGCACTGCCGACTTTGTTCCCCATCCTTCCCTAATCTAATGGGACCGATAACATCGCTGTTTGCTGCCCTTATCCCAGTCAACCAACCCACCAATAAACGTCGTCGTCGAAGATCAGAGTGTCACAGAGAAGCCCCACAACCACGTTTCTAGAGAGTGGGATCACACTTGATTTATTAAGTTTCCGTACCGGAAGTTGTCACTGTAAAGTGTTAAAAAAATGTGAAACCCATTGGTATGACCGAAGTAGAGCTACGAAACAATGGTAAATCAATAAATAATACAGCTGTCATACACCAGAAATAATTTCGTCTTCGAACGACTATCATGAGTACGACAATGATCCAGTTCTTGCATCCTGTGTTGTATTGGCCGAAAAAACTGTTAGACGTGTTACCCTCGCAAAATCTACCATTCCCAACGGCACCGTAAACCCTAACCTGTTGCACTCACTAGACGAGCTGATAGCATAACAAAATGGACGAGTTTCGGCAGAACACCAGAATATTCAGACCTATCAACAACAGTATGACATTATGACCATAATCATTTCAGTCCATCAAATACCTATCAGATGGAAAAATTCGGGACGAATTTTTTAAAGAAGATGGGAATATTACACTGCAGAAATATATTCCAGTCAAATACGAAATTTTCTCAAAGTCCTTTCCAGCCAGCTCCAAGTCAAGCAACCTCGCCCAACGCCCGGTGTCGTAATCAGAACGACAAACAAGCAAAAAGCCAACACTGTGGGAAACAGAACAAGCCATGAAGATATTGCCGAAATCGAAAACTCGGCGACGTGATTTCAGTGAGGAGAAGACATTGCGTACATTGCTTAATTACTCAAGGGAGAGTAAATGTCTCACAAGAACATCTGTCAGCCTGCTGATATGACAGAGGGCAACAAACAGAAATCTTGAATGCCATTCCTGCAAAATAGGTGGGCGGTGAAGACAGTAGGCCACACAAGGTCATTTCCGGCCAGGTATAACGTCATTACCTCAGATGAGCAGTAACAAATAATCAAGCTTCCGGGTCCTCGGCATATTGAACTTGTAATACACCAGCTGTGACGCTGAGGCTGTCATGTGCTGCTACCATTTTCCAAGTTGACTTACACCTTCGAGACTGCTACCTGTCTGCTATCATGTTCTCAGTCGCTGTCAGCTGCCGACCTCCTCGAAAGACTTGCAGACTGCAAACTTCCGTATCCGGCTTGCTAAGCCGAACTGATGGGGTTTGGTACACCGTCGACCTGTCACTGCATCCTCAGCCTTCCATGGCGTTAGGACTATGCTGTTGTTCAACTCCACATCATGTAAAGCTGCTGACAGATTACCTGAGCATACCCGTTTGATGTCTATGAGAGTGCTCTGGTAATATGGAATCGCCATCCTGGGCAGCAATGCGTCTTGTGTGGTCTACGCCGGCAGCCAGCAAGGCCTGGCGCTAACCCGACACCGTGTTTAAATGAACCGGATACCACCGGACTAAGTTCTCCACAATTACTGAAACAGCATCAACAAGTCATCCCGACGACACAGGAGATCTGTTATCAGGCCTCTACAGAGTGCACTCTGTATGACAAATAATACTGTGTTGTTGTAAAAAGTTATTCTTCAGCATTAAATAGCATGTGGTAGAATTTAAAAGTGATATGGACTCTGACTGGTAAGTTTCAAACACACTTTATATATATTTAGGGAAAAAACTAATAAATCTGACAAACTGCAGGGACGGATTCCTGATTGGAAATGGAGGGGAAAAGGTCCTATGAACATATTCATGTCCGTAAATGCATTGTTGTCACGGTAGATGGCGTTGAATAGAGACAGTTTCTCTGATCACGTGCCGTGTGTACCTTGTGCGTCGCAGGCTGTGTGTTGGCCGCAGCGCATGTAAACAGCAGAATGGTCCGGTATTAATGTAGGGAACAAGTCGAGATGGTGCTTGTGTACGGCAAAACAGATGGAAACGGTCGAGAAGCAACAAAGCTGTACCAAAACAAGTACGCTCATCAACACCAATCACATCACACAGCATTCCAAGTTCCTTTTTGTCGTTTGTATGATCATTAGACCTCGGATTTTAGGTAAAAACCTATTTTGTTCCTCATTAAATAAAGGCAATGGAAGTTGTACATAAACGAATTACGCCAATTTATGGTCGGAAACGCTAGTTTTATAACACCTAAAAATACCCAAGTTCAAGTTAGTACCTGACTGTACATACATTTTAAAGTCCAATTAAATAAGATTTTTTACGACTAACATTCTCTCGTGGTCTTCCCAGGTAAGAATTACGCAAATATTGTATCGAAAATTGTAATTTTATCGTACCTAAAATACCTAATTTGATGTTAGAACCTGACTCTATCTCATTTTTAAAAATCCTAAAAATACCTAACTTCAAGTTAGCACCGGACTGTATCTAATTTTTAAAAATGCAGTCAAATAAAATTTGTATGACCAAAAGTACTCTTTTGGTCTTCTCGGTTACTTAGAAAACAGTAATTGAATGATAAGTGGTGTGTTTGCACGCGTGAACGCCAATCGTGAGTCATACGACCACACCATACGCCAGGCTGTTCCAGTCCGCCCAGCTCCGCAGAGCTTTGTCGTTGGCTGTGAACCGTCAAATGGGCCGGCAGGGCACGTAGGAACCTTGTGATCCACCTCTTGGGCCTTCCTGCCGTGTCGGAACAGCCTGTTTAAAACACCAGCACTGTCTTCATTCGCCGTTCAGCGTGCTGTTTGGACCTCGTGAAATATGTCACAGCGGCTTTATATTTGGGAAAGTGAAGCATGCCGAAAGTGGCCAGCTCTAAATGAAATCTGATTCGTTAGTGGTTACAAGAATTTCCTGATTTCTCCACAGACGGAAGAGTAATTCACGGCAATGCGTGCAACAAAGACGTACGTAAAATGTTAACCTTTTCTCTACTGTGCCCAATCAGAGAACAGTGATGCCACTTTTTCCCGAGTTATCTTGGACCAGACACATGCGAATGCCAAAATATTGTTTCTAAACTCTTAATGTAGGTTAATTTTGCTAAGTAGATCACGTACGTAATTTTTTCCACAAAGTATTTCTCATTTCTTTTTGTTTTTAGATACGTTCTGAAAATTTAAGTCAGCATGTTGCAGAGATTAAACACCAGGCAAATTGAAAAAATAGATCAAACTTGAAACAAACGTTTGTAACTAAACCAAATGCAACAAACAAAACCGAATGTCACCTTAATCAGTGTCGAGCCATTTTGCAGCAAACATATCATTCAATGCAGTTGAAAACAGCCAGTTCAAAACTTTTCTAGCGAAATAATGTCACCGCAAGCCAGATACATGATTGCTGCTGTTCAATTGTTGAAAGTATTTTACCCAGCCTTGCTCCATGTCACATGTGTAGCCCATGCCATGAATCGTGTAGCTGAGGCGATACGTCTCAAATTTTCACAGGTAAATAAGCTAGTTTGAACCACCAAAAAGGTTTTCATTAAAGCACCTACAAGAATCAAATTATTTCGAGAGGAACTTCTCAACGTACCACTTCCACCAGAACCCATACTTACTCCCTGGGAAACGTGGCTAAAGGACGTGGAATATTACAGCGAGCATTTGGAAGGCATTAAGAGCATTGTTCTTCAATTGCGGGAGGAGACAGTGAGCATTACTTCAGCTAAAAATCTTCTAAAGGACCCAGCAATTTCCTACGACATTGCATACATTAAATCTCATAATGCATTTTGGTCTCTATTATTAAAGCTCTAGAATGTTCATGGAAACCAGTCTACACGCAACTGTGATTGATAGAAGACGCGACAAAAAAGTCAACTTGGTTCTACTGATATGAAAGTTAGTGAGAAACTAAAGACAGAGCTATAATAAAAAAAACAAGACTGACCACCCTCTGCACAGTGGCTGACATCCCCACAGATAAATCTACAGAACATGAGTGTGCAGTCCCTTTGCGCCTAATACCGTCATTTAAATATTCTCCAGTGACATCTGTTGACGTGGGACACTCATTGTCGGCATATAAGATGGTATTAACAGACAAGAGACGTAATTGCTCAACGGAAAGTCTGAAGGAAGTGTTAGTTATTTTTTGTGATTGTTATTATAGTAAAATGTGAATTTTTGTTAATGTGCTTATCTTTCTAGACAGTAAAATGTCAGATTTTGGTCACTTATTTTCTGGTTTTTATAATTTATTTTTGTAAGTAATAGAACCTATTTTAGGTACTTAATTTTAGATTTTTAAAACCTAAAAGTCCGAGGTCTATTGATCATGGGTTCTTTCCGACAGACTAACGTGTAGGAAGGCAGCTGACTGTGCGTACAACAGATCTGGAGGGCCGAGTTCTACAGGATACAAGCTCCAGGCCAGAGGCCCGCCAACATGGTATAAGTCAAATTACGATTATGTGTATCCTGCATGACAACCGCTACTATCCATATCCCCTGCAATCCCATGAAGGCCACTTGGAATATTTTTTGTGACGTGGATGAGATGTAGCTCTTTACTGTGTTCCCTGACGATTTGTTGTCGTTGCACACGCATTATCCATTTCCAGACACATGTGCGTAGGATCTTTTTTCCTCCATTTCCAGTCAGAAATACGTCCTTACAGTTTGTCGGTTTTATTAATGGTCACCCTATACATATATCCATTACACATAGATCTTGAAATCACCTGATAATCTTTAATTTCTCTGAAGATATGCAAGACTATATAATTGCTGTATTATTATTAGTCATATTTCTTGCAAAATGTACACTTTTCAATGCAGTAACCAAACATGAAAATTAATAGTCAATAATATTCTTCAGAATATGTGACAGCATTGTCAGTATGAAAAATTTTATGTACCAACAATTTGGTGAAATAACCTGAAGAATTTCATTGATTTTGATAATGGCCACAGAATTCTATAATTATATGAAATAGATTATAAGCATAAAATCTGTCACATAATAACACCACCCCAAGAATACAAAAACAAATATTCTGAAAAAGCAGATTTACACTTTTATTGATTTTATTCTACATGTTCCTGTTCAAACCTTCATTGCTAGCGTCTTCAACTATATTTGCTACGTTTCTCATCAACTTGCGTCATTAGTATTCTGATTTAATTTATTTTGCTACCGAATAATTAAACTTTAAACATTTATCAATAGAACTGATTGAATCAGATGGTGTGTATACTGCCTCTAGTTTGTCAGCAATTAACTCCTCTGCTGATAATCTTGGTGTCATCGATCATTTTCGGAAATTGTCGTTTACTTGGAGTAGGATAAGGAGTATCCTGCGTAGCTGGTGGCAGCGATGATTGTTCTGCAACTAACTGAACGATGCATCCATCACTCATGTTGGTTTCTGCTGTTGGTTCATAAATTGGTGGTCCTTGCGGTGACAGCTGCGTTGAACTATAGTGAAGCAGTATTTTCTTAGTCTTACTACAAGCGTGTAAATAGCAAACAATAAAGAAGTTCACTGTAGTATATTAACTGAATAAAACTGTTATCGCTGCGAAATTGTCTACTATACTTATTATGTGTAAAGGTTATAAAAGTAGTCCTTACATTACAGGTAACTTTTCTGAAACACTTTGTAAAATTGAAGCGAATTCCTACTTGTCACAAAATTTTAATTGTACATTCTACAAGTATAGTGCCTACAAAGTTTAATTTTTGCATCAAGCAAATACTTTCAATACTTGTGACATGAGTTTCGTCAGTGCTCATTGCTGATGAGTGTCCACGGAACACTAAACTGACGTCCTTTCTCTGTACAAAATTATCAACCAAGAACAACGATTTCTGGTGGTACCATAAATTTTAAGATCATGTTATATCAGAATAAAACGTTGGTGTAGGGCGTAGCAAGTACGTTACAAGCCATGTCATTCAAGTCGTAAGTGATTTAATGAATCTTAGATGTGATAAATACGGTACGATAGCAATTATATCACTGGTTATTAAGTACACATTGGCGTACATGCACCACAGCGCTGCTTCTCTGCTGCACACAATCGCAAGACTACCTCATGATTTTGAAACATTACTGTTCTAAAACAGCTGTGAACTTGATGGCAGTGCAGGGGTTGGTAAAATTTGCCTGATGTTTTTCTTTTTTATTTAATTTTTTTAAATAAGTAGTTCAACGTAAAATTGTAAGTACATGACATAATATTTTGTAACTACAAAGTTTAGGCCGCTGACATTTGTCAATGCTGATTTTACTTTTCCGTTTTCTGGGTTGAACTGGTTCCGCAACTCATGTATTAGTGAGTACTATTCGTTTGACGATTTGTTTGGTCTCACGAGACACAACTCGAAAACCCTGCCAAAGCTTCAGGACATAGATGTTTATTGTAATAATTCGGTGTTTCCACTAGGTACAGATATGACTCTTCTCTATATGTATCTTGTTGTTGTGGCCTTCAGTCCGAAGACTAGTATAGAGCCGTTCTCGATGCTAGTCTGCCCTATGAATGCCTGTTCTACTCTGCATAAATATCGCAACCTATATCAATTCAACCTGTTCACTGAATTCAAGCCTTTGTCATCCCCTGCAATGTTTAACTCCCTACTCCGCCCCTCCCACCCCCGTCGCACATCTGTCAGATACCAGATTGACTATTCCATTATGCCACAGAATACATCCAGCCAAACGATCCCATCTTTGAATCAAGTTGTGCAGTTGTGTGTTTTCTCCCTAATTAAATTCAGCACCTCCTCATTAGTTATGAGATCAAGTCACGTAATCTTCAGAATTCGTCTAGAGCACTATGTTTCAAAAACCTCTAGTCTCTGCTTGTTTGAGTGGCATAGCATCCTCGTTTAACCTCTAATGAGGCTATTCTCCAATCAAACAGAATTCTTAACGCTTGAATTTGTATTCGATTTTAACAATTTTTTTTTCAGAAATACTTTTATCATTATTGAAAGTCTGCGTTTTATATCCTGTTTACGTCGATCGTCGCCAGTTAGTTAGCTGTCCAAGTGGCAAACCTCACCTATCTATTGCACTTGTTTTATTTTTGTTTATGTTCAGCTTATAATCTCTTTCCCGGACACTATTCATTTCGTTCAACTGTTTTTCCAAACCCTTTTCTGTCTCTGACGGATTTACAGTATCATCGGACGAACATTAAAGGTTTTATTTCTTCTCCACGAACTTTAATTCTCTTTCCATATACACCCTTGGCTGCCTTCACTCCTTCGTCACTGCACAGACTGAATAATACCTGGGGTAGCTTTGAACCCTGTCTCACTCCCTTCCCTACTACTGCTGCCCTTCATGTCCTTCGACTCTTGTAACTGATTTCTGGTTTCTGTACAGTTCTGAATAAACTTTCGCTCCCTGCATTTCATCCCCGCTATCTTCAGAATTTAAAAGAGTGTACGTCAGTCAACGTTCTAGAAAGTTTCTCTAAATACACAAATGCTATAAACGTAGGTTAACATGCCTTCAACCTATCTATTAGGATGACTCGCATGGTCAGTCTTGAGTGACGTGTTCCTTAATTTCTCCCGAATTGAGACTAACCTTCCCAGAGGTCGGCTTCCAGCAGCTTCACCATTCTACTGTAAATAATTTGTGTCATTATTTTGGAGCCATGATGCATTACAGTGATGGTTCGGTAGTACCTGTATTCCTATCTGTCAGCACCTGACTTCTTTACAAAGGTAATTATTATATTCTTCCAGAAGTGTGAAGGTATTCCTCGTGTCTCATACAGAGTGTTTATAACTAAACTTTCGCTACATGAGCCGGTGAAGCCGGAAGATTATTTACCGTGTGGGTACCCCACCTAAGAGGAATGGTACTGAGACTGTGCGGCGCAGGACTTGCGTTTTCACTAGTGTTAGTGTCATGACTTGCCGTTAGGCGTAGGTACTGGTATAGCGACGCAGGGCTGAAACAGAAGCATCAGTATGCATAATATTGGCAGAGACTCAGCATGGGTCTGGTCAGTATGAGCAGAGCTCTGCTTGTACAGCTGTTTTACCAAAACAACAAAATAGTGCTGCTTTCCTTCGCGAGTGTCAGTGCGTCAAATGAATACGGGGTGCACTTTCGGCACCGGGCTTGAGGAACATGATTCGGAAGTTCGAATTATCTGGTGATTTAGGAATTACTCGTGGGAGAGGCCGAGTAACAACTGCACTACAAATTGTTGAAGAAGCTAGAGCTGCCATGGCTGAGAATACTAGACACAGTGTGCGACTTAAGCAGTGCACGGCGAGTGGCACTTCAGATGAACATTCCATGACCCACCGTTCTGGTGCAGTCCCAGTCTGTTGGGGATGCAGATGCTTTGGAAATGCTGGTAACCTGGATTGTAAATATTGTAGGGAATTAACAAGTGTTACGCTTCCACGAGGAAATTAAAATGTGTTTCTTTCAGTGGTTTATTCGTTATTTCTCTTCCGCGTATGCTTAAAAATCTTTGCACAGATTTTCATTCCCCTTCCGTCACTCGTTTGTCACACGGGCCCTCTGCAAGTAGTGAAAGATTGATTATAACCACCTTATGTATCTTGCTCACCAGGTGGAATAATTTTTCCATGGCTGTCTCTACCAACGTTCTCGGTAACTCTGGGGAATCGTTCGCAACAGCCTTCTTTTCACTTGGGTCTTTCAGTGATCTGTCAGTTCCTTCTCGTAGTAACATATTTCCCATCTCACCTTTATCACTTCCGGTTCTATTTTTAGAACACTGTACTCAACAGTATTTCTCTAACATAGATTTCCTGAAGTCTGAGGGTATTCCTCGTGCCTCATACAGAGCCGTCATACATACCACCTTCCACCTTTCATCTTTACTTTTCTGCCCAATACCGATTTGCCATTTGAGATTTTGATATCTGTGTAGCTGTTTCTCTTTTTTTCTGAAGATCTCTTTATTTTCCCAATGGTTAAGCAAGCTTTTACAGTCTTGCATTTGTCCTCTAGTAATTTCTACTTAGCTATTTTGCACTTTCTGTCAATTTCATTTTTTAGTCATCTCTATTTTCTGTCGTCTACTTCATTTGGTGCATTTTTATATTTCCTCCATTTTTTAGTTTTCGTTTAATGGCAGAGTATTATTACGATCTTCTATCCTCCTTGTTTTGTCTCTCACATATCATTCGTGACTCTCCACGCTACCTACCCATATTTCTAATACTGTGGTTCTCTGCAGTCCCGTTGATATGGCTACCAAGAGGATTTCGTAATCATTAAGTCATACAGTAAAGCTGCATGCCCTCCGGAAGAAAAAACGATGACTGTAGTTTCCCCTTGCTTTCAGCCGTTTACAGTATCAGCACAGCAAAACTATGTTGGCTAATGTTACAGGCCCAGATCAGTCAATCATGAAGACTAGTGTTCCTGCAAATACTGAAAAATCTGCTGCTCCTCTTCAGGAATCACTGATTAACCTGACATCTCCCAAAATACACCTTCGCCTGCGTCACAGCTATTTGAATCGTCGAGGCACGGAATGCTCCCAACCTTGGCAATGCCCTTGATGTAATGTGGGGTGAGTGGAGGAGGAGGATAGGTCTATGCATCTGTCAAAGCACCAATGCATTATTTGCCCCACTGCCGAGGTCTTTTGTGGTAAGCTTAAGAGCATTGCGATTATGTGTGATCAAGCCAAGCGTCTTTCTAGCGTGACCATGATTTGAAGGTGTGACATAAGACCCATAAACGACACCAGTTTTGTCTAAGCAGGTAGCATTCGAAGTATCTTATAAAGGACACAGAATCGGAGATGTCACGCGAAAACATAACAGTCCCCTTGCAGACAAGTGGCCTAGCAGTCGATGGGGCCTGCATAGGAGCAGTCGCGTGAGCAAGCAAGTATATTTAAAGCAACTTTTACTCTCTGTGGCAAGTGCTTTGGTCAAATGTTTATGATCAAGTTCCTGAGATTGGCGGGTATACTTGGGACTAAGTGTACCTCCTCGGCTGAGGCTACACGCCACATGAAAAGGACGCCGAACATGGCGACAGCCTACTCTGTAAAATGTATGATATAATAAACAACTGGAAGACAGATTTTTTCGTCTCCCAGAGTGTCCTTTCCATACATGAACTGAGTGTGGTTGCGATTTTGGGAAGTGAACAGGGTTTCACTCTCTTCCTTCTCTCATTATCTCCAACGCGAACACGAAACAGCACCAAACTACACCATAACAGTCGTCTATACTTAACAGATTCTCTTAAATACATACAACTCTCATACTTCACGCAGGAATGGTGCGTGCCGGCAAGAAGGATAGGGAAAACCTCCCCAGTTAGGCGCTAAACCTCCCCTTCGGAGACTCCCTGTCATTCACGCTATACGACTTTCCTTTACTCGTTAGTTGTGTTTATCCATGGTATTATAATAAATCAAAAGTACTTCCTCGCCTAGAAAAGAGTATGCGTAGTAAAGCCCAAAGACATAAACTGATTGGACAGCATGGTCTTTTGTTTTCTAGGGAACACTTTCCGAGAGCTATCGTAATACCACACTTGTCAGGGATGAAACAATTTATTAAATAATGTGTAGTTAGGGCAATTAAAACAAAGGAAACCTTTGGAGATGCGAGGCTGGGCGATAGATACTAAACAGCATGTGACGGTTGTAATGGCACACTCTCCTCTAAATGGTTCAAATGGGTCTGAGCACTATGCGACTTAACTTCTGGGGTCATCAATCGCCTAGAACTTAGAACTAATCAAACCTAACTAACCTAAGGACATCACACACATCCATGCCCGAGGCAGGATTCGAACCTGCGACCGTAGCGGTCGCTCGGTTCCAGACTGTAGCGCCTAGAACGGCACGGCCACGCCGGCCGGCCACTCTCCTCTAGCATTAGTTTTCTTCAACAGCATTTGTCGATACCGGTATTATTTTTTCGAATTTTGGACAGGTAAATATTATCTCAATTGCCTTTCAGAAGACTTTCGTATTATTTTATACACAGTATTTTATATTTCCATCTAAAATTCATGAAAATGAATTACTTCATCAAATATTTTAGTCTCGGTGTTATAATCGATAAGTACTAGTTCTGAATGTACAGTTATGATTTTTTCTTAGAAACATGTGAAATTACGAACTATTGGCACACTAAAAATTTCTATTATAAACTACGCAATGCTGTACTGGTTACTATGTTTATTTTCGGATTCATTTTTGAAATAATACTCAAAAGTAATACTGTATCAGAAACTAGTAGATATTGATTTGCTAAGAAACATTGTAAACCCTTTGGAATACGGTTATTTCCGCAGGGTGTGAGAGTCGTAAGCATGCTTTTAATGTGATTCGACGTATTTTTGTATTTTGTACGAACAAAGTAATTTCGGCTTTGTTAACAATAAAAATCTACAGACTTTATGATATACTAAAGTGTGACAAAATATATTTGCCTAAAAACAAAAATTCTGTAACAATAACCTTTAAATTATTTAGATCGCCTAACCGTGAGGACCTAAAATGTGACATATTCAGCTGTAAGAATCAGACCTCTAGAAAAAACTGGAGCCAATTCTACATGAAAAGCTAAGTAAACTATGAATTTTATTGTAGTCTTCGCTCCTCTCAGTTCTACAGAAAAGACTAATGTGAACAATAGATGGAATTAGGAAGGAGGGTTGAGATTACACGCTGCATATCTTCCAAGTAACACCTGAGAGCGAGGTCGCCGAAAGCCAAAGGTCTTTACGAAATTCGACGCCTCACAGGTCGTCTACTGTGGAATCACGTTATGGCTCCTAATGGCAACAGGAGACTAGAGGTATCGAACGGTGAGAACAGCACGAGGCTACGGAGCGTAGTTGAACTGCTTATCCGGCGAGTAGCTCAGAACAATGGAACAGTGCTAGTGATATTGATACAAAGAGGCAATGGCAACGACAAACAAAGCAAACATTGCATTATATCTACAGCAACAGTTGTCGAAGTTGAGATTTGTTCAGAAAGAAAGCCAAGACGCTTCAGTAGAATGTGTGGTGTCGTATACGCTCGACAGTGCGGGTAATGTACATGAGAACTAAAATGATGATGATATTTGATTAAGAACTGTGAAACAGATGTCGAGACATGTAGTTCATCATCCTTGTCTGACAGGGAGCCGTAGATCCAGTCCCCAGTGAAACGTAATAAAGGACAATTGTTGTCCCAGGAGCGGGCACATAACATAATTACGTACCTGGAAGATCATCCGAGGCATTTCATAAAAGTGGTTTTGAAAAGATTTCGAATAAGTCCGCAGCAATATGGCGGTGTAGAGCATAAGAAATGCTATAGATATTCAACGTAGGGCAAGGCGGACGTGTTACGAAACTGGTGATTGCACGTATCCAGAATGAAATGGGCGTGATAGTGACATACTACTTTATGCACGTCATATTGCACGTGACATAGATTACAGTGATTTCAAGGGAAGCAGTGGATGGCTGCTTAACTTCAAACAGTGTTACTGAATTGGAAGACGCAATATAAGGAAATTTCAAACAAAGCGTGAGCTTGACGATGCACAGTAAACTGCGGAATCATCCCGAAAATTTTTAGATAAGATAAACAAGCCTACTCCATCGTTCAGAAACGAATTAGTTTTCAAGTCTGAACAATCGGCATTTGAAGAGAAAATTCATATAAAAGGAACTCCATAAATCAGAGGTACCAAGGGAGAAGTATCAAAATCAACTGACATCAATGCCTTAACACTCTAGTATACAATAATGGCGACCGTTAATCCGGATGGTAAAATGGTTGGAACATTACTCATGGCGCTGCGAGAAGTTGGAGGTGCTCGGCCCCATAAGGTTCTTGCTCATGTGCGTGATCTTGCAATGGCAGTAGGGAATATTTACGTCACAGCAAGCAAGAGTGAGGAAATGGGCTTAAGAAAACTTCAGATATGCTAAGAGCACTGCTTTTGTCCAATAACTGGTCAAAATAGCTTGCCTTTGCTTGATTCCTGATCTGCGTATAAAAATCACACTCCTTTAGAGCAAATTGTCCCTCCTGAAAAATTTGCGACATTGCAAATCGTACCAAGTGGAACCACTGGACAAATGAAGGCCCTGGATGTTTTTTTTTTCCGTGAATATAAAACATATTATCGCGCTATCAGCATCTATGCCTTAAGGGACAGCCAGCTTCACGATAAATTACACGACAGACTGTTTTGCATTCGGCTGCATGCCATTACATTCCAACAGTTGTCATCACCTCGGTACACCAGTATTATATTAGATGCATTCTTTAATAGTGGATACCTAGCTGAACGTCCTGCACCGTTTGCACCCAAGGAGTCCGCCTTCGATCTCGATGGTGCGAACCATTGTGATTACTGTGACGCGCCATTATTCATTTGGTGTTCACGTTGCAAGTTAATGGTTTGTTTTGAACGTTCTTGAATGTCGCCGATGTTCATTTTGTGAAGTTTAATACGTACATCGCATAGAAGGTTGAAAGTTAATAGTTTTGGGGACTTATGACCACAGCAGTTGAGTCCCATAGTGCTCAGAGCCATTTGTTAATAGTTTGTTTTGAACATTTCTTAAATGTTTACGCTGTACAGTTTGTGAAGTGTAATACATAATCCGATAGACAACTGATATCTGCACGTACCGGACACTCGTTTTCTGTCGCCCTCCTGATGCTCACTGTGAGTCATTAGCAGTTAGTATTTTTCCCATCACGCAACGCTTTCAAATGAGTGGTACCAGAAATTGAACTGCGACCTCGCACTCTAGGAGACTCTTGTTGCATTGAGGTTTGCGTTCATTTTGTGTATAGTTACTCCTTTTCAGTATGAAGTTTCTCATTTTCGCCACGGTGGTGGTTTCCATTAAAAGTACGTCCTTTGTGGATATCTGAATGTTGCTTGAAGCATTGGTAGGCTACATTAGAGGCAATTTCAGGCCTTAGGAGACGTCAGTGCCTGGCCACAATGTAAGTCTTCCGAATCCTTCTCAAAATCCGTGAAAATGAACTCCGTTCGGTTGCTTGTAAATAATACGCTTTCTGGGCAGCCGACCGGCCTCTATAATAGTCAAGATTTTAAATAGCATGCAACGCAAACGCTCACTCTAACTGAGGTGGATGGTCTTCTGCAGACAACACGCGTCTTGCGAGGTTGGTGCAGCCATCCTCCAGGTCACATAGGTCTACAATTAAGGTGATATGTTCTAGTACTTTAACTGAGTGCCTAAGGCTTTACACGTTTTGGATTGATTGACTGAAGGAGTGGACCAAACAGCGAGGTCGTCGGTCTTATCGGATTAGGGATGGATAGGGAAGGAAGTCGGTCGTGCCCTTTTAAAGGAATCATCCCGGAATTTGCCTGAAGCTGTTTAGGGATATCACGGAAAACCTAAATCATGATGGCCGGACGTTGGTTTGAACCGTCGTCCTCCCGAATGCTAGTCCAATGTGCTTAGCACTGCGCCACCTCACTCGGTCACGTTCTGGGGAAGCTGCTGGTTTAGATGAACATAAAGGTTTAAAATCTAGTTGTTCGCAAGTCACGACAATTATAAACAATGGAATTGCGAATGTAGCTCGCCATTACGACGACATAAGGACCACTGACGCCTCTATGTTGCTGTTTAAGTAATCGTTGACGTTCCACTGCTTTGTACCATGAGTAGACAGAATATCTCCTGGTCGTCCTCAATCTTTTATATTCAATTTAAATGGTCATTCTGTTCTATTATTCCATGGTGTGGTCTTTTCCTTATCGACCGGTTATTGCAACGTACAATTTCGAAATTTGGTTCTAAAGTGCTTACAGGATTCCCCAGTAATGGTGCAAAGGTGTGGCGCCCGACTACGTCACCCTTGGGGTCGAAGACGCTTCAGACAGCAAGGTGTCAGCACATGCGAAATAAGAGGCCTTAACTTGGAAGTTCATGAGACGTGTTATGTATGTTAATTATGCCATATTGACACCAAATTTCATCAAAAATTCTGCCCAAAGCTATCGTGGAGGTAGCACATGAATGGTAAGTCCTCACACCTTTTTGCCCGCATTTAACCCTTCTTTTGAAGCCTCTGCGATGGAAGTTGACAAAAGCGACGAAACCCTCTCCTGCCGCAGGCTTATTGATGTTAGACGACAATAGAATGCCGAATATTATCTCAGTTGCGTCTTGGTTGTGAGATTGCATTGTATTTCTCTACAAGATTAGAAGCAGTGACTTTATCTGGAGACGGATGCAGTTTCACCAGCGACAGCGGTGGAGTTGATGAACAGAAATACCTTTTATCGGCTGACTCATGCCTACGTAAATACATGTACACAGCGACAACACAGTGGCAACTAATTTACTATCGTTCGGAGAGTTCACGATCAGCACGTATAGGGAAACGTATAGTCATTTGTTCCAGGGAGAAAGCTATGATACTTTTGTATTTCATTATTTGCAGAGAAATATGTGTAAAAAATTTATAAGACTGTGAGACATGATGCCTGGTGATCACACTTACATGAGTTACAGTTCTTACCGGGAGAGGTGTCACAGTGGTAACGCACTAGTCTCATATTCGGGGAAAGGCAGTTTCTGCAATCAATATTTAGGGTTTCTAAGTTTTCTCCAGAGTGTTTACTGCTGGAGGTTCCTTTAAAAGGTTAAGACCGATTTCCTAACCTATCCGATTTTGTGCTCTATCTTTGACTTCGCCGTCGATGGAATGTTATACTCTAATCCTCCATTATACACTTCCCAGCGACATTATCCTCAATATTACGCCTGAGGTGACATTCATAACTGTCATTTGCAGGCTTCCAAGCGAATTGTAGCGATTTCATGAACAACAAAACATATATTCAGAAAAAGTCTTGATTCGAATATGTAAGTGCCATACTACCAGGCACAGTGTCATACCTTCATAGTCTCAATGTAAGATCACGTTTAGAACCTGGAACTACAACTGTTCGAATTTGCTTGTATCTCTCAGCAGGTGTAAGTCCCGAGATGCATAACAGTGATATTCATAGGAGCATGGAACAGGTGCGATGGTTTTACCATACAAGGGGAATGAAGCGGACAATAGGCAATCCCTTGTGGCACTCCTGGGTGAAAGTGTTTCCAGAACGACTACTCATTCCCAGATGAAACCTGCTGCTGTCTCTTCATCAAGAAGGATTATAGCTGTCTTGTCTTTTTCTTCTTTGAAATCTTCGCTGCAGACTAGTAACAATTTATTCTGAATTTATAGTTGCCTATGACAAATTACGGGTCATAACTTATTTTAATTTGTGCACTGTTGACACAGTGATGTTTCTAAATAGTGAACTCATATTTATCACACAATTCGATTGCGAACAGTTATTCAAACAGCTGCTCGTGAACTATACATTCCAGCACTTTTAATACACAGGCTACAATACTACATGGCTGAAATCGCAAGGTGACTGGGGGTTTCACTCCTTAGGGATGAATATAAATATAATTCGCTTCCATCGACTGAAATATATTCCATTCAAAGGAGAAAAATTAAATATGTCTTTGTAACTGGAACTAAGCTCTCTACAACATTCTTCATAACGTTTATTTTCTTACTTGGGTTATCTCTTGATCCAGAATACATTATCATAATCTCTTTTCTTATTTTCTTTATTATGAGATATTTTTGGTGAAAAGTTTTTGAGTTGTAATTATGGTCCGGAGAGTCGACAATGAGGCTAACTTGCGGCAGGTCGGGGTTCAATTTGTCGCGTGTCTATTCGCCGTTGTCACTGTGCAGCCTGTAAATTTAAGTTCACCTACCTCAGAACGGCGTCTTCTCAATGTCCCTTCAAGCAGTGTTGATAAAAAAAAACACCACCTAATATCTACAATTACTGAGGCCGCGCAACTCTAGTTATGAAAAGAAGTTCTGTAGAAATACAGTCATTCAATTTTATAGGGCAGTAAGATAATTGATTGGCTTTTGGAAAATAATGTCCGAAATTTCCACACAATAATGTTTATTTTGTCCTTGATAACCACACATTTCACACGCACAGCAGCCAGAAATCTGTCCAAACCCGACCCAAATTAAACAACGTTTTCACAGTCATTAATTTCACCACTACTATGAGTTATTACACTCGGTCCTTCTTGTGGATTTCTAAAAAAGAAACTGCTCGCCAAAAATGCTCAGTAGTTAAATACTGAAACATGCCACGCGGATTCCAATAACTCAAACACTAAGTAATTCTTCATCTTACACATTATTTTTACTTGCACTAGTAACATGACTGTCCTCGTTCAAAGCTAGCGAGCGACTCCCTTCTTCGAGCATCACTCCCAGTATATCATCAGGTAACGAGCTGGAACTGTCTCATTTCTGACTGGCTGAACGTAGTGACTGCCAATCAGAATGGTCGCTAGTGATCATACTCGCGCCAAAAAGGGATCTGCACCAATCCTTATACACAAACGCATTTGCGTCAATCTGACGTACAAATATTAAAGTAATGTTTAATAAACGAAAACGAAAAGAGAATAATTCTGGAAATATCTTTAGATACATATTTTACCCCAGCTGACTATCTGGCTGCTCTGTTACAATAGCAATCACACCTAGACCTACGTCATCAGCAAAGTGGGTAAATCGCCTAGGATCATTTTCACACGACAAGCTTCTGTATCTCTTGCACGTTACTTAAGACGGTATATAATGCACTATTGAAATTTGACGAATGACTCACATACACACTCTCATTTTCTCACAGGCTCACATAACACATAATAAAATAAATACTGGTTTTAAAAGTTCTTTCTGAAGTTATTCTAGGTTTCATACTTCGGAAATTGTAAGGTATTTGAAATTTTTAAATTAAATTTCAATTAAATAATTCTGTAACCTGATACTTCAGGTGAGTATTTCAATTGACAACCAAAAACAAGTCATAAATGTTCCCAGGTGAATTTCGTTTCTTAAGTGTAGTTTTTCTAACTTTAAAGTAAATTTTTCTATCTTAGAAAATATGCCCGCTAGAAAGCTGAGATCACACCACCTTTCTATTAAGAACAAAGTGCAGTATACAAATTTTGAAAGCGATTACACAAAAACTACTACCCTTTATTGGTTGTGAATGTACGCGTTCAGTAAGAGACATTGAATAGCTTTCCCACGGCAGTCAGTGGTGACACATGCATGTGTGTCTCCCTGGTAGGCCGCTAGATGTCAGCCCCCGAAGTTACATACAGCTAGCTATCTTAAAACTAACGTTCGCTCGGAACAACTTGCGACGCTACAAACTGGTACCGAAAAATGTGGTTTATTTAGTAAGCTTAGATCTGAAACACAGTTCCCCAGTTTATCTTTCCGAGACCCAAAATATGGAGTTATTTACGCAGACTCGTGCGGCTCGTAATACTGCACGCAACGAAAAGAATGTTCCCAATCTTAACATTTTGTACATACTGCGCTAACCTGATTAGAGATTATTTGTGTTCTTTAACACTTTCAGGATTCGGATTTAATGTGAAAGTTTATAAACAGCAATCGTTTTGTTGATCATACGACTTAACTATGTTGTCAGCCAAGGATCAGGACTTATTCTCACTCAGAACTTACATATTTCAATGGCTACACTTTTGTCGTTGGAGCAAATATGAATTCGACCGTTTATTTTGGGCTCTATGGTTATTTCCTAACACTCGGTGTGTTTGAATCCATATAAGAGCATGACAATCTAAATGTTTAGTACTCCTTCAAGTTACAGGATGCGGTTTGAGCTCTGGAGACTGTGAGGAGTAGACCAGAAATAATGCGTCATGAGCCGATATTCTAACATACGATCATTGAATGAAGATAAATTGCCCAGTGATGGTTCCTTGACTGAGATTAGAAATGTGTGGGAAATACAGAATCAATTTTCAATGTAAGACAATTTGGAGGAGGTACAGATGACTGTAAAACAATTAATCCTGTGTCTTGAGATAGTGAAAGCGATGTAGAAGTAGTAGATAGGATAAACGTAATAATGACTTGATCGTACAGATGATTTCGTAAAAATAAATAGTAATGCCTTGTAGCGTCGATGGTGCCAGAAGACCAAACTAAACTATATAAAAAAGTATCAGCATACAAAACAGTATTAATAACATTAGGCAGAGGACATGAAAAGTAATTAAAAAGTGATATTAGTAACTATAAATAATTAGTATCTACATTACCGGTGATATGCATTCGATCACCCACGAGAAACACCATATGGTTTATTTCAATGCACAAACACATCGTACACACTAAATAGACCAACCAAATAAACATTTTCTGTCTCTGTCGTTATATACAATACAATACGGGTTAGATGTTACTTTCTTCGAAGTATTCACCCAGTGCCCTTGAAACAGCTGCACGAATTCGTAGCATTCTGGAGATAAGATTTTGTAGTGTTTCGATTTTGTAGTGTTTTTGCAGACATTGTGGTCCAGGAAGGCTGTTAATTACTCCATAGATCGTCAACATTAGACGACTTTGGTTTTCTGACGTCCCTGTCAGACTCAGTCCATAAGATTTCAATCGGACTTAAGTAAGGTGACTGACTTGGACAAACCATATTCTTTAGGTCATCAAATTTCTACCTTTAATTGACAGGCAATTCGCGCAGTTTAGAAACATGTTTGGGATTATTGTCCTTTTGTAGAACAAACCCACGACCAATAAGTCTCTTGCCGGGTGGAACAGGCGTGTCGATCAGTAACCTGTGATACACTTCCTTCTCTAGTGTTGCATTAAATCGCATTAGATAACCAATTTTATCACCCGTAAAATGTCGCCACGCCATGACCGAACCTTCATCATCGTTGACGTCCGACTCCTTACTGAATGGCTTGTGCTGCAGAATACCATACCAGGGGACCGGGTTCGATTCTCAACCGGATCTAAGATTTTCTTCATTCGTGAACTGGGTGTTATGTTTTCTTCCTCATCATTTCATTCTCACCGACAAGTGAGTCCCTGAACGGGCGTCAACTAAAAATACTCGCACCAGACGGCTGGTCTACCCGACCGAGAGCCATATCAATGGGATTTAAGTATTATCCTTCTACTACAGCCTTCCTGATAAAGAGCTACAATCGCAGCACGTTTTTCAATTTACATCTCCTGCTTCCATCCCATTAGGTGGTAATATGATATGAACCTAATTAGGTACCCAAACACACCATTCATTATTTATCATGGTTCATCCTTGACGTCACACACTGACTCTTCATATGTTCTCCTCGAAGTCGACGAACAAACACTCGACGATGGCTTCCAAATACAAATAATTAAAACTTAATGGTTCAAATGGCTCTGAGCACTATGGGACTTAACATCTATGGTCATCAGTCCCCTAGAACTTAGAACTACTTAAACCTAACTAACCTAAGGACAGCACACAACACCCAGCCATCACGAGGCAGAGATAATCCCTGACCCCGCCGGGAATCGAACCCGGGAACCCGGGCGTGGGAAGCGAGAACGCTACCGCACGACCACGAGATGCGGGCACTGAAAACTTAGATTCGTCCGTGAATAACATCTGGAACCGTTGCTGCACGCTCCCGTTTTTATGTTGCCGTGTCCCACTACAGTCTTTCAGCTTATTTTTTTGCGTAATACGGCTTTCTTGGCCACTGTGCACCCATTTAAACTATGTTCACGAAACCGGCGTTGCACTGTTGAGAAAGTTATTGGAGATGCTCGCATGCTGTTTACTTCCTCGCAAATTTCAAGTGCAGCACATGTCCTCTAATGTTTAATTTGCACACAAATGAAAAGAGCTTTGCTGTATTATGATACTCCGTGTCTTCCAGAAAGCGAAGCACTTCCAATGGCGCCAGTTCGCTTGAACAACTGTAGTGTCGATATTGGGATACGCCAAATTCCGTTGCTATTGTCCTACTAGTACGTCCTTCCTGATGAAGAGCTACAATCGCAGCACGTTTTTCAATTTATATCTTCTGCTTCCGTCCCATTAGGAGGTAATATGGTATGAACCTAATTTGGTATCCAAACATACTGCTAGATGTACATAACGCACTGTTAACTGATGCGAACTGATTGGTACACAACACAGCTGAAGGATCGGGTCCTATTCGAATGGAACCGTATTAGGAAAAGGCACGTCAGTGTTTCTGTGGTTACTCATCAACGCCCCTCTATGCGAACAACCAAACAAATAAAGAACAGAGGCGCTTAGCCTTTAAATTTTTGTACTTGTTTCATTGTCAGAAAGAGATATGATAGAATTTTTAAAACGGAATCTCTGTTTTAACCACAAATCCATAATTCTGATAGGTGATCGAAAACTTTTGACCGATAGTACATAAATAAAAGAAGGAAGGGTTAATACAAGTAACCTGCAGAGTTAACACAATAGCAAGTATAAGTATATGTATGAGACAGATAAACATCCTTACATGAATAGAGAAAGTAACGCATCTAACACAGAATGAAAAGCTTTCAAAAATTAATTGCATATTTCTAAATATAAGATGTGTAGTAGCATAAAGCTGCATACTCCTCGAAGGTATGTGACCATGTCAGTGCACTACGAGTAATATATTACTGTCATTAATAAAAATGAGATATAACGTAAACTGGAGTGCACCAAAGTTGGATCTCGCAGCTTTTCAATGACGTTCTTCCACCACCATACTTATCAATTCCGCAACATATTATTGCAAGAGTTGCCTAGTGCGTCATAACAAGTCTACGAAAGCCACATACAGTATCTGATCAGAAGTGTCCGGACACACTCATTTATTGCGGAACTGACCACTAAATGTCACGACAGGCGGACCTGACAGTGTAAAAGGAGGCGTGGAGTGTTGTGTTGCCAATAGAGAAGCAGTAACAGCGCAATCGGTTCGTTACAGTTCAGTAACCAGAAACGTGGACTAGTCATTGAATCTCACCTGACCAGTAGATACAACAGCGACATTTCAACTCTTTTAAAGCGGCCCAAGTCGCCTGCTGGTGATGTGAATGTGGAGTGGAAACGCTACAGCAGGGCCGTCGAGCATTGGAGAACGATTATAAAAATCGCATTAATTCATCGAAAAGAATCACTCGTGTTCCAGAGAGCTACCAGCAGTTCTGCTAACAGTGTCTGTACGTAGGAAGATAATAAGGCGGAGGATCTCCTCATAAGCCACGCGTATCTGTAGACTGTGCTAGGTGTTGCCTTAGGTGGTTTAAAGAGCGACGTCATTCAACAGTGGATGAGTGGAAATGAATGATTTGTAGTGATTAATGAAGTGGTAGCCTGTGGGACTCCGATGGAATGGTCTGGGTTGGGCGAAAGCCAGAAAAAACATTACCTGCCATTATACATAGTGCCAACTGTGCAGTCAGAGGAGGTGATGTCACACAATGGGGGTATTTTTCGTGGTTAAAGTGTGGTCCCTCATTGCACCTAAGAAAGGACATGAACATAATTTGCAGCACTGCGTACCGTATAGACTCGAAAAATGTTTTGGAGACAATGATTGTTTGTACAAGCACGACAATGCACCTTGTCATAAAACAGCATCTGTGAGGGAATTGTTTGTGAACAAAAAAATACCTGAAATGGACTAATTTGCCCAGAGTCACGGTCTGAACCCTCCTGAGCACCACTGGGATGAGTTAAAACGTCTACGTAGCGGCAGACCCCAACGTTCATTATCACTACAGTCTCTGGTTTCCACTCATTAGGAACAATGAGTTGCCATTCCTCCACAGACATTCAGAAACTTCATTGAATGGGTCCCTAGTAGAGTTCAGATCTTCATAAAGGCGAAGGGTGGACATACCACATATTAACTTCGACTAGGACGTGTCCAGATGCTGTTGATCAGATAGTGGTTATGTATTTCCTCTCTGCTCCTATCTGGTTCAGATTACGCTCGATACTGCGTTGAAGTTTTCCGTGGGATTTCCCCAACCATGAGTAACAGATCGACTTTGCCAGAGTCTGCACTAAGTTGTTCTAAATTTTGCATTAACAAATACAAACTAGTGTTTTTTTCACAAATAATATATTCTTGTAGCCTGGAAGTAATTTTTCATTCAGCTAATGGCCTGAACCCCTCCCATAACTGCTATTATGTAGCGCAATACTTTTCTACCTTCGTGTCTATACCTCTTATTCCAGCGTTAAATGGGTGCGTCCTAAATTACTGTACGCCTGTGTAAATCTCATTCATGTATAATTTAAATGTAAATTCGAATATATTTGTCAGCTGAAGTTCGTACGTACTATTAACAGTTATCCATTTAAAATATGAACCTACCTTCTTTCTGAGCACCACGTAGAACAATGAATACTTAACAAGCTATAGTGTCTAAATCTGCGGAACGTTTTTTGATAGAGATGTTTGCATTCGACGATGATGATGGACACTGGACAAAACCTAGCCAACTGGAGTAGCATACATTAGTAAAATACTACGTATGTGATACCGCAGCCCACTGCTACTGACCATTATGTTCGTCTAGAGCTCCGGTGTCAGGACCTGTAATCTCTACATTACATCGAAATTAAGTGTATTATTACAAAATTAAAGATGATTCTTACATACCAATCATACTAAACCCTTCTTGGAAATTCATAACTTACTATGTCCTGACATACAGATGAAATATGAAAAAGAGAAGTCAACAGAAACAGAATGACATTTACTTTTGCAACAATCAGCAGATCTATCATCTGTTTCATTCTTAATAGTATTAAGATTCCCATAGTGTAAACATAATCCACAATATAGTGCCTTGGATATAGATTAAACTTCATTGATGTTGAAAGTATTTTCACATCTTCGGGTAAACTATCTCTTGCTGGGTAAATACTCAGATTTGCCTTTTCAATAATTATTTACCGTCTCGTGAAACAACGACATTTTACAAAATAAAAACTGTCAACTTTTTCACTTAGAATGTATAAATGATATTGTGTATAGGTATCCCATGCAAAAGAATTTGGAATGTATTCTGTTTCAACGCTATCAGAGCCATATCTAGAACGTGCATTGTTGTAATTTGTACACCATTATCATTCGTAAGAATTTGGTCTTGAATGGCAACACAAAAGGTCGAGTCACCAGAGTGTAGTACAAGTTGTGAGTCAGGGTGCGTGGAATAACCATGGGAGTGCTTCTGCTTTCATAGGAAGTCGCACCTCAGATCACAACGCCAGGTGTAGGTCCAGGGTCTCTAGCATGCAGACAGGTTGGTCGCAGGCCCAAACCTAGCTCCCTTCTAACCAATACACGGCAACCACTGCCACCGAGGGAGAACCAGCTTACATCAGGAATCACAACAAACTCTGACTTTGCCCTCGAACGAGCTCTCGCTTGACGCCACTGAAGTTGCAAATGGCTGTGGTTTGAGGTCAGTGGAACGCACGCTACAGGGCGACTGGCTCCGAGTTGTCCTTGAAGTAACTGATTTTTAACAGTTCTTTGTGTCAAAGTGGTGCCAACTGTTGCTCATATTGATGCTGCAGATGCAGCAGGGTGCGTGAGATCCATACTCCGAGCACGATAGTCTTCCCTCTCGGTAGTGTTACGTGGCCGTACATTCTCGTAACCACAGCTGCCAGTAAAGATGCACAGTGGCTACATTCATGCCAAGACCTTCTAGAATATCACAGAAGGAAGATACAACTTCTTGTCGCCCTATTACATGAAAACATTCAAACTCAGCGAGCTGTTGATAACGGCGTCTTTACCACCTTAAAGACATTCTTGACTAATATCAACTCACCATCTCCAATCTCAAAGCGAAATAACGCTGTCGATCGTTGCAGCGTGTATTTAAAACAAACCTGATTTTCATCCGCAAAGTGGCGCTACTGACGCCACTCTTATGCTACTGGTGCGTAAAATTAATAGATGTCATCTTTAAAATGTAGGAATAAGTCAACGAACTTTCTTTTATGGCGCTCAAATTCTTCTTGGTGTTGTGATTTTTTTCTGAGAGTGTACTTATGCAAACAAATACGATTGATAACGAGAATAAATTCTCGAAAATCATCGTGCTAAACATGAAAAAATGCGTAACTGGTGCAGTTTTCATTATCATGAATGACACATGCACAGACTTTGTGTAATAGAAGGGTTGAAAAATCTGAACTGGTTGACTCTTGAAGATAGACGCAAGTTAATCCGCATAATCCTACCTGCAAAATTTCAGGTATCAGTATTAAACGAAGAATATAAATAAATTCTTCAGATCCCCACGTATCGCTTCCACAGGTACTATGAAGACACAGACCAATGACAACACGCATAGACGCATCTCACTAGTCACGCTGCTACTCTGCAAACACAATTGAAACGAAAAGAAACTAGTATTTGGGGAGGGGGGGATGGGAGGAGGGAGGGAGGGGGAAGGGGCAAAGTGGGAAGGGGGAATCGGGGGAAGGGAGGTAATTAGAGAAGGGAGCGGAAAGAGGAAGGGGGGAAGAAGAAGGGGGAAGGTGGAGTGGTACATGGATAAAAGTTATTTGTCATGACAGGAATAAAAACATTTGCTTGTCACATTGAATTTGCAGTATGTTTGTAAAGATCAGTAGTTAAAATATGGAGCTTAAAAGGAACTAACGATATTGTAATGCCACAGTGTGCATGAACTAACATAACAATAAGAGCAGGATAACAGCTAAGCAGAAATAGACTTCTTTTGTTGTGGTAACACTCGCTGTCACCTAGGACTGGCGGTTGGTCTGAGAAATGCAGGTGTATGGTAAGTGTTAGAAATGAGCATATTTTGCTAAAGTAGTGACAATAATGTATAGCCAATGGTGAACAGAATGTACAGTATGCTAACACAACCAGAGATTATCATTCACAAAACCAAAAATGGTGTCAAGTGTAATAGTTACAATAATAATAATAATAATAATAATTGTGTGGGCAATGGTAAAGAGTGAGCATAATATGTTACTAAAATCCCATTGTCAGTTATAAACAGAAGAATGGAGTCAAGTTTAGTAGTTATAAGACATAACATACAGACATATACATAAGGATTCCTAATTTTTTATAAATATGCAAGAATAGTAGTATGGTGACTGGATAAACACAAGTACTGGCGATTGAAGGAAAGGTAAAAATTTCTGGCAAGTAATCATAAAATAATATAAACATGTGGGGAAGGAGATTATTATGTGATTAGATGTTGTTGGAAATGCCAGAAATTTGTACCTTTCCTTTAAACTCATTATTTTAACTATTGACCATTGCCAACATACTGCAAATTTAATGTAACCAGCACATGTTTTTATTCTTGTCATGAAAAATAACTTTTAACCATGTACCACCCCCAACTTCTCCCATTTTTCTTCCTGTCCCCTTCATCTTTCTGTCCCCTTTCCCTATACATTTTCCCAACCCTCTAGGATTCCATCCCCTTCCCATCCCCCTTCCCTCATTACCTCCTAGCCCCCTCCCCACTTTTCTCCTTCCCCTTCCCTCCATCCTTCCCTCCCACTCCTCCCTCATGGTTTTATATTTATTGTTCTATGCCGCATACAATAATTTTTTGTACAACTAGATATGTATGGATTAGTGAATGGTATGTACAAGTTGTAAATAAAAGGATCGTCGTGTACAGTTGGCGAGCTAATCGGCCATTGTAGAGTATTGAGTGTCTTGCACCATATAATGATAGTCTAGGAGCTTTACAAATGTTTGTTACCATTACGTTTTTCCATACATACTGTATAATTTAATTGGTGAAATGCGCCATATCTTTGTATATGGATCAAATGTAAAGATTTACTTTTGTGATACCTATAGTGTATAATATGCTTTTTTAAATTATGTAAAAAAATTATGAGACTAATTTCAACGTATTTAATACATTTCCGGTTAATACGGTGGCACCACCTGACGTCTACATGACAAGTCACAAGGGCTCGGCAGTGCCTCAGTCTGTGTGTGCATTGTGTATTAAACCAGGGAGCTAGAAACGACGGAGAGGCTTCATCCTGCCGTAGGCCTCAGTGGTTCACAGCCCCTCAACAGGCCGCTGCAGTCCGCCCACTCCACCGCCGCCCCACACCGAACCCAGGGTTATTGAGCAGCTCGGTCCCCAGTGGATCCCTCACCCCCCCGGGAATGTCTCATACCAGATGAGTGTAACCCAAAATATTTGCGTGATAGAGTAAGTATGGTGTACGCATATGTGGAGACAGTGTTTGCGCAGCAATCGCCGACATAGTGTAACTAAGGCGGAATAAGGGGAACCAACCCGCATTCGCCGAGATAGATGGAAAACCACCTTAAAAACCATACACAGGCTGACCGGCACACCGGACCTCGACACTAATCTGCCAGGCAGATTCGTGCCAGCGACCGGCACGCCTTCCCACATGGGATGCAACGTTAGACCACATGGATAGCAGGGTGGGCGTGCCTCAGTTTAGTCCACTTGAGGTCGTCAAAATGGTTTGGAGTTTTAAATCTGCTGACACAGATGACTACTGCAGACATCTATGTCATGATTGTGGATAATTTCCTCCGCGGTAGAGTCTTCTTGGTTACTCAGCAGGGAAAATACTCGAATTTACACCACATGTCGATGGGTACCCTTCAAGGCTCCGTGTTGTCTGCCATCCTCTGTAACATTTATGTTAATGATATACTAGACATCCCATAGTGCCACTTGGCGCAATACGCTTATGATACGGCACTCTGTACGGCCAGCCGCAACTCGGACCAGCTCATCGCTAGTCCCCAGAGGCAAGTGGACGCGACAGTCACCTGGTGTAGTTCAAACAAAACCGCCTTCAAAGCCACTAAAACTACTTGACGAAACGGCGTACAATCCTCTGGTGTCCAATCCTATCGCTGGCATCCAAGTGCCATGGTCAACTGATATAAAATATCTTGGTGTCTGGATAGATAAAAAATCGCTCTTTCATCGCCATGCAGAATACGTCACCCAAAAGAGACCAAAACTGATAAACGCGTTGTAACCTCTCTTCACAGCAGGGTACTGAATTAAGACTGTACTGGAGGGTTGTCCATCCTTCCTTCATCTACGGCTCCTTCGCGTGGGCCACTATTAGTGCCTCCCAGATGCATACCGTCCAGCGCTCGCAGAATAAAGTGCTTCAGTTGAGCCTGCATGCCCTCCCCGCACGAGGGTTGTCGCCCTCCACAAGGAAACAAACATGGTAACTCTAAGGAAGTCCATTTGGGAGAAGGCTCGTCGTCTCTATGACAAAGTCTATGCCCTGCGCGTACAGTCACTGGCTTACACCACATTCGCACCATTACTCCTCGGAGCTGGCACCACCACCCCATTCCTCTTACCATCAGATGCAGACTATGGCTAACGATAGCCCTGTTACGGTCACTAATAAAGTGTCAGTCTTGCTACAACCACTCTATATATGACGTAGTTAATACGAACACCAATATCAGTAGCTATGTAGTTGTGTTCCTTATTCCATGCTATGGTGAACTTCCACCGTTGGAGGATGGTACGGGGCTTCAAGTCCGACCGCCACATCTTCAATGTGGACTCCAATGATGTCACTGGAATAATGTCATTGTAGGAGAGAAAAATTTTATCCGACAGTAAGACCGAAATACACCAGTGACGCTATACCCCAACCTACCACAAAATAGTTTCGGCACCTTCTGGTGTCTCCTTTCCTCTCCACCCCGCTCCTGCTGCCACGCCTCTACTGATGTGTCCCACCCTCTCTACATCTCCACACCCTCCACCTCCCTGTCACGGTCCGCGCGGCTCCCTCCGTCGGAGGTTCGAGTCCTCCCTCGGGCATCGGTGTGTGTGTTGTCCTTAGCGTATATTAGTTTAAGTTAGATTAAGTAGTGCTTAAGCTTAGGACAGATGACCTCAGCAGTTTAATCCTATAAAACATTACCACAAAATTCCTCCACCTCGTCTCCCAAAGAAACTTCCTGCGTCTCCCTGTTCCAGATGATGTGCTTTTCCCTGAAATTTATCCTTTCCTCCAACTCTGATCCTCATCATCCTCTCCCTTCCTCCCTAAGGCTCCCTCTCCTCTCCCCCCCCTTTGCTGTTTCATCCCACCTTGCCCCCCCTGTCCTCATTTTTCCTTTCTCACTCCTTGGGCTCCTTCCTGGGTTGCCGACTATCGCAAAAAAAAAAAAAAAAAAAAAACGAACAAAGTAAGTGGGGCGGGGGGGACATGAAAGAATTTACAGTAAAGTGAAATTCGGAGTGAAAATCTAACTTAGAAAATTGAAGTGATGTTTAGAAGCCTACAAGAGAGGTTTGATCACTAAGTAAGTAGCTATGGAAAGAACTTAGGAAAGAAGCCGATACTAATTTTTAAAGTGTAGATAACGAAGGGGAGACGCTGGAAGCGGAACAAATCAATTTTCGTGAAGAGGTTGAGGGGTCCGAGGGCACTATACAGCGTCATTAACTGGAAGCGAGAAGGAACTTGCATGCTGGATAGAAACAGCGATCAGAATGCGCTGATTGTGGTAGGTGATTCTGTTGAAGTTTAAAAAAGTGAAATCCCAGATCAACCATCTTCCTCAGGGACTACCGCGAGAATTATATGAGTGCGTGGCTAATGTAGGGGAAAGTTTGGGGCAAAACGGTGGCTGTTGCATTCGAGAATTACTTTTTACAGGAAGTAGGGTCATTTAAACGAGTAATCTCTGATAATAGACTTCATTATAAATCACATCACTGGCTAAGTACGATCAGTTGGCAGACGATTAAGCCAATAATAATTATCTGACACCAAGCTTCTTTGTACCTTGCTGAAACTGTTTCCCTCTCCCACATGGTAATTGGCAGGAAAAATTCGGTCTGTGATGAGCTGTTACTGTGGAAGGACATAGGGTTGTTTTTTTCTTTATTTGGGGAGTTAAGGGTGTTATTCTATTGGATGAATTTTCCAATATCGCTCGAAATTTGAGGGTAAAGCTCAGTCGCTCATTAGCCTCAGCGGCGTGCAAAGTGTGTTCCATTAATGAGATGCTGGTGTCGTTCCGAGAGGACTTCAGTAACTATTATCTGTAAGCATGCAGCTGAGGCCTGTGTCGATAACTTTCTACATGATGATTGGTGAGAAATGATACTGGAGGAGCGTAGGAAGCATACAAACGTTTGCTTGTGCTTGAATTGCCTGCCCTTTTTGAAAAGTTCAGTCTGCCTCTTCCACAATGAAAGAGGCGACCTGTCCTCTTATGAAACCTGAGACCAACTGACCTGGTTCACAATACCACCACCAGGGGCGGAAAAAGCGATAAGGCAACACCGCTTCCGTTCACATGATCGTGGTGTTGGAGATAAAAGTGAGCATAGCCGATCACTGGTCTCAATTGAAGTCAGTCACTAGAAGGAAGAACCATGAAGAATCAAAAGCAGCAACTGATATTGTCCAGCACATTCCAGCAGATTTGGAAGAAGCAGAAGAGTAGGAACCCCCTGCTTAGTAATATTACATGTCTGTCTTTACCTGCTATTATTATTATTATTATTATTATTATTATTATTATCATCATATGTAATGATTCTTCTTCTTCTTTGTTCAGCAGCGGTGGTCGCCTCCAGCTTGTCGGGACCTGCAGCGGTGGTGACCTCCAGCACGTGGGGTCCTCTACTGGAACTGGTCACCATTTCGGGGCAGGACAAGGATCCCCTTCTGTGTGTGCCACTCATCATGAAGACATCTGGCACATTCTCAACTGGAAGATGTGCTTCTGGGGTCCCAAATAGCATGTAGCAGGTCAGTACTCGTGTCCATCACATGCACCATCTGTTGAACCATGGAACATTCCTGCGATATTGCAGTATGTATGTAGTGAATGAGAAGATAAAAACTGTTCCCAGGAAGGTGCTGCTATTTACTTTTACATATAAATTAATTGTTAGTAGGTCAAATCATCTGAATATAATACAGAAGCAGACAGTGACTGGCTTGTAGTGATGGAGACTGAGGACGTGCTGAAGAGTGTTAAAGTGCACTTTACTCAGTCGGAATGGGCTGAAGTATGTTGTGCAATACCATACATCTGTGCTCAGATGACTACAGATTATGATCCATCTCTTTCTCCCCCAGACATTTACTATGCTGATCTGATGCTATCTATCACATCACTGTATTATGATGCAGCACTCAGGGTGAAATCTGGGGGTCTATCCATTTATATACAGCACTCTACTGTTATGAACTTACTTGGACTAAGGATGGTGCCGTCTCTTGTTTCAGAGAGACTGCACCACTGGCTACCATGTATTCTAGCTTTACACAATGATATTGTGTTTTGTATGTATGTGAATAATTCAGAAAAGTGCTTCTATTAATATATTAATGCTTTCCTAAGTCATTGCTAATGGCTTCAGTAGGCATTTAGTCCTTCCACAACAAATGTATGTACCAAATACCACAGCTTTGTAATGCTCCTATCAGTTTGAGAGACATAAGAGCAAAATTTAGTGCACACAAAAAATAGTGATATGGGGTATACTGTGCTGCTGTGAAAAAAGAACCAGTGGATTTTGTTGATGTACTGCAGCCTATGTACCATTGCTGATGTGTAGATAAGGAAATGATATATTATCAAAAATCTTCTGTTTCCTCTTATTTCATAACCCTCTCATTGTAGTTTTCTGATGAGTAACAATTGTAGGTCAGTCAGTAAGTTGTTAGTTACTGACTGCTCTATAGCAGCTACAAATAAACGTATTACACTTTTTTGTATAAAACACATTGCATGTCACTACCTGATGTGTGTGGTATTATGGCAGGACGGATGAAGCATCCTCATCACAAGAAGTTTGTTGTAAACACCTTGTCCTGTGATGGCATAGAAGACTAGAATAATAATAAGAGGAAGATCTATAATTGTGGGTCCATCCAGTTGCGGAAAGACGCATGTACGCATGTTCTCATGTCACTGCTAACACACCTGAATGCAGTCTGTTTTGAGCATGTATCTATATTTTCAAAAACGCTCTTTCAGCCCAAATACCAAGTATTAAGGGGATATTGCAAGATGTATATGATGTGAGATTCACGACCTTCAGTGAAAGCTGTGGTGTCACCCAATTGGAAAAAGTGAAGTCCAATACCGTGTTCATGTTTGGCGATTTTCCGTGGAAAATAAGGATCAAATTCGAAGATATTTCTGTTTTGGCAGCCATACGGGTGTTTCTCTATTTTATTTGAATCATACGTGTTCAAAATCCAAAAACAGTTGCTAAGGGATAATGCAAACCTCATTATGGCCCTCAAACAAGACAAAATGAATTTAAAGCACATTTGCCAAGCATATGTAGGAACTGATACGCTATTCAATGAACTTGTAAAGATATGTGGAGAACGCTGGACTCGCACACAGTATGGGTTCCTCGTTACTGATAAAACAAGCAAAGTCGATGATGATGGGTGAAGAATAAACTTACAATTGTTTCTATTTACATAGCAATGAAAAGAGGTGAGTACATCGGTATACATCACACCATGGACATATTTGCACTCATGTAGGGCACTTGGCGTGATGGGTTGGGTGTATGTGGATGGAACATTTGTTGTACATGGATGAAAAATTCAGACTTTCTAACGTAAAGATGAAGATGTAAGCAGAGAACAAGAGACATACTATCAGGCTCTTCTGAAACCTATAAAGCATTAAATGATAGCGTAAATGTAACTGAAAGAAAAGTAAACGACTTAACTGTGAAGATAGACATAATTGAATAGAATGTGGACAAAGAAGTATATAACACGTTCCCTGCGCAGAACTGTGATTAGTACACTACTGGCCATTAAAATTGTTACACCAAGAAGAAATGCAGATGATAAACGGGTATTCATTGGACAAATATATTATACTAGAACTGACATGTGAGTACATTTTCACGCAATTTGGGTGCATAGATCCTGAGAAATCAGTACCCAGAACAACCATCTCTGGCCGTAATAACGCACTTGATACGCCTGGGCATTGATTCAAGCAGAGCTTGGATGGCGTGTACAGGTACAGCTGCCCATGGAGCTTCAACACAATACCACAGTTCATCATGAGTAGTGACTGGCATATTGTGACGACCCAGTTGCTCGGCCACCATTGACCAGACGTTTTCAATTGGTGGGAGATCTGGAGAATGTGCTGGCCAGGGTAGCAGTCGAACATTTTCTGTATCCATAAACGCCCGTACAGGACCAGCAACATGCGGTCGTGCATTGTTCTGCTGAAATGTAGGGTTTCGCAGGGATCGAATGAAGGGTGGAGCCACTGGTCGTAACAAATCTGAAATGTAACGTCCACTGTTCAAAGTGCCTTCAACGCGAACAAGGGGTGACCGAGACGTATAACCAATGGCACCCCATACCATCACGCCGGGTGATACGCCAGTATGGCGATGACGAATACACACTTCCAATGTGCGATCACCGCGATGTCGCCAAACACGGATGCGACCATCATGATGCTGTAAACAGAACCTGGATTCATCCAAGAAAATAACGTTTTGCCATTCGTGCACCCAGGTTCGTCGTTGAGTACACCATCGCAGGCACTCCTGTCTGTGATGCAGCGTCAAGGGTAACCGCAGCCATGGTCTCCGAGCTGATAGTCCATGCTGCAGCAAACGTCGTCGAACTGTTCGTGCAGATGGTTGTTGTCTTACAAACGTCCCCATCTGCTGACTCAGGGATTGAGGCGTGGCTGCACGATCCGTTACAGCCATGCAGATCAGATGCATGTCATCTCGACTGCTAGTGATACGAGGCCGTTGGGATCCAGCACGGCGTTCCGTATTACCTCCTGAACCCACCGATTCCACATTCTGCTAACAGTCATTGGATCTCGACCAACGCGAGCAGCAATGTCGCGATACGATAAACCGCAATCGCGATAGGCTACATTCCGACCTTTATCAAAGTCGGAAACGTGATGGTACGCATTTCTCCTCCTTACACGAGGCATCACAACAACATTTCACCAGGCAACGCCGGCCAACTGCTGTTTGTGTATGAGAAATCGGTTGGCAATTTTCCTCATGTCAGCACGTTGTAAGTGTGGCCACCGGCGCCAATCTTGTGTGAATGCTCTGAAAAGCTAATCATTTGCATATCACAGCATCTTCTTCCTGTCGGTTAAATTTGGCGTCTGTAACACGTTATCTTCGTGGTGTAGCAATTTTAATGCCCTGTATAGTATTTATAAAGATGTCGACTAAGCATAAAGTCATTAAGGCACGGAAGGCTGTTTGAGATAAGTTTTGGCTGCTAAATTTACATTTGAAGCAGCAGCGAACGCTAAAACAAACCTTTAGGGCTGTTACCAAATATCTTGGGAAACTCTCGGTAAAATTACGCTATTACGATGGTGCCATTGCTGACATCACTAACAATCAGAACGATGCTACAATAGACAGAATTGCACGGTAAAAACATACATGCTGGACACACAGCCTATAAATTTAATAGATAACACGGTACAGATCGGTGATAGGGAATTTCGAAAGACACCAGGTCTACTTAACGTTATTTTCCTAACACCTTCAAAAACTGTAAATTATTCACGGAAAGCTCTGGATCTGTATGGTGAAATATTACATTTGACAGATGTACGTAAGAAATCTAATGGGAGACTAAAAAGCAAAAACAACATAGAATACAAATCCGTTATAAAATTTATATTAGATACTTAATATAGCAGTGGTTCAAATGGCTCTGAGCACTATGGGACTTAACATCTGTGGTCATCAGTCCCCTAGAACTTAGAACTACTTAAACCTAACTAATCCAAGGACATCACACACATCCATGCCCGAGGCAGGATTCGAACCTGCGACCGTAGCTCTCGCGCGGTTCCAGACTGTAGTGCCTAGAACCGCTCGGCCACTCCGGCCGGCTAACTGGTTATTGAAGTTTACCATCCCCGACATAATCATTATGGATTAATGCATTAATTTTATCTCATATAACTCACGGGAATGCAGCCGACGATATTTCGACAAGAGCACACCTTACCATTTTCAAGGCAAAACTGCAGCAAGTAAACGCTGTGCAAGTGAATTTAAGACTTCGGTTTTCATAGAGACCCCGTAAAGCTAACACACACATACAGTAAACACTAGCGCCATGACAAACCAAAGATGACCGACGTTATAAACTATCGATAGCGAGCGGTTGAGGCAGCATAAACTCTGTCCCTTTGTTTCTTGAAAAGGGAGAGGGCAGGATTTCTTTAAGAATTTAAACAAAAACCCCCATCTCTATTTATAAGGTAACTAGCTATTTTAATGTCAACGGTTTCCTTAATAATACTATCCCAATAGCTGGAGGTGCGTATCAGAATTTGCGTGTTGTTATATTCCGTAAAAAGACCAATGTTTTGCAAAGACAGATTTGTTCGGCTCTTGTAAGCGTGTGTGCCGCTTATGCCCAGTACGTCGGTCATCCACAATACTGGTAGTCTGACGAATATATGACGTGCCACAACTGCAAGGAAGGCGGTAGACATCCAACTTACGCAAACCAAGATCATCCTTTAAAAAACCTAAAAGGACCCGCAACTTACTATAACGTCTCTCGGCTCGAAAAGAAATTTGTGTTTAGTCATTATAACACAGACCCATCTCACATTTATAACCACACCTGCTACGGCGTGTCACTATGTTGCTCTGGATTTGTGCACAATAGGACAGCTTGGGGAGCTTAACATGCCGGTCAGTCACGGTCTTTGACCAGTGGTTGACGTGTTTATTATATAGTGCCAGTATTGTTATACGTATACAGCAAAAATTAACGAAACCACAGATCGTCATTTTTTGTTTTCCGTCTTTCCTTAGTTGCTTCAAAATTCGTGGAGATATATTGTGTCTGTGCAACATTGCAGGCAGTTTGTTTATTGCCATAACCATCTTGCTTTTTTTATTTGTAAACCATCTTCAGTGGCCTCAAACCATTGATGTCTGGAGAGTTTTATGGCACTCAAGAAGGCATTACTCACCAGAAGACGGTGTAGGAAGGATGATGATACTTTCGCAAGGTTTTTGGTGGACTTCATTGTTCAAAAACATGAATATTCTTTTGACTGCTCTGATGAAGTTACATAGGATAGGATAGGATAGTGGAAAAAGAAAATGACTTTATAGGTGATAGCGCGATTTATAGTATTCAAGAGTGTAGTGCTTGTGGCACTAGTGAAAACCGTTCTCCTCAAAAAGAATGAACCTTCACCAGAAAACAAATCCAATACTATTAGTATTTTTACATAATTTTTGAAAGGACGTTATGACTGCCTTTGTGGTGATTAACATACACCTCCATGTATAGTTGCGACCTACAGCTCGTTACTGATGAGACATCCATCTCCAAAAAGTATACTGATCATCAAAGTAATATTTCATTGTGTGGAGAAAAAATCACGTAATGAACACCCATTTCGAGGACACAGGGGAACCAAAGAACTAGAGGTAAAACAACACATTCTGTCCCAATTTGAAGGAAAATATTTCCATTACCGGCACCTGAAATGTGGGAAATGCAAAACGAAAGAGAAATCGGGCACACAAAGTTCAAATATTCTGCAGCTTTCATAGCACGTCTCAAGAAAGAATACAGAGTGTACCGTAGACCCATCACTGCTTTCATGACGGACAGAGATGTACAGGAATACCAAGACCCGTATTGTCGAAGAAGTAAGAAAACATAAATTTGGAGGCTAGGAGAAATGGGAAAATGTCAAAAGACGGTTTCAGAATCATATGTCGTGAATGTTGTTAATGAAAATGTCGCAGATAACCAGAAGTGTATACAACTTTCCGATTCTTGGAGTACTCACAAGGACACAACAATAGTAAATAATTCATTTCCCGATAAAGACATTGATTGCATGACTATTCCCCTCAAAAAAATAAAATACGTAAAATTTGGATGTATATTTCCCCTTCCGGCAGTATAAAATGTCCGCAAGAAGAATAACCGACTCTATAAGGACTCTATGCAGTGACTTGGACACTAAAATAGGAAATAGAATTTTCGTAAAGAAAATGCATTCCGTTACTCATAACCAGCTGTCTGCCCCATTCCATCAACCTGTTCTTAAATTTTCCTGGCAAGCATCTGGGTACAATACTCCTGCACAGATTGCGGAATTCAAGAACGTGATTCAAATGGCATTTGATTTCGAAGCTCAAGAATATTATTCTGAGGATTCTGCAGTTAATGCTTTCGCCAAATCTGTCTACTGTCAGCCGGCCGGATTGGTCGAGCGTTTCTAGGCGCTACAGTCTGGAACCGCGCGACCGCTGCGGCCGCAGGTTCGAATTCTGCCTCGGGCGTGGATGTGTGTGATGTCCTTAGGTTAGTTAGGTTTAAGTAGTTCTAAGTTCTAGGGGACTGATGACCTCAGCAGTTAAGTCCCATAGTGCTCAGAGCCTTTTGAACCATTTTTTTGTCTACTGTAATTCTGCTTGAGCATGCATTTTTTGTTTTTTGTTTTGAGGAATCTCATGTAAATTTTTAAACCCCGATAGTAGGAAACTAAGAGTATCATAATTGAATGTTTTCACCACGAACACTGAATTCCTGTTCGAGCGGAGACACTTCTCTTGTCAGCAAGTTCCTCGTCGGGCACTGACGCGGCAGCTCACGTTTTCAAGCAACGCGGTCTCAGTACGGTCTGTGCCTTACAGCGTCGGGAAGAAGACGGAGTGATTCTAAAACCCTTGCCAGTAAAAGATTGTTAACTGAACGATGTTTCACTAGTGCCTCGGCGCTCTACAGGGTCACTCATCCCCGCTCTTCGCTCGACCTCCTGGTAGCAACGCGACACCGGCTCGGGTCGTAACAACATGCATCAAATAATTATAGCCGTTGACATTCGCCACATTCATTTAGAATTTCCCTCCACATATTAACGGTATAAGCTAAGATTATTTCACATGGAGCTGTACTTGACATGGATATTCCAAAACTTAATTCGTTTCCGCCTTACACACGCCAACAGAAGATTTTGCATCCTACGAATGTGTCCACCGGAGACGACAGTACGACACGTGTAAGTAGTATTATGCTTTATCTTTGTATTCACTAGATTCCCATTCTTTCCTAGAACTGAGTTTAGTACATGCAGCACAAATGGCTTTGAAAACAGCTGACTATAAAAAGTTATATTCATGGCGACAGTACGGAAACATTATGAGTTATATACTACAGAATTATGAGGAATTAACGTGTACACAGAAGTGTATACAGACTCGGAGCTAAGAGTGTATTGTCTGATAATGTCATGAACGAAAAAGTATTCGTGCTCGTGTTTTTCCGTTTCGCAACAGGTTTTCTGATGATTCTATCGGACTAGACGTATTTGCAGAGAACCTTCTGCAGGATTTATTAATTCTAAAGTTTATTATTGTGTCAGTACAAAATACATTTGTAAATATTATTGTTTTTATTTTTATAGTCTCAATTCCACACAACTGTGGAATCTCTTGCGACGAATATGTTTGTAAAAGTGGAAATACGTATTTTTTAGGGTGCAAATAAGTGAAGTGTCCGTATATCTTGCAACTGATTTTGCTTCATACACTAAATGAAAATTTAATTGCGGCTCTATCGCGGATGATTCCGCTGTTAAGGAAGTGGTTTACTGCAATCTGATCACTTTGTTAACATTTGCTAGAAACCTTTTTTGGAGTAAGTAAGGAATAACAAAATAAACTCTAAGTATTATCAGTTATTATAAAAATTGATATGCCTTTCTGAATAAATATCTGAAAGAAACAGAGAATAATTAATTATAACTTTAAAAAATTGGTTATTATTGGTTCAACTTTTTGTGCCGTTCTCTGTATTTATTTGTTTCCAGTGAATCCTTTCATGTCTGCACACGTAAAGCCGACTGATTTCTCATCACGCCAGGTGGCGCAGTTCTTAGGCACATCCCCGTTGACGACCATTAGGCTTTATACGATTTCCCAAATTCGTTTGAGAGGAATAACTGGTTGGTTCACTTGAGAGAGACACCACTGATTTAGTCCTTACGCAGTCCAAGTTTGTGTTCGTTCTCTGATGACTTCATTCGACGCAGGACCTTAACCTGCGAGCTCCCATCCTTCATATCCACCTCATTCTTCAGTAATGCATCCTGCAGGGATGTCCATAAATCCGCAAGAGTACGAGGAGGTGGAGATCTCTTCTGAACAGCACGTTGCAGGGCATCGCAGATATGCTCAATAATGTTCATGTCTGGGGAATTTGGTGGCCAGCGGAAGGGTTTAAACACAGTAGATTGTCTCTGGAGCCACTCTGTAGCAATTTTGGACGTGTGCGGTGTCGCATTGTCCTGCTGAATGGCCCAAGTAAGTCGGAATGCACAACGGACATGAAAGGATGCAGGGGATCAGACAGGATGCTTACGTACGTGTAACCCATCAGAATCGTACCTAGACGTATCATGGGTCCCACAATACTCCATCTGCACAGACCCCACACCATTACAGAGCCTCCACCAGTTTAAACAGTCCCCTTCTAACATGCAGGGTCCATGGATTCATGAGTATGTCTCCATACCCGTAGACGCCAATACGCTCGATACAATTTGAAACGAGACTCGTCCGGCCAGGCAACATGTTTCTAGTCATCATCGGTGTTGTCGGGTCAAGTCGAGGCGTAAATCCTTTTGTCGCTCAGTCATCAAGGGTACACGAGTGGGCCTTCGGCTACGAAAGCTCATATCGATAATGTTTCGTTGAATAGTTCACACGCTGACACTTGTTGATGGCCCAGCATTTAAATCTGCAGGAATTTGCCGAGGGGTTGCACTCCTGGCACGTTCAACGGTTCCCTTTAGTCATCGTTGGTCCCGTTCTTGCAGGATCTTTTTCCAGCCGTACCTATTCGGAAATTTGATGTTTTAGCGGATTCCTGAAATTCACGGTACACTCGTGAAATGGTTGTACGGGAAAGTCCTCACTTCATCGCTACCTCGGAGATGCTGTGTTCTATCGCTTGTGCTCCGACTATAACACCACGTTCCAAGCCACTTAAATCTTGATAACCCGCCATTGTAGCAGCAGTAACCGATCTAACAACTGCGCCAGACACCTGTTGTCCTATACAGGCGTTGCCGACCGCAGCGCCATATTCTTCCTGTTTACATATATCTGTACTTCAATAGCATACCTATACCAGTTTTCTTGGCACTTTAGTGTAGGACACTAGTGCGACGTATTCGTGTGTTTGGGATTCGTAGCAGGTCGGATTAAAGAAAGGCATCGAAGCAATTCAGAGGCGTGTTGGCAGATTTGTTCCTGGTAGGTTCGAACAGTGCGGAAGTGCTACGGGGATGCTCCAACGCATCAGGAACTCAAATGAGAATCACAGGAAGGCGACGGTCTTTTCGAGGAAAACTGTTGACAAGGTTTAGAGAACTGGCATTTAAAGCAGTCTGTAGAACTATTCAACTACCACCAACATAAACTTCGCGTAAGGACGACGTAGATAAGAGAAATTATGGCTCATACGGAGAAAAATAATCGTTTTCACTTCGTTCTATTTCTGAATGGAACAGGAAAGGAAATGACTAGTACTGGTGGGAGGTATCCTCCATCACGCACAATGCGGTAACTGAAAGAGGACGTATGTAGATGTAAATAAATAAATTTCTGGTATCAGGTTGAGTATTTGTTGATGACGGCTTTCTGTGACTTAGTCTTCCCCTGCAATGGGATACCCTCAACACTTTTCTTTCGCCCAGTGATCACTGTTTCAGAGAACATTAACACTGTGTTCTTCTTGATCTTTCAACTCGCACACCAGTACTTTCTTTTTCTTCTCGGTTTCATCATGGTATTTGTTACTGCTGGGTGACTGTTCGAATTCTTATCAAAAATGGCGCTGAGCACTATGGGACTCAACTGCTGAGGTCATTAGTCCCCTAGAACTTAGAACTACTTAAACCTAACTAACCTAAGGACATCACACACATCCATGCCCGAGGCAGGATTCGAACCTGCGACCGTAGCAGTCGCGCCGTTCCGGACTGCGCGCCTAGAACCGCTAGACCACCGCGGCCGGCCTTTCCAGCCCAGAACGCTGTCTTCCTAAGGGGCTCCATAACGCGCCTGATGTTGGAGCTGCCGGTAACGAGCAAATTCCTGCTCACGTGTGCCTGCTCACACACTGTTGAAGGACGGCTACTTCTTCACTCACAGGGCTTTTGCGTGAGGCCAAGTGCTCAGCCTCCAAACTGGCCCCTCACCTCGAGCGACGTGAACGTGTAACATGCCTCCAATTACCCTGCTCTGAGGGCAGATCCAACGCGTCTGGTATTCTAGGAGGTGCCTCGGCAGCAGAGACCGTGGGCGAGGTGTCCCACGCGACAAGCCAGATTTTTGCTCCTCAGCTGCACTCCGAGGCAGCAGCATAAAAACGGGTGACAGGAGCCAACACTACATTCAACTGTTTGTGAATATGGTCAGCTCCTTCTGAGCCCGCATACAGAACGCACACACCCTACTCATCCTACCAAGACTAACTGAAAAAAGTAATGTATAAAAGCTGACGGATAACTACATATGCTACTTGTTACCCTCCTGAATTGTCACCAATGCACACTGATACATTAACGTTTTAAGTGGGTATGATCTTTATGTCCATCCGCTACGTTCTCTGGCTAATAGCTGATTGGAATGACGAGTTACCTGCCTGTCGATGTAATTGTTGTATCAGCTGAGCTTCGTCCACTATATGGTAACTGCTTCTAACAATAAAGCGTATTCTGGGCTAGTTATAGCATTTGCCACTCAAGCACGCGTTGGCAGTACGCTTCCCGTGAAGCAATCGCAAAAGCGCGACTTTTTCGTCTGTGTTTACCGCCTCGTTTGCGAGTGATCTTCTGCAATGGCGAAAAGAAGTCGTTTATAAAATTCAGAGACAGAGCAGCTGCTTTTAGGAAGTGATGAAAATTTCTGTGACACTTCTGAAGTTTTCAGTGTATGGACACTGAGGCTAGTGAAAGTGATTTCGATACAGGAACATCTGATGACAAGACACTACTGCGGCAGATGTTATCTACCGCAATTGTGTGTGCTAGTTCAATTGGTGATCAATATTTTTTTAGTGTTAGAAGTGGTACAGTTGTGCGTCTGAAACAATATGATGTGATTGAAATGTTTCCTCGTCAGCAATGGACATTCAGTCTTGAATGCAAATAAATCCTTAGACACCAATGACGTAATTTTTCGTAATCATCCTTCTTACAATATTTTACACAGTTTTAGATACTACTTAGAACTCACATCAATATCTGTTCAGGTAGAATTCGATTCAGAACTACACTCCTGGAAATAGAAAAAAGAACACATTGACACCGGTGTGTCAGACCCACCATACTTGCTCCGGACACTGCGAGAGGGCTGTACAATCAATGATCACACGCACGGCACAGCGGACACACCAGGAACCGCGGTGTTGGCCGTCGAATGGCGCTAGCTGCGCAGCATTTGTGCACCGCCGCCGTCAGTGTCAGCCACTTTGCCGTGGCATACGGAGCTCCATCGCAGTCTTTAACACTGGTAGCATGCCGCGACAGCGTGGACGTGAACCGTATGTGCAGTTGACGGACTTTGAGCGAGGGCGTATAGTGGGCATGCGGGAGGCCGGGTGGACGTACCGCCGAATTGCTCAACACGTGGGGCGTAAGGTCTCCACAGTACATCGACGTTGTCGCCAGTGGTCGGCGGAAGGTGCACGTGCCCGTCGACCTGGGACCGGACCGCAGCGACGCACGGATGCACGCCAAGACCGTAGGATCCTACGCAGTGCCGTAGGGGACCGCACCGCCACTTCCCAGCAAATTAGGGACACTGTTGCTCCTGGGGTATCGGCGAGGACCATTCGCAACCGTCTCCATGAAGCTGGGCTACGGTCCCGCACACCGTTAGGCCGTCTTCCGCTCACGCCCCAACATCGTGCAGCCCGCCTCCAGTGGTGTCGCGACAGGCGTGAATGGAGGGACGAATGGAGACGTGTCGTCTTCAGCGATGAGAGTCGCTTCTGCCTTGGTGCCAATGATGGTCGTATGCGTGTTTGGCGCCGTGCAGGTGAGCGCCACAATCAGGACTGCATACGACCGAGGCACACAGGGCCAACACCCGGCATCATGGTGTGGGGAGCGATCTCCTACACTGGCCGTACACCACTGGTGATCGTCGAGGGGACACTGAATAGTGCACGGTACATCCAAACCGTCATCGAACCCCTCGTTCTACCATTCCTAGACCGCCAAGGGAACTTGCTGTTCCAACAGGACAATGCACGTCCGCATGTATCCCGTGCCACCCAACGTGCTCTAGAAGGTGTACGTCAACTACCCTGGCCAGCAAGATCTCCGGATCTGTCCCCCATTGAGCATGTTTGGGACTGGATGAAGCGTCGTCTCACGCGGTCTGCACGTCCAGCACGAACGCTGGTCCAACTGAGGCGCCAGGTGGAAATGGCATGGCAAGCCGTTCCACAGGACTACATCCAGCATCTCTACGATCGTCTCCATGGGAGAATAGCAGCCTGCATTGCTGCGAAAGGTGGATATACACTGTACTAGTGCCGACATTGTGCATGCTCTGTTGCCTGTGTCTATGTGCCTGTGGTTCCGTCAGTGTGATCATGTGATGTATCTGACCCCAGGAATGTGTCAATAAAGTTTCCCCTTCCTGGGACAATGAATTCACGGTGATCTTATTTCAATTTCCAGGAGTGTATATCCATTCAAAATAAAACCAATCTGATATTTATAAATCGACAGTTAACCATGGACTAATAGCAAAAAAATAAATGTATCATGGAGAGTCTCTGACAAGTATTTATATCTCTGCTCAGCTACTATCTTCACACTAGTACTTAATGACTATGAATGTTCTTTTTATATGAAACTTTATGACAATAAAGCTTGATCACAAAAGTAGATAAAATAATGCGTCCCAAACGATAACCCACCCATGGACCCGTGAATTGATAAGTGGCTTTTTTTATTTGAATTAGGTGATGTGTGAAATTTCCCGGCTGCCAGCACTTTGTAAGTGCTTAACAATCTCACATCACCTCTGACGCGTGTTGGTTTCCTTTCAACCAAGCAGGATACAACCCTTAGCGATAATAACGTATGGAGCTTGCGAAAAAAGTGAAACCAGTATTACATTGCACTGCGCTTTACTGAACACTCATAAACAACGTCCGCGTGCAAAACTTATTTCAACAATTCTTTTAAAGAACACAGTTTTATGTATGTGTCCCACTTGTCACAATCACATGGTACTACTGGTTGTTCTAAAACTACCGTTACAAACTTCGAGGTCTTATAGAGGGGAGTGTGTACTTAGTAATTTGAACAGGGACCCATACCCGGAAACGTACCGTCTCCGTTCTACGGCAGTTTCAGTTCAGATGTATAACGTGTCCACGTCTGCTGAGGGTAAGAGAAAAGTCTGAGAGTTGCTTGTTCTGGGTTTTGGCACGCAATAAAGTAGACAGGGTGACGTGTGCTACGTCAGAGGGTCACCTGATGTCACTTAACGTCTGCCTTGCTGCGAGACCTAGTCACTGCCTGAGCGTCTCTGTTAAAGCAAACATGGTTCCGTACACGTTTCCAGTATACACAGACATGCTCATTTTGTATGGCGAAACTCGAGGTAGCGGAAGAGTTACTAGTCGGGTTCATCACGAATGTTATCCGCAACGTAATATTCCATCTCACAAACTTTTTGCCCAAGTTATGCAGTGGCTCCGAGAAACAGGTACCTTCACCGTGAGGAGGCAGGACTATGGTACTCCACTGCAACGCCGCATGCAAGAATTTGAAGAAGAGGTAGTGTACGCCTTGATAGCTGAGTGGTCAGCGCGGCCGAATGCTGTGGAGAGCGGCCCGCATGAGTCGGAGATTTTTGTCCGCCCAGGGACTGGGTGTTGTGTTGTGTTCATCATCATATCATCCCCATCGACACGCAAGTCGCCGAAGTGGTATAAACTCAAAATAATTGCACCAGACGACCGGTCTACCCGACGGGAGACCCTAGTCACACGACATTACAATTCAAGAAGAAGTACTGTATCGCGTTCAAGAGAACCCGTCAACGAGTAGTTGAACAATTACGCGTACAATGGATATAAGTCACAGTATCATCAGGGACGTTCTGCGTGAGCAATAATGACGTCTGTACCACTTGAAGAGAGTACACACTGTGGGTCCACACGATTTTCCACAACGCCTCGCCTACTGCATGTGGTTCCTGCGTCGCTGCATTGGCAACCCCCCTCCACCTCCCTGTTTCCACGACGAGTTCTGTGACTTCTGTCCACAGATAAATGTATGTTCTCTTAGTACTGTGTTCTGAATTCGAAAAACAGCCATGTCTACCCTGACCAAAATCCTCGTTCCACACATGTTTAGGGATTTCAGCGTCGGTTTAGAATTTACGGGTGGACAGGTATTAAGGACGGTCATGTGATTGGGCCATACCTCCTTCCCCTCAAGCTGATGGGTCCTGCATACTTGATGTTCCTACAAAACGGATTGGACCCGTTCTTGGAAGCTGTGCCACTGAATGTCCGTCAGGAAATGGGGTTTCAGCGTGATAGTGCACCACCTCACATCTCACAGTGGTTCGCAGATATCTCAACAGACGATATGGTGAAAGATGGATATGCCGATGCAGTCCAACGGCGTGGCCGCCGCACTCCCTTGATTTAACTCCTATAGGCTACTTTTAGTGTGAGTGTATGCAAACTTTAATTTACACAGATCAAGAAAAGTTTTGCATCCTCACAGTTCCCAGAACTCCTGAAGATAGACGTTGACTATGGATATTTCATCACAGACACAGTTACTTTGACTGTTTAGAGATGTCACTAAACCCGCCCAAAGATGTAAACAAACATTCATGAACAGTGCCTATTAGACGGAGGGGGTCCGCAAACTGATCAGTTCCAGTCATTCCACCGGGAAGAGGTAGACAGATCGTTTTGTCTGTAGTTCAGCCATGCGTAGAAGCCCAATACCGCGGTTCGATCGCGTCAGCATTGTTATTTTGTGCCAGGAAGGGCTCCCAACAAGGGAAGTGTCCAGGCGTCTCGAAGTGAACCAAAGCGATGTTGTTCGGACTTGGAGGAGATACAGATAGACAGGAACTGTCGATGACATGCCTCGCTCAGGTCGCCCAAGAGCTACTACTGCAGTGGATGACCGCTACCTACGGATTATGGCTCGAAGGAACCCTGACAGCAACGCCACCATGTTCAATAATGCTTTTCGCGCAACCACAGGACGTCGTTTTACGACTCAAACTGTGCGCAATAGGCTGCAGGATGCGCAACTTCACACCCGACGTCCATGGCGAGGTCCCTCTTTGCAACCACGGTACCATGCAGCGCGATAGAGATGGGCCCAACGACATGCCGAATGGACCACTCAGGATTGGCGTCACGTTCTCTTCACCGATGAGTGTCGCATATTCCTTCAACCAGACAATCGTCGGAGACGTGTTTAGAGGCAACTCGGTCAGGATGAATTCCTTAGACACACTGTCCAGCGAGTACAGCCAGGTGGAGGTTCCCTGATGTTTTGGGGTGGCATTATGTGCGACCGACGTTCGCCTCTGGTGGTCATGGAAGGTGCCGTAACGGCTGTACGATACGTGAATGCCATCCTCCGACCGACAGTGCAGCCATATCGGCAGCGTATTGGCGAGACATTCGTCTTCATGGACGACAATTCACGCCCCCACCGTACACATCTTGTGAATTACTTGTTTCAGGATAACTACATCGCTCGACTAAAGTGGCCAGCATGTTCTCCAAACATGAACCCTATCGAACATGATTAGGATAGATTGAAAAGACGACTTGACCCACCAATCTCTCTGAGGGATCTGCGCCGAATCGCCGTTGAAGGGTGGGACAATCTGGACAAACAGTGCCTTTATGAATTTGTGGATAGTATGCCACGACGAATACAGGCATGCATCAATGCAAGAGGACGTGCTACTGGGTATTAGAGATACCGGTGTGTACAGCAATCTGGACCACAACCTCTGAAGGTCTCGCTGTATGGTGATACAACATGCAATGTGTGGTTTTCATGAGCAGTAAAAAGGACGGAAATGATGTTCATGTTAATCTCTATTCCTATTTTCTGTACAGGTTCCGGAACTATCGGTACCGAGGTGTTGCAAAAAATTTTTTTATGTGTGTACGAGTGTCCTATAGAGACAGAGGAAGAACTGCTGGCACATGTTCTGGCCGCGCTGCACTATAAATCGAAGAGACATCACGTGGAATGAAGAGTGTGTACCAGAATATGCTTCTTGGGTACAATGTCTGTATCAACGTTGATGGTCGGCACATCGAGCCCCTGTTGTAATGAACCAGTACTGTTGTATACATGCGGTATGCTGTTTTTTTTATTAATGTAAACAAGTGATGTTTAATTGTTAACACAAATAAATGTGCTTAAGTGATAAATGGATGTTTCGTTAATTTTCCTTGCGAATTGTTGCCCAATAACTGTACTGCATCACGCCTAATTCAATTCCTCAAGCAGAAGTGGATAAGTTAAACATTTTAATTGCACAGTCGTAGAGCGGAAACGTTACGTTTCCGGACATGGAGTCCTATTCAGAATATCAAGGAATAACGCCCCTCTACAAGTCCTAGAAGACTGTAACGGGAATTTCCGAACACTCCGTATAAATTAAACGATGTAGCTAAGTGTAGATCGTATGTTTAAGGAAATAATCTGTACCGGTAGGTCTCCTGAAGCAGACCAGTCAGAGCTATGGATACTACACGTGAACCGCCAAACAAGATCAGTCTTGACGTTGCATAGAAGAATATTAGGGAAGAGATAAACCAAATTAACGTTAGATATACGCTTTCCGTTTGCTCATCGTATTAAAACTCCAATGGAACAACTGTGATGAGTATGGAGGCTGCTACTATATCTTTTTCATTTCAACAATTCATTAACGACGATAAATAACGTTAATAACATCTCATCATTGTGGAGACTGCAACGAACGACCAATAAAAATCACAACATTTGCTGAACGCATAGCGTTAATTACGTCTGTTGAACATAACGCTCAGCTGCTATCGTCGTGCACAAGCTGATAACATGATTACTTTGAACACTGATCACGTCACTGCGTGCAAATACGCATGCTGAAGGTGAGTGAGTGGTGAAACGATTGCCACCGTGTGAAATAATTACGACACTTGCTGTAGAGTGAAAGTGGCATAGAACTGAACGCTGAGAAGTAAGAGACCGATGTATGATACAGCATTAGATACGAGACTTTATAGGCTTACCACTGAATTTATTAGTAGAATAATGACGCCATTTTGGTAAAAGAGTCGAGTTGTTTGCTTTTATTAAGACAGCTAGCGAACCCGATAATGCTTTGTAATTGCTAAACGTGTACTGGAATTAGATATACGTCCTATTATTCTTCTCCCCACCCTCTTCTCTCTGTCCATCTACTCCTTCCCTCCCTCCCTTCTTCTTCTCTCTGTCCATTTACTCCTTCCCCCTCTGTCTACTTCCTCCCCCCTTCCCAGTCCAGCTGCTGTTCCTCCTCTCTCTGACCTGGACCCTCGCTTCTTGTTATTGCAGACAAACCCCGAATGGAGACTGAAGTCACTTCAAATGAGAAGGTAAATCGTTTCGGATCTTTGGTATAGGGGGTATGCGACAGACCTCTTCCGGCTGCTGAATTTATGAGAGGACTAGCTTCAATGACAATTTTTCACACAGTTTAATCTGTGAACTGGTAGGATTACAAAGTTTCGGACGATTCATATTCCGTAGCAGTATTCTAATCATAAACCGATAAGCTATCAATACAACTTACACTTTTCTGCTAAAGCCGACTGTGAGAAAGAAAACTAAACTACACATTTTCACAGCACAGTACAGCATTTTCTTTCTTGCAGTTGGTTTTAGCAGATAATCTGTACAGTTGTTTAAAACATAAATAGCCTATGTCTTTCTGAATGTTTGTTACAATATTGTGTAAAAATCAAAAGCAAATAGACACACTTTCGAGAATTTCCTAACAACGTTTCCCCTTTATGTATTTACTATAATGGTAAAAGTGTTCCCCTCGAAACTGAATAACAGTGGTTCCTCTACCATTTCCAGACGTTCTTGAAACAGATGAGAACGAACATCAAAACGTATACTAGTTCATATCCATGACAGACTAACCAAATAATCATAGCTGAACATGACTGCAATCGCTCACGTGTAATGAATACATGTATCACTATTATCAAAAAAGGACTCATTTATTACACAAGCGTAGTGTTAGAAGGCGTGGAAGTAACCAACAGAAACCTATCGAAAGGCTTTGAGCCCTGTCTGTAGATGGAATGTATATAGCAACGTGCTATTACTTTGAAAAGGATAGAAAAATATTAATTTTTGTTAATATTTAAAAAAATTGCTTTTACTCACGCGTGCGTATATTTGTCCACAACCTGCTTCATCTTTTATGCCAGTGGTTGGAACCTTGATGTACGACGGGGTACTTTCCACTCTCGAGGTTGCAAAACACCTTTTCAAGCTATACAGTTAATGAGACCTGTACTTATTATTTAAGATATACCAGTGCTGTAAATGTTATACATTCGCATCTACGTCGAAGAGAGAAAGAGAGAGGGAATGTAATTGATATATATATATATATAGTCAATAAGAGTTCAAAATTAAATGTTATAGGATGTGTAGCTCCTCAGAATCCGGTGAAACGGTTGTGTTCGTTACCTGTGGGTGAAAAATTCTAGATGTTAAAAGTGAAACGTGTGAACACAGCTTACTGTTCAGTTCTGCTGTCTGAACTGGATTGGTTTAAATCTTTTTTATTTCATCGTTTTTCTGGTTTGTGTGATGAACATGTGCACTACTTAAACGGAATGAAAGTAGTGAAGTCATACAGCAGAAGAATTAACGGGATTGGTACTACAGCTTTTACAGAATGAAATAAAGTGTCATACCGTTTCTTCATAACACAATTTTGTTAAAACTGTGATTTTAAACTCTTGTTTCTCTCTCTTATCCTCTTCCCTATGTATACTTGAAGGGTGGTACTTCTCCACGGATTCTCCGCCCTCTCGTTGGCCTGGGTGTGTGCCGGTGAGCATTTTCCTTTCGTGGTACATTTGAGATGGGAATCGTCATCAGAAACACAAACTAGTTAAGATCCGTGAGACACTATTCACATAATCGCATCTGAATATCAGCATTTTCCTTTCGTGGTACATTTGAGATGGGAATCGTCATCAGAAACACAAACTAGTTTAGGTCCGTGAGACACTATTCACATAATCGCATCTGAATATCAGTACGAAGTCCTCAAACAAAGACATACATATTTTTTTGCCAATTCCTGTGAAAAACCAGCACTGACTTCATGTATAATAAGTATGTGTGTCAATATTGTCAAGTATAAGTAACCATTTTAATATGTGCAACATAGAAGGAATACCACTCATATCTGTTGCTGGAAGAATATTTTACACTGACGACCCATCACAATCACACAGTTTTCAGATGACAGTACAGTTGCTGTATTAGGGATACCAACTCTAGAGATATGAGGATACTTAAATATTACTTCTTCAGTCCGAAGTCTGATTTGATGCAGCTCTCGATGCTACTCTATCACGTGCAAGCCCCTTCATCTCCGAATAACTACTGCAATCTACACCGTTCGGAATCTGCTTAGTGTATTTATTTCTCGGTCACCCTATTATTTAAATCATTTACCTCCACCTTAACAACAAGTTTTGTACAGACAGCACCTTACAGATCAGCAGTATACGTACATCTTACAACAAAAAAGGATTGTTTCATAAGTTCAAAATGGTTCAAATGGCTCTGAGCACTATGAGACGTAACTGCCAGCCGGAGTGGCCGAGCGGTTCTAGGCGCTACATTCTGGAACCGCGTGACCGCTACGGTCGCAGGTTCGAATCCTGCCTCGGGCATGGATGTGTGTGATGTCCTTAGGTTAGTTATATTTAAGTAGTTCTAAGTTCTAGGGGACTGATGACCTCAGAGGTTAAGTCCCATAGTGCTCAGAGCCATTTGAACCATTTTAGACTTAACTGCTGAGGTCATCAGTCCCCTAGAACTTAGAACCACTTAAACCTAACTAATCTAAGGACTTCAAACACATCCATGCCCGAGGCAGGAATCAACCTGCGACCGTAGCGGTTGCGCGGTTCCAGACTGTAGCGCCTATAACCGCTAGGCCACACCGGCCGCCTTTTCATATGTAACGATTCATATAAGTATCAGTGATAAGCATGACTTGGAGGGGGAAGGTTTCACATGTGCACAAATGCCCTTCAGTTCATACGTCCGTCTAGTCGTTTCCCAATACGACAGCAGGTGTGAAAGTGTAACCTGTAGCGTTAGATGGTCATTACATCAATAACGGTCCTGGGAGGATTCATCAACCACAACAGCGACTTGAATTTTGAGGATATGTAGTGAAATATCTTATTTCTGAACCTCTTTTGTTCTTGAACTATGTACTCTATTTTTACACTACACATTAGAAAGGGAAATTTATAACGAAAATGAATCAATAAACTGAAGCTGCATCTGCTGCTACGTAACTGCAGTCATATTTGCGAAGTGTAATTGCACTGTAAGCGCACATGTGCAGCAAACAGCAACGGTTAAGTATTTGTAGGTACGCCGATAGAAAAGACGATATTCTCTTGAAGGGAATATTGATGTTTATCTTAAATGTACACCTTTTGCATTGCTAAAGAACAACGCGTTCTATTACGGAAAAGAAGTTTCTAAAATAAATTTTCCAAGAGCAAGTGTAATATATGCAATGGCATAGGAATACAGAAAGTAACAAGCAGCACTATTTGTAGATGTTCAGACTTAATTGTTGGGTATAAGTACAATGATGGTTACTTATATTCTGGATGTTTCGCTGTACGACGGAAACGAAATACAACAAAAAATACTCATTTAATCAGCTTAGCCGGCCAGAGTGGCCGAGCGGTTCTAGGCGCTACAGTCTGGAACCAAGCGACCGCTACGGTCGCAGGTTCGAATCCTGCCACGGGCATGGATGTGTGTGATGTTCTTAGGTTAGCTAGGTTTAAGTAGTTCTAAGTTCTAGGGGACTGATGACCTTAGAAATTAAGTCCCATAGTACTCAGAGCCATTTGAACCATTTTTAATCAGCTTATTTCTCTTTTCGCTCTTGTTGTTCACCTCAGTTCCACTACATTTAATCATCTTAGCAACGTATCCTATCTACAGCACTCCTAATTATATTGTTTCCTTTTTCTACTTTGAGAAAGCTTTGCGATGTGGAAGTATTACGGCGGCGCTTGCTATGTAGTTTCCACTCACCACAAAGTGTAGCTCACCGTGAACTGAACAAACAATGTCGAGTTTGACACTGCATATGACATATTCACTTTGCCGCTACCGTTTAGATTGCAGCGCATCTTGCTTGAGAACTGCAGCTGTGGTAATTCTACTCGTGCATGGGACCCTGTTCAGCTACCGAGAGTTGATTTTTTTTTCACCTGCAATGTACACATTCCGAACGATTATCAAACAATCTAAGCAATGTGGTACGGAGTTGAAACTTAGATGGAGAAGGTCCCGGATGAATAATATTCATTCAATGAAGTAATCACCTCACATTATAGGATAATGCGTATTTTATGGAGAAAATAGTTGTAAGTAATACCGTTATTAGGAGAGAGGATGGTTTTCTTGGAGTAAGTAAACCTATGGTCATATTACCTGACAACGTGTCATATTTTACAAATACTAAAAGCTACAGCTACAATCTACTATACTATACGATTAAGGAAAAAAAAGTTACTGAGAAGAGAATCTGGTATAATGCTATACTCTACGTTTAAGGTAAAGAAAGTACTACGTGGGGAACAAACCGTATAGATTATTAAATGTCTCAGGGAGCAAAGATACACACAACCGACAACAGGCAAGACGTTTTAAACTTTATTGAAAGACTTGTAATCGAAAAGGATACAAAAACATACACATTACTTTGTTGGCAGATATTGCATGCCTAGGAAACCGTTGTATGAATGATTATAAATTTATGAACAGCTGGTTGATCTGAGGGAAACGATACTCTAATAACCTCGATGTCGGATGCCGCCTGGTGGTAGGCAGAGCAGACATGGACGGGGGATGAATGAGGAAATCATTTGGCATAAGAGACTTTGACAAAGGACAGATTGTTATTACGCAGAAGCTGTGAACGAGTATCTCGAAAACGGCAAAGCTGGTCGAATGCTCACGTCCTAATGTCATGAAGATTTGCGGAATGAGGTATAAGGACAGTGAAAGTACCACTAGGCGCTAAATGGTTCGACGTGCACGACTCTCCACAGAACGTAGGGTTCGGAGGCTTGCTTGCTCTGTAAAGTAGGACAGATGGTGATCTGTGGAGTCTCTGTCGAAAAAGCACAATGCTAGTGCATGCGTAAGTGCTTCGGAGCACATTGTTCACCGTACGTTGTTGAATATGGAGCTCCACATCAGAACACCCCTACGTGGTCACATGTTGACACAACGACATCGTCAGTTACGATAGCAGTGGGCCATCAGGATTGGAGCATAGATCAATGGAAACGTGTCGACTCTTCGGGTGAACCACATTTTGGCTACGCTAGGTCGATGATCGTCTCCAAAAATGCAGTCATCGAGGTGAACGGTGGCTCGGAACGTACTGCGCACCGCCGTTGCAGGATGGTGGGAGCACTCTTATGCAATGGGAGACATTCTCCTGCACTTGCGTGGGACATATGGTAGTAATCGAAGATATGCTGAGAGCTGCGAGCCATCTGCATCCCTTCATGCTTGAAGTCTATACCGACGACGATGTCATCTTTCAGCAGTATAATTGTCCGAATCTCGGAGCCAGAACCGTGCTTTCATGGTTTGAGGAGCATTATAGTGAACTCACGTTGATGTTTCAGCGACCGAATTCAGCTGGTGTAAATCCTATGGAACCCATATGGGTCCCTATCGGGCGGCATCACTCTGCACGCAAATCAGCGGCCCTTCATTTACACGAATTAGATGATCTGTGCGTAGACATCTAATTCTACATACCTCCACAAACCAACAAAATTTTGGATCAATGATCCGCAGAATCAGTGGTGTATTTCGTTCCAAAGACGGACAAACCAGTGTGTTATTACAGCAGAGATTTCGGTGGTTGGCCCTACTTAAAATGTAGTTACAAATATTTTGTGTGAAAGTCTTTTATAAATAGGAAAGTAATGATAAAGAAACTCTAGGATATCGGGATATTCACCTATCAGGGGAAAAGCAAATATGACTGCTAATAAAGGCTGAGAGATTATTTTACCTTAACCCTGAAGGAACGCAAAATGCTATGCCATACTAGTGTACTCTCAACTTCACATATGTACGCGTTCGCACAAATGCGAGTATAGCCGTATACATGATTCTTATACGGCGGTATGGCAAGAAGTTATAAGGCGAGGCCAGTAAGCATAGTTATCGTAGTTTGTCTTAGCTACAATTGCGGAAAACACTGAACACATCTACAATCGCACGAACCTACACTGCTTCCGTCATTATACTAACGAATCGGTACATAAAAGAGAAATAATTAAGTGCATAAGGAAAATGCGTTTACATAGAAGAACTCGTCCTGTACGGATTAATAACGATATTTGCGCTGAACGAACGGGTATTAAAAAAACTAATTACTGAAGTGCAGCTGTGAAAGTTGCAAGAAAATTTTGGTTTAACACGTTAACTGATATGCATGTCATAACTAAATGTACTTGTGAAGTTTAAACCATTAAACCGTCGCGTGGGTGCAGCGAGAAGCTGGAGAGCCTGCATTAGCGAAGTGTTGCAAATCAGATAAGCGGTGGTTGATGACATGAGGTAAGTTCATGTTCAAATTGTTTTATTCTCCTTTGTGAATAGTAATTCTTTCTGTTCTTTCTAATCTCTGTAGTCTATACACTCCTGGAAATTGAAAAAAGAACACATTGACACCGGTGTGTCAGACCCACCATACTTGCTCCGGACACTGCGAGAGGGCTGTACAATCAATGATCACACGCACGGCACAGCGGACACACCAGGAACCGCGGTGTTGGCCGTCGAATGGCGCTAGCTGCGCAGCATTTGTGCACTGCCGCCGTCAGTGTCAGCCAGTTTGCCGTGGCATACGGAGCTCCATCGCAGTCTTTAACACTGGTAGCATGCCGCGACAGCGTGGACGTGAACCGTATGTGCAGTTGACGGACTTTGAACGAGGGCGTATAGTGGGCATGCGGGAGGCCGGGTGGACGTACCGCCGAATTGCTCAACACGTGGGGCGTGAGGTCTCCACAGTACATCGATGTTGTCGCCAGTGGTCGGCGGAAGGTGCACGTGCCCGTCGACCTGGGACCGGACCGCAGCGACGCACGGATGCACGCCAAGACCGTAGGATCCTACGCAGTGCCGTAGGGGACCGCACCGCCACTTCCCAGCAAATTAGGGACACTGTTGCTCCTGGGGTATCGGCGAGGACCATTCGCAACCGTCTCCATGAAGCTGGACTACGGTCCCGCACACCGTTAGGCCGTCTTCCGCTCACGCCCCAACATCGTGCAGCCCGCCTCCAGTGGTGTCGCGACAGGCGTGAATGGAGGGACGAATGGAGACGTGTCGTCTTCAGCGATGAGAGTCGCTTCAGCCTTGGTGCCAATGATGGTCGTATGCGTGTTTGGCGCCGTGCAGGTGAGCGCCACAATCAGGACTGCATACGACCGAGGCACACAGGGCCAACACCCGGCATCATGGTGTGGGGAGCGATCTCCTACACTGGCCGTACACCACTGGTGATCGTCGAGGGGACACTGAATAGTGCACGGTACATCCAAACCGTCATCGAACCCCTCGTTCTACCATTCCTAGACCGGCAAGGGAACTTGCTGTTCCAACAGGACAATGCACGTCCGCATGTATCCCGTGCCACCCAACGTGCTCTAGAAGGTGTAAGTCAACTACCCTGGCCAGCAAGATCTCCGGATCTGTCCCCCATTGGGCATGTTTGGGACTGAATGAAGCGTCGTCTCACGCGGTGTGCACGTCCAGCACGAACGCTGGTCCAACTGAGGCGCCAGGTGGAAATGGCATGGCAAGCCGTTCCACAGGACTACATCCAGCATCTCTACGATCGTCTCCATGGGAGAATAGCAGCCTGCATTGCTGCGAAAGGTGGATATACACTGTACTAGTGCCGACATTGTGCATGCTCTGTTGCCTGTGTCTATGTGCCTGTGGTTCTGTCAGTGTGATCATGTGATGTATCTTACCCCAGGAATGTGTCAATAAAGTTTCCCCTTCCTGGGACAATGAATTCACGGTGTTCTTATTTCAATTTCCAGGAGTGAAGTTTCTTATATTTAACTTCTTAGAAAGTTTTATGCTCCATAGTTAAGTACAATGGATGCAGATGGATCTGTTAATGTTACTGTGGCGTCAGTGTATTGAGATGGCGCCCAGATGTGACCATCAGGATGGGGAAACGTGTCCTTGACTGTAAGGTGGAAACGTATAATTATAGTACTATTTTTACTTGCCTAATCTTAAATGTAAACCAGTATATTATTGTGTTGAAAATATTATTTTGATTCTGACTGTCGTACTGTATATAATACATTGTAATGTACTCGTAGGAAATTAATAAATAGGCATATGTTATGTGAAAATGCACATGTATAAATGCCGTAGAGAAAAGTGTGGAGTTGTTAAAAAAATTGCTAATCGGCTTACCAACGACATTCTAGGGAACTTCCTCAACACAAAAGAGAATGATAAAAGAACAAGAATATGATCTGGTTACTTATCAGACAGAATTCTACGGCTGGTATGCTGTGTGTCGAGTAATCTTCCTCTCTGTACCTTCACACAAGCCGTCGTACGTCTTAGGAAGATATATGTCCACCCGATGTTGACAAGGCACCAAGCCGTATAAACTGTGCACGGTTACTAACCGTTCGCATCGCTGAGGTAAGCAACACTGAGAGCGGAGAGACCGCACTCAACAACGAAAGTTGAGAAAGCAGTATAAACACCAATAATCCCAACAGCGCCATCGTCAATGAATTAACTCAAGTGTAAGCTTCTGCTGCTTACTTTTGACCAATACATTTCTTGAAATTATTCTACATAATCTGACCAATTTGTGAAATTACGTTTATGACGTACTGCTTCGGCTTCTACACGTCCGACAAACAAACTATATTTTTTTGCCGTAGTCCCACAGAGGCGGTGAGGCTCACTCAAACGATCTCAAAAAAGTTATCGGGCGTAATTCTCCTTCGGGTTTGAAACTCAGTAACAAATTAGCCATGTGGATACTATAAACTAAATTCCTCCCACCATTCATTTGGTGAGTACTGTTTACCCTCTTAATGTTGATACAAACACTGTGAACCGTTTTTGCTTGTTCCAAGTTCTTCTGATTCGATCGTACCAATCGAACAATCAAAAACCGATTTATTGCCACTCCTCTCTACATAATATTACTATAGCTAGTATTCTGTAAAGCCCGAGACCCTTTACACACTTCCTGCAAATACACTTCTGTCCATTCTAGTCGTTCTAGCAATGCTGCCTTTCCTATTCCGTGATTCTTACCACAGTGTGAATAATCTTCGCTACCATTATCTTTTAACGTACTTCATGCTTTACTGTTTCCATAAACTTGTGCTTTTAACTTCTCTATTTCACTATTTCTTCTTCTACGCCATTAATAATTACTGCTACCTCCACAGTCTGAAGGATTGCCTGTCCGGTGTCCCCAGTACAAGCGTCCTTACTATATGGTGATAATTTACAACGAACCCGGTAACTGTGATCGACGACCCCATAGCGGATAACAATATTATTATTATCAGTTCCCTCCGAAACTACGACTTTCACACTTCCGATCTGCAGAGTCAGATTAACAATATCTTTCTTCATTTGTGACTTCGCTTCTCTAGACTCACGGATTTAGACTTCTAGCCTAGAATGCAGATTACAACCTGAGAAATTAAGCTAGTTAATTCAGATCTTGTATCTGAATCCATATTCTCTATTTTCTGATTGATTTCTTCATTTGTATTTTTTTAACTGGCTATATTTGGATTATTGCCGTATAACTTTTATTGACGGTGATCCGGCTCGCAAACTGCCAGTAGCTGGTTTTTCGGCTGGCTGCTACAACCCGGTAGTGACGCGCAGATCTCATCGCTCAGGAAGTCAGCTCTGTGTTGACTCCAACAGGACGTTTTTCTCTATGCCATTGATGTACGGTAGCTGCCTACCAAAGGGACGCGTTGTTCGAGGCTAGTAACGCCCGGCAACTATTACCTAGAATGCTAAATTTCTCTATCGACAGCACTCAGCTGTCACAACACGAACTCGATGTCTCGTGGTCGTTGCACTCGAGGTCAGCCGCCCCGGCGATCACCACTTTTCTCGCCGATGGAGTAAAGAATTCAGTGTTACCCACTGCACTCGCTTACATGCCTCTGCACTCGTACGGTAATAAACGCCCATTCTTGCGTTTCGTAACCTCTTTCTCCTGTGGTGAGCCTAACTGATGTGAATCTATGATCACACGTAACTAAATCGGTAGCCACATGCGACGCCAACCCCCCACCCCCTTGTAGGTTGTTGTTATTTAATCAAGCAACATCAGTAGACATAGTACTTAACACCCAGTTCATGAAAACTGTTAATCAGTTACGTATAATAACTCAGATTGACCTTTTCAGACTTCTTTTCTGGAAGGGCACTATAACGAATTTGAATTATTTTAGAGAATAGGTTTAATTAACTTTCTGCAAGGTCCAAAGTAGGCAGTTACAGAAGTTCAATCATTTGGCTAACATCAGTTTCAAAGTTCCGTGACTTCTCAGAAGTTAACATTTGGGATATTATCTCTGCTCTTGCCTTTAAATATCGATAACTGATTCATTTCAAACTTCAGTAATTGAGTAAATTCAGCAAAATTCAATCATTAAGAAAAATCTATTTTCTTCTAACAAAATCAGCTTCAAAAGTGAATAACTTTCTTCCACATAGATGTTCACTTTATTTCTGTTGAGACATAAATAAATCACTTCACACTTTCAACGCTGCGTCTTGTTTGGAAGTTGTCTTTACAATGGCGTCGATGTTAATCGTAAGTGATCAAGACAAGAACAAGAACTGAACCAACTATCATTACGTATATGTTAAAAAATGACGAAATGGCTCCAGCTGTATTAATGTGTTGGTTTTATTGGCGACTAGTTTTGATGTCGTTACAACTTCATCTTCAGGCCCATACTTGTTGACAGCAACTGTATGTGTCTAACACTAGTAGTCAGTGGTGAGATAGGCGTGTTCCATTAAGTGAATAAGGAAAATGCGTTTACATATGAGAACTCGAAAAAAATGGCTCGGAACACTATGGGACTTAACATCTGAGGTCATCAGTCCCCTAGACTTAGAACTACTTAATCCTAACTAACCTAAGGACATCACCACGCCCATGCACGAGGCAGGAATCGAACCTGCGACCATAACAGCAGCGTGATTCCGGACTGAAGCACCTAGAACCGCTCGGCCACAACGGCCGTCATCAGAACTCGTCCTGTACGGATTAATAACGATATTTCCGCTGAACGAACGCGTATCTCACCACTGACTACTAGTGTTAGACACATACAGCTGCTGTCAACAAGTATGGGCCTGAAGATGATAATGTAACAACATCGAAACTAGTCGCCAATAAAACCAACACCTTCATACAGCTGGAGGAATTTCGTCATTTTTTAACATATATTATACTAGCTGATGTCCCAAATCATCCATTTCTATTATGGATATTCGAAGAACTATCATTACATCCTCCCTCGGGCATGGGTGTGTGTGTTTGTCCTTAGGATAATATAGGTTAAGTAGTGTGTAAGCTTAGGGACTGATGACCTTAACAATTAAGTCCCATACGATTTCACATACATTTGAACATTTTTGATATCATTACATTTTCACTAATAACATTGGTCACTCATTTCTGTTTGCTTGTTATGTACAATTAAATACATTCAATTTTAATTGAATCAGTGTGCGTTAACACATGGTGACAGGATCTCCTACTGCACGATGGCTTTCGCCACAATAAGGGTCAACTTCGTTGCTTGGCGGCTGCGCCGAAGATGTTTCCGTCGTCGTGTTACTGCGCTTTCCCATGACATGAAACAGATACAAAACGAACAGTTCAAATACATAATTCTAATGTTAAATGCGCACAAATAACATTGACCATAATCTTACTAAATGTGGACCATTACGCTCGTAGAATACATATAACACATGATTACTTGCAAACTGAACGGTAGGAGACATAGTGTAACTCTCTAGACATTTCGTTAGACAACAGGGTTGCTTGTGACATTGGAAATACTTTTTCTGATGTGTTTTCCTCTGAGGCACAATTTTATGAGGACATCAGATCTTACTTACAGTAGACAAAAAGTAACAGAAACAAGTTTTAATTCGTCATTTTTCTGTTTTCTGCCGTCCATTAGTTGCTTCAAACTTCATGGAGGTATGTTCCGTCTTTACTAGTAAATGAAGGGAAGTTCGCTTTTTACCATACGCGTTTCGCTTCTTGTATTTCTGGAGCATCTGCAGTGCCCTGTAATACATGTTCGTTTTCATATACATAATTAATGCATTACGTATTGGTTACAAATATCTTACTATGCTACATTTTCTCATGTTTTACAGATTATAAACAACTTTAGTAGCACAAGTTTCTTCAGGCTAGACATCAAATGGCAATTTAACCTCACGAAACTTGTGCTGGAAAAGTTCTTACGTACTATGACTTTTTTCTCATTGGCTGGGATTTATCCTTTCTTGATTCGAACGCTACAACCCAGAATGATGTTAACTCGTGTACTTTAGGTTTAGGATTATAGTATCTTATGAGAAGTCTGAAAACTGGTTAGTTGTCATTTACGAACCGAGGTAAACACTGTTTGAATGCTAGACCGCAAATATTTATGTATAAATAGCTGGTGAGTTAACTGTGAAATTTCGTATAGTTAACATTGCAATACAAAAAATGAAATCAACGAAATCGGGTATGTAGCCAACTACGCCAACAATCCCGCTCGTAAAATGAAATGTTGGTATGACACTGGTAGCCAGGGTGTTCCATCCGGGTTCGGCCGCCTAGTGCAAGTCTTATTTCAGTCGGCGCCACATGGGGCGACTTGAGGCCGATGATGAGAATGAAATAATAGAGGGGACAACACAACACCCAGTCCACGAGCGGAGGAAAACCTCCAACCCGGCCGGAAATCGAACCCGGATCCAGTGCATGGGAGGCAAGCACATTACCACCCAGCTAAGCAGGCGGACAGGCTACGAGTAATGTCTCGCGACACAAATAAGCAAGTGAGGGAAGTGTGAGTAGTCTTGCGTATTATGAGATTTGTTGAGTAGAAAGTGATGAAAATGATATTTCACATTCGAAGTTTCACGACCATATTTTACCTTAACAGTAATTAGAAAAAAAAAATTCCATATAGTAAGGTTTGCGATTGAGACGATACACTATGAAGTAAGCCAGGTGCTAGAAGTTTCAAAGAAAACTTTTAAGCGTCTGAAGAAGTTAAGGAGACCTACGTTACGCAAATAAGATTTTCAAGTCTCTGATTTCCAGAAAGTACTCATGTCTTGGTACTTAGATGCTTAAGGAAGTAGTAACCAGCGGAGTATTTTGCTAGTTGTAAGCCACAGTCGTTAATTTTTCTGAGTAATCTGCGCAATATTTCTCCGAAAAAGCGTTCTCTATTGTTACCAGTTCCTCAAAGTGTTTGCGGGCGTTATTATGGCGAGAGATAGTGCTCGTATACAGCTTATCACAGCATTTACATTTCAGCAGCCATTTACTAGTGCAGAATCTCCGCCACATATACTCGCAGTACTTCCACAGTTCTTGCGTCCTGGAGAATCCCATGACATGACTCAGTTTTACAGACCACTAGGAAATGTGCAGCTGAGTAGAAAAATGGCTTTCAGAGTGGCTGAAAGATTTCTGTGAGAATAGATGTAACCTCTCAGTGGTACATACGCCTAACATCAACTGTAATTATAATCCATCGGGTATATACTTTTGTGAAGATCTGTTTTCATGTGGCCGGCCGGGGTGGCCGACCGGTTCTAGGCGCTACAGTCTGGAACCGCGGACGATCGCTGCGGTCGCAGGTTCGAATCCTGCCTCGGGCATGGATGTGTGTGATGTCCTTAGGTTAGTTTAAGTTCTAGGGGACTGATGACCTTAGGAGTTAAGTCCCTTAGTGCTCAGAGCCATTTTTTTTGTTTTTTATTTTGTTTTCATGTGACTGTCGATAATAATTTTGCTCTAAAGGCTATCACCTGAAAATTATAACGAAAATGTATGTTTCATCAGTTGTATTACGATCACTATAAGCTACCAGTTATACAAAGTATGATTATGAATCTTGGGGAAAAAATTTAAAGGCGTTCCTAACCACGAAAGTAGCGAAACGCAAGGTGTGCATATCTTAGTTGTGTTCGGTTGGTTTTGGGCAAGGAGACAAGACAGTGAGGTCATCGGTCTCATCGGATCAGGAAAGGAGGAAAGGAAATCAGCCGTGCCCTTTAAAAGGAACCATCCCGGCATTTGCTTGGAGCGATTTAGTGAAATCATGGAAAACCTAAATCAGAATGGCCGGAAACGGGATTGAACCGTCGTCCTCCCGAATCCGAGTCTAGTGTTTACTTCAGTGTCAGACATTCTCTTATACAACAGCAAAACATCCTTCCGGCAATGAAGATGAACGTGTGCATATACACAGGTAAGCCAAAACATTATGACCGCTGGCCACCGGATGCTGAATGCTTCCTAGCGGCGTTGCTGGCTCGTGACGCGGTAACAAAAGTATATTAGCGGAACAGACACGGATGGGCATCGACATAACGAAGATAAGCAGTGCAAATTGAGAAATCATTTGAGATAAGCGACTTTGACAAAAGGCAGATTATTATTACCCAGAGCCTGTGAAGTAGTATCTCGTAAACGGCGAAGCCGGTCGAATGTTCAAGTGCTACTGTCATGAACATCTACGGAAAGAGGTAGAAGGACGTGCTAAATTTAGGACGTCCACGATTCATCACAGAGTGTGGGATTCGGAGCCTTATCTGCTCTGTAAGGTAGGATAGATGGTGATCTGTGGAATCTCTGCCGAACGCACGCACAAGTGCCTCAGAGCACACCGTTCATTGTACATTGTTGAACATGGAGCTTCGCAGCAGACCACACTTCCGTGCATATAAGTTGACCCAACTACATCGTCAATTAAGATTGCAGTAGGCATGGAACCATAGGGGTGCGACAGCCGATCAATGGAAGCCTGTCGGCTCTTCGAGCGAATCACATTGTTGCTACACTAGGTCGATGATCGCCTCAACAAACGCCGTCATGGAGGTGAACGGCGGCTCGGAATGTGTAGCGCGCCACGGACGCAGGCTGGTGGGAGCAGTGTTATGCTATCGAAGACATTCTCCTGCGCTTGCTTGGGACCTGCGGTAGTAATCGAAGACGCGCAGAGAGCGGGGAACCACTTGCATTCCTTCATGCTTAATGTCTATCCCGCCGACGATGTCATCTTTCATCTCTGTATGAAAGACTAACTAAATTTCTTAATTTTTGAAGAAATTTCTGCAGTCGTATTTACTGAAGTGTCGCAGACTCAGCTTGTTGCAACACTTCTGACTCATATCTAAGTTTCGCTTATTATACCCGTTGCATGGTTCCTTTCAGGGTCATCTCTCTTGATAACAAATCATAATTAAGATCCTTCAGGTATCTAATGTTATACCTTCTCAGCACTTACAACAACTGTTTTCCTTTGAAATGACTTCGTGATGCCTGGAGCTGATATTCTCTTTATTTGGTGTACGATTGTACAATTTCGGCCTCAGGCCATTTTCAAGTACCTAAAACGGGAAGCATTATACATCGGACACATTAGTATCACTTATGAAATTAACATACGAACAAGTCATACCTCCAGATGTAGTAGAAGGTTTAAGACTAACTTGATGGACGATTCTTTAATAGTATATTATACCATGGTCCTATGACTGCATCTCATTGTCATATTATGAATTACAAATAATTTTACGTTATTTTAGGAGCACGTTATTTTTGAGCAGATGTTGTGAAACTCTTACATATAAGGTGGACAAAGATCTTGTATGTGAATTCGATCACAGTACTCTAATGAAATAGTATTGAAAACCATGAAAATTTAGTACAACTTTTAATGACCTACTATTTCAATTTCTTCCCTCTTATCCTTGATTTTCTCTTTGTGTACCTTATGTAATATATGTAGTGATATATTAATATAAGAATTTTGGAGTTGGTGTCATTTAAATACTACAATATACTCATTAAAACACGTACACATCTGAGAAACAATACACCGTAAAAAGTTGTTACGGTATTGTCAATAAAACGGAATAAAAGAAAAATACTTGAAAATTGAACATTCTTATCACTCGACATATCTTACAAGTACAGAAACATTCAGCTAACAGAGACTATAGAAATCATCAACAATAACCTTCTCAAATATGAGAAAATCACTCAGGAAATAGTAGAACTCATAGAATTTACTCACTGCTAACAATTACTTCTCATTTCTCAGCATAATTTATCTCCATGAATATAGAGTAGCAATGGGTTTATGCCTAGCTGGTATATTAGATGATATTTTCGACAGCACTTTAGAAAAAAAAAAGTTTTAATAAGTTCACTCAGACAGCCGAAGAAATCCTTTATTACTACAGATGTGCCGATGACATTTTAATTCTACTCGATGGTACAGAAAAAGAGGGTAACATCATACATTCACAGTTCAACAGCTTACATAAAAAATTAAATTTCCAATGGAAAGAGAAAAATTGGAGCATCAACATTCTGGATTAAAAAGTTTCGAACGAGAAACCTGAACACATATTCGATATTTTTCGTAAAGCAACGACAGCAGTAGTAAATATTCTTAACTAATCATCCCAGCTGAGAATACACAAGCTCGGATATTTTCACTCTATGGTACACAGTCTGAACAGCTTACCACTGGAATAGGAAAAATTGAGAGACAACTATATCTTCTCCGAAACGTGGCTGTAAATAACAGTTATCCTAAAAACTTAGAGGACACATTACTAAAAAAACAAAACCAATTAAACACACGCCAGTTCTGTTGGTGAAACGACTTTTCTTAGATACACAAACGAACAACCGAGAAATAAAGTTTTTACATGAGGGTATCTAGATACGGTTTCAGACAAAATTAGTCTTTGTTTAAGAATACAAAATCACATACTAGCTACTGGAGCACTAACAGTCTACAACGATAATTGAGACGTATACCACCGAAAACAGAAGCTCAGGTTATCAGTTGTCTACAAAATTATCTGTGAAGAATGTTCAAAATTTTATATTCGACAAGTAGGAAAGAAAGTTAGCACACAATATGACGAACACTCTACAATAATCGACAATAGCCCATCCACCTCTGCTGCACAGTTAAGAGACACCAACCACGAAATATCCAATATCAATAAATCACCACAAATATTAAAATTACATAAAGGTAAAATCAATGATGTGATGGAAGAAATTTTCTCCCTGCGTCGATGCGAGAGTCAACGAGGCACAGGTTTTAGATAGACTATGAAAATTGTTTCACTGTAACTGAATTATTTACAGCAAGAAACCATACTGCAACCCTATTCGAAAGATGTATAAGAGATATCACTGGTCAAGGGACAGAAAATGAATAAAACTGTAAGCAAAAGGAAACTTTGAACAAAGGTACAAACTTGAGCCTTTACGTCTTCGAAAGAGAAATGTGAAATTAATGTGATGACTTAAAACTGTCAGCAGACACATGCGAACAGATCGTTCAAAGATAAACTTCAAAACATCCACTATGATGCTTGGTTGAGCTCAGTAGTTCATTCAGCGTAATTTGGCCATTTTTTCGCTTTTCGTCATTTTCAGAAAGTAAACAGCCTGATAGAAATGACAATCTGTTTCTTTTACTTTTATCTAGGCTGAGTGTGTTTCTTTGACTTTTATCTAGGCTTTGGTGGCCAGTCAGAAGGAATCAATTGAGTTTATTGGGGGCATAAATTCTGATCAAACCGTTATTATTGCGCTGCAGCTTTCAAAATTGAAAGGAGAGCTGGAATATTAGAATTTACTGTCCCGCCTGCGACAAGTTCCTCAGATACAAGCTTTCAAATCTGAGGGTGTCTGTGATAGACAACAAGAGAAGTACCATGCTGTCAACTATCTATATGTTACAAATGTTGTCTGAAGGAAGTCGTCAGAAAATTAAAAAAAAAAATATGTCATTGTCAAAGCCATTAAAGAGATTCTTTCAAAGGAGAATAAAAGAAAAATAAGGATTCAGATGAAATTTAGCTGTTATACATACATTAACATACGGAATAGTTTAATGATATGTACTCGGAATTGTTCCCCTAGCGGAAACAATTGTTACAGTGTGACATTACGTTAACTTCGTCGTTATTTAAAGGTAACACACTAGTTAGCTTGGTAAAGGAAGTATCAGATTCATTCTCTTACATGGAAAAAATCACATGTTTACCCTGCAATGATTTCAGAAAACCACGGTACAACTGAACGAGAAAGGACAGATGGGGATTCAAATCAACCCTTTTTAAGGATGAGTCCAGTCTTATTACGGCTGCCGCATCTTGGCCTATTTTTCCGTTAATATTTGGCAACACTACTCCTGGGAATTTATCTCTATGGAGACTACCTTTATTTGATTGGGAGAATACGATGTATTTCCTGAAATCACTGGGAGAAACCGTAAAAGCAAACAATAAGAAAGAGAAGAGAATGTAAGAGATATAGCACAGTAGCACTGTAACGGAAACTGGAATTTTATAAGAAATTTGTGTCTAACGTAACATTTGCTTTAAAAAGGCCAAAGTTTTTGTTGGTGAGAGACAGTTAAGAAATCCAGTAATATAAATACGCTAGGAAATTTGGAAACGAAAGAACGTCAGTGCTTAACGTCCTATCGATAAAGACGTGATTAGAGACGGATCACAAGTTTAGAACTATAGGGAAGGGGACTATCTGTGTTCTATAGAATGGATTCATTCGTGCGTTTGCTTTACGTGACTTAAAGAAACCTCGAAAAATTTAAATCAGTATGGTCGAAACGGGACTTTAAGCATGGCACTCCTGAAAACAAATTCCACATTCTAACAAATGCGCAGCATTGTTAGGTCGCAGATAATGCATTTTCCCGAAGAGATTTCGCAGGTTCTCTGTTAGCGATAGAGAAAATGTGGGTAGCACGCAACTCACTAACTGAGTTGACAGGCGTAAGAAATTGACCCATAAAAAGACTTTCATCTAGCATAATTATAAAGCCGATTCATTGTTAAAGACACTGGACTTCCATTCAAGATAAACAGGTTTCATATTCGTTTGCAACTACCCAGATTTTTGTGGTTTCCCTTAACTGCTTAAGAAGATAGCCTGGGCGATTCCTTTGAAAAGAACGTAACTGAATTTCCTTCCGTTTCCTCTACAGCTGAAGTCTACGTTCCGTTTCTGTCGACTGATCTTTCCAGCCAAATCTTCCTTCAGATTATTAACAGATATCTGCGATACTATACCGAATCTTAAGAAGAGATTTAAAAAGTCAGAGTGGTTTACAATTTAGACGAAATTTTTACTGGCGGTATTATGTTAATAGCTTCGAAATGGCTTCTCTAAATAAATTCGTTTGGTAAAATATCGTTGATGAAGATGACAGTTCAGTAAGTCATATCAGAATTATAAGGCAGGACAAAAATGTGTAAATGACATGTTACGTTGACAAACTACAAATACTATCCCGCAGTCATTATACACATATACACTACTGGTCACTGATATTTCTACACCAAGAAGAAATGCAGATGATAAACGGGTATTCATTGGACAAATATATTATACTAGAACTGACATGTGATTATATTTTCACGCAGTTCGGGTGCATAGATCATGAGAAATCAGTACCCAGAACAACCACCTCTGGCCGTAAAAACAGCCTTGATACACCTGGGCACTGAGTCAAACACAGCTTGGATGGCGTGTACAGGTAGAGCGGCCCATGCAGCTTCAACACGATACCACAGTTCATCAAGAGTAGTGACTGGCGTATTGTGACGAGCCAGTTGCTCGGCCACCATTGACCAGACGTTTTCAGTTGGTGAGAGGTCTGGAGAATGTGCTGGCCAGGGCAGCAGTCGCACATTTTCTGTATCCAGAAAGGTCCGTACAGGACCTGCAACATGCGGTCGTGCATTATCCTTCTGATATGTAGGGTTTCGCAGGGATCGAATGAAGGGTAGAGCCACGGGTCTTAACACATCTGGAATGTAACGTCCACTGTTCAAAGCGCCGTCAATGCGAACAAGAGGTGACCGAGACGTGTAACCAACGGCACCCCATACCATCACGCCGGGTGATACGCCAGTATGGCGATGACGAATACACACTTCCAATGTGCGATCACCGCGATGTCGCCAAACACGGATGCGACCATCATGATGCTGTAAACAGAACCTGGATTCACCCGAAAAAATGACGATTTGCCATTCGTGCACCTAGGTTCGTCGTTGAGTACACCATCGCAGGCACTCCTGTCTGTGATGCAGCGTCAAGGGTAACCGCAGCCATAGTCTCCGAGCTGATAGTCCATGTTGCTGCAAACGTCGTCGAACTGTTCGTGCAGATGGTTGTTGTCTTACAAACGTCCCCATCTGCTGACTCAGGGATCGAGACGTGGCTGCACGATCCGTTACAGCCATGCGGATAAGATGCATGTCATCTCGACTGCTAGTGATACGAGGCCGTTGGTATCCAGCACGGCGTTCCGTATTACCTTCTGAACCCACCGATTCCATATTCTGCTAACAGTCATTGGATCTCAACCAACGCGAGCAGCAATGTCGCGATACGATAAACCGCAATCGCGATAGGCTACAATCCGACCTTTATCAAAGTCAGAAACGTGATGGTACGCATTTCTCCTCCTTACACGAGGCATCACAACAACGTTTCACCAGGCAACGGCGGTCAACTGCTGTTTGTGTATGAGAAATCGGTTGGAAACTTTCCTCATGTCGCACGTTGTCTATGTCGCCACCGGCGCCAACCTTGTGTGAATGTTCTGAAAAGCTAATCATTTGCATATCACAGCATCTTCTTCCTGTCGTTTAAATTTCGCGTCTGTAGCACGTAATTTTCGTGGTGTAGCAATTTTAATGGTCAGTAGTGTATTTCATGGGATCCCCACGTACACAGTGAGAAGGATGCTGGGGTAAACTAAGCAATGACCTAAATTGTAATCTTTGAGTTGTATAGGAAAACATCGGGAAGAAACAACGTGAAAACGAAACTTGCAGAATCAGAGCTGAAAATGCATGAGTACATCACTTCTGAGGTACTAGAATCTTTAACGATATGATTTCCAGTTAAGGGTAGCAAACTGCATTAACAAGTGAGAGCAGGATAATGGCAAGTACAGCCGTTACCCTCCTGCTGCTGTAAATGCTCTTCAGCATTGCTTTAAAAATCCTCTTCTGCCTACTCCGGCCGACTGCTTTCGTCTCTCGCTCCCCTCCGTACCCGTCCTCTTCCCCTCTACTCATTCCTCACTAAGCGTCATGCTTTTATGACTTTGCGAGCGCTGGGCCAGAAGGTCTGCCGTGTGTAGCAGAGGAATCGCTCGAACTGCACCCGGGAGCACAACGTGCCAAGTCACACATGCCAAAGTACAGTATCTATCAGCCCTTGTCAATGAATTATGCAGTGTATTTAGAGATTTAGACATTCATGTCAGAAACGTGGCTAAAGCCATTCTCTCCAACTATGTTAATACAGATGAAATTATAATTAAATAGACACCTTAGCTGCAAACAGGCGTTGATATACTTCAATGGGGACATGTTGAAAATGTGTGCCCCGACCGGGACTCGAACCCGGGATCTCCTGCTTACATGGCAGACGCTCTATCCATCTGAGCCACCGAGGGCACAGAGGATAGTGCGTCTGCAGGGACTTATCCCTTGCACGCTCCCCGTGAGATCCACATTCCCAACATGTCCACACCACTACATTCGCAGTGCATGTAGTATTACGTAGAGTTATGCTAGATACATCCCAGTATGGAGATTTCTAGCAATCAGAAGTGATTGAATATCCTTGATCTCTGATAATTGAAAACATAAACCTCGTATCTCTGTAACTAACAAAATTTCTTTTTATTATGTCTTAGGAGACTTTACTCCAGAAATATAATAATGTACACCAAGAAGAACTTATGCCTCCCTCTCGTCCCCAAATGAGTCCGTCTGACATTTGTTACAGTACTGGATGGATGCTTAAAGAATCACGTCATACCTGCTTTGCCGTTTCCATAATTTGAAGTGAACCAATAGATGACACACTGAATTGTTGGAATAACCTCAAAAAAGATACAATATCACAATTAAGCACTCGCTATAAATCCTTTATATAGACAGTAGGTCAGTGTCTATAATGCTCTGTTTGATCACCGTATAGAAACATTCTTTGTGTGGATGATGATTCGTAAATCCAAGGTGACTTCACTCCGTCACACAGGCCTCGTAGCCTTCAGTAGCAGGTCACTCTCATGAGCCTGATCACACATACATTATTTTTATTCTTTTGAGAGGCTCGCAGATGTTTTCCCATATTCTTACAGCACTTTGAGCATCCGTACAAAAAACTGTCATTTAACTCGTGTACATCATCACTGTACGTGCGTGTTAAAATTATTAGACAAGAGACATTTTCTCCCTAAATTTTACGTCTACTACACATTTACATTTACATACATGTTGCTTTCATATATTCAGTATTTTGTGCGCATACCTCTATTCTTGATCAACATTTTATCCTGCGTGGCATTGTCTTTATCAACTTTTCCAGAACATTTCAATGTCATTGCCAAGGTACAAGATTTCATGTAAACTGTCCATGACCTCTTGTGTGGTAGTGATTGCAAATCTTCTTTTCCTCCGCTTGCAGTAGCCCGTAAGATTCGAAATGGATTCATATAAAGGCTATTCCCTGGATGGGGCAACACTTCCACTTCCTTTTCTTCCAAATACAAGAAGACACTTTTGGTTCTGTGGCAAGATGCACCATCATGCAAAAATACGGCGTCTTTACTAGGGAATCACGCATTTATTTGAGGCAAAAATTCCTTTTCAAGAGTCTCTTTATATTCTCCTTTTTTCATTTTCTCTTCAGCTGTGTGTTATCTGCCAGGGGCTTTCACAGACTTCACACTTCAGACCATAAAGGAAGCTGAATGCTTCAACGTTGTTGCGAACCCTCTGCGAGGAACGATTCTCCTTGTCTCTGACTAAGATACTGGCTGCTTGTTACCACCACAGTGAACCACCTCAACAATCAAAAAATTCAAATATGCAATTCTATAATGTCAATAAAACATCACAATTTGAAGCACACACTTAACTTTACAGTTCGCTTCCACTTAATTTGCCATGTCGTTGCACATTCTTTTGTCCAGCTCTCACTTGTCCACTCCCGAAGTTGTTTAGGCACAATGCAGGCTTTTGGGTTTCAGTGCAGGTGTGATTTTCTGCTTTTTCCATGGTCGGGATGCTTTTTAAACCACATTGAAACAGCCTCATCCTCACTGTCACTGGAGAAACTTCAAGACACAAACCTTTCACTGATGTTCAAGTTCAATACAAGTAATTTTCCAGTTAATGGTTGCCATGATTGTAACTCTTCTCATTGTTCTAGGGTTGATTTTTCCTTTACGTCTACGTTTCCACTCACTGTTTGGCTTGTATTCACCATATTCGTGCACAGAAAGTTTGATTCTGCTGACAGTTTTTTGTGATACTCTCATTGTGTCAGCAGCTTCTTGCTGTGTAGCGGTTTTCTACAAGACGTTCCACCACAGCAAAAGATTTCCTAGGTGAAATGTCTTTGGTCTTTCCCATAGTCTCACTTTCGTTGGGAACTTCAAGACATATTCCTAAATTCCAGACATTCAAGTTTACTGAGTACATAATCTATTATTAATGTAGCAAGAAGTTTATTGAATAAAAACCAAGCTGAAGCTTGCCATAAAGATATAAAACAATAATTAAAAAACTGTCCAAACCATGAGAAACTACTCGCCTATACTATGGCAGTTTTGAGGTCGAATGACAAATCTTGGCAACTGTGAGAAATACAATGATATTTTATGAATGAAATACATGTTTGACAATCAGTTGCTTTTTTAATTTAAAATCCAAATATCGTCCAGTTTCACTCACAGACCATCTTCACAGAATCTACCGAAAGATACAAAAAAGGTACGTGTAATATACTTCAAATGTTACAAATTCTTTTCCAAGGAAGTGAAAAATGTATATAAGTACTTACACGATTAAAACATCTTAGGCCACAACATCGCTACTTAAATAATGGCTACGTTTCATGTCTAGAGCATTCCATGGAGTCCAGTATAACAAACAGTACTTTTAAAGGCAAGTATGCTAATAACACGCATAAATAGAGCAGAGGTGGAGGTGCTACAACAGTGCAAAATAATGAGTAGTTAGTCAAAGATATTTATAAACCATTTTTGTGATATGGTACAAAAATATATCGATGTTAAGTTTATGCTGAATGCAGGGAACTGCACTAACATGTCGACCTTCTTTGGTATAGAATCAACTGTAAACACAAAACCGTTCTTGCTATCCACAAACATACAACAACATCGATCTTAAAATATAAGGTGGAAATCAGTATAAGACGCTAATGTTAAACACTAGCATAATTATTGCAGATGGTCCGTGAAATATATATATATATAAACAAACGTCAGTTATATCATACATATAATGAACATAGTATCCATAACATAAAAACAAGTTAATATACAGTGTTCAGAAATATTTTTAAATATCACCCAGCATTCATGCGCATTTAGGTTACAATATTGAACAACCACTGTAAAATATCTACTACATTTAAATGAAAATATCATATTTAAATAAAGTTTAGTTAAAGTCCTTAATTGGAAGGCTAGTATATCAGTAATACTAATGCCATAAAGAAAAGAGGGGGCTGCACAGTATAGCATAAGTAACCATGTGCCCAGATTTAGTTTTAAGGAATGTTGATAAGACCTATATGTAAAAGTGGTAATGATGAATAACTTCCTTTCTCAAAGTCAACTTCATCTAAAAGGCATTAGAGGCCCAGCCACTAAGGATGTATTTTGAGAGGTAACTAGAAAGAATTTTCAGCTAACGCAGGTAAGTGATTGCTAAACAAAATATGTAGTTGCGTAAGTAAAGACTTGAAAAAATTAAACGGAATGTAGACCTCGGACTGCAGATAACTTATCTAATACATCACGCGAAATGTAGACCTCGGGCTAACAGATGGTATATCTAACTTATATTACATAATGCCCATATTAAGGATTTATTTAGAAAAAGACAAACAATGTAATGAACAACATATAAGTGCCAAATGTACATAATATCTAGTTTGAACATGTATTCACATGCAAGTGGAGTCAATACATGAATGTTATACACATAACAGCATTTGACAATAACTGTTTTAATAAATGAAGAAGCATATAACCCGTTGCTCATTAAAATCAGAACTACATCATGAGGGTAAGAACACACTTCACACAAAAGCCAGCTTATTGATCCTAAGTCGAAATCAAATATCATAAAATTTGAAAATAGAGTTCTTGAGTGTTTAACATGCTAAATGTAAAATAACACGAAAAAAGTTACATACACTTTATTAAACATGACCTAATCAAATAGAAGCTAGTGTAGTTTTTTACTTTTAAATATTGACTCACAGCACCATTAGTTATAACATAGTTTTTCGACCTGTTGAAAGCTAATGCTATTGATAATGAAATTAACTTCTTCTGAAATATATTATAGTGAAAGGAAGAAATTAATACTTTACTACTGTTTACACCTGAGACCTGTATGATAACGTTAATAGAGCACACATATGAGTACATATGTAATAAATTGAAAGGGAGAAGATCAGCTGTGGCAGATAAATGGCCATGAATCTTCATTCTTCCTCTTCAGCTTATCAGCTAGCAAATTAATCTACGTCAAGGGGAAGCCTCACTGCTGTAGCCGATGTGATGGACAAGAATATAGCTTACTTCACGAAGAAACAGGGGAACACAGCAAATCCTACTATGATTGGACACACCTTGACTTCGGTATTGCCCACCTTGGCCAACGGGTCGATTAAGACCTCGTAATGCTTTATAATTTTGATGGAGTAGAGATGGCTTCCGCCAGTACTCTTATCTTCCACATTATTTCGTGAAGCTTCTTGACTTCGGTCTGGTGGTAGCTATCGTTTTCCAGTTTTTTCACTGTTCCGTTATCCTGATCCCTCGGTTGTCATTCCATGAGGTCTCACAGACGGGCTCTTTCCTCCTAATGTCGTGGTCTCTACTTTTACCAGTTATTCATCTGTTCTTTACACCTACTGCCTTTCGTGTCGCAAAAGCCGTCAAGCCTTGACGCCACACGGCAACACACCGCCGTCTGTTTGGTTGCCAGCTCAGCCCCTGCAACTACTGGACCTTCCGACTCCCTCATTTGCAGCGCGATCTGCAGAGGGCTTTCGCGTTAACCGGACCTCAGTACAAAGGGCATGTAAATACCGAGAGAAGTCGCTCATACCACGAACCTTTTACTGCATCCGACAATGTCACGGGCAGGCAATCAGGAAGAAATGTACCTCCAGCGTGCGGGTATTAAGGGACCATGTCTGGGATGAATACGGCAGTAATGACGCAGCCAGCCACGACAGGAAGTCTGCTACGGATCTAGCCCCGTCGACCGTACGGCGCCGTCGCCACCAAGTGACACCGGAACCTGCTCGCGGGCGTGTTGGTATTCTGCCAGACTCACGTGGCGACACTGTAGAAACTATGAATATGTACAGACTGTAATTTAAGTTTAATCTGCTCTAAAGTGCTCCGCTCAAGGAGAACGACGACTTAAACATTTGATAGTCAACTAGAAGAATATGAACTCTGACTGTGAAAGCCTTCCCTTTGTTGTTCCAAGTACTTGCGTTTAGTTGAGAACATTTTTCCCGGTTAGGAAAGAGCTACAAAGCTGATTACTTGTTTCTTTTGACGGACAACGAAGACAATTTGTGTTGAATTCCCTGTGTTCTTAAATACCGAAGATGAATTTCATGCTCGTGTGTTTCTTGTAGAAGTGTTCAAAGTTCAGGATACCTCACTGCAATTGCAACGTTCACCTACATTTCCACTCACGCACTCATTTTCCTGTGAGTTTCTATACTGCTGCATTTCCTTTGCTGAATGCACTGTCATACCTCAATTAAGAGAATGTTCCGGGCTGTTATGCCGTGGTCGGAGGGATTTCACTTTAAAAGCCGACGTTTCGTCCCCCCTCCGCAGATGGAGACGAAACGTCGGATTTTAAAGAGAAATCCATTCGGCTACGGAATAATAGCCCGGAACATTTTATTAACTGTGACTTTTCCGGCCGCGAAAGTTTACATTTTGCAACTCCCATATCGTCCCACTCACCAAGATCTGTTAGAATTATTTAAATACTTTCCTTTCATTCCTTTCACCACAGAGAAAGGATCTCTTATGTCATTTACGCACCATGTTAATGAAAATTTGAATCCGTGCATCACTGCTGTATGGCTGGAGAAAATGCTAATTAAGTTTTACGATCTCGCTACGTTACTTTGAATAAGATTAAAAGCGTGTTACTGCCAATAGCGGGAATTTATGATGATCAGTCACACCCTATTATTTTCGCAGGAGACAGATATAGCTTTATATCAGATTCAAATTCTGTGAAGCTTGTACAGTGACTTGTAACTTTTGAGATGAGAGTCTGGAGTAAAATTATGTACAGGCGACCACTTACAAATTTATTTTCATTTAACGGGTGAGACTGTATGCCCATGTTTACCTGTCTCACATTTGCATGATATGGTAATCCCTTATTACATGAGTATATGCCTATTTTGCTAATTTTTACCTGACGTGGTGCTGCTACAATCAACGAGAATTATCGGCTGATCCTCATGAAACGTGTTTTTCTTCTCTTTCCAAAACTTCAAGGTCTTGTAAAGTAATAAAACGTGATGTAACGTTATCCTAAAATCTTATTTGTTTTTTAAGATGACCTGATACATTTACTTTCGATGTCAGGTCAAAGTATGTGTGAAATAAGTTTATGTTTTCTTTGGGGAAACAATTAGTTTCTGCAGTTTGTTGTAGAGTTATCAAAGGTTTAGTATATCGTATTGTGACGTGAAATGTTACTTTGGTGAGTGGCATCAGATGGATTTATGGATTTTATGTTCTGAAACATACTTTGACTAGCGTAAAAGACATTTTTACTATACTCATGACATCCCATTGTGAAAGGAGTTACTAGGTCAATTCCCCTTGCGTTTTTTGTGTTTTATACACAGTTCTTGTATAATGAAACTTGAAAATTTGAGCTATTAAATCAATTGAGTTTATGCTGCTAGTTCCAAGCCTGCACTTTAAACCCAGATCAAAAGAGAATTTTGTGGTTATTTATGTGGAATGAAGATTCTTGGCTTATATTTTAATATTCCCAGCACATGTCATTTGTTTACAAGCTTGAAGTACTACATTTACCAATCATCATGTTTTTCTTTTTATTACGGAACGTGACAGACAGTAAGGTAACTTGCAACTTCTTTATTGTGATAGAAGATTGTTAGGAGTCCTTTTCAGGTTCTAGAGGTTGTTTTACTTAGTTTGCAGAATGCCTAATGCAGTTGATGATGCGTATTGGAAATATCGAGGTTTTTATTCTTTTTAAAACACTAACGAATGGGTAATGTAACATCCCCAACCCGTGCTCCTGGTGTGGTCTCTGGTTCTTGTTTGTTGGCAGAATGTAGTCAGTGACCCCTATTAGGAGAGATTAGCCTCCCCAGGGAGATGTTCAGTTTTCACAGAAATTGGACAGTGGTCTCCTCCGTCCTCTTGCCACAAAGCTGGTGCCTGTCTTAGCTGAAGTCAGAGGACACCATACCACCACAGACGTCTTCAGAGAATGATCGAGCATGATGTTTTCACTTTTTCTGCATGACTGTCGTTGTATGGGACGTAATGGCACCACTCAGACCATGCGAAAAATTCGCTTGGCTTTACTTCAAAAAGTCTGGTGTCTCATTGTGTCACACATATCATCATCATGCTTTGCGCACACAGTATGTCAAGCTGGTTCTAACTTCGGTGTTGCTTAATGTGTGTCTTGAATGCCAGGAGTGGGAAGTTTTTGTTGCGTTTCCCTGTTATATCAACGAAATAAGCGATGCTATCATATGTTACATCGGCAACACCACCGAGTATTCCCCTCCAAGTAGAGGTTTTAGGAATCTGGTGAGCTGAGAAGGGAGAACTAAGATTCATGGCTGCTCATCACCTGACCATCATCTGGTGCTGATGGGCGCACGCTTTTCTGATTTTAAGGAAATGTAAGCGTCACTATCCACAGTAGTTCAACTAAAATTCTGAGCACATTGTTACTAGCTTGTTCTGTCAAGCAACTAGATATGTAAATTTGACTTCCAATTTGTAATTTTCTGTCCCTGAATTGGAATTTTCGAGATGCGCTTTTTATCCTTGCTGTTTTTCATATAATTTGGTACCTCTCTATTACGTCTGTGTCATTTTGTGTGCATTCAATCGCAGTTTTAGAGAGCTTCGTACGCTGTCAGCTTCTTGTGATTTGTGCCCATCAATAAGAAAAAAAGACCTGTAGTAATGTAATAACGTTACGTGACTTACATTTCAAGCTACTTCAATTGTCCTACACCATTTCCATTACTAAGCGACTCACTAATAACAAATATGACCTGTTGTGTTATTGTGCACAATGTCTTAACTCATAATAAGTTACTTTCATTCAGTGAAGGCAATGAGTACTGCTATCGTTTACCTCCTGTGATCATAGTTTTGTTTGTTGACTATGGAGTTGGGTCAGTTTCCTCTAGAATTGTAGGTTTTCTGTTCATTGTTCCATGAATATTTGGATAATGGCATTCCAATATTAGATGCAATGAGCAACAACATTTTTTTCAACAACAGCATTTCATAGTACAGATCAAGGATATAATGCTCTTCGGATCACTGGAATAATCATACAAGTTTCAGTGCGAAATTACAAGTAAACAATACAGAGAAGATGTAATACGTAGGAATTCTATGTACGTTCTAGATCAAATTTGCGGTTAAATGATCTTGAAAAGCGTGAAATTTTCCATAATGTATGTAGGTCAATGACTTTTGACATGAACTGTGTCAAATAATGAAATCATCCAAGCGAAGAAATCAGTGAATACTTCGTTCACTGAAGATGAAAAACCCTGCCTCTTCCCTGCCCTTGATATCTCAAGCTACTCATAGTGCAGTATTAAAATGGAAACTTAGCGAAAATAGCCCAGCTGTGCTAATGGAAAATTAAAAAGCCTCTCCCACTACTCTCCCTTCCCCACATTATGTCCAACCAGTCATAGCTTGGTATTAAAATGAAGAGATCAAAGACGGCGGAAATAGCCCAGTCCTGCAGGTGGAATATTACAAACCATTCTCCCCCCCCCCCCCCGATATCTCTGGCCAATCAAAGTGCAGTATTAAAACTCCAAGATGATGAAAATAGACCAGTTGTGATTTTCACGACCTGCTCCATCCAATGAATTAGAGTGACGTACTTAAATGGTATGTAAAAGTTTTTCAAATTAAATTATTTCTGATGTACTTCCCCCTTCCTCCTCCCGATCTCCAAAGAATCAGAGCGTAGTGTTAACAATAACACACAAATGCATTACAAACATAACATATTCTCCACTTGAAAGTCAGTTATGCAGTATTTTTGTATAAAAAGGTTGCCACGTTCCATTATTGGTGTTCTAATATACACCTCAAGTGTATATCAAACTTGTACACGTGTAAAACTTAGACATTACATATCTACAAATATCTGTGTCAATATTACAATTACTCCAAAATCGAAGGCATGCTTTACGTACCCACAGAAACATCAGTGTATTTAATACATCAAATAATCTCTAGTAATCATTTCTCTCTCTCTCTCTCTCTCTCTCTCTCTCTCTCTCTCTCTCTCTCTCACACACACACACACACACACACACACACACAAACACAAACACAAATACAAACGGGCGCCGCGCGCGTGTGTACGGCTATCCTTATATTTCATTCAACACCATACATAAACCTGTGATCTACCTATAATTCAAAAATACAAAATCAACTGTGGTCTCTCTCACACAAAGTAATCATTCTCCCTCCCTCATAGGGTGGCTACCATTCACCCTCGGTGGTCACTGTTCTTCCTTCGGGTGATCACCATTCAACAATATTGGGTGGTCACCATTCCCCTATTAGATCGCCACAGTTCCCCATTTTGTGATCAACATTCTACATCAATACCACACTCCGCCTAATGGTGTGTAGCGGGGAGTACTTGTGGTACCACTGACTAAGCCCATCTACCTGGTTCCATGTCTTTGCAAGTCATTCTGCTATTCGATACTGTCTTCTGGCGGCAGCATGATTTGCAAACAGTCTTAGAGTATGCGATGTTTTCTACTAGATCATCTGTATACACTGTAAACATTAGCGTTCCTATCACACTTCCCTGAGGTACTCAGAAAATTACCTTTCAATACGTGGAACTTTTTCCGTTAAGAGGGACGTGTAGGTTTATGTCTGCAAGAAAGGCTTGAATCCTGTCGAAAATGTGGTCCGATACTCGGTAACCTCGAATTTTTTTTCTCACTTAACGACTTTGCGAGACAGTGTGAAACGCTTTCCTGAAGTCACGGAACACGGCATCAACCTGAGAAGGTTCTCTACAGCGCCACAAATGTCATGGAAGAACAGAGTGCGCTGAGTTTCGCTAAATCTCTCTTTGCTGAATCCACGTTGATTTTCTACAGCGGAGATTTTAGTTCTCCAAAAAGTCATAATTCCTTAGCATAAAACATGTTCCATAAATCCATAATAGGCTGACGTCCGCGACATAAGTCTCTAATAGTGTGGATCTGTCCTACGGCGCTTCTTGAAAACTGCAATTACTTCTGGTTTTCCCAGTCGCTAGGTACCTTTGCTATACTAGCGATCTGCGAACAAGTCCTTTCGCGTAATCTTTGTAGCATCTCATAAGAAATTCATCTGTTCCTGAGGCCTTTTCAATACTAAGCATTTTTAGTTACTTTTCTATGACTCTGTCGGTTATCTGAATATCTGCCATTTCGGCGTTCTTAAGATGATGATTGAAAGGAGGGACCTTCTTATGATCTCCCACGGTGAAAAAATTTAGGAAGACCGAGTTCTGTATTTTCGCCTTCTCTTTGTTACCTTCCATTTCGATGCCAACGTGGTTATTTACAGAATGAATATATGAATTCGAACCACTGACGGATTTTACGTAAGACAAAAACCTCTTAGGGTGTTTACTCAGGTCGACTGACAAAATCTTACCGGGTACCCGAGTCAGTGCCTGCATTGCCTCACGTGGAGGTAACGCAACGTACGGATGTGGGATTTTCAGAATGGACCTATACTTCGTATTTTAGAACCCCCTGTGCTGTTGATCTGCAAATGTAGCCGTTTCATCTACTCAATATGCACTGTTGCAACAATAAATCTTGAATGAACTGGAAGCCTCTATATGGTTTACTGATTTTTATTCCGCCAGTGTATATATCCTGAGTAGGAGTGAATGTTGCACTTTACATCTTTGTAAAGATGGCAACTGGGATAGACTTGATTATCCAATGGTTGATTAGCAACTCAAAAGCTTCTTGGTAGGTTTTCCTGCTATTATACCCCCACCTTCCTGCTGCGTCAGAGGGAAAGATGTGATTAGTAGTCATTAGTCAGCGAGTCTTTTCATACTTCGTTTACAACACACATTTCCCAGGAAGAGGACACCTCCTTGAGCTAAATCTCTCATCACCGTTGTCCACGTTGAAGAGACAACGGATTAGACAGTCTTTACTTCTTTGCAACAAAAATGTACCTTAAAAAAGAAATTCTAGTGGAAAGAAATTTTTAACAGGCACCAGTGATAATTTACACCGGTTCGCGTGAGATCACCGAAGTTAAGCGCTGTCGGGCGTGGCCGGCACTTGGGTGGGTGACCATCCAGGCCGCCATGCGCTGTTGCCATTTTTCGGGGTGCACTCAGCCTCGTGATGCCAATTGAGGACCTACTCGACCGAGTAGTAGTGGCTTCGGTCAAGAATACCACCATAACGACCGGGAGAGCGGTGTGCTGACCCCACCCCCCTCCTATCCGCATCCTCTACTGAGGATGACACGGCGGTCGGATGGTCTCGGTGGACCCTCGTGGCCTGAAGACGGAGTACAAGTGATAATTAAAGTGGTAGTGTGCTTGTGTTAGGAGCGACGGTAGTAATAGCCATCTCAGCACTCAGTGTCGTCTTGTGTGAGACAAGACTGCAGAGTTATCTCTTGCAGACTGTTACCTGTACTTACACGCCTGTCTCACTGTACGCTATACACGTAAATTTCTTTATTGTTAGTTGAAAATTGGTGGTTGAAAATACCGGGTGATCAAAAAGTCAGTATAAATTTGAAAACTTAATAAACCACGGGATAATGTAATAAGAGAGGTAAAAATTGACACACATGCTTGGAATGACATGGGGTTTTGTTAGAACAAAAAAAAGAAGAAGTATTGCTAGACGCGCGAAAGATCTCTTGTGCGTGTCGTTTGGTGATGATCGTGTGCTCAGCCGCCACTTCCGTCAGGCTTGGCCTCCCAGGTCCCCAGACCTCAGTCCGTGCGATTATTGTCTTTGGGGTTACCTGAAGTCGCTAGTGTATCGTGATCGACCGACAGCTCTAGGGATGCTGAAAGACAACATCCGACGTCATTGCCTCACCATAACTCCGGACATGCTTTACAGTGCTGTTCACAACATTGTTCCTCGACTACAGCTGTTGTTGAGGAATGATGGTGGACATATTGAGCATTTCCTGTAAAGAACATCATCTTTCCTTTGTCTCACTTTGTTATGCTAATTATTCCTATTCTGATCAGATGAAGCGCCATCTGTCGGGCATTTTTTGAACGTTTGTATTTTTTTGGTTCTAATAAAACCCCGTCATTCCAAGCATGTGTGTCAATTTGTACCTCTCTATCTACATTATTCCGTGATTTATTCAGTTTTCAAATTTATACTGACTTTTTGATCACCCGGTACAATCAGACGTGTACAAGAAGCGAATACATTAATTAATTTTTTACTATGTGTACACTTAATAATCGAACTGTACATATCCTATGATGCAGTCCTATATGCCACGAGAGTGAAGTTCTTGATTACTACAAATTGTTTTGAATGCTAATACAGTTATATGTACATAATCTACACTTAATAACTGAGTTACACATAACTTCGAATGTTATAGGTTCTTCTGTTGAGTTACATAGGCAAAGAGTAAACTTCCCGATTGTAACAAATTGTCTTGAATGTTTATACACTTGCATTGTATTAGTAATACTTTCCAGCTGCTTGCTATTTTGTTGTAATGTCCTCACTACAGTTTTCCACACTTATGTGCACAAGTCTATAGATGCACTGTATCTGGGGTAAAATTGTGAGTACGGCTGATTAAACAAATGTGCCACCCAACAAGAATCAAATTCAGTTAGGTCATGTCAATTTAGTGTCCTCTGTTGGCATGTATGCGTGACGCTACCCTTCGGAGAGAGAGAGAGAGAGAGAGAGAGAGAGAGAGAGAGAGACAGCTACGAAAGACCGATGCTCGCCAGGCAGCGTGCTGGAGGGAGGTTTTGAAGTCCATCTCTACTGTAGCTGTGATAGGTGCGTGGCTGTGATCGCCAAAGATACCACAAAAAACTGTCTCTCTTATGTGACTAATATTTTCATCTCTTCTACAGAATCTCATAAACCAAGGTGTGTTGTTTCGTCCAAATCAATAAAAACATGGACCTTTCCCGAATGAACTTGTTTTTAGAGACGTTTCTCAGCACATGGAATGTCTCTGTACACAGCTACCCAGTCTCTCACTCTAGTGTTTTTCACGAGTCATAAACTTTTGGGCGATAACTGAAGCTCCTCTCTTCAATACATATTATTGTGTGTCTCTTTCGGTTGGTTCATGTTATAAGACATCGACCTAGCACGATAAATATGGCAAAACTTTATAAATTTATGCTAGATGTGCCAACCCTTGGCTTGTACAGAGGCTTGAATTCCGCTGGGAAGACTTTCAGTGCGACATGTGAATTTCCGTTGAGAAATGGTAGCCCATTCTTCCTCAACAGACGAAACCAGTGACGTTAAATGCTCAGTACTGGAGTGAAGTCGGTGTTCTAGCTCATTCCAGAGGTGTTCAGAGTCGAGGCAGTCCAGTCTATTTCACCTTTTACATACTGTTATGCGCAGACCACTGTTTCTTATTTGCTTCTTTAAGATAAAGTGCATTATCATGTTGACAAAAACATTCATAGTCTCTGAAATGCTCCTCTACTATACGTAGTACACAAGACTATCAAAGGTCGTCATATTCTTCTGTATTTAGCATCTTTTTGAGTTCAATAACAGGGTTAATCCATAACCACGAAAAAGAGTCCCATTCCATGACATCACCATCTCCGTACTTCGCTGACAACAGGTAGTACACGCCACTCCAGATCACTTGCATCTAGTCGTTCACGGTCGAGTAGCGTCACTGTTTACATCACTTCAGGTGTTGATTAGCAGAGACTGCACAAAGATGTTGACCATTTCACTCCATTCTTTGTATCTTTCTTTGTTGCGTGCCAAAATCTGAACCATAAAGAAAATGGAGAATGCTTGCTTTCATTGAACGTCAACAAATATGTAATGCGAGAAGCAAGGCTTACCTTGAAGCTGTGTGTAATCAGTACTGTTGTTGTTGTTGTGGTCTTCAGTCCTGAGACTGGTTTGATGCAGCTCTCCATGCTACTCTATCCTGTGCAAGCTGCTTCATCTCCCAGTAACAACTGCAACCTAAATCCTTTTGAATCTGCTTACTGTATTCATCTCTTGGTCTCCCTCTACGATTTTTACCCTCCACGCTGCCCTCCAATACTAAATTGGTGATCCCTTGATGCCTCAGAACATGTCCTACCAACCGATCCCTTCTACTAGTCAAGTTGTGCCACAAATTTCTCTTCTCCCCAATCCTATTCAATACCTCCTCATTAGTTATGTGATCTACCCATCTAATCTTCAGCATTCTTCTCTAGCACCACATTTCAAAAGCTTCTATTCTCTTCTTGTCCAAACTATTTATCGTCCATGTTTCACTTCCATACATGGCTACACTCCATACAAATACTTTCAGAAACGACTTCCTGACATTGAAATCTATACTCGATGTTAACAAATTTCTCTTCTTCAGGAACGCTTTCCTTCCTATTGCCAGTCTACATTTTATATCCCCTCTACTTCGACTATCATCAGTTATTTCGTCCCCCCCAATAGCAAAACTCCTTTACTACTTTAAGTGTCTCATTTCCTAATCTAATTCCCTCAGCATCACCCGACTTAATTCGACTACATTCCATTATCCTCGTTTTACTTTTGTTGATGTTCATCTTATATACTCCTTTCAAGACACTATCCATTCCGTTCAACTGCTCTTCCAAGTCCTTTGCTGTCTCTGACAGAATTACAATGTCATCGGCAAACCTCAAAGTTTTTATTTCTTCTCCATGGATTTTAATACCTACTCCGAATTTTTCTTTTGTTTCGTTCACTGCTTACTCAATATACAGATTGAATAACATCGGGGAGAGGCTACAACCCTGTCTCACTCCCTTCCTAATCACTGCTTCCCTTTCATGTCCCTCGACTCTTATAACTGCCATCTGGTTTCTGTACAAGTTGTAAATAGCCTTCCGCTCCCTGTATTTTACCCCAGCCACCTTCAGAATTTGAAAGAGAGTATTCCAGTCAACATTGTCAAAAGCTTTCTCTAAGTCTACAAATGCTAGAAACGTAGGTTTGCCTTTCCTTAATCTAGCTTCTAAGATAAGTCGTAGGGTCAATATTGCCTCACGTGTTCCTATATTTCTACGGAATCCAAACTGATCTTCTCCGAGGTCAGCTTCTACTAGTTTTTCCATTCGTCTGTAAAGAATTCGTGTTAGTATTTTGCAGCCGTGACTTATTAAACCGATAGTTCGGTAATTTTTACACCTGTCACCACACGCTTTCTTTGGGATTGGAATTATTATATTCTTCTTGAAGTCTGAGGGTATTTCGCCTGTCTCATAAATCTTGCTCATCACCAGATGGTAGAGTTTTATCAGGACTGGCTCTCCCAAGGCTGTCAGTAGTTCTAATGGAATGTTGTCTACTCCCGGGGCCTTGTTTCGACTCAGGTCTCTCAGTGCTCTGTCAAACTCTTCACGCAGTATCATATCTCCCATTTCATCTTCATCTACATCATCTTCCATTTCCATAACATTGTCGTCAAGTACATCGCCTTTGTATAGACCCTCTATATACTCCTTCCACCTTTCTGCTTTCCCTTCTTTGCGTAGAACAGGGTTTCCATCTGAGCTCTTGATAATCATACAAGTGGTTCTCTTTTCTCCAAAGGTCTCTTTAATTTTCCTGTAGGCAGTATCTATCTTACCCCTGGTGAGACAAGCCTCTACATACTTACATTTGTCCTCTAGCCATCCCTGCTTAGCCATTTTGCACTTCCTGTCGATCTCATTTTTGAGACGTTTGTATTCCTTTTTGCTTGCTTCATTTACTGCATTTTTATATTTCCTCCTTTGATCAATTAAGTTCAATATTTCTTCTATTACCCAAGGATTTCTACTAGCCCTCGTCTTTTTACCTACTTTATCCTCTGCTGCCTTCACTGCTTCATGCCTCAAAGCTACCCATATTTCTTCTACTGTATTTCTTTCCCCCATTCTTGTCAATTCTTCCCTTACGCTCTCCTTGAAACTACGTACAACCTCTGGTTCTTTTAGTTTATCCAGGTCCCATCTCCTTAAATTCCCACCTTTTTTCAGTACTATGAGACAATTAATTCCTATATGTGATAACATTGTTACACGCTCGACGTTCAAACTGGAACTGACAAAATTAGCTCACACAATCCTCCTTATATATAGTTGCATTAGTAATCTGGAGCAACATTTTTCAAATCTACCCTTCTGCATATTGAAGTCATTGTTTCTCTCGGATTTCATGTGGTTTGCAAATAAATATTAATAGTTCGCAGTTATTTTTTAATAAATATGCATGTGCCAGCTGTGATTCACAATAAATTTAAGGATATCTCCTCCAGATCTTTTTCCTTATAATCAGGGCTCTGATTCACAAGAAATTTCTTGGGAGAATCCCTTCCAGGTACCTTTTTCCGGATTCTACAACGCCGTGCAGAAAAGTAATGCCTCCGAATTCTTTATGTGGTTCGAATGGTTAAAATGGCTCTAAGCACTATGGGACTTACCATCTGAGGTCATCAGTCCCCTAGAACTTAGAACTACTTAAACCTAACTAACCTAAGGACAACACACACATCCATGCCCGAGGCAGGATTTCAACCTGAGACCGTAGCAGCAGCGTGGTTCCAGACTGAAGCGCCTAGAGCCGCTCCTCCACAGCGGCCGGCTTCTTTATGTGAAAGCTCTTAAAACTATTTAAATAAAACAAATGTTATTAATCTTCTACGCCTTTTCTTCGTGTCTACCCACCTATTTCTCAGCGTAGTCACCCTGGCGATAAACACATTTCTTCTAATGTGAGACCAATTCGTTGAAACTATCAGTTGAATGTCTTGAGAGCCTTTTCTCGTGGAGCTACATCCTCACCTCTGCCTGCAACGCAACATCATAACAAACTGAAGTCCTGGGAGATATTCTTTAAGTTTGGGTAACAGATGAATAACGTATAGGACCAAGTTGGGACTGTGTGGGGGATGATCGATTACAGTGAAACTAAGGCATCGGATTGTTGCAGATGTCGCAGCGTTCGTGTGTGGACTAGCATTATTATGCAGAAGGAAAGGGTGCTCCATATGTGTAGAAGCTCTTCAAATACGAAATTCGATTGTAGGATGCTTTCTCTGATGCACTGGCATAGTTACGTTAAACACCAGAATGTTACACGCTTCAGTTCAGAGTTCCCTAGCGGCAGATGCTTGTAACTTGTCAGAGAATCGGAAACGTTGACAGAAATTTCCATGGCACGTAATATCACAACCGATGTTGAAAACAGAATAAAAAATTGGGAAGCATTATTTTTCAGCAAGCCTTCGTAATTAAATGTCACCCTTCTGAGAGTTCTTTCGTGACAATACAAATGAATTTTGATATTTTGAAAGCAGGTTTCAGCTAATTGTTATTTAAAAATAAATTTAATGCAGAACACCTACCGAGCTTGTAGAAAGAGACTGGAGGTTTTTTCAGTCAGGAGATAAGCTACTAGCAAAACTGTTGGAACAAGTATCATCTCCTTGTTGCGGAAAACAAGTCTCAGCTAGCTTACGTTAGTCTGTTTCCTCGCGTTTGGTGGGCAATTGGAGTTTCTAAGAATGTGATTTAGCAATCTTCAATCAAGCACATGAGATAAATCTCTGCTGCCGCAACATGGAACCGAAGGTATAAAAAGCACAGCACCAACTCAGAGAAGTAATATCTCCTGAATCTTCAGAGCTTTGTACATCTCCTAAGACAATTAATATCGTAGGATCAGTTGCGAGTTGAGAGAGCAGGGTCGGAAATTCGAGGAGAAAATAACTACAGATATTCTTCCTTTTTCTTTCTCAAAAAGGTTTTCTGGTATCGTTTTGTTATATTTGTTTCGTATCTACACGTTTTTTTTCACTCGTTTGTACACAATCTGTGCCCCTCCCGACAGAGCACACGAGATAAGAACGTTGACTCAGAAGCAGCAGCAGCAGGAGCAAGAGGTATTCGGAGTTAATCGGAAGTATCTGGTCAGGGGAGAGATGGAGGGTATAAAAAGAAGAGCTTCGTCTCACAGAAGTCATTCGTACTTTATCTTCGAGCTATGAACGTCTGTTTTGAGCTCCTGGATACCGATCGAGAAGATGAAAAATCTCTAAGCCGCTGCAGAGTCAAAATTTCGAGAACAAAACTGTGTTCGTCATACGCAAACTATAATTAAAATATTCTGTTTGCAATATCTATAATTACATATACCATCGTTTAATGTTACAGAATCAGAGGTAGCCCTGATCGAGCAGCGAGGAATCTGCAGATTGTCCTGATAGCTTTGGACGCCTTCCTAGTCATCTTCGTCTTTGTAATCGTTAGCTTAAGAGTATAGTAGTAGTTTATATAATCATAAATAATGGGTAAGCCTTAAACAAAGCATTTTAAAATCGGTGATAATAGTCTAGAACAGGTATTTGAGGGCTCGACATTTGGAGTTCGAATATCTACTGGCGTAATACTTAGATATGATGGTTTCAGACTATGAACAATCTCTAGTCACACATTTCCCGTTTTTCATCAAAAAGTGCTGAAGCTGAATCTGTTGAGATAAATGTCACACCACTCTGTATATTAATTTTGCCAAAGTCACGTAAGTTTAGGGAAATGTACATGAACACCAGGAATGCACGTCTATTGTCTTCAGAGGACGTCAGTCAGTGGTGTTCAGTGTTACAGAGCAACTACGAAAATAACTGGAAACATTCCAGGGTCGTGATTCTGGATGGGCATCAAGGGAAATCGTGAAACTTGGTTTTAATGTAAATGTAAATAAAGTATTTTATACGGGAACACACAGAAAATGGCCAAAGGTTATAGGAGACAAAAAATCGCTGGTAAATGTTGGTTCAAAGAACTATTATTACCATTATTATTATTGTTTCAAGTGATCAATTATAGCTGCTTTGAATCCAGCGTATAAAAGCATGAATCGTATGTCTAGTTATCCTCCACATCCCCAAGCATTAAATTTTGCGAATATTTGTTCCTGCTGAACTGTATCACGTAGTAATACCTCAGAAAAACAATGTAAGTGTATCTATGAATGTGTGTGGCATAACTTTGAGCCCGATTGGATGGTTTTAGGAGTATCAGACGAGGATTACTAAGAAAAAATTTTCAAATCTTTCCACTATATTCTCGAAACATCATAACGTGAGTAGCATGTGAATCTCTTAATGCTTCCGACCGAGCGAGGTGGCACAGTGGTTAGCACACTGGACTCGCATTCGGGAGGACGACGGTTCAATCCCGTCTCCGGCCATCCTGATTTAGGTTTTCCGTGATTTCCCTAAATCGCTTCAGGCAAATGCCGGGATGGTTCCTTTGAAAGGGCACGGCCGATTTCCTTCCCCATCCCTCCCTAACCCGAGCTTGCGCTCCGTCTCTAATGACCTCGTTGTCGACGGGACGTTAAACACTAATCTCCTCCTCCTCCTCTTAATGCTTCCTTTCGCAAACACAGAAATTTACCAGTTCTGCTTCGTTAAACATCCTTCGAGACTAGCACAGGGTAGCATCCCTGGTCATACTAGATCAGTTGTGTTATGCGAAAGATGTTAATGCTACTCCCATTCTAAATAGAAGGTGGCTACACATTCGATTCATTGTTCACAGCTCACAGTAGTCAGGAGTATAACGTCCCTAGTTTAAATAATTCTTTACATTCGATACTTTCACCACGAATTAAAGTTACCTGTAAACTTGCCACTTAAAATTCCAAAAAAATACAAAGCTTTAGAGGGCTACCTCTATCGTCGTCGTCAGCGGCTATGTGTGGCTGTCGCGAAACTTGTTTTTTCATTACGGAATTTTGCCGTACAGCATCAACGGCTTAAGAGCGGTCTATCTATTTTGGTATAGTAGTAAAACTTCCTTGTATGACAATGATATCATTGTATTGCACGTTGAAAGTTAAATAATGGGAGAGGAAGTTTTGTACCACCCTCCGATGATGTGAGTTCAATTCTGTCGGTAAGAAGTTACATAACTACGTTATTAGTTATAATGGTGGCCGTACCAAGGGTTTCACATTATGAGTGACATTGCCAAAACTGTCACATTATGAATGGTCGTACCAGGGCTGACATTAGCTGTGGTATGAATCAGTCCTCGACGATGATAAGAGGAAGAGGGTGGCGGTGCCAGTGCTGGAGATTCGTCGTACCACTTTGTCGTATAGCCATCTCGAATTTTCTTGAACAGTCGTCTTTGGACGGACTATATTTGTCTTCTCATGCAGGCTAACAATCCACCTGAATAGAGGAGCATGCAGGCTCCACCAAGATGCCTGAAGGCGCTGGAGGGTCTGCATTCTGGCAGCACCAAACCAAGATGCCTGTAGGCGCTGGAGGGTCTGCATTCTGGCAGCACCAATCATGGTCCACACAGTGGAGTCATAGGTGAGAGAAGGGTGGACAACAATACCGTACAGCTGGAGCTTGGTACATGCTTTCATGTCCCTGCTGATGAAGAGCACGTACAGTGCGTTTGTCAGCTTCATCCACTTTTGGGTGACATTCTCCGCATGTTGATGGAAGAGCAGTTTGTTATCCATCCGAACTCCTAGCTATTTGGTATCGGGGGACTATGGGACCCAGACGCTTCCAATACTGATGTTGTGGCGGAGGATAGTGTACCGTTTGGGAAGGTAGACCGCCGTGGTTTTCGCGGCATTGAGGGAAACCTTGTTGCATGACACAAAATGGCTGTTGCGTTGATCCGCCTCTGGAGACGAGCAGTGAGCTGGCCGGTGTTGCGCGCGATCGTATAGAACGCTGTATCGTCTTCGTATTGCGCAGGGTGGCAGTGTGGAATGTCTGGCATGTCATTAACATAAACGTTAAGGAGGACGGGAGACGACGCAGTATTCATCTTATGGCGAAGCGTTTTCCTCTCTCAGTTAGCACGAAAACCCGACCTCAGAGGAAATATTGTACGATGTTAATATATATATTTGGGATGGTCATCTGCATTAGCATTTTGTATACGAGATTATCCTGCCAAATCTTGACGTAGGCATTTTGCAGGTCCTGGAGAACCACTGCGATTGACATGATGGAGTTAAAGTCCTTGTTAACGTGTTCTGAGATCCTAAGAACTTGTAGTTTTCATTAACAGATGTGAAATGAATCAGAACTGTTCTGGAGCGATTGTCCTAGCCACCACCGGAGGCTGGGAAATGCGGTGGAAGCTCAAATATTCCAGGACCTTCGCCATCGCATTTAAGAAGCTGATGGACCTTTTGTTAGTAGGGACCGTATGATCCCTTGATGGTTTGGGAATTGCTATGAGGTTTGGCTGATTCCATTGTGGAGGGAAAAGGCAAGTCATAAGACAGCGCTTCAGAATCCTGGTGAGTAATAACAGAAGGTTTGACGAAGCCGACGGTGGCGTTAGTTTAAGATCCTGTCGAATCCAGGAGCCAGCTGTTCACACCTCTGCTGGAGGATCCGTTGGACTTCAGCTGGGATTGTAAGGTAAAGGCAGTAAGAGGTAATCTGTTTCTAAAAGAGGCAACGACCGACATAATATTGTGTTCATCCTCGAGTTCATGAGGTATGAGGTCCTGGACGAGCAGTTGATTCTGGGTTTCAAATGCATCACCCACGAAGGGCATCACAAATTAAGCGATCCAGAGTGCACATGGAATGGTTGGTTCTCAGTATGGAGCGCCTCATAGCTTGGACAACAGCCAATTCCAACTTACTGTGGTGGAGATATTAGGACATCTTGTCCTCCCATTGCCCATTTTCCAATCGACCAGGTGGAGGCCGAATTCGCGATTGGGACGCCTTATGAGATGCTTGTGCTGTCAGAAAGCTGCTTTCACTGCCAGTGGTAGCTGTTGGTCTGTATGTTAAGTTGGTGCAGCAGAGGACACAAGGCATCCAGTGGGGTCAAAGCCCAAGTTGCAGGGCAAGTGGAGGTCTGGATTGTCTTCTGGATTTTCGTGGTTAGGTAACTACCAGCTCTGAGAAGATTGGCAGGTTTTGTCAGATCGAGGGTTTGCCATATGATGTTGCTGAGGGCCCTGACACCTTTTTCCCAATCAGTGATGGTCACTGTAGCGTGGACATTGAAAGTCAGTGTCGCACTGGGTCGTGATATGACTACAGTTTGCAACGAAAATTGAGCCGCGATATTCTTGAAAATGGACACATCCAGAATGTCTGGTTGGCAGTAGGAGTGGACAGGTATATGTGTAGGAGTGTGGGGGTCACAGACAGAGAGTGCCAGAGTGTCTTTCAAGACGAGGAGGAGTCTGCCTTTGTGACGAATGACGCAAGAATGCCAAGCTGGCTGCTTGGTATTGACGTCTGCGACAAGGATGATTCTGTCGAATGATGTCAACTAGCAAAGGACCACTTTGAGAAGTGGCTGGTTGGGGCTCAAACATGCAGCAGCACAAGTGGTAACTCAAAGGTGATACAGACAGTGACTGCTGTGGCCTCTATATTTTCCAGTGGTTGGGTAGCCTTTTGATTGTAGGGGTGTATTGTATATAGGATCACTGCCATGACCCCACCTCGCCGATGAAGCCGACCAGTGCGATAGCAAACCATGTTGTATAGACGAAAATCGTCCGCCTGTTTGAGGTGTGTTTCCGTAACAAGAAAAGTTATCACGTGTTGGTTGTAGATGGTGCTTAGTTCAGTTTTCATCTGTTTAATGCCACTGGCATTAAAAATATAGTAGTCTAGATTCCTAAGGGACTGGAAGTCTTGCGGTGGGCGATTCGCCATTACAACAAAATCTAGCTGAGCCCTTTTGCCTAGGTGGTGACCTTTGTGAGTCTGTCCGCCGAAGAACGATTTTTTCGAGTTTTTTTACGAATAATTAACCTGATGTTGGGCTTCATGAACAGGGCAATGACTTTCAGGATCCCTCACTTATCATCCCAAAATGAAGTATCTGTCTCTACTTCTGGCGGGATATTACAAGTGGGCTGCTTGATTCTTCGGCGAGCAGGGGTTGGTTTTGTGACAGGTTGACCGGATGTTGCAATGGAGAGTTGGGACATTTCCACAACTGAGTGTGAGGAGGCGGCAGAGGCTTTTCCGTTTGGTGGGCATCAGTATTGGTCACATAACATGGACAAGAATGAGGAGACTTAGCTGCAGTGGCAAAGGTTTTCGTAGGGGATGGAGCTGGAGTGGGTCCCTGTACCAGAGATGGCAGGGGTACCTGAGCTTATGAAGTTTAATGGTCGTCCAGTTGGACCCATAACGCAGAGAAATGGGTGCAGTCCTGTGGTGGTGAGGGCGGCTGATCGATCCTTGGTTTCTTGTTTGGTGAGCAGGTAGACCTCATTGCCTTCTGGTATATAGGACAACTCTTACAAAAGGCCATGTGGTGGAGGTGTGAGATGTGCCCAACATGTGGCGCATAGGGGTTTTTCCAAGACTGGGAGTTGGCAGCCCTCTGACGCATGCAAACCAGTATACATTACACAATGGCAGTGAGTAGTAAGTACCAGTGTGTCAAAAACGTTGACGCTTCTGGCAGATGGATGGTCCATCGCGGCCTTCATAAAATTCAGTACACATCTTGGTGCACAGGAGATACCTGATTAAATAGACATATTCGAAAGCTTCTCTCTTAGTAAGGAAGACAACATGGGTTGTTAGATGAACTAAGTTCTGGGTCGCAGGGTCCCTCTTGTGGTATTCATGGACCAAAGCGTCCATGAAGTTGAGATGGAGCTGTTCATCCCTGACGCTTGCTTCCAAACTTCAGGTGGAAGGTCTTTGATTACAACATTCGTTTATATGTCGCCATAAGTTTGATGTGTGTACAAAGTAATCGCCTTTGACTTCACAAAGTGGATGACTGTGAGCTCATCTTTTTTCGTGTCAAGCATGTACTTGGAATGGTCCTTCTGGTAAACTGCCCACAAATGGCCTTTAATGAGGCATTGCAGTTCAGTGTTCAGTTTATGTAATTCATGGGATTATAAATCACGATAGGCCGTATCTCCTATTTCTTTGATGGGGTTGATGGTGTATTCTGAGAAGTTGGATTGGGAGGGGAACCCATTTCCTGGTCCATGACACCAACAGGAGTAGCTTCCCTGGTAGGGAGGCATAAGAATCCACACCACTGCTGTTGCAGTGGGCGCCAGCAGATCACTGTTTGGATGTTCGACCATGGAAGGGGAGTGGGGACCGGCATGGGTGGAGTCCCAGAAGGCCCACAGGCCGTCGAGATGGTGTAGACGAAACAAAGCTCCGTGGTGGGTCCAGTTGGTGGTAGGTTGCACCAGTGTTTCGTTCCGACATAAGATGACAGTCGGAGGGTGAGAGGTTTGTCACCAGGCCGCCATAGAAGTCGTCGGATGACAACGTGGAAGTGAAAGACTGGGCCACTATGTAGGGCTATGGGCAAGTCTCTCGCGAATTGGTATGGCTGTCAGAGGCTACTGGTAACTTGTAGCGGAAGGTACAGCGCGCTCAGTCCTTAGCCTGTTTACTAGTGTCGATACAGGGGCCTCTGTCATCTGCAGAGTTGGACGTCAATCCTCTGGTGTCACATAGACATATGGAGGGGCGGCGAAAGATTCACTTTTCCGAGCATTGCTGTCCTTGGCCCTACTCATGATTCGCCTCTGCCTGACCGATGCAGCCAGGCCTCCAGATAATAGATACCCTGTCGCCTATAAATCTCAGTTCGTCCGGGGCACTTCCGAAAATCAGCAGCACCCTAGAAGTCAAACGACAAATCATACGTCGACTTTGACACTACGACTAACAACACTGAGCATAACTTGTGACCGTTATGAACGACACACACGTAGTCGCAAATAAAACTGTCAGGGCTCCAACCTGACTGAATTGGTGAAACTGGCGACGCTCATAGATGTTTATACACTGTATCCAGCATCACTAGCAGCACCATCAATCGCATTGGGCGGTTTGCTACGAGAAGTCTTGTTCTGTGCTCCTCCTTCATCAAGTGCACGCTTCCATGAATTTCAAATGCATAACTGGTGTCTTTATTGAAGTTCTTATCACACTTCACTAACCGTATAGTCCTTGTAGTTCGAAGTGTGAGCCTAAATTCTCGTATTTTCAAACATAATCTCCTTTTTATTTCAAAGACTGTGCCCAGTTACCGCCGATTTTTAACTGTTTCTGTTCTTTATGTGACTGATGTTCAGCACAGCGATCAACCGCGTGACTGCTGCGATCCTCACAAGGAGTATTATAAGTTCCGGGAACTCTGAGGCCAAGGTTATCTTTAACAGGTCGCTAAATTTTCTTAATTGTCCTTGACGGGTGGATCACTGGTTTGATTCCTAGCCTGTTTAGGACTCTATCTATGTTACTAGTTGTTGAATCGCAGAATGATAGCTATGCTATGTGCTTGCTCTTCTGGCTTTGCTGAACGTAATCATGTATTGGTGTTCTCGACAGCGTTTACCTACTATCACAGACTGAATTCTTGCCTGTTTTTTATATCATATCTTCGACTTATAAGGAAATAATGAATATCTCTGACTTTCAAATGGCCGTTATGTTGAATTTTTTCTGCGTACTTGGCGCTATTTTCCATGCTATGCTCTGACTGGTAGGAGACAGGTTGGAGGAAGAGAGAACTGTACATCAGAAACAATGAAATTTGACACTAATTTTACACAACTTTTATGTACTACACTCTGATTGGTACGGGAGAGGAGATGGTTTAAAGCAACCACTGGTCTGTCTCCATCATCTTGGATATTTAATGCTGCACCGTAATTGGCAGAAGATAAGGGGACGAGGTGGAAGGGGGGAGGGTTTTTAATTTTCCATTAGTATAATTGGGCTATTACCACCATCTTGGATTTTGCCATTAAAATACTGTTCGTAATTGGCTGATTGTAACATGGGAGAGGGGGAGGGGGAGGGGAACAAACTTTAATATTCCACTACCTCAGTTGGGCTGTTTCAATTTTTTCCATTTTAATATCGCCCTATGATAGGCTGGAGGTAAGGAGAGTGAGAAGGGAAAAAAAAAACTGTGGAAAGGAGGTAGGAATTCTTCACATGCAGTTACTGATTTTATTTGTTTATAGATTGATTGAATCGTTGACCTAGGGGCATCCGTGCACACTTTGCAGTTTTCTAGATCACTAGAGTGCAATTCCTGTCCAGATCACACACACTACTGTAGTATTATTCTACGAAACTGAAATTCTTAACATAATATGAACCATATCTTGCAAGGTAATCCTTGCAGGTGAATTTGATAGCGTTCTTTATGTAAAACTTATTATCTCATCACGAATGAAAAATCCCAGGACACCTACCAATATTCTTAAGGTTTTTCCTTTCTCCACTTTGTTTCGAATACAGCAGTCTCTTGTCCAGTTATAAGAATAAGATAAGTGCTAGGCAAAGTAGTGCTTTAAGTGTGAAAATGTTTTCAAGTGCCATTTACAGTTGTATGTGCACGGTAAGAGGACGTGTCCACCGCTCGCTATGTGTAGACGAATTCTCTGTCCACATCACTTCCTCTTCTAGCGTTGCAGGTACCATACGCCAGCTATAGCTTAGAATTAGAAAGCTCGAGAAGTGAACAGACAAATGAAGCTTTAAATCTTCAATGGGGAAATCAATATGTTTCCTTCACAACCAATGTAATTTTTTTTAATGTACCTGTATTGTATTGTATGTTACTCTGGGACCTAGAAACGTCGGAGAGGCTCCGTCCCCGCCGGCTCCGCAGTGGTCCACAACCCCACGACGACTACCGCAGTCCACTTCACCCCTCCGCCGCCCCACACCGAACCCAGGGTTATTGTCCGGTTCGGCCCGCGGTGGACCCCAGAGGAAACGTCTCACACCAGACGAGTGTAACCCCTATGTTTGCGTGGTAGAGTAATGGTGGTGTACGCGTACGCGGAGAACTTGTTTGCGCAGCAATCGCCGACATAGTGTAACTGAGGCGGAATAAGGGAAACCAGCCCGCATTCGCTGAGGCAGATGGAAAACCGCCTAAAAACCATCCACTGACTGGCCGGTTCACCGAACCTCGACACAAATTCGCTGGGCGTATTCGTGCCGGGGACCAGGCGCTCCTGCCCGCCCGGAAAGCCGTGCGTTAGACCGCACGGCCAACCGGGCGGGCCTTAATGTACCTGAATTGAGAATGAGTGGCAACGTTTTAAATTTCAAACAACTGGTTCTAGTTCTCACTGTTGACTAAAAATTTATTTTGCTGCAACACCTGAGAGATATGACATAAAGATACCCAAAGTACTAAGTATTTTGAAATGTGTTCACCTCAGGGATGGGGGAGACGACCGAACTTTTGTTTACAGAACTTTTGTACGATCCCATTTCGATTATGTGATGATGATGCATGTGCTCACCAGAGAATCATATTTTTTAATATTAAATGCCATCTACCACAATAAATGAATGGGGAGGCTAATGATCCGCCACTCGACATCCGGCAATAGCACCTCATGGTACATGGTACAGGAAGCGTGAAGGAAAATTTCATATCCTCTACCACCTGCGCACCACACCGTTACTCATCTACGTTACTTTCAAACGACTATTCATCGACGAACGACGCCTCATACACTCAAAAAGATTCACGACGAAAGAATTATTCGAATGGGACGAAAATCGGTAGATATGATGTACACGTAGAGGCATAGTCATTATTACAATACACATTTTACTAAGGTTTGAAACTCTCCTTTCCTTTCTTCCGTGTTTGCGATTTAAAAACTGGGTGGTTTTCTAAATCAGTCTTATGCAAACACAATTAATCATTTATAAACCCGCTGAACGTGTGTAAGTGTACGAAGCCGTGACCTGCAGCCGTGTCTTCTGGATGCTTGCCCTTTTTATAAGGAACTGTATTTGAAGTAGGATGTCTCAGTTGGCATAACCTTCAACACACGGCTCGAAACAAGGAGTGTTTTACGGTGGCTGCACAGTAGTCTTTCCCTATCAGCTTTTAACTTTCCAATCAGCTGCTTAAGATCCCGAAGGCATTGTAGCAGGTCAACCATTATTGAGAGAAGAAATGTCTCATCTGCACTGATCCCCATGGTGCACTATAAGCACCGCAGTTATATACTTAGCACAAAATTATCCGAAACGTACACCACTCCTCCCATGTTCTGCAACTAATAGCTGTCAGGCCATATAACAGTTCCAGGAAATCAGCCAGCAGCTAAAGCAGCCAAGGGTTCCTGCAGGGAACACGATGTGACAGAATGCAGTGAGGGATAATAAACTGTGGACAGTTAAACAAACTTTCTGGTGGAGGTATACTTCAAACCGAAGCTACTACTTCAACTTCCTACCAGGAACTATGAACGCAGAGCTACGCTTTAACAAATGGCTCTGAGCACTATGGGACTTAACATCTGAGGTCATCAGTCCCCTAGAACTTAGAACTACTTAAATTTAACTAACCTAAGAACATCACACACATCCATGCCCGAGGCAGGGTCCGAACCTGCGACCGTAGCAGTCGCGCGTTTCCGGGCTGAGGAACCTTGAACCGCTCGGCCACTGCGGCTGGCTACGCTTTAATAGAATGGACGTCATATCGTGACCAGTCATTAGTGGTAAACTTGACTGGGATCTCCCCTCTGTTTTAGCTGATGATGATCCCAGTGTAGCAAAGAGTTAAAAACATTGACTTATCTAGAGTTTACCCTAAAGTCATAGGATGGAGGGGTTTGTCTGATGTCATGTGACTGGCTCAAAATTTTCTGTACAAGTCTTAGTAATTTAATCACATGTTAGGTGAGGTCCTTTTGGGAAATAACATGTGAGGAGTTTTTATCCTAGTGTGTGTGTGTGTGTGTGTGTGTGTGTGTGTGTGTGTGTGTGTGTGTGTGTGTACTTAACAAGATTTAGAAAAAAATGTCTCTTGTATTAAAAGTTGTTATAATATTTAACCATTTTAAACACACACATGCCATGAGAACTGAATGTAGGCGCTAAAGATCACGACGTCGTGCACCCAAACAATAGTATCACCATTACCACCATAATCATGAGGCAGACAAATGAGCAATCAGAGCGTAACAGAAAATAGGAACGTTCTGATTCTGACGGTCCACTGCCAGGTATCGGCAATAATGCTACAGAACGATGAGTTACTAATGGGAACAACCGAAAGCAAACAATCGAGTCACTTGGTTGTTGGAAAACAACCGACTTATTCGGCTGTATATTTACATATCAGCTGGATTATCATTCATTCATTTCTTTGATGTGAAACCAATCTCTGGGAACTATCGAACGAAAAAAATCGACATAATTCGGTGGTGTTTTGCGTACTTCGTAAGTTACCTATTCTTACTGCTCAAGTGATACCAGTCTTTAGTCCATCTGCCGGTTGAAGCATGTATTCATTCAGTTCATTCAACTGAAACATCTATCTAGTGGTTTAGCTGACAGTTACCCGGTTATTCTTCTGAGCGAAACCAGTCTGCAGTACTTTCGTTAGGTGAAGTAAAGTTGAGGTGTACAATACAAACCAGGATACACCTAATCCCTGAGGGTAGCTCCACCCAAGGATATAAGCGAAGACACCTCAGTGGTTTCAACAAAGATGAAACAAGTCCTACAAACATTCATTTAATTATGTACTGAAAGAATAATTCTTATTGTCACCATTTAAAACTGATAAATAGGTTGTTGTACATTAAACTGGTCCAGGTGCAATTAAAACGTAAACAACAAAGTTTCGTTGGTAGTACAAACTTGAGGAAGCGTAGGTCGAGGCAGTACAGCGCTCGCTCCTGCTGGCCCTGGCTGTAGCAGGAGGGGGCTTCGGATATGCTGCCATGCACTCGCCTCAACGATCGTCGCCCCCAAGGGAAAAGTTGAGAAAATATGGAAGTGAAATCACTCAAACCCAGAGACCTGGCGCGTTTAAACAGACTGTAAATCGTGGTCTGGAGAATTACGTGCCAAGTAACTGTATTAAGCGCAGAAAAGACCTAATATAGTTTAATAACGAGATTTGGAAACTGCTGAGAAAGCAGAGGCTGTTGCACTCTCGGTTCAAAAGAGAAAGCTAAAATGACGAGAGGTAAAAGATAGTACAGATGTGTACATCTGTGAAAAGACCTATGCGTGTAGCATAGAACAACTACCACAGTCATACCGAAACAAAAGATCTGGAGGACAACCCGAGAATATTCTGATCCTATGTAAAATCTCAAAATGCATCTAATGCTTCTATCCAGTCACTTGTTGACCAGTGTGATGTGGCAGCTGAAGACAGTAGAAAGAAAGTTTTAAATCTGTTGTTCAAGTACTCGTTCACTCAGGAGAACTGCAAAACCATACCGCCGTTTGACCATCCAACAGACTCCCCTATGGACGACGTAATAATAAGCATCCCTGACCTAAAGAAACTACTAAAGTAGTTGAAAACAAATACGTCACCAGGTCCGGATGGAAGCCCAATTGGGTTTTTCAAAGAGTTGTCTAGGGTATTGGGCCGTTACCTAGATTGTATCTACCGCGAATCTCTGACGGAGCGCAAAATCATAAGCGACTGGAAAAAAGCGCAGGTGACTCTTGTATATAATAAGAGCAAAAAGAACAGACCCGCAAAATTTCAGACGAATATCCCTATCATCGGTTTGCTGTAGACTCCTTGAAAACATTCTCAGTTCGACTATAATAAATTTCCTTCAAAGTGGGACTAATGTCCACGAATCAGAATGCTTTTAGAAAGTATCGTTCGTGCGAAACTCAGCTAGTCCCTTTTCTCACATGGTATACTGAAAACTATGGATGAAGGGCAACAGAAAGAGTCCACATTGCTGGATTTTCTGGCAGCGTTTGACAGGGCGCCCCATTGCAGGCTGTTAAATAAGGTACAAGCATATTGAAAAGGTTCACGGTTAAGTGAGCGGCTCAGACTTCTTGAGTTATAGAACCCTATATGTTGTCCTCGACGCAAGTATTCATCAGAGACAAGGGTATCATCAGAAGTTCCCAGAAATGTACGATAGGACTGCAGTTATTTTCTACGTACTTAAATGAGTTGACATACAGGGTGGACAGCAATATGCGGTTGTTTGCTATTGATGCTATGATGTACGGTACGGTATCGAAGTTGAGTAACTCTAGGAGGATAAAAGATGACTTAGACGAAATTTCTAGTCGGTGTGATGAATTTCCAGTTCTCTCTAAACGTAGAAGCATCTAAGTTAATACGGATGAGTAGGAAAACAAACACATAATGTTCGGATACAGTATTAGCAGTCACGTCGATTAAACATCTGAGCGTAACGTTGGAAAGCGATGTGAAGTGGAACGAGCATTTGAGGATTGTGCTTGATAAGGCGGACAGTCGACTTCGATTTGTTGGGAGAATTCTAGGGAAGTGTGGATCATCTGTAAAGGAGACAGCATATAGGACGCTAGTGCCACCTATTCTTGAGTGCTGCTCGAGTGTTCGGGATCCGTACGAGGTCGTATTGAGGGTGGACATCGAAGCAATTCAGAAGCGGGCTGATGGATTAGTTACCGAAAGGTCTGAACAACCCTCAAATGTTAAGGAGATGCTTTAGGAACTCAAATGGGGATCCTTGGAGGGAAAGCGACATTCTTTGCGAGGATCGCTATTGAGGTAATTTAGAGAACCGGCATTTGAAGCTGACTGCAGAACGATTCTGTTGCCTCCAACATACATTGCGCGTAAGGGCCACGAACATAAGATACGGGAAATTGGACCTCATACGAAGGCATATAGACAGTCACTTTCCTTCGTTCTGTTTGCGAGTGGAATAGGAAAGGAAATGACTAGTAGTGGTAGCAGTGGTATGGGGCCTCCACCACGCCCCTAAAGAGGATTTTCGGGGTATGATATAGATGTAGAAACATTCCTGCAACTGACGTAACCGACAGATACTTGTGAGTTGGTTTTCTTACGTTAAGTGAAACCACTCAAAACTAAAGAGAGACGCGATCGCAGACTAGCGTCATTCAGGTATCATTCAACTAACGAACCGATTGAACGAAAAAACAATTGACTGACCAATGGGTTGTTGAAAACAACCGGTCGTCCCACCACAGCGACGAGAAACACTTTGGTCGATAGTTGTAGCCACTCGTTCAAGCAGTCTTGGGAAGAAACTTGAAAACATTACGGATTCCACTGAACAGATGTCACTGCTTACTGCTTTATAAAGTACCGGAAAATTCCTACACCACTAGCTGTAGATTCCTGATAAAATGTCTTATTGCTTAAATGGGGCCATTGTCTCAGAGACTCACATGCATTCGTTTCTCTGTCTGAAGCGATTTTCCATTTTTCGCCGACGCAAGCCAGATAATGGGGCTCTCTTTCAACAGCTCCATAAACTCCACGTAACTTTGAAAACTAATCTGGAAGAGGAATCTTCGTATCTCTTTAGGCCAAGTTGGAGGAAGATGAAAACAGTATTGCTCAAGTGCCGGGTAATTTTGCTGTGGGAAACTGAGGTAATTTCATTAGACATATTTCATCCAACTTGAAATTGTTGAATTTGTAGACTATTAATAGTTCAACTTAATTGTAAAACATTTAGCGTATCTTTTTTCTCCATAAGTGACAAACGTTTGCATAGCACTGTCTGTAGAGTAACACAGCCGGAGGAACATTTGGGAACGAGAAATGTACAGTTAACATTTTACAATATGAAGTAACGTACTACCAACAGCCCTGCAAATACAAAGGGTATTAACAAGCGAAAAATGAGACACACAGATTTATTTCACTGTCTCAAGCAATGAGCACATGAATATAATAGGACAGTCAGTGAGTAGCAGTTGAAGAAAGTTCACTTACTACGATACTATAGTTTAAAAACGGAAAGGTCAAAGACCAATTTCTCTAGTTAAAGGTCAAAAACCCAACTCAAAATTAGATATAAATTATATTTTACCCGTAACCACTTAATTATAAAATCAGCTATAGCGATAGATAGAATAAAACTGTCCCAGTTTTTATAGAGTTGATTTAGAACATCAACACAGAAAGTAGATACCTTGAAGACACATTTCTACATCTACATCTACATGACTACTCTGCAATTCACATTTAAGTGCTTGGCAGAGGGTTCATCGAACCACAATCATACTATCTCTATACTCTTCCACTCCCGAACAGCGCGCGGGAAAAACGAACACCTAAACCTTTCTGTTCGAGCTCTGATTTCTCTTATTTTATTTTGATGATCATTCCTACCTATGTTGGTTGGGCTCAACAAAATATTTTCGCATTCGGAAGAGAAAGTTGGTGACTGAAATTTCATAAATAGATCTCGCCGCGACGAAAAACGTCTTTGCTTTAATGACTTCCATCCCAACTCGCGTATCATATCTGCCACACTCTCTCCCCTATTACGTGATAATACAAAACGAGCTGCCCTTTTTTGCACCCTTTCGATGTCCTCCGTCAATCCCACCTGGTAAGGATCCCACACCGCGCAGCAATATTCTAAGAGAGGACGAACGAGTGTAGTGTAAGCTGTCTCTTTAGTGGACTTGTTGCATCTTCTAAGTGTCCTGTCATTCAAACGCAACCTTTGGCTCGCCTTCCCCACAATATTATCTATGTGGTCTTTCCAACTGAAGTTGTTCGTAATTTTAACACCCAGGTACTTAGTTGAATTGACAGCCTTGAGAATTGTACTATTTATCGAGTAATCGAATTCCAACGGATATCTTTTGGAACTCATGTGGATCACCTCACACTTTTCGTTATTTAGCGTCAACCGCCACCTGCCACACCATACAGCAATCTTTTCTAAATCGCTTTGCTATTGATACTGGTCTTCGGATGACCTTACTAGACGGTAAATTACAGCATCATCTGCGAACAACCTAAGAGAACTGCTCAGATTGTCACCCAGGTCATTTATATAGATCAGGAACAGCAGAGGTCCCAGGACGTTTCCCGGGGGAACACCTGATATCACCTCAGTTTTACTCGAAGATTTGGCGTCTATTACTACGAACTACGACATTCCTGACAGGAAATCACGATTCCAGTCGCACAACTGAGACGATACCCCATAGGACCGCAGCTTGATTAGAAGTCGCTTGTGAGGAACGGTGTCAAAAGCTTTCCGGAAATCTAGAAATACGGAATCAACTTGAGAGACTCTGTCGATAGCGGCCATTACTTCGTGCGAATAAAGAGCTAGTTGCGTTGCACAAGAACGATGTTTTCTGAAACCATGCTGATTACGTATCAATAGATCGTTCCCTTCGAGGTGATTCATAATGTTTGAATACAGTATATGCTCCAAAACCCTCTGCAAACCGACGTCAATGATATAGGTCTGTAGTTCGATGGATTATTCCTACTACCCTTCTTGAACACTGGTGCGACCTGCGCAATTTTCCAATTGTAGGATATAGATCTATCGGTGAGCGAGCGGTTGTATATGATTGCTAAGTAGGGAGCTATTGTATCAGCGTAATCTGAAAGGAACCTAATCGGTATACAATCTGGACCTGAAGACTTGCCCGTATCAAGCGATTTGAGTTGCTTCGCAACCCCTAAGGTATCTACTTCTAAGAAACTCATGCTAGCAGCTGTTCGTCTTTCAAATTCTTGAATATTCCATTCGTCTTCCCTGGTGAGGGAATTTCGGAAAACTGCGTTCAACAACTCCGCTTTAGCGGCACAGTCGTCGGTAACAGTACCATCGGCACTGCGCAGCGAAGGTATTGACTGCGTCTTGCCGCTTGTGTACTTTACATACGACCAGAATTTCTTCGGATTTTCTACCAAATTTCGAGACAATGTTTCGTTGTGGAATCTATTAAAGGCGTCTGTGAATTTTAGCCAATCTTCAGGATTTCGCGTTCTTCTGAACTTCGCATGCTTTTTCCGTTGCCTGTGCAACAGCGTTAGGACCTGTTTTGTGTACCATGGGGGATCAGTTCCATCTCTTACCAATTTATGAGGTATGAATCTCTCAATTGTTGTTGCTACTATATCTTTGAATTTGAGCCACATATCGTCTACATTTGCATAGTCTGTTCGGAAGGAATGGCAATTAAATTTAATATCAAGTTCGAAAGATATGAGAGAAATGTTAAACTCGTATTAACAGTTTATTTTCTTTCCTTGTGTTAGTGTAACGAAATTGTTGGATCCACTTTTCATACTGTATTAAACAGACATTATATCGTGTAGTCATGTCATTCCTGTCACTACATCGTCGCTTTAAAACAAGGTAGGAGTGAAAGACTACAAGCTATTTGCGCATCTTTTATATTTTGTTTCACGTAGATATAAGTCTTAACTGTTTGTGCTTAACGTTTCTCAGGCAGAGATGAGGAACAAGCCTCGTAGTTCCTTCGACAGATACGGACTAAGGTACTTATGTCCGTTTTGTCACCTCTCGTCAGAACCAAGGACAATATTTGAATCTGGCTCAATTCCCTGTATCAGTAGCTAAGCCGTTTCAGGTTGCAAGTAGATGTTAATGTGTGGTTACAAGATCATTTAATGTTGCGGGTCATCTTCCTACATATACCTTCAAATTGTTGGATTTTAAACCCTATTGTCCCTACTACACAAATAGAAACAAAATTTCCTTTGTGACTTGACCTGACAATGCGAGAATTGTTAGAAGTGAATGAACAATACTCTAAATGAGTTATATACATTTGTAGTTCATGTAATTTGTATCCACTGGAGTTACCTGAATCATTTCGTGAGGATAACGATAAAGACTCTGATGATGGTAGTAGTAGTGCTGCAGATGGCTTTAGACCATTCGAGTTGTTAAAAAAAATTATAATGTAAAAGATCATTGACAAATTCATAGCTCTGGAGGCAGTAAGAAATATTTCCTTGCATAATATAGTGTTTGCTGATCAATGAATCTACTTACAATGGCGAACAATTCTCTCCAACATCCAATGTTTAGTGGTTAACTGATGACAGGCATGAACGTTGTCGATAATGGACAGCAGCGTGACGGTGGTGCTGGCACACGTTGTCTAAATTTAATGTGTTCAGTACGACAGTCAGCCGCGGACCATCACGCGAAGCTCTCAAAGTAAGGAATATATTGGCGGATGGGACGTCACCAATCTTCTGAGTAGCTTGATGTGACCTACCACGATATCCTATCCAGTGATAAACTCACCTCAGAGTAGCACTTACATCAAATGTCTTAAATTATTAATAAGATATATCTGTCTTTTCCTACAGTTTGTCGTGTAGGTCACCCTAACCTACCATGAATGTTATTCCGCGATGTCTCAATTCAAGTAATATCATTTGCTTCCTTCCTCTTCTTCTTAGCGTTTTCAGTACATTTCTTATATATATTTCCTCGCGGATTCTGCGCAGAAACTCATTGTATGTCTTTTCAAGTCCATTTAAAATTCAGCATACCTCTGTAACACTACATCTCGAAGGCTTCCAACACCTTATTTTCCGATTTTTCCCCAGTTCACGATTAACATTAACACAATGATGTGATTCAGACATATATTCTCAGGAATATCTTCCTCTAATTAAGTTCGCTTTTGGGTAACAGTAGAATTACGTTAAAGCAGAATGGCCTATGACAAGTATACTCTAACAATACCAGACATAAGACCTTGTAAGAGGTCTCGAGTCGTTTTATTTATGCACACGTGATCTGCCATGTCTTGATAAAAATATTTTTTAGTATATTAATGAGGTTTTGTTGCCCACATTTTGACACGTCAATTGTATGCTCTTGTCTAAGGCTCTCTGGCCGAGAATTGTTTAGCGGCTTTTCTGACATTTCGCCAGCATATTGGCTCGTATTTTCAAAGATATGTGGCCACTAACAATGGCAGGAAGATATTTCAAAATGTAAGGTCATCGTGCTGATGAAAATCGAGAATAGAATAAATAGGTGTCGGAAGCTGGTCCCCAGCAGAGTCTCTACAGGTGTTACGCCTTTTATTGTTACTTCCATATGAAGTGGTTTGGTAACCCATCCATCTTCGGATACATAAGCATAGCCTCAGTGTAACAGTCAAGAAATGAACTACAAAGAGATGAAACTAAACAATGGTAGAAAACCAGAAATGTCCCTAACAGTCTGTTAGCTGGGGGTCACTGCAAGTTCCAGGCTAAATCGCTGACATCAGCAAATTTTTGCATCAGCATTTCCAGAATTCTGTCCCCCTTACCCCTTTCCTGGGAAGTTTTTCACCCCTACACCCACCCTTCTCCCCCTTCCATTTTATTCCCATCATATGGGTGTGCTCTCAACTAAGCCCAGTGAGGCCACGGGCCATGGGCTACTGACTTTTGGGCGAATGGCATGCAACGACAGCTCCACTCCCCTCGAACAGTTTCAATTTTTGTAACTAGACTGTGTGAGTACCATCATTAATTAGCTGTCTGTACATACACCCAGAACTCATGTGTTCAATTGACCTGCCCTTGGGCACTGCTCTTACACAATTATAGATGTGTATGCGCTGTAGTGAGAGAACCTGTGCTCGAAACGACCTGATGACAATGCAACAACGTTGCATCTGCATGAGAACGGCATGACACTGGAGACACACAAGCGTCACATTGGCATCAAACTAGTGTAACACCAGTGTCACACCGGCGTTAAATTGATGTTACACTGGTGTTACTTTATGGCAACGTCGTCATTGAAAATTTGAGAATTTGTGGTCAGCGCCTATGGGACCAAACTTCTGAGGTCATCGGTCCACAGGCTCACACACTAATTAATCTAATTTAAACTAACTTACGCTCTGGACAACAGAAGCATCCATGCCCGAGGGAGGACTGGAACCTCCGAGAGGTGGGGGGGGGGGGGGGGGGGAGGAAGAGGGAGGATCCACGCGTGGCAAGGAGCCTCAGACCACTCGGCAACCCCACGCGGCTAACGTCGCTATGCACTGTTGAGGTCCATACTTAATTTAGTGCTCAGGAGTACCAGGATTATTCATCAATCATGTGCCGTTGCCCTCCGTTAGAGGCCTGTGCTGTGTAGTGAGGGTATCAGGCTGTGGGTATTTGTTATATCTAAGAAAATAATTTTATTGTTATTCCATTTACGTGACTATATAGTAAGATGCAGAGACAACAAAATGGCAAAGTATGATACTTTTACATTACAGTGTGTGCCACAGTATAGCATTTTCTGGAACGTGGCAGAATATGTTAGTCGAGTGCCATCAAATCCGTAAATTGGTAGTATTGGCAATTTGATAGGAGGACAAGTCCAGAAATTGGTAAAATAAACTGTTAAAAATGATAATTTGGCAAAATACCAAATCCAGAAAAAGGTGAATTGGTAAGGCAGACCAAAATGCAGACGTACCAAACAAAAAACTTAGCCAATGTATATTGGCCTCGTGTGTAATTATGTCCTTTTTCGCAGATGAGGATTTAAATTGAAATGTTAAAGTGCTGTGCTCTGTACTATGCATTTACGCTTGCTAAGTATAGACTGAACCACTGGCTTACATATGCGCTGTAGAGAGAAGGCAAAGCTTAGTAAGGAAGATAAATGGCTGTAAGAATCACTAAGTGGTGTAGTTTGACACTGCAGTGCGATAAGTGCGAATTTCCCACAAAATTTTAGTCCCGTAGGAAAATTGTGGGTGGCTGGAGACGATCCAACATAAAGACAGTAGCCATTATTACCATAATTAATGCTAAATGGCTCTGAGCACTATGGGACTTAACATCTGTGGTCATCAGTCCCCTAGAACTTAGAACTACTTAAACCTAACTAACCTAAGGACATCACACACATCCATGCCCGAGGCAGGATTCGAACCTGTGACCGGAGCGGTCACGCGGTTCCAGACCGAAGCGCCTAGACCGCACGGCCACACCGGCCGGCCATAATTAATGCTCCAAAATAGCTTATATATCTTAATTTACACAATCAGCTGCGAAGTATTAGTCTCTACTGTTAGTAGTTCAAAAATAACTGCTTTAAGTATGAGACGGGGTACACATTTACATTAAACATTCAGGTGTTGCGAGTATATGTTCACAAAACATACGTTAGAGTATTTATCCGACGTAATGTGTCTATTAGGTATCTGTGTGCCTAAATTCACATCTTTTGCAAGTCTCCCCCAGTCCCTACGCACATGCATTTCTACTGAGTCGGTTAGTGATAAGAATTGACTAAGTACCTCTCCATGCCCCAGTTTGTCAGCACTTGTTGCAGACGAACTTTCCATCTATTGCTGTGTGTAAGGCAGGACTTGTGTCATTGTGCAAATGCTACATTAAAGCAGCAGAAGACACATATTTGTTCACCACAATACAGGAAAATAGAGATATTGCCGAATTTGTTTATTTATTTATTTATTGTTCCGTGGGATCAAATTAAGGAGAAGTCTCCATGGTCATGGAACGAGTCAATACATGAAATTATAACACGATATTAGAAACAGATAAAATGAAATATAAAAAAACATATTCAGGTGACAATTCGTAAGTTTAAATAAAGAAAATCAACAATGTAACACTGGAATTTGCTTAATTTTTTAGCTCTTCCAGGAGCTCCTCGACAGAATAGAAGGAGTGAGCCACGACGAAACTCTTCAGTTTAGACTTAAAAGAGTTTGGGCTACTGCTAAGATTTTTGAGTTCTTGTGGTAGCTTATTGAAAATGGATGCAGCAGAAAACTGCACTCCTTTCTGCACAAGAGTCAAGGAAGTGCATTCCACATGCAGATTTGATTTCTGCCTAGTATTAACTGAGTGAAAGCTGCTAACTCTTGGGAATAGGCTAATATTGCTAACAACAAACGACATTAAAGAAAACATATACTGTGAGGGCAATGTCAGAATTCCCAGACTATTGAATAGGGGTCGACAAGAGGTTCTCGAACCTACACCACATATAGCTCGAACAGCCCGTTTTTGAGCCAAAAATACCCTCTTTGAATCAGAAGAACTACCCCAAAAAATAATACCATACGACATAAGCGTATGAAAATATGCGAAGTAGACTACTTTTCGTGTTGAAGTGTCACTTATTTCAGATACTGTTCTAGTGGTAAATAAAGCAGCATTTAGTTTCTGAACAAGATCCTGGACATGGTCTTTCCACAACAGCTTATTATCTATCCGAACGCCTAGGAACTTGAACTGTTCTGTCTCGCTTATAATATGCCCATTCTGTCTGATCAAAATATCGGTTCTTGTTGAATTGTGAGTTAGAAACTGTAAAAACTGAGTATTACTGTGATTTAGCATCAAAATATTTTCCACAAGCCACGAACTTATTTCATGAACTACGTTATTTGTTACTGTTTAAATATTACACACAAGATCCTTCACTATCAAGCTGGTGTCATCAGCAAACAGAAATATTTTTGAATCACCTGTAATACTAGAAGGCATATCATTTACATAAATAAGAAACAGCAGTGGCCCCAGCACCGACCCTTGGGGAACGCCCCACTTAACAGTGCCCCATTGGGACTGAACATCACTACCACTCTCAATATTGCGGAGAATAACCTTCTGCTTTCTGTTCTTAAAGTAAGAGGCGAACCAATTATAAGCTACTCCCCTTACCACATAATGGTCCAACTTCTGCAGTAATATTTTGTGGTCACACAGTCAAAAGCCTTCGTTAAATCAAAGAAAACACCTAGCGTTCGCAACCTTTTATTTAATCCGTCCAAAACCTCACAGAGAAAAGAGACTATAGCATTTTCAGTTGTTAAACCATTTCTAAAACCAAACTGAACATTTGACAGCAAATTATGTGAATTTAAATGTTCCAGTAACCTTGTATATACAACCTTCTCGATAACTTTAGCAAACACCGATCGCATAGAAATAGGTCTAAAATTGTCAACATTATCAATGTCTCCCTTTTTATAAAGTGGCTTCACTACCGAGTACTTTAATCGGTCAGGAAACCGACCACTCCTAAAGGAAAAGTTACAGATATGACTAAGTACTGGGCTAACATACGTAGAACAATACTTCAGTATTCTGCTAGATACCCCGTCATATCCATGAGAGTTCTTGGTCTTTAGTGATTTAATTATTAACTCAATCTCCCTCTTGTCAGTATCATGGAGGAGCATTTCAGGTAACAGTCTCGGAACACTTTTTTCTAAGAGCGCTATATGATTCCCTGTTGGGACTAGGTTTCTATTTAGTTCACCTGCTATATTCAGAAAGTGATTATTAAATAGTGTACATATACGCGACTTATCAGTAACACGGACATTCCCACTACGCGCTGATTCTACATCCTCGACCTGTCTCTGCAGACCAGCCACTTCCTTTACGACTGACCATATGGTTTTAATTTTATCCTGAGACTTAGCTATTCTATCTGCATACCACATACTTTTTGCCTTCCTAATAACATTTTAAGCAACTTACAATACTGTTTGTAATGGGCTGCTGCATTTAGATTTTGACTGTTTCTAACGTTTTGATATACGAGTAATTGCCACTTTGTTCTACAAGATATTCTTATCCCTCTAGTCAGCCACCCAGGCAGCCTGTTTGTGCTAGTACCCTGTTTTGAACGTTCTAACGGAAAGCAACTTTCAAAGAGCATGAGAAAAGTCTTGAGGAAAGCATTATATTTTTCCTCTACTGTATCAGCGCTATAAACATCTTCCCACTCTTTTTCCTTGATAAGGTTTACAAAGGTCTCTACAGCAACTGGATCAGCTTTCCTAAACAGCTGATGACTATATTTAACACGTGTTGCAGCACAAAAACCTTTTAGAGTTAAAATTTGTGCATCATGATCTGAAAGGCCATTCACCTTTTTGCTAACAGAATGCCCTTCTAGTAATGAGGAATGAACAAAAATGTTGTCTATGGTAGTTCTACTGTTCCCTTGCACTCTCGAATACGGTTTGCATAAGATTATATGAATTAAAGAGGTCTACCAGCATCTTCTTCCTTGCACAATCACTTATACAATTAATATTGAAGACACCACATATAACTAACTTTTTGTATTTCCTATAAAGTGAACCAAGAACCTCCTCTAGCTTTAGCAAAAATGTTGTGAAATCGGAGTCTGGGGATCTATAAATAACAACAGTTAGAAGTTCAGCTCCGTTAAATTTAACCACACCTGCACAACATTCAAACACCTTTTCAGTGCAGTACTTTGAAACATCAATTGACTCAAATGGGATGCCGTTTTTCACATACATGGCTACTCCCCCACACCGCAAAGAGCTCCTCGAAAAGCTGCCAGCCAACCTGTATCCTGGTAAAGGAAGCCTCTGAATTATCTCCTTATTTAAGAAGTGTTCAGATATACCAATAATTTCAGAGTCAACATCTATAAGCAGTTCACTAACTTTATCTCTAATACCTTGTATATTTTGATGAAATATACTAATTCCCTCATTACTCGGATACCTAAGCTTTGTCAAAAGTGGTTCCTTTGTTAGAGAGACTTCCCTTAAGCAGGAATACCTGTCAGCTGACTTCAATCTAAAAAAGGTGCCGCTCTAACACCCACTACTGAAGGAATTTTCCCATGAGTGATCCCACCAACCCCACCTATGCTGTCACCTATAAGCTTTGCCAACCTCTCCCTCCCATACCTGTTGAGGTGCAGGCCATGTGTAGTGAAACTCGTCTTGCTGATAGACTCCACCAACACCACTGAAATGTGACCCATGCTTTCTGTGATCAGCGCACCCCCAAGTCTCATGTTATTACGCCTGACGGCTGTATTAAGATGAGGCCGATCGTGACGCTGAAACAGTTCCACGAAATGCACATTCGTGTTGCCAGTCTGAGTGGCTATCTTTTCCAGGTCACCATCTATGTTATACTCCCCATCCCTATCAATACTATTACCAGCCCCACCCACAATCACTACCTGATCCTCTTTAGTAAAATCCCTACATAACCCCCGTATGTTAACAGTCACCTGAGCCAATCCTGCATTAGGCTTCACAATGCTGGTGACCTGGTACTCACTCCCCAGCACTTCCTGCAACTGCTGGCCTACACCTCTGCCATGAGAACTACCTAACAGCAGAACCTTCTTCTTCCTCTTCCTTTGCAACTATTCTAGCCACCGTAACCACTGAGGTCTGCTGCATACTTCCTACATCTACAGTTACTAGAGATTCCTCTCCACTAGACTCTGACAGTTGGTCATATCTATTGTAAACACCAATAGTAATACTATCTGAAAATCTTCTTCTCCTAGCAGATCTCTTGCCAACAGCCAGATTCCATTCCCCAACCCCCTTCTCCCTCCTCATCCTATCTAGCTCCTCCTGTGCGTTTTTCAACTGCACCTGAAGGGCACAGATCTTACGCTCCTGCTCCTCTATCAACTTTCTCTTACTACATAACCTGCAGTTCCAGGAGAGGATCTCACCAGAATGCCCACTGGCTTCCCCACTGCATTGCCCCCAGTGAAAATACTTCGAACATGTCTCACACCGCAATCCACTACTCACGAACCTACGGCAAAGCCCACACTTCTCACTCATGGTAAAATTTTACTTTTTCTAAGTTCCGCTACTACAATAAGAAGATGTTAAAAACCTGACTACAATAATCACAAACTTACTCTACATGGGAAGTAACTACTATTATTAACAGTATTAATAAACCACAAATGTGAATATAACAAAAGACTAATACAGAAAGAGAATCAAACGTCTAATGACACAGTAACGAAGCTGAAAACAGTTCCCAAAAGGTTCTTCTGAAATTATTTCATCAGAAAACACCAAGAACACCGGTTGAAGACTACTAAAGTTCCTAAATAAACCACTATCCACAAACAATTAATTAGTACTTAGCTTTCGATGCGCCGCTACAGCTGCAACTGGTCAGCGCGGAATGTAAACACAGGCAAGAGGTTAAGTTGCTCGATACGAAATACTCACAAATATCAGGTCACAACTCAAGAAAGGCAGAGGTGAATGAAGAAACCACTAATACGTCACTTTTATAGTAAATGTTATCACAAAAACCGTTAAAATATGTATCTGAAACCTAAAAATATATAAAAACTTGGAGAGCGATCTCACACGCAGTCACTCGCTTATGACGTCACACCAAAGAATTACGATTAGATCCTAGAGGCTATGTTGTTTTGTAAATATTAAGAAAATGGACCAATGTATATAATGTAGACTAATCCATAGTTCTCTACGGTTTTAATTGTTAAATGAGGAAATCGAAAAACTTCTGTGTAGGAGATGCTATCGTGCCTTGCGGCATATGGTTGATCTTCATAAAATATTTGGTGTGTTGTCTTCGATTTATAAATAGAACGTGTACCCTCCCCATACAAAGAAGAGATGAATTCAGTAACCTCATCCATGTAGCTTTCTTATGTACACTATTACGACACACCAGATACCCCCAAAAATGACATTAATGTGCCCACATGTCGCCCTTGTTTAGTGCGACCTGTAAGAACTGTTGGAAGAGACCAAAAACGCAAGTTTAAATAATTTATAGACTTGTCTCCTTGAAATTATGATAACACATCCTCTTTCAAGTAACTGCAAGGCTGCCTTTAGCACTGTGACTGGCACTGCCTTCACTATAATGTTGTAAATACTACAGTGTATGCCCATCACACTTATTTTTTCCACAATAAATTCATGTGTTTATATGACACTTACATTACATCCTCAGACAGTAAAATGATGCCTACAGAAAATTGTTCTAGATATCTGCGAGGTTTTGGTGATTGTGATTCGCCCTGTCATATGGCGCTATCACTGAGGGCAAAGCACTTACATTGTCTATATTATGATCACCTCACCCGCCAGACTGAGCTATCAACTTCATTCCCGATGTTCAACGTCACTTTACAATACGTATATCGTATGTGTAAGGTTCAATACTGGTAGTGTCATCTGCTAAATGTATCGGCATGCTTCCACAGCACTGTACTGGCAATGGATGTCGTAAAGTCGCCGCATGGTAAATTAATATTGTGTAGTTGGAAATGTGACAATGGGGTTACAGGGGGCTGGAATAATGTGTCCTTCATCTGTATATGTGTCAGCACATCTTAACACATGGCTAGCAAAAGAACGACTGTGACGCATCTACCATGGAGTGCTGGCGGCTGATTGTCTGTCGACCACAGAATTCGAACCATGGCAGGGCCAAGAAGTCAGCGAGTAGACCATTATATGCCCATGTTGGCGGCTGCGTCAAAATCTCAATCGTCATCTACAGCTGGCATCAGCATGCAGCGATCAAGACTATGTTCTGCTTCTGCATCCCAGCCAAGCAGCCAATTAGAAAGGTGCAGCACTCCGCATATCGAGGATTTAATCTCATCCTGGGGCAGCAGAAGGGAGCGACATTGGCTGTTCAGAACTAGTGAACTTCACCAGGGCTGCCACTGCTTTTGCCAAAAAGTCCACTAACTGTCACCCCTTTTCAACCATGACATTGTACCCCTGGGGACCAGATGCTAATAACTCTGAGCGTTTGAACTTTGTCATCGTTTTGTTGATTGTAGCTAAGAGCATTAACTTCTAGAGTACTCATTCTCAGCGCTGACTTAGCGTTCACATAGTGGTTTGTCGGAACTTTAACTTTTGTTCTTCCAGTTATATTGTACAGTAAGTGACTTTATTATTTGCTTTCCAGTTATTGACTTTTGCAAGACTGTACAGCCTGTACACATGAATTAATTGCACTGAGAATAAAACTTAAATATACTTCCTAATCTGAATGCTGTGAATTTATGTAATGGTTTAACATTTTCTGTAAAGTATGGTGAACTCGTTCGGTTTCATTTGATGATGGTGGCGCGGACTGGTATGTAACTTCTTAATTTTCAGTAGTGACATAAACTTTTCATTAGTTTGGATACAGAGTTAGTACCGTGGCCGTAATAATCAATTTGGTTGCTATGGTCTGTGCTATTGTACTCATCTTCTAATCCATTCACTACGGTGAACTTCTGTAGAAGTTGGGAGCAAATGTGCCGCTCAGCCAGCGGACTGCTGCAGCAGTCGATTGTGGGCTGTGCAGCCCAGCCGATGGACTCCTGTAGCAGTTCGCCTCGCGTCATATTTCTCCTCTTCACTACGCTCAACTTGTGTGGAAGCTTGACTTATGTACCATCTGTCGGCTTTGTTGAAAGTCTGTAGTTAACAACAGTCACTAGATGCAGTAGCATTTAGTTTCAAAGCGTATGCTTCACTCATTTACCGCCTTGCTTCTAATCTGAAGTGACATGTTGTTAACCCCAGTTTCTACTAGAAATGATATAGCAAATAAGCGATATACTGTGGATGAAACTCTTTCTCTCATATTGGCATACTCTGAAGATGAAAGGGAATCATTGTTCAAATCTGACGAAGCATATGAAACACTTATTGCAGCTGCTTCTACATCAGGTCACGTGCTACTCCAGCTGTTCCATTGATATTCTCAGACTTGGATTTGTGCACAGCCACACACAATATCAAAAGCATGTCTAATTTGTATAAATATTTTCTCTAATAAATATATGGTATAAAGTCCAATAATTGCGATAACACTACTACTATGAAAGCAGGACAGAGTAGCGTTGCGGGGAGAGCGAAAAATGCGCCATACAGCGGCCACGGCCGGGCGAGACTGGCGCTCGTCCACAGTGCACGACGCAACAATCACGGCGCCGAAGTGAAGGGCTAATCAGGGAAGGCTACCATAATTAAATATCATGAAAATGATCTAAAATCGTAAGGAGATATTTATTACCCACTTATACTCCAATAAAAGGTGCTAAAACGCCCAGCCCTAGCATATAAAACAGTTTGTCAACTGCCGGTAGGCTCTGTAACTTAATTCCCTGATGACTCCAATCTGCTCTTTGTGCAGAAAAGATGCAGATTCTTACATATTGTTCTACATCACTGTGACACGTTTCCACCAAAGCCTTTCAGCTACACATCTATCAGTGGTTCTTTTCCCTCTGTGAAATGATAAGACGCGATTATGTACTTGAGGTATTTATTTTTCAGCGCTGCAGGAACTTCTATGCAAGGTCCACACCTCGTCGACCTGCATAGCAAGCCTCTTTGCATTTCAGTCTGAGGTTACATTCAAAATAATTGACACTCTCTATCAGCTGGTTGTGTATTTACTCAATATTCCTGGCTTCCACCTACTACCTGTAAAACTGCTATCTTCTTGGTTAGGGTATTTACATCTTTCAACTCTAATAACCCTTTCAAAGATGTGTGGTCTGTGACCACTCTGAATTCAAATTGTAATGAAAATAAGAGATTCCATAAATAACTGGTAACACTTATTTTTCATCTATCACATAATTATGTTCAGCCTTATTCAACTGTCTGGAAGATATGTCGCTGGATGATTTTTCCATCAACATTATGACTCAAAATTCAACCGAAAGTATTATTGGAGGCTTCAGATACAAGAGTGGATCTGATATTAATGTCTCCTTGAGCTTCTCTAATGCTTCCTGACAGTGTGTTGTCCGCTGGAAACTAAGACCTTTCTGTAGCAACTTATTTAACAGCTGCCAGAATGAGATTTTCACTCTGCAGCGGAGTGTGCGCTGATATGAAACTTCCTGGCAGATTAAACCTGTGTGCCCGACCGAGACTCGAACTCGGGACCTTTGCCTTTCGCGGGCAAGTGCTCTACCAACTGAGCTACCGAAGCACGACTCACGCCCGGTACTCACAGCTTCTCCGCAATATCCTTTCTTTCAGGAGTGCTAGTTCTGCAAGTTTCGCAGGAGAGCTTCTGTAAAGTTTGGAAGGTAGGAGACGAGGTACTGGCAGAAGTAAAGCTGTGAGTACCGTGCCTGAGTCGTGCTTCGGTAGCTCAGTTGGTAGAGCACTTGCCCGCGAAAGGCAAAGGTCCCGAGTTCGAGTCTCGGTCGGGCACACAGTTTTAATCTGCCAGGAAGTTTCTTATTTAACAGCTGTGCAGTTTCAGCAAATCCCTTCATGAGCTTATTGTGATAATAATTGCATAATCCAGTAAACGAATATAATTGTTTAGAAGAATGCCACGTCAGAATATCATATGTGAAGGAAGTAATTCGAGGACCTGTCCTCAATCCACCTTGACTGATAATATGCCCAAGGTAACTTACTTGTGTCTGCGGAAAATAGCAAAATGGTTCAAATGGCTCTGAGCACTATGGGACTTAACTTCTGAGGTAATCAGTCCCCTAGAACTTAGAACTACTTAAACCTAACTAACCTAAGGACATCACACACATCCATGCCCGAGGTAGGATTCGGCGGTTCCAGACTGAAGCGCCTAGAAGCGCTCGGCCACTTCGGCCGGCGGAAAATAGCATATCTGCACAATAAGTGTAAGGTGTGCTGCCCTCAATCTACTAAACACTTCATCCAGTTGTATAACATGATATTCTATAGTTCTTAAAAAGATAGCTATATCGTCAAGATATACCACACAGATTCTTGGTTTTAATCTACTGGAATGTTGCTGGAGCATTTTTTCAATCCAAATGGCATCCTTCAATATTGGTAATGACCTGAAAGTGTTGTGAAAGTTGTTTGGGTGTGCCTCTGAGTATCACTCTTAGTTGTTGATAACCACTTCTAAGATAAATTGCAGAAAAAATATTTGCATCTTTCTAAGTTGTCGAATGTATCCGTGATGTGTTGGATTGGATATGCATCTTATGTGGCTCGTGTGTTAAAGTAATAGTATTCGCAACAAAATCACTAGTTTCGAGTAACATCAACTGACATTTTGGGTATTGTAACAATGTTTGCTGACCACAGACTGTCACTATACTCGATAACACCCTCACATAATTCTTGCTTTATAAATTCTATGGCTGTAGGTGTTTCACTATTCTGTATGGTCTCCTATAGATTGGTGGGTTATCGCCTGTAGGTTGCGGGGTTGCGTCATAGGAGTTGCTGTTAGTGGACCACCTGAACTGAATAAATCTGGATATCCCAACAACTAAGTTTCTGTGCCTTCCCATTCACTCTCTTCGAAGTGATAAACCTTGGCACGTAGTACAGACGCCTTGACAATTTGTTTGAGCCCTCAGTCACATCACGATGAATTGATATCCCTTATCCTTGAGTGCTATAGTATCTAAGACATAGAATCACTATAGTATCGTAATCATGGCATCAAGTGTTGTTATTTTGAATGTCATCGATTCCAATGATCAACTCATGACGAGAGCTGGACAGGCGGAGTACTTAAAGGAAGCTTGCATGAGGCTGTGACGCAAGACACGGTTCGAAATGACAGAATGTCCCCTCATTATTCTGCTATATTCAGTTAACTGGCTGTTAACTGCTGTCTAGGTCACTCGCTGTGTGCCCTTATATCTCCTGCAACATGTCTCATGAGCTAACGAATATGATTCTCTCATTTCCTTTGGTTTACTGTTACAGTCTCCTGTCTGCTGAGTAGGTATTTTTAGTTTACGATTGTGTCGTAATGTGTGGTCGACCTAGTCCACTTGCAACATGCTAGCTCGCTTCCTGCTTCCGTCTCTGTCTCCGATGTGACTTGTATTTGCCTTTGGCAATGTGAATGAGTCTTAATAAAAATTTTACGTTCTATCCCATACTATTAGCTGTTGGTGATTACAGTGTTCAGGAAAAACTCTTCTTGCCACGGTAAATTTTCTGAAGACGTATTTAATTTCTGTGGCGTTAACTGATTAGTTTTGGAAGACATTTGAAGAAGCATTTTTTGCGTTTTTGTTAATATCAAGCTAAAGGCTTATAACTGTGAGTATTCAACATAATTTTGCCAATAAACATTTTTACAGTTTAGGCTCCGCGTATCAATTATGTCGGACATAATAAGTACCACATTCCCTTAGATAATTTTGCAAGTGTTAAATATAAGGAAAATGCTAGTAATAGTCACTGTCTCCATGACTGAACTATCTGAATGAAAGGAGCAGCTATATATCTTTGTTAAAAAAGGAGAGGTCTAACTGTCTAGCAGGCAAAGATATGTTAAAGGAGCCAATGTGTCGATCAGAATGAAATAATTACCCATTAAGGGCTTACAAACTGGCCACTTGACCATGACAACACCTCTAGATGTGTTAGCATATTGCTCCAATACTACTAAACAGCATAATGTCTGTCAATATTTTACAGTTCCGTCACGCTACGCTAATGTCAGCATACAGTCTTAAAGTACACACGATTGCCCTTCATCTCTAATCCAATCTATAATTATTTATGATCTGCAGAACACGTTTCGGATTTTCATAGTGTGTTGTGCGATACAATTATAGCGAGAAATTATGTTGTAGCTCTTCCATGGAAGCCTATTTTACTATGGTGAATGTTAGCTAGTCCAGTAACTACATACACATACACCGACTGAAAAAATCGCAACTTCAGTATGGAAGTGTGCGACATAAACGGAAGTTGGGCCGCAGATTTCTACATCTGAAAGATGGTGCGAAATCTGAATAGACGTCAGTGGCGTAGAAGTGGTGCTAATAGCGCCATTATGAAGTTGCAATCAGGCTTGCTTTAAATACACGCTGTAACGGTCGTAAGAGTCAGTTAGCTTTGAGATAGGACGTGGTGAGTTGACGTTACTCAACAATGCCTTTAAGGCGTAAAAGACGCCGTTATTAACACCTCATGTGTTTGAATGACATCGTGTAATAGGGCTACGAGAAGCTGGGTGTTCCTTCTGCACATCACTGCACATCACTGCTGGCAACGGTGGTCACGGGACAGTCATAAGAAGGCCAGCTTCTGGACGGCCACGTGCACTACCCAGAGGAAAGATCATCGTGTTCGGTGTATGGCACTGGCGCATCGATACTTCGACAGCAGCAATTTGAGCAACAGTTGATCTCATGGTGACATAATGAACTGTTACAAATCCGTTACGCCAAGTAAAGTTCCAAGCCAGACGTCCTGTAGCGTTCATTCCACTGACCTCAAACCACCGTCATTTGCGATTTTACTGGTGTCAAATGAGAGCTCACTGGAGGGCAAACTGGACGTCTGTTGTGTTTTCTGATGAGAACTGGTTCTGCCTCGGTGCCAATGATGGCCATGTGTTGGCTAAGAGGAGGCTAACAACCCGTCTGTGAGCTAGACACACTGGACCTAAGCCTGGAGTCATGGTCTGGGGTGTGATTTCGTATGACAGCAGCAGACCTCCCAAGTTATCCCAAGCACCCTGACTACAAATTTGTACGTCAGCCTGGTGATTCAGGCTGTTGTGCTGTCATTCATGAACAGCTTTCCAAGTGTGTTTCTCAATAGAATAACGCCCGCCTACGTAATACTGTCATAACCCATCACTCTCTACAGAGTGTCGACATGTTGCCTTGGCCTGCCCGATCACCAGATCAGTCTCCAATCGACCACATATGGGATATCACTGAAAGACAACTCCATCGTCATCCTCGAACAGCAATAACTGTTCCTGTATTGACCGACCAATTGCAACAGGCTTGGCTCTGACATTCCGCACTTCACAATTCAGGGACTTTTCATGCTTGAATTCACGTTTATGGCGGGAGCCCTGCTTATTAATCTACCAGCAATTCACATTTGCAATCGTCTATCTCGCCCTTACATTAACCTGTGATATTCAAATGTTAATCACTTAAATATGTTGCACAGATAAATTATAGTCCCAAAATTTCATTACTTTACTGTAATTAATATTTGGTGTTGCGATTTTTTTCCCGTCAATGTAGTGTAATGATTTCAACTGCTAAGTAATTGACATTCTCGGAAAATGACTATCGAAATCATGAAAACTCTTTGCATTGAATCACACCAAAGGAGAAATTTTGTTAAGTGAATGTAGTAGTGTTGTTGAGCGGAGTTCTATGCTCGTTACTATTACAAATGAATAATCAATGAACTATCCGCCAATCTGTCAATTGTACTCTAAGGCCAATGCCGGCAAAACAGGGAACAACTTCGTTGTGTACTAGGTTGTATTCAGGTGTTAACTGGTCGGGTACCAAGGGAATCATAGATAAAGTTAACGATCCCCATATTAGTATCAAGTCTACTTTTAAGTGAATTTTAATTAATCTTAAGTTTTACAAAGGTTAATCAAAATTTATCTAAGAACAGGAATAACTGATAACCGATAAATGAATTAGCATTGTATACCAAAATATGACAGAAATGGCACAATTTTAATATTGTTGTTGTGGTTGTGGTCTTCAGTCCTGAGACTGGTTTGATGCAGCTCTCCATGCTACTCTATCCCGTGCAAGCTTTTTCATCTCCCAGTACCTACTGCAACCTGCATCCTTCTGAATCTTCTTAGTGTATTCATCTCTTGGTCTCCCTCTACGATTTTTACCCTCCACGCTGCCCTCCAACACTAAATTTGTCATCCTTTGATGCCTCAGAACATGTCCTAGCAGCCGATCCATTCTTCTACTCAAGTTGTGCCACAAACTCCTCTTCTCCCCAATTCTGTTCAGTACCTCCTCATTAGTTATGTGATTTACCCATCTAATCTTCAGCATTCTTCTGTAGCACCACATTTCGAAAGCTTCTATTCTCTTCTTGTCCAAACTATTTATCGTCCATGTTTCATTTCCATACATGGCTACACTCCATACAAATACTTTCAGAAACGACTTCCGGAGCCGGCCGGTGTGGTCGAGAGGTTCTAGGCGCTTCAGTCTGGAACCGCGCGACCGCTACGGTCGCAGGTTGGAATCCTGCCTCGGGCATGGATGTGTGTGATGTCCTTAGGTTAGTTAGGTTTAAGTAGTTCTAAGTTCTAGGAGATCGATGACCTCAGATGTTAAGTCCCATAGTGCTCAGAGCCATTTGAACCATCGACGTCCTGACACATCTATACTCGATGTTAACAATTTTTTTTCTTCAGAAACACTTTCCTTGCCATTTTATATCCTCTCTACTTCGACCATCATCAGCTATTTTGCTCCTCAAGTAGCAAAACTCCTTTACTACTTTAAGTGTCTCACTTCCTAATCTAATTCCCTTAGCATCACCTGGCTTAATTTGACTACATTCCATTAACCTCGTTTTGCTTTTGTTGATGTTCATCTTATATTCTCCTTTCAAGACACTGTCCATTCCGTTCAACTGCTCTTCCAAGTCCTTTGGTGTCTCTGACAGAATTTCAATGTCATCGGCGAACTTCAAAGTTTTTATTTCTTCTCCATGGATTTTAATACCTACTCCGAATTTTAATATTATGTATCCCAAAGTGAGGACACTTAAATAAATACAATGGTGATATTTTCGTTACCAAAAAGGTATTACGAATTAATGTATTCAAGAATTCTTACATGTTCCTAAGACTAGACAATACTCAAATTAGGTTATTTGCTAAGTACGGATGTATTTGGAAATGATGTTGATTTTAATGCCACACTTGTCAACTGATAATTATTCATTTCTCCAGCGATAGTTATATAGGTTCCGATATATGAGTGAGGATGGTTCAAATGCTGGACGATAGTTTGCTGTTACGACTAGCCAGATAACTGCCAACCAACAGTTCTGCAGGGTTCTCTGTGATCTCGATTTTAAGAGTGAACTCATTATTTCCTGGGATCGTCCTGTTAGAGTGGCAATACAAAATAGTGACAAATCACGACATCATTTTCCTTCCTTTCTGTAACCAAAAGTGCAGCTGGATGACTTATCCACACTTAGACCCTTTCCTGAAGCAGCCAATACCTAACCTCTGCGTTGAGTAGCCAGTGTACATCACAAAGGTCCTCGCATTAGCAGCCATTGTACCGTGCACGAAACGCAAATTTACGCTGTCATATCACGTTCCATAGTCCATTCTTATTACTAGAATTTCTATCTGTCTCACTCGTCTCAACCCTGAAGTCCCTTCCTAAATCTCACTTTACTTCTTTTGTATTTACGTTTATGTTTTTTTATTAACCATAGAAAACGGATAACCAAAATTAGTGGACACGTTTCATCCAGTTTCACTGCTAAACATTTATTTTTTCAGTACACCTAAATCTGTCGTGCACAATGCATTCCTATAACATCGAGTCTAACTGGGGCTCTTTCCAGTACTATAATTGTGGCATGGTCCTTGCATTGTGCACACACCACTATATATACTCATGGTTAATCAATGTTCCACTTATAAGGGGGATCGAGTCTATGATGTAGCTAGCATACTTGTGTGAACAACCCAGAGGAGAGAGAAGTGAATGTGAAACATGTAGTGAAGTTGGAATGTCCAACTGTTTACTTCTTTAAGTTGGAATTTCTCAGACGATTAACAGGGATATGAACGTTTGTTATATAAATTATCTCGTCGACTATGGACAAGGGTTTATGACTAGTTAGCAACATAAATACTGTTACAAACATTTCTACACATATACTACAGTAGTCGGATGATATTTTTGCTGTCGCGACTAGAAGCAAACGTCAGGTGAGGGTGCTGATTGATATCGACAGCAGCATGATAGATGCTGTGGCCCACACAGTGTCTGTCTATTGCTTCTACGAATGCAGTCCGGAGTTGGAACCGTAGCGATACGTTAGTTAACAAGTTTAAGTGTTTGAACTGTGATATTAAAGTAATTACAGAATTTGACGTGAAATGTGACTGCTGTCAAGTCGCTACAGAGATTAAGCCAAAGTCATTTACTTATGGCGGCAATAAACTTAACCAACACTTAGATTCTTAAATCCAGCCATCTGCACAAACTGTCAGCATACGAGGACGCAGAATTTCTTGATGAAGCACTCTGTTGCGCTTGAACAGTTCTAATATTGTATCTACTCATTGAGTGCCAATTCAGAGTGGATAATATGTGGTTTCACTCTCATGCAGTGTGGAGAGACAGATCGCAAGTCAGCACTGTGTTCCAGGCTTCATAATGAAAAGAAAGATGTACAGTGCTCCACGGCGAGGCCATCTGTTCGTCAACAGTTTCATCAGACGTATGCAGACAAGGTCACTGGCTAAAGAAAATTACTAAATATTGTAACAGACTCTTTGTCCTACTTGGTCAGATCGTCACAAAACTCTCAGACACAGGTTTTCATTGTAAATAAGTTAGTTGACCCACCATTAACACCCGATATCCTCCAGTGGCACCTACGCGACGGGGTCTCATATTTCAACACCCGAACATAGAGCCAGCCACTGAAAACTGCAGTAAATCGACTTATTGCTCAGGCAGTCACACGATCGCGGTAAGTGCAAAGGGAACATTTTCTTACCAGAACTAAATAATTAGAGTCCTTACCTCAAAACTGTGACAAAACGAGACCCCGTTAAATCGGAACGAGAGTAGAAGACGAAGACAAAGACCAAGACCGAGAGTATAAACTACAGCGAATGACAAGTGTCGCTAGGATAGACAATAAAGCAGCGCTTAATTTAGAACCCATACTGAATTATTACGGCCAACAGCTTTGCATCTCCACAGTAGCCGAATTCCGAAAAGTGGCAGATGGACACGTGCCAACCTAATACTGAAGGTTGCACATTAATTTGGTCAGAGGACCAAGGAAAATTATAATAGAACTCTTAAATGACAAAAAAGAGAGCCGGCCGGTGTGGCCGAGCGGTTCTTGGCGCTACAGTCAGGAAACGCGCGACCGCTACGGTCGCAGGATCTAATCCTGCCTCGGGCAAGGATGTGTGTGATGTCCTTAGGTTAGTTAGGTTTAAGTAGTTCTAAGTTATAGGGAATTGATGGTCTCGGCAGTTAATTCCCATAGTGCTCAGAGCCATTTGAACCATCTCAACAAAAGAGAGAGAGAGAGAGAGATTTGCTTTTAAGAAATATTTGTGGACCGCAGATGTGATGGTGACACTAGTGCAGGAAACCGCACTGCTATTATAACAGCAGATATAAAAAGGATGTGTATACATAATATACTGAAATGAGACAAGAACCATCGTCATTTATTACCAAGGTATCCAGTGGAACAGTTAGGCACTCTATCCAATGCCGTAGCAATTCCACTTAAGACACGACTCATTTTAAAGATGTACGCCTCGGCAGGATCTCACGCTCGCACTGCCAGCCGTGATTTCCACAAAGAATAGGTAACAATCCTAATTAATATTTTGCACTCAGCTGTTATCAGGAGCAGTCATTATAATTTAGCTCTTTCTCGCAACGATCTTATACTCAGCTTTAACTGCTCTACTGAGCTACAGATTTTACTCAGGAACATTTTATAATGGCTCTGAGCACTATGGGACTCAACTGCTGTGGTCATTAGTCCCCTAGAACTTAGAACTACTTAAACCTAACTAACCTAAGGACATTACACACATCCATGCCCGAGGCAGGATTCGAACCTGCGACCGTAGCAGTCGCACGGTTCCGGACTGCGCGCCTAGAACCGCGAGACCACCGCGGCCGGCAACATTTTATAGATGGTGACAACACGCCCCAACGTTCCTGCATATACAGATGTCACCAACGCGGTTGGATTAGACATACATACGTCTAACACTAATTTCCACAACATGCAAATATTGTCCTTTTCCTTTTTCGAATCATACAGCTTACCACAAGTGTTTCAACCACATACCTTATCAAATTTTTCGCGAAGGTGGACTGTGGCAGATACTAGCTTGGAACATGAAACCCAATAGATATAGCACAGTACTTCCCAGTAGCTGTATAAGTGTCCTAAAAAGTCATGGACAAAGAATGCTAAACTCAAATTCGTATCCTTATTGAAATTTTACGCATAAACTAAATCCTATTGGTCCAACGTTATCAACGAGCAATATGTCGTAAGATAAGTGATTTTAACAATATCTACTGTAACATTGCTAGTATCAGGCGTTTGAAGGCAAAGATAATTCAGATAACCACCAGACCTGTAGGTGGTTACTCGACTCTGGACAATATTTTGAAAACTGTTTCCACTGGACCTTTTCTGTGCATCAAATAGTGTAAGAGAGTGTTGGAAGAGAGTGTTACAGACTAATTCACACATTACAGTATGCAAAGGACAATCTGTACGTCACCCATTAATTCAAAATCCTTTAGCAGACATACACATTACGAAAGTCGACAATCGGCTAAATAACTCGACCCGAGTTTTCAGTATTAACCCACCATAATATTATCAACTAACCATGCCTTTAACGACAGATGAATTCTTGGACATCCGTAAGAGTGCCTCAGGAAAACATCGCCTGGCGTGAATGGTATCCCAACTGTGTGGTATAAAAAAGTGCTGCAGCATTTTAGGTGACCCACAATTATGTTCAACGAATTGCTGCAGGGCATCTTTTAACCTCCAGTTTTTACTTAAAAACTTTACTTATCGAACTTAGGGACCAAACCGTCATTTTAAATTTTGGTTTACATCTTCTTCATTTGGCTAGGAGAACAGAGTGTATGGATGGGAGAAAGGACAATATTTTTGGTTTTAAAAATACCTTATGGTTGTAAGGTACTACGGGAGCAGGTAAATGCGTCTAAAAACTAATATCACAGTTGTTAAACCAGAGGCAACGAGACCAATGCTCAGACTGCAAAGACATAGCATTGAAATAAATATACTAAATAGCTTTGTTTAAAGTCCTATGTTGAGTTAATATATTATGTGTTTGTCTTGCACAAGGATCAAGAGGAATAACAGCTCTCTCAAAGTACTTAGTTTCGGGCTGTTCATCGCCAACGGAGTTCCATTCAAAGTTAGTGCAGATTTAAAACAGATTTGATCCTTAACTTTCTCCAGTTAAGAGTAACAGTTATCATCAACATCAGGGACTAGTCTTCCTAACATTGCACCGTCCTTGAGGATCCCAGTTAAGAACGACATATGTGCAGAATAATACAGTGACATCGTTATGCAAAAGACTTTACATGTTGCATATATGAAAAACCCAGTCGCATAAAACTCCACAACGACGTAAACGTAGGCTACCCAAAGACAAACAGCGCTATAGGTAAAAAGACGTAATAAGAAGTTAAAATTTTTAGATCTCAAATTGCACCAAACAACAGTACACAGTGGTTTACCATATAAACGGGAAAGCCACCAGAATCAGCACAGCTATTCACAAGAACTCCAACCACCCAATAACACACAAACTATACTGCCCTGCAAAGCGACCCATATAAAGGAACGTTCGGTGATGGTTTGGACATTCATATCACGGAACTCCATGTTCCCCATGGTTATTCTGTAAGGTGGAATTTCTGTTAAGGATTATGTGACCATTTTGCGTTCAGTCCATGGTACAATGTTTGTTTCCTAATAGTGATACTATGTTACATGAAGACAGGACCCCTACTCACACAGCTCGCATCGTCCAGGACTGGTTCAGAGAGCAAAAAGATGAATTGTCACATTTCCCCTGGCCATTACAATGACAAAATATCCATATTAGTGAGCCTTTGTGTTTTACTTTGGAGAGAAGGGTGCATGATCGCTATCCACGCCCATTATCATTACCTTAACTTTCCATTGTATAGCAAGAAGAATGGTATAAGATTCCGTTTAAATCCTTATAGAGCCTGTATTCATCCATCCCGAGAAACCTGGAAGCTATAAGGAATGTCCACGGTTTTTCACCCCTGCATTAAGCACGGTGATGTGTTGAGCTTATGATGTTTTCATACACTCCTGGAAATGGAAAAAAGAACACATTGACACCGGTGTGTCAGACCCACCATACTTGCTCCGGACACTGCGAGAGGGCTGTACAAGCAATGATCACACGCACGGCACAGCGGACACACCAGGAACCGCGGTGTTGGCCGTCGAATGGCGCTAGCTGCGCAGCATTTGTGCACCGCCGCCGTCAGTGTCAGCCAGTTTGCCGTGGCATACGGAGCTCCATCGCAGTCTTGAACACTGGTAGCATGCCGCGACAGCGTGGACGTGAACCGTATGTGCAGTTGACGGACTTTGAGCGAGGGCGTATAGTGGGCATGCGGGAGGCCGGGTGGATGTACCGCCGAATTGCTCAACACGTGGGGCGTGAGGTCTCCACAGTACATCGATGTTGTCGCCAGTGGTCGGCGGAAGGTGCACGTGCCCGTCGACCTGGGACCGGACCGCAGCGACGCACGGAGGCACGCCAAGACCGTAGGATCCTACGCAGTGCCGTAGGGGACCGCACCGCCACTTCCCAGCAAATTAGGGACACTGTTGCTCCTGGGGTATCGGCGAGGACCATTCGCAACCGTCTCCATGAAGCTGGGCTACGGTCCCGCACACCGTTAGGCCGTCTTCCGCTCACGCCCCAACATCGTGCAGCCCGCCTCCAGTGGTGTCGCGACATGCGTGAATGGAGGGACGAATGGAGACGTGTCGTCTTCAGCGATGAGAGTCGCTTCTGCCTTGGTGCCAATGATGGTCGTATGCGTGTTTGGCGCCGTGCAGGTGAGCGCCACAATCAGGACTGCATACGACCGAGGCACACAGGGCCAACACCCGGCATCATGGTGTGGGGAGCGATCTCCTACACTGGCCGTACACCACTGGTGATCGTCGAGGGGACACTGAATAGTGCACGGCACATCCAAACCGTCATCGAACCCATCGTTCTACCATTCCTAGACCGGCAAAGGAACTTGCTGTGCCAACAGGACAATGCACGTCCGCATGTATCCCGTGCCACCCAACGTGCTCTAGAAGGTGTAAGTCAACTACCCTGGCCAGCAAGATCTCCGGATCTGTCCCCCATTGAGCATGTTTGGGACTGGATGAAGCGTCGTCTCACGCGGTCTGCACGTCCAGCACGAACGCTGGTCCAACTGAGGCGCCAGGTGGAAATGGCATGGCAAGCCGTTCCACAGGACTACATCCAGCATCTCTACGATCGTCTCCATGGGAGAATAGCAGCCTGCATTGCTGCGAAAGGTGGATATACACTGTGCTAGTGCCGACATTGTGCATGCTCTGTTGCCTGTGTCTATGTGCCTGTGGTTCTGTCAGTGTGATCATGTGATGTATATGACCCCAGGAATGTGTCAATAAAGTTTCCCCTTCCTGGGACAATGAATTCACGGTGTTCTTATTTCAATTTCCAGGAGTGTAATTTGTCCACCCCATCTCCCAGTAGTTTCTTCCTTAAGTTCGTGTAAAATGACCATCGCTGGCACATTGATTCATAAAATCAGAGCACAAATTTTTAAGTCTGTTCTTCAGCTTCCAACGTTTCGTAGATAAATTAGAGACCTCTGTGTCTCAGGGAAAATTTAATTTAAAGATATACGATCACATGTAGTACAGCACTTCCCCATTACCTCCAATGCAGGCGTGCTATTCCAATCTCGGAGAGCACTGGTAATAGTGACACTGTAATGGGAGACGTGAATTGACGTTTGTATTGGCGAGGATATTTGACTTGGGTAGTTCGTGCAGCTCTGTTGACCATAATGCTGTGGTAGTGTAACGGTCAGCATATATGTCTAGTAAGCAAGAAGACCCGGGTTCGAGTCTCAGTCCGGCTCTCGCAGCCGAGCGAAGTAGACGTGCAGTGTGCGCTTTCCGCCAGCAGCGCGGGCCCGTGCGCCTAGTTTACTGTCTTCCGCCAAAAAATGTTCATATGTGTGTGAAATCTTATGGGACTTAACTGCTAAGATCATCAGTCCCTAAGCTTACACACTACATAACTTAAATTATCCTAAGGACAAACACACACACCCCTGCCAGAGGGAGGACTCGAACTTCCGCCGGGACCAGCTGCACAGTCCATGACTGCAGCGCCTGAGACCGCATGGCTAGTGCCGCGCGGCTTTCTTCGGCCGACACTAACGTAACGCCAAAGCGCTACAAGACCATGGGAAACCAATACAGAAGATCAAACTAGAAATTCTCATTTCGGAACGACTTTACCCGACCAAAGGCGCTCGAAGTCGAACGCTTTTTAAAAGAGGAAGCCAAGATCCCGGCTGCCGACATTGTCGGCATTCACTTTTAGATCGTCAGTAGCGCGGTTTATGTAAAACTCATAAACGAAATTACATGAGCCAAAATGCTTCGTGAGATGAAACAAGAACTCCGCTTCTGCCACGCAGACGGAAATGTTGGCAACGTCGAAGTCGGCCATGCCGCAATGGGACTGAGGACTATACGCATATTCGAACTTCCATTTGAACTCCCTGCGGCAGACGTTGTGGCGGCACTTCGCCCCTAAGGCACGGTACACGAAGGCGTGGCTAAAAAATGGACCCAGTTTAAGATGTATCCGTACTCAGTGGAGTACGCCAAGTGCGCATTGACATCGGAGGGTGCCGGGCCACAGTTACACTATTGGCCATTAAAATTGCTACACCACGAAGATGGCGTGCTACAGACACGAAATTTAACCGACAGGAAGAAGATGCTGTGATATACAAATGATTATTTTTCAGAGCATCCACATAAGCGTGGCGCCGGTGGCGACACTTACAACGTGCTCACATGAGGAAAGTTTCCAACCGATTTCTCATACACGAACAGCAGTTGACAGACGTTTCCTGGTGAAACGTTGTTGTGATGCCTCGTGTAGGGAGGAGAAATGCGTACTATTACGTTTCCGACTTTGATAAAGGTCGGATTGTAGCCTGTCCCGATTACGGTTTATCGTATCGCGACATTGCTGCTCGCGTTGGTCGAGATCCAATGACTGTTAGCAGAATATGGAATCGGTGGGTTCAGGAGGGTAATACTGAACGCCGTGCTGGATCCCAACGGCCTCGTATCACTAGCAATCGAGATGACAGGCATCTTATCCGCATGGCTGTAACGGATCGTGCAGCCACGTCTCGATCCCTGAGTCAACAGATGGGGACGTTTGCAAGACAACATCCTTCTGCACGAACAGCTCGACGACGTTTGCAGCAGCATGTACTATCAGCTCGGAGACATGGCTGCGGTTACCCTTGACGCTGCATCACAGACAGGAGCGCCTGCGATGGTGTACTCAACGACGAACCTGGGTGCACGAATGGCAAAATGTAATTTTTTCGGATGAATCCAGGTTCTGTTTACAGCATCATGATGGTCACATCCGTGTTTGGCGACATCGCGGTGAACGCACATTGGAAGCGCGTATTCGTCATCGCCATACTGGCGTATCACCAGGCGTGATGGTATGGGGTGCCATTGGTTACACGTCTCGGTCACCTCTTGTTCACATTGACGGCACTTTGAACAGTGGACGTTACATTTCAGATGTGTTACGACCCGTGGGTGTACTCTTCATTCGATCCCTGCGAAACCCTACATTTCAGAGGGATAACGCACGACCGCATGTTGCAGGTCTTGTAGGGGCCTTTCGGGATACAACAAATGTTCGACTGCTGCCCTGGCCAGCACATTCTCCACCTCTCTCACCAATTGAAAACGTCTGGTCAATGGTGGCCGAGCAACTGGGTCGTCACAATATGCCAGTCACTACTCTTGATGAACTGTGGTATCGTGTTGAAGCTGCATGGGCAGCTGTACCTGTACACGCCATCCAAGCTCTGCTTGAATCAATGCCCAGGCGTATCAAGTCCGTTATTACGGCCAGAGATGGTTGTTCTGGGTACTGATTTCTCAGGATCTATGCACCAAAATTGCATGAATATGTAATCACATGTCAGTTCTAGAATAATATATTTATCCAATGAATACCTGTTTATCATCTGCATTTCTTTTTGGTGTGGCAATTTTAATGGCCAGTAGTGTATTTATGACGGCCAGCGGAAGACGTGTTCCGGATGCAGCAAGGAAGGACATCTTCGTTCCGAGTGCCTCCAGCGTCGGATCACATAACTCCCACAGACGGACGTTGCACCTCCACCGACGAAGACTATTCTCCCCGTGACTTACGCGGCGGCGCTCAAGACGTTCTCCACAAAACAGCTACAGCCAACCGATTAAGCGTTACAGAAACCTGGATTATCCACCGGCCTGGCCAGTGGTGGATAATAGTACAATGACGCTGGAGTTACCGAACGCGACAGACATTGACGACAGCAAGATGGCAATAGAGTCCCTTATTGTACCGACCGCAGTATTTGTCCCGGTGGGCCGTTAGTCAGTGCCGTCTTCTGACAATGAAGTCCACGAACGGAAACAGCGATCACCGAAACCCCGAAAGCGCCATCGTCGGACCGTGTCGGAACACGTGTCGGAATACGGTGGTTCACATTCGGCCGGGGAAGAAAAACTGACCACTCAAGAAGCCAACCATGAGGTTGAGGACGTTCCCAGTGACTCCAACCTTGCAGAACAGACAAACATGCAGCTTTCGACTATCAGCCCCTTGACATAAACAGTGAGCAGCAAGAAGGTACCAATGCAGGCAGCGAAGTCGCCCGGTCCCTTACTATCAAATAATCCGAGCCTATGGAACATGAACAGACATCCGCCCCCGCTTCGTGGGCCGAGGACGTCGAGACACAAGATCACGATCCGGCGCCAGCTGAGGTGCCGCCGGATTATGCAGCATAAGCAACACAAGGAGGGCCGCGTTCAGCGGGGGCTGACATCCTTTCCGATGTTCGCTTCTCTCCAACGTCGACATGGATAACCTCCCCCAACCAACACGTTGCCAGGCTTACCGCCTGGCGACAGTGAATATCACCATCATAAGTTCTCCTGTCAAGATCCAACTTTGAAAGAAACAATACGAGCCGTCGGAGTTGATTTTGATTTCCTACAGGAAGTGAAAACGACCAGATTCCCTAACTTTTACGGTTACGATACATATGTGACGCCCGGTGGCCCTGCAGACACAGGAGTGGCAATATTAGTGAGTGATGGTATTGAAGTTACTGACGTCACGTATCTTCCCTCTGCTCGAGGAATAACATTTATGGCGCTCAACACCCGATTCATTAATGTTTACGCGCCGTCGGGTACCACGAGACGTCACGGCCGCGCCAGATTCTACTCCACGGATGTTGCCCCCTTTTTCTCGGACGGTACGAAAACAGCGTCTTTGCCGGCGATTTTAATTGCGTACTTAACCCCAAGGACCAAATCCCACACTACATGCCCTGTCCGGAACTGGGTGCGATGATCTAAGAACTTCACTTGTGCGACACGTGGGAAAAGTCCACTGTAATCACTCTCCCCACACTCATCTTACCAGTCATTCGGCCAGCCGACTTGATCGCATGTATGTGTCTCAAGGCCTCACACAAGGAGTGGTGGCCGCCGGCCTATGGCCTCAGGCCTATTCAAATCGTACTGTCTATATCTGCACAGTACATCTCCGCCCCCAAGAAGTATGGCGCAGCAATGGCTTTTGGAAACTTAATATAACTCACCTCCAGGACCTGGATTGCCGTCTGAAAGTTGAAGCAACGTGGTCTGACTGTGAACGCCGTCACCCCCGATGTACTTCGACCCTGGAGTGGTGGCTCCTCTGCGCCAAACCAGCAATCCGCAGGACACTTATGCAGTTTGACAAGAACGTGGCTGCATGGCATCGTCAGACCCTCGATATTTACTACGCCACACTCAGGAACCTCGACTCCTTATCCCCTTCCCCGGAGAGACAACATGACCAAATCAGAATCAAGGCTCACATACTATCATTGACGAAGCGCCGACTCGAAGGTGCTATAGTCCGCTCGCGACGGCACGACCGAACTGCCGCAGAGGAACCCACTATGCACCACTTTGTGGCGGATAAGCGCCGACATCGACAACACTTAATCACACAACTCAGGACACAAGACGGTCGCTTCTGTACGACCCAAGCAACCACAGTAAAGGCGGTGGAGGATCACTTCGTCATCTTTACCAGGACTGAACCGTAGTTGAAGAGGCCACTACAAAAGTGTTACAGCAGGTAACACGTACTCTCGACGAGGCTACCGTGAATGCACTAACGGAGGAAGTCTGACTCGAAGAAGTCGAAGACGCCCTGGACAAAGGTGCGGCTAATAAGTCTCCTGGGCCTGGCGGATTGCCCATCGATTTCTACCGGACCTTCCGTGACTACATGATGCCTCGCTGGGTTAAAATATTCTACGAACTTATGTCTCCAAACAGTGTTGTGCCGCCAGCGTTTGTAGACGGACTTCTCAAAGGTGGAGAGCGATCAATTAACGACTATCGGCCGCTCACAATGCTGAACGCTGACTACAAGATTTCCGACAGGCCTATGGCGGGCCGTATCAAGACGACTTTGCCGATGATTCTCGCCCCAGAACAGACGTCACAGGGTGGAGAAGCCAACATACACATGGCCATCGGTGACTGCAGGGACTTAATAGCGATCGTCTCTGCGTGCCGTCTGAGAGCGGTGATCGTCTCCATCGATTTCAATCGCGCCTTTGATAGAGTGCACCATAACTTCCTCCAGCGAGTGATGGACCGTATAGGATTTCCCCCGGGCCTCATTGACACCCTACGGCGTCTTTGGACCGCCGCCAACTCACACGTCCAGGTCTATGGAAGGACAGTAGGACCAGTCACCATTAAGAGGTCTCTACGAAAAGGTTGTCCCCTTTCTACCTACCTGTATGCAATCGCACTCGAGCCACTCCTCGGGGTCCTTAACCACCGGCTATCAGGCATCACGCTGCGGGACGTCACCTTTCGCTATAGGGCATACGCTGACGACCTGCTACTGCTGCTTCGTTCCAGTGACGGAGTTCAAAGCGTACTAACCTGGATCGAGCGATACGGACAGGTCGCAGGCAGTCTTCTGAACATCAACAAGTCGGCGGCGTTGGATATTGGGTATAGTCTCGGACCGGAAACCTTCGCTCCCCTCCCACTAGTTTCTGATCTGCAGTATTTGGGAATCACGTTCACGAAGGATGCACGCAAAACAGCTGCAGCAAACTGTCGACGGTTACTACAGATCATACGCGCAATGGTGCGCCAGAACCTGCTCCGAGACTTGAATCATCTGCAGCGTGTTGAATAATTGAACCTCTAAGTGGCATCAAAACTCAACCTCGTGGCACAAGTCCTCCCACTACTGCTGCAGATAGGTCGCCGGCTTCAGGCGGCCTTCAGTTACATCGTTTCCGCAGGTCATATATTTAAAGTACGATACGACACTCTTACCCTACCAGTGCAGAAAGGGGGATTGGGATTGGTCAACGTCAGGACGAGAGCAGCTGCCCTTTACATGAGCAACATGAAGAAACGATGGAAAAGTCAACATACCTCTCTCACGGGTCGTTTACTACAGGTTCTGATGCCAGTCTCTCACGTTTCGCCGGTGTTGGCTGCGCACGTCGCACCACAGCTCTCCCATATGTCGACCTTCATTCTTGATTACAGCTATGTCAGCTCGAACCTCCCCGCCACACGCCCACCAAAGGAGAAAGATTTTTATAAAAACCTTTTACGTGCTGTTCCCCATAATGTGGTGGAAAACAAGTACCCTACGGTTCACTGGCCAAGAGTGTGGAAAACGATACACAACACCTTTCTGTCGTCCACGGTGCTTTGAATTGGTATCAGATCGCCAACAAAAAATATGCGACACGACAGCGACTTCACGCTATTGGGCCGGCAGACTCACCTTATTGCCCAGGTTGTCATCTCTTTGATACCGATGAACATCGTTTTACATGCGTATCGTTGTCCGGAGTTTGGTGACAGAAGATATTGGCTTGTTACCTTCGGGTCACACCTGATATGATTGACCCTCAGACTCTCTTCTGTCCGGATGAATCTTACTTTCCCACCGCAAAATATCATGCGCTTACATGGTTCGAAGGAATTACCATCGCCTATATCTTTAGCGACGGAGAGAAAGAGCACCTTGATTACTTGTGGTTCCTACAAAATGTTCACAATGCCTTCGAACGCACACCGAGATACGCTCTTCGTAAATTATTTACTCAGTGTTTTCGTAAACCCCCCACTCAGTTGGGGAGTGCCAAGCTGCGGTTAATGTTCTGTGCCGCATCACACTTATGGCTGAACGTCCTGCCCTGTCAGCGATGTGAGAAGGAAGAGACAGGCTACTTTAAGGATTGCTGTTTTCCTTGAGACAATAGTGAAGCAGATTACCTCCGTTGCAGCAGAACCCTCCAAAGGCGCTGTTCGAGATATCAGATAACGATGGCGAAGTGCCAAATGGAGCCAGTTACGTTTACTGAAGAACTTTTTTAGCTGGAATTGCATTAGTGATTTACAATGTTTTGTTTACTCTTTGAATGCCACCTTTATTGTTATAACACTCAGTTACTAGAATTATCATTTGTACACGTTTCCTAAATGTAATCATATAAAAAAATAAAATAAATAAATAAAAAAGTGAGGGAATAGTTAGGGGCACCGCCTGAAAAGGGTTAGTTCATTTCTTTCTTTTATGGCAGAGTTAAAGTGGCGGTGCCAAGTAGGGGTTGATTTGATTTTGTTTCTTTTATTTTTGGAGATTAAACTTGTCTAAATGAGAAGATAGGTCACAAAAGAAGTGATTAGCGCGGCAGGAAAAAAAAAAAGCCCCGGCCGCAGCATAAATTTTAATTCACTTCTTCAGCTTCCAACGTTATCGTAGAAATCTAATGCATAAGAAAAGGAAAAAAGCAGGTGATGTTTAATATGCAAACTCTGACGTACAAATCATAGATACAAATAACTTTCAGAAAGGAAGCATTCTCAACAGGTAACAAATAGTACTCACTTACCTACGACGAGTAAGCAGGTCACAGCATTGGTATCATACTCAGTAAACAAGATTAAATTCAGGCTGCAAAACTAAGAACTTAATACAAAAGAAACTAAGGAGGATAAACCGTAACACAGAAACACTACACATGTGATATTTATCAGGTTACATGCTAAATCTTCATATCAGTGAGTTTGCTGACCCAGGTCATCAAGAATATAACTAGTAAATATATCGCAGTGCGGTTTTCTTCACGCAGTAGTGGACATGGAGGCGTATATTCAATCATTCGCGAATGACTTTTAACTTTTATAAGTGCCGATTTATGACACCGACAATGAATCTTATAGTCAAACAATGTAGTTGTTCTATGACACTGTAAATAGCCCTCGAGCAGTATCTCAGCAACATTACATGTGTGCAACTGGATCAAATTGTAGTAAGATAAACAGTACCGCAAACCACTATCATGTCGTCGGGTCATAAGAGCCTCGAACGCCTGCCCTACCGTAACGAAGGTGTGTAAATGTGTGGCTAATGTACTGTTCATATTTTTAGTATTATAATTGCCATATTAGGTGCTCAAAGTGTTGAACTTGAGCACTGAAGTTATACCTATTACAAATTAATGTTCCTCGTCTCCTATTTCTGTCTGCATCTGAAAGGTAATACAGGAACCCCTGAAGGGATATTAATACGGTTTACACTAATATATGGACTGATTCACATGGAAGGTTTGTGTGCATCACAACATACTATAAATAAGTCGTCGAGTTTTACACCTTTAGTGGTACTGATGCGAAGCCGGTGCGTGTCGCTGGTCATAAGGCGATTCTGGACAGGCAATACTCCAAGTTTAATTTCATATAGACAAATAGCAGATAACCCCTCGTTATGCGGCATCTCATGTAAAATTTTTCTTCTAGGCTTTTAAATTTTTAAGGAAAGGTTCAGGGGCATCCTGTCTGTAGAGCGTACTGATCGTTTTGAGTTTCCTGATCTAACGATCTCCAAACATTCTGGTAAGCGAGTTTAGAAACCCATGCTGCAGGTGAAATCATATATATTAAGTAGTGAAGGTGAAAGATCTAAGAGTGTCGTTCATTAAAGAATGCGCCACGACTTTTCTGAAAATTTCTTCTCTTTTTAAGAGCTAGAATTTGGTGGCAGTATCTCTTAACAATTATTTTATATTTTTCTTTGTAGCTTCCATCTCATTGTATATCCTTTCACCAACGTTGCTCAAGAGCATTTATTCCCTGCTGGTAAGAGTTATAGTATTGTGCTCACCACCATGTTTTCACTGCACGTACAGAATTTTTCAGTGGCCCATACAAATTGCAATTCGATTGCGTCAGGTCAGAGCTATAGGGTGAGTGAAGCAATGATGTGCATCCCAATTTTACGGCGTGTTCCCCGGTTCTGAGACTTGCACGTGAACGTCGAGTATCATGTTGGAGCAAGATTTCTGTTGGATTTCAGGCAGATCGACCATATTGGAAACATTAACTGAATTTGATCACAGTCTTCACAAATGTCCCTGATTAAGTAGTTAACGCCTTTGGCAACACGTCCACAAGAATGACACAATCACTATCCGGATAGACAGTCAACATCACTTCCCAGTTGAAGGAGTTGTCTGGAATTTCTTCGTTTTTGGTGATTGTGTATGATGCCTCTCTAGTGACTGCCTTTTTGTTTCCGGTTCAAATATATGCTCTCAGATTCGTCGGCTGTAACGAACCGTGACAGAAAGGCCTCTCCATTAGCCTCAAACCTATCCAGCATTTCAGACGACATGGTATTCCCTAAAATCTTGCGGTCTGTCGTGGGCATTCGTGCAACCCATCTTGAGCACCCCACCGAAGATCGAAGAGTCTCAGTCGTAGCATACGCATAGCTGTAAAGCCAAATGTGGAGTTTTGCGCTGGTCTCAAAGAAATAATGGAATCCAGGCCGTTCACAATGTCGAGAGCAATAGCTGCGACATGATATGTTGAGCGTGATCGGTCATGAAGTTCGCTTTCTTACCTGCCTGATGCTTTATTTCTTTTTAGCTGTCACTCAGCAGTACTCCTAGCAACTGCATCATTACCACACACTGCATGCAAATGACAAAGGTTTGTGGATTTTCACGAGGTTTCTATTTCCACAATTACGAATTATTTTACAGCACGTTACTTGTAACGAGTCTCTTGTACAGTTACCTTTTTGGTAATGCACTACAGGTCTTCTAGCTTTTAGAATTGTTTCAAACTTCTCACACGTGCAGGTGACCCATGAGATTAGTTAGATTTGAAAGTACTTTTCCTACATATATTAAAATCAGGAAACAAAGGAAAATTGGAACATTCTGTTTTGAATAACCATTGTATACCCACTTTCGTTCTTCAAGAATTAATAACGTCGAGACGCCTTAGGCGAGGGAAAAATGCTGCCCTCACACAGCCCTTGACTAACTAATGGTTCAAATGGCTCTGAGCACTATGGGACTCAACTGCTGTGGTCATAAGTCCCCTAGAACTTAGAACTACTTAAACCTAACTAACCTAAGGACAGCACACAACACCCAACCATCACGAGGCAGAGAAAATCCCTGACCCCGCCGGGAATCGAACCCGGGAACCCAGCGTGGGAAGCGAGAACGCTACCGCACGACCACGAGATGCGGGCCCTTGACTAACTCCACCGAAAGATGATGTTACCACGTTTTTATTAACTAAATACAATTTGAGTGGTGAGACGGAATGTTATTTCAAATGAGTAACAACTACACTCCTGGAAATGGAAAAAAGAACACATTGACACCGGTGTGTCAGACCCACCATACTTGCTCCGGACACTGCGAGAGGGCTGTACAAGCAATGATCACACGCACGGCACAGCGGACACACCAGGAACCGCGGTGTTGGCCGTCGAATGGCGCTAGCTGCGCAGCATTTGTGCACCGCCGCCGTCAGTGTCAGCCAGTTTGCCGTGGCATACGGAGCTCCATCGCAGTCTTTAACACTGGTAGCATGCCGCGACAGCGTGGACGTGAACCGTATGTGCAGTTGACGGACTTTGAGCGAGGGCGTATAGTGGGCATGCGGGAGGCCGGGTGGACGTACCGCCGAATTACTCAACACGTGGGGCGTGAGGTCTCCACAGTACATCGATGTTGTCGCCAGTGGTCGGCGGAAGGTGCACGTGCCCGTCGACCTGGGACCGGACCGCAGCGACGCACGGATGCACGCCAAGACCGTAGGATCCTACGCAGTGCCGTAGGGGACCGCACCGCCACTTCCCAGCAAATTAGGGACACTGTTGCTCCTGGGGTATCGGCGAGGACCATTCGCAACCGTCTCCATGAAGCTGGGCTACGGTCCCGCACACCGTTAGGCCGTCTTCCGCTCACGCCCCAACATCGTGCAGCCCGCCTCCAGTGGTGTCGCGACAGGCGTGAATGGAGGGACGAATAGAGACGTGTCGTCTTCAGCGATGAGAGTCGCTTCTGCCTTGGTGCCAATGATGGTCGTATGCGTGTTTGGCGCCGTGCAGGTGAGCGCCACAATCAGGACTGCATACGACCGAGGCACACAGGGCCAACACCCGGCATCATGGTGTGGGGAGCGATCTCCTACACTGGCCGTACACCACTGGTGATCGTCGAGGGGACACTGAATAGTGCACGGTACATCCAAACCGTCATCGAACCCATCGTTCTACCATTCCTAGACCGGCAAGGGAACTTGCTGTTCCAACAGGACAATGCACGTCCGCATGTATCCCGTGCCACCCAACGTGCTCTAGAAGGTGTAAGTCAACTACCCTGGCCAGCAAGATCTCCGGATCTGTCCCCCATTGAGCATGTTTGGGACTGGATGAAGCGTCGTCTCACGCGGTCTGCACGTCCAGCACGAACGCTGGTCCAACTGAGGCGCCAGGTGGAAATGGCATGGCAAGCCGTTCCACAGGACTACATCCAGCATCTCTACGATCGTCTCCATGGGAGAATAGCAGCCTGCATTGCTGCGAAAGGTGGATATACACTGTGCTAGTGCCGACATTGTGCATGCTCTGTTGCCTGTGTCTATGTGCCTGTGGTTCTGTCAGTGTGATCATGTGATGTATCTGACCCCAGGAATGTGTCAATAAAGTTTCCCCTTCCTGGGACAATGAATTCACGGTGTTCTTATTTCAATTTCCTGGAGTGTAATTTAAGTTAACACAAACTCAAAAACAGTACATATAACGGCCGTATGTTGTAAGAAATCCGCTTGAAAATCCGAAAATAGGTCTTTGTTTCAGGTTAAAGTAGCTACTTATGACTGACGCTAATTTTGAGTATTTAATCACAGTAATATGCAAATAAATACTAACAAACCAACAAAGCCTCCAAGTGAAATTCTCGTCCACACTGATATACAGTGTGTCAGAGGTGGCCATTAGGAATTGTCAACACTCTGGGATACCACGGGTTTGTTCATTTGAAGCACAGACGTCTGCTGCACAAAGTTACGTGGAAACACAGGTACAGAGATCAGTAGCGGAAGAATACGTCTACAGGAGTTAGGACTCAGTTTCCACAGTCATTTTGTTACGAAGAGACCAATGACTAGATGAGGAATGAACGATGGTGCTTAGACTGTTGCAAGACATGTTGTGATTCGTCAGAGGATCATTTGAGTCATGTTCTATAAAATGTCGACTCAAGATAAATTAGACGTATCGGAGATTACGACAGAAAAATTAGTCGAGAGGACTTGAACTGTTAACTTCAACCGAGGGCAACTTGAATTTAACTGTTTGTGAAAACGTATTAGCAACAGCACTCTTCCCCAATACTAGAAAATACTTACACTGGGCGAATTTCAGAAACTCCGTGTCTATAGTAATGTCCACAAACCAAATGTAAAACTTTGTTCGAAAATATCCGGCCTGTTCCCGGAAATGGTCAACTAAAAGGGTCGACGTGCTTAACGAGGTAAAATAAATGGATTAAACAAACCTGTGACTAATCGTGTTGCCCTTGTGTGTATACGTTCGATATACCCTGTTAGTTCTATGCGGTACTGGTCTCACAGACTTCAGTAATGTTCTAGGATGGGTCAAACGAGCGATTTGTAAGAAATCTCTTTCGCAGAGTGATTGCATTTCCCCAATACTGTACCAATAAACTTAAAACTGCCATCTGCTTTACATGCTACTGAGCCTATGTAATCATTCCCTTTAATATCAATACAAAGGATTACATCCAGATTTTTGTATGAGTTGGCCGATTCCAACCGTCCCTCACTGATACTATAGTTCTAAGATAGTATGTTTCTCCGTTTTCTGAAATGTACAGTTTTACATTTCTGAACAGTTGAAGCAAGTTTCCAATCTTTGCACCACTTATAAATCTTGTCAAGATCTGACTGAATATTTATGCACCTTCTTTCAGAAAACACTGCAATACAGATGACTACATTATCTGTAAAAAGTCTGAGACTACTTTTAATATTGTCTGCAAGGTCATTAACGTACAACATGAACAGGAAGGGTCCCGACACGCTTCCCGGGGACACACTAGAAGTTACTTATACGTCTGTCTATGACACTCTATCCAAGATAACTTCTTGCATTCCCCAACCTAATAATGCTTATCCAGTTATAAATTTCAGTTTATTCCCCATACTATCGTACTTTTGATAATAAGCGTAGATGTTGTATTGAGTCAAATGTTTTTCGTAAATCAAGAAGTACTGCATCTCCCTGACTGCCTTGATCCAAATATTTCAGTATGTCATGTGAGAAAAATGCGAGTTAGGTTTCACGTGATCGATATTTTCGGAACCCGTGCTGGTTGCCATAGAGGAGGTTATTCTGTTCGAAATATCTCATTATGTTTGAGCCAGAATATGTCCTAAGATTCTAAAACAAATCGATGTCAGGGAAGTTGGACGGTAGTTTTGTGGATGACTTCTACTACCCATCTTGTAAACTGGTGTGGGTGTGGCCTGTGCATTCATCCTGCTTTTGGACAAGATTTGTTGTTCGTAGGATCTACGATAGATTATGGCTAAAATCGGGGAAAACTTAGCCGAAAATTCAGTATAGAATCTGACAGGGTTTCAATTCGGCCCTGGAGCTTTTGTCAATATTAACAATTTCAGATGTTTCTCAAACCCAATGAAGCTTATATCTATTTCTCTCATATTTTCAGTGATACGAGAATTAAATTGGGGCTATTCTCCTGGATTTGCCTTTGTAAAGGAGCATTTGAAAACAGAGTTACGCATTTCTGCTTTTACTTTGCTACCTTCAATTTCAGGTCCTGTCTCATCCGAGAGTGACTGGACACTAACTTTGGTGCAGCTAACAACCTTGACAAACGACCGGAATTTATTTGGCTTTTGTGAAAGATCTTTCGATAGAACTCTACTACGGTAGTCACTGAAGACTTCACACTTTGTTCCCTTGACAACTCTTCGTTTTCCACCCGTTATGCAGATGTCTCTGTTTCTTCAGAAGTTTCTTTCAGTGACTGTATACCCTAAAGGGTTCATGCCATTATGAACTGTTCTACTGGGTTCATATGTATCCGGTGCATGCTCAACTATTCTTTTAAAGTTGAGCATATCTCCATTACATGCTCCTGTCCTGAGCTGAATGATTCGATTTCCTCATTGAGACATAATACTACCGACTTTTTTATCTAGTTTGCTGAACATATATATCTTTCTACTTGTTTTAGTTGTCTTTTGTACTTTGGTAATCATTGTTGCCATAACTGTTTCATGATCACAGATACCAATTTCGATGTACACATCGTCATAGAGGTCAAGTCTGTTTGTTGCCATTAGATCTAAGATAGTTCCATTATGAGTGGGTTTCCGAACCATCCCTTCTAGATAGTGTTCAGAGAAGGCATTTAATAGTGTTTCACAGGATATCTAGTCAGGCCGACCACTAACAAAACTGGAATTTTCCCAATAGACTGCTGGGTGGTTGAAATCTCCTCCGATGATTACATTAAGATTGTGGAATTGATGTACAAGCGAAGTGAGGTTTTCTGTTAAGTTCTCGGGAAAATAGGGAGGTGCATCGGGTGGTCGATAGGAGGTCATAATAATTAAAATTTTATGCCCACTACTTTTACTGATTCTTGACGAAACAGTGTCGTATATAGCTTCAGTTTCTATCTCGTCGGATTTGGGTGACACGCCTATGTCGACAAATACACCGCTTCCAGTTCCCAACAGTCTGTCCTTTCGATATAAATTTAAATTTTACCCAAGTGTTTCACTGCTATAACAGTCACGTTTTAACAAGCTTTCTGTACCTAGTATGCTTTTCAGGAATGCTTCAAACTCTGGCATTTTGTTGTGAGTGCTTCGCCTGTTAACTACTAGGATCTTAAAACTCTCGCCTGTGGGGGGCATTCCTTTGGATTTTATAGTAATATTTCTGTATCTCCTAGGGCAGTTGTTATCTGGACTGGATGGGAAGTCGCCTAACGGAAAAAACCCTTGTGGGCAACCCACACACAGTCGGCCACTCAGATAGCAGGCTATGTCGTGTAGTGCACACCTGACCCATTCGGGAGGACCCTACAGTTTTCAGCCCTATGGCCCAAATTCAGGAAGTCGAATCGTATCTCTCACAGAACCTTCGCAGCTTATGGTTCAGTCCACGCACTCGACTCAGAACCAGGTGGACAAGATCAGTTCTAGAGATAATGCTGCTAATAGCAAGTTTCATTGAAACTCCACACGTAAGGCTGGTTTTTTGAGTCATCTCTGCCAGCCGCTGAGATGATCCAAGTATGATCTCGGAGCCAAGACGACAGGTATTTTTCCATCGTGCGCCACAATCTGCAGGTGGTTGCACCCTGTTCCCTCACTGGCTACCGAAGTAGTACCTTCAGCATGTTGAATGAGGCCCCGGCATACACACTGACAAAGGAACATTCCAAAGTAAAAAAAAAATCTTGATGGAAATTGGCGAGTATAAAGTGGGGTAGGAATAATGCAAAGCGTGTTTTTTCGATTTTGCTCATTTACGCTTTAAAGGATAAGACACTCCCTGAAAAGTAAACTGGAATATTAAGTTCAGAGGGAATTTATTCGAAACCACGAAATTAAAAATACGTTTCGTATAAAAGTTGAAATGCTATTGAAAGTTGTGTGATCAACTTCTGTTATAATTTGAAATTTCGCAAAATACATTACCATCATCAATTGACTTCAAAAATTAGAATTTATGTTACAACATAAATTAAAGAAACTCTCATGCCTAATCTATCCATGTGTAATAAAGCTGGTTTTCGAAAATAAGCTGTACAGAATGTGCTGTAGGTGTATTTTCAACAAACCTCATTAAAACATCGAAAAGTTAATTATTAATAAATTTATTTGTTTTACTTTTTATTTTTCTATGTTTTGAATTGTTATTTTACTTTTTAAATTCTTTTGTTGGTACTAGAAAAGAAAGGGTTACTCATTTTTATAATTCAAAATCATTACAGTAGTGACAATCAGTAAATAAAGGCATAGAAATAATGTTTTTTTTTACACCAGGCACATAAATTTCTCCACATAATACACATGACGGACAACACAACAGAAAACAAATTCAGCAGAGTTTCAAAATGTAGCGGGCTATCCTCAAAAACCCTGTTATATAACAAGTATATTTCAGGACGTTGGAAAACCTTGGCGAGGAGCACTGATTACGTCCTAGTGACAGCAATTTTATTATATTATTTATCAGTAGGAGATTGTCATCATAATTATTCAGCAGAACTAGATCTGAAACTCTTCTCACAATGTTCTTCCAGCATCGAAAGTCGTATACGTCCAACGGCTGTACCTGTCCCGTAGAGCCTTTTCGATTCACTCTGTGAACAAGTTCCTGTCTCCAGATACGACGCTCAAAACAGTTGTTTCAAACTGACAGCCGCTGGAATTTAATAACAGCACACCTTTTTCTCCCGTACAGGGAAAGAAAACTTCTGCCAAATATCTTTTGAGATCGTCAGACCTTAAACTACCAGATTTCGATGGTATCACAGGAACATTTAGGACTTCGAAATGAGGGTCTTGAAGTTTCGGGCCAAAAGCTCCTTTATTTTCTTTTAAAACTAAGAAAAATGTAGTGGTTGGTGTGTGAAAACGGTTTTGAGCACCATACCTGAGGACAATGACAATGTTCATATGGTGAATCCAAAAAGCTCGACGGGACAGGTACAACCGTCGGATGTATACTGCACTCGATGTTGGAAGAGCTTCGTGGGAAGGTTTTTAGGTCTACTTGTGATGAATGATTATGGTGCCAATCTCCACTTGAGAAAAAATATAATCTAGATGCAATAACTAGTACACAATTAGTTCTCGTCGCCGAGATTTTGCAGCGTACTGAAACATGACTGGTGCAAATCATGATAAATACTGGATCGCCGGCCACCGTTTAAGACCCTGCTGAATTTTGTTTCATATTATGTTGTCCGTTGTGCATATTACGTAAAGAAATTTCGTTCATTTTATGTGCCTGATGCAAAGAATACTTTATTTTTAAGGATTTCTTTACAGATGATCTTCGTTGTAATGATTTTGTATCGTAATAAGGAGTTAGGTGTTTTCAATTAACAGAATACACGTATGTGAAACGGTAAACCAAATATAATACACAATTGTAAATGTATAACAACAACTTAAAATATAAAATAAAAATAAATAAAACAAATAATGAAAACAATAACGAACATTTAGATACTTTAATTAGGTACGTTGGAAATAATCTGAGGACTAACTATCTACAGCTTTTCTTCCAAAACTTTCAGAAAACACGTTTATTACATATGGAGTGTGCTCCCTGCCGCCGTTGGATAAGCAGCTGCCAGCAGAAAGTCGTATACTCCTAGCTCACTCATTTGTTACATAGTTTAATTCTTAATTTCTTTGCGTGTTTTTGGTACTTGCATTGTTTAAATTCATAAATTTCGGGCGTATTATAGTATTTGAGAGTTGTAGCATCGCGTTTTAGTACCTGAATAGTGTAAATTCGCGTAGTCGTCTGTCTTCTGTTTTTGTTTTGAACGGCCAGTGTCGGTTGGTCACAGCCAGTGTGCTCCCTGCCGCCGTTGGATAAGCAGCTGCCAGCAGAAAGTCGTATACTCCTAGCTCACTCATTTGTTACATAGTTTAATTCTTAATTTCTTTGCGTGTTTTTGGTACTTGCATTGTTTAAATTCATAAATTTCGGGCGTATTATAGTATTTGAGAGTTGTAGCATAGCGTTTTAGTACCTGAATAGTGTAAAATCGTGTAGTCTCCTTCCGCCGCTAACCAGTGTGTCAGCAGTGCGCAAGTAGCAGCATTACTGCATTTACTAGGCAATCTTGTATTTTAATAACCGTTTAAATTTTGTGTCGATTTGTTTGTGCTCTCTGTAGATTAGTTCAGACGTTCTTTGCACAACAGTTTTTAGCATGGATAGGGACTGCAACTGCTGTGTTCGGATGCAGGCTGATCCCTCACCTGTGGTAGAGTGGGAGGTCGTCTCAAGGTGTGGCAGGGAGCGAAAGACATTCCGGAGGGCTGAACGGAAGGTCTCTCCAGTTTGTCTGACGAACCGGTTTCAGGCTCTGTCTCCTGCTGATACTGATGTTCAGCCGGAGATGGCTGCTTGTCCTGTTCCAGAGGTTGCCCCTCAGTCTGCAAGATCCGGGCAGTCGCAGAGGGTGGGCTTACTGGTAGTTGGGAGCTCCAACGTCAGGCACGTAATGGGGCCCCTTAGGGATATGGCAGCAAGAGAGGGGAAGAAAACCAATGTGCACTCCGTGTGCATACCGGGGGGAGTCATTCTAGATGTGGAAAGGGTTCTTCCGGATGCCATGAAGGGTACAGGGTGCACCCATCTGCACGTGGTTGCTAATGTCGGCACCAATGATGTGTGTCGCTATGGATCGGAGGAAATCCTCTCTGGCTTCCGGCGGCTATCTGATTTGGTGCAGACTGCCAGTCTCGCCAGCGGGATGAAAGCAGAGCTCACCATCTGCAGCATCGTCGACAGGACTGACTGCAGACCTTTGGTACAGAGCCGAGTGGAGGGTCTGAATCAGAGGCTGAGACGGTTCTGCGACCGTGTGGGCTGCAGATTCCTCGACTTGCGTCATAGGGTGGTCAGGTTTCGGGTTCCGCTGGATAGGTCAGGAGTCCACTACACGCAACAAGCGGCTACACGGGTAGCAGGGGTTGTGTGGCGTGGACTGGGCGGTTTTTTTAGGTTAGATGGCCTCGGGCAAGTACAGAAAGGGCAACAGCCTCAAAGGGTGCGGGGCAATGTCAGGACATGCGGGGACCAAGCAGCAATCGGTATTGTAATTGTAAACTGTCGAAGCTGCATTGGTAAAGTACCGGAACTTCAAGCGGTGATAGAAAGCACCGAAGCTGAAATCGTTATAGGTACAGAAAGCTGGCTGAAGCCAGAGATAAATTCATCCGAAATTTTTACAAAGGCACAGACGGTGTTTAGAAAGGATAGATTGCATGCAACCGGTGGTGGCGTGTTTGTCGCTGTTAGTAGTAGTTTATCCTGTAGTGTAGTAGAAGTGGATAGTTCCTGTGAAATCTTATGGGTGGAGGTTACACTCAACAACCGAGCTAGGTTAATAATGGGCTCCTTTTACCGACCTCCCGACTCAGCAGCATTAGTTGCAGAACAACTGAGAGAAAATTTGGAATACATTGCACATAAATTTTCTCAGCATATTATAGTCTTAGGTGGAGATTTCAATTTACCAGATATAGACTGGTACACTCAGATGTTTAGGACGGGTGGTAGGGACAGAGCATCGACTGACATTATACTGAGTGCACTATCCTAAAATTACCTCGAGCAATTAAACAGAGAACCGACTCGTGGAGATAACATCTTGGACCTACTGATAACAAACAGACCCGAACTTTTCGACTCTGTAAGTGCAGAACAGGGAATCAGTGATCATAAGGCCGTTGCAGCATCCCTGAATATGGAAGTTACTAGGAATATAAAAAAAGGGAGGAAGGTTTATCTGTTTAGCAAGAGTAATAGAAGGCAGATTTCAGACTACCTAAAAGATCAAAACGAAAATTTCTGTTCCGACACTGACAATGTTGAGTGTTTATGGAAAAAGTTTAGGGCAATTGTAAAATGCGTTTTAGACAGGTACGTGCCGAGTAAAACTGTGAAGGACGTGAAAAACCCACCGTGGTTCAACAACAAAGTTAGGAAGCTACTGCGAAAGCAAAGAGAGCTTCACTCCAAGTTTAAACGCAGCCAAAACCTCTCAGACAAACAGAACCTAAACGATGTCAAAGTTAGCATAAGGAGGGCTATGCGTGAAGCGTTCAGTGAATTCGAAAGTAAAATTCTATGTACGGACATGACAGAAAATCCTAGGAAGTTCTGGTCTTACGTTAAATCAGTAAGTGGCTCGAAACAGCATATCCAGACACTCCGGGATGATGATGGCATTGAAACAGAGGATGACACGCGTAAAGCTGAAATACTAAACACCTTTTTCCAAAGCTGTTTCACAGAGGAAGACCGCACTGCAGTTCCTTCTCTAAATCCTCGCACAAACGAAAAAATGGCGGACATCGAAATAAGTGTCCAAGGAATAGAAAAGCAACTGGAATCACTCAACAGTCCACTGGACCTGACGGGATACCAATTCGTTTCTACACAGAGTACGCGAAAGAACTTGCCCCCCTTCTGACAGCCGTGTACCGTAAGTCTCTAGAGGAACGGAAGGTTCCAAATGATTGGAAAAGAGCACAGGTAGTCCCAGTCTTCAAGAAGGGTCGTCAAGCAGATGCGCAAAACTATAGACCTATATCTCTGACGTCGATCTGTTGTAGAATTTTAGAACATGTTTTTTGCTCGAGTATCATGTCCTTTTTGGAAACCCAGGATCTACTATGTAGGAATCAACATGGATTCCGGAAACAGCGATCGTGTGAGACCCAACTCGCTTTATTTGTTCATGAGACCCAGAAAATATTAGATACAGGCTCCCAGGTAGATGCTATTTTCCTTGACTTCCGGAAGGCGTTCGATACAGTTCCGCACTGTCGCCTGATAAACAAAGTAAGAGCCTACGGAATATCAGACCAGCTGTGTGGCTGGATTGAAGAGTTTTTAGTAAAAACAGAACACAGCATGTTGTTATCAATGGAGAGACGTCTACAGACGTTAAAGTAACCTCTGGCGTGCCACAGGGGAGTGTTATGGGACCATTGCTTTTCACAATATATATAAATGACCTAGTAGATAGTGTCGGAAGTTCCACGCGGCTTTTCGCGGATGATGCTGTAGTATACAGAGAAGTTGCAGCATTAGAAAATTGTAGCGAAATGCAGGAAGATCTGCAGCGGATAGGCCCTTGGTACAGGGAGTGGCAACTGACCCTTAACATTGACAAATGTAATGTATTGCGAATACATAGAAAGAAGGATCCTTTATTGTATGATTATATGATAGCGGAACAAACAGTGGTAGCAGTTACTTCTGTAAAATATCTGGGAGTATGCGTGCGGAACGATTTGAAGTGGAATGATCATATAAAATTAATTGTTGGTAAGGCGGGTACCAGGTTGAGATTCATTGGGAGAGTGCTTAGAAAATGTAGTCCATCAACAAAGGAGGTGGCTTACAAAACACTCGTTCGACCTATACTTGAGTATTGCTCAACAGTGTGGGATCCATACTTGAGTATTGCTCAACAGTGTGGGATCCGTACCAGATCGGGTTGACGGAGGAGATAGAGAAGATCCAAAGAAGAGCGGCGCGTTTCGTCACAGGGTTATTTGGTAACCGTGATAGCGTTACGGAGATGTTTAGCAAACTCAAGTGGCAGACTCTGCAAGAGAGGCGCTCTGCATCGCGGTGTAGCTTGCTGGCCAGGTTTCGAGAGGGTGCGTTTCTAGATGAGGTATCGAATATATTGCTTCCCCCTACTTATACCTCCCGAGGAGATCACGAATGTAAAATTAGAGAGATTCGAGCGCGCACGGAGGCTTTCAGACAGTCGTTCTTCCCGCGAACCGTACGCGACTGGAACAGAAAAGGGAGGTAATGACAGTGGCACGTAAAGTGCCCTCCGCCACACACCGTTGGGTGGCTTGCGGACTATAAATGTAGATGTAGATGTAGATGGATTTGGCGTGAAATCTCTGTAATTTATGTTATAGAGGAAGGTTTAAGTTTTGAAAATTAATTAATGGTGGTCGGGTACTTTACAAAATTTCAAATTATAACAGAAGTTCACTGTACAGTTTTCATGAACGTTAATTATATTTCAGCTTTTATATGGAACACGTTTCTTTTATATTTCATGGTTTCTAAGAAATTCCTTCCAAGCCTAATAGGCCAAATTGCGTTTCGGTGTGTGTTTTATCCCTTTAAAGTGAAGTTGGGCAAAATCGAAAAAATACCTACTGTAAGGGGCATTCAAAAAGAAACGAGCCGGAGGCATAATTACAGAAACCAGTAGCTGCATGTTAGAAGTTTTGAACCTGGCTGTTGAGACAGTTGTGCCACTCTGAGACAAGGCGGTGAATGGCTGTCTCATAAAATTTCCAGGGCTGCGATGTTAACCAGTTCGCCACGTACAGCTTGATGTCGACGCCCGCGATCAATCGTTTGCCGCTCAGAGCCTTTTTAAGGGGACGAAAAATGGCGTAATCACAGGAAGTGAGGTCCGGACTGTATGGAGGATGGCCGAGAACCTCCCATTTGAATTTCTGCAGGAGTGCTGCGACTGTGTTGGCCGTATGAGGCTTTGCATTGTCGTGGAGCAGAACGAACCCACGGGTGAGATTGCCTGGTCGTTTTGGTTTGATCGCTTGACGAAGGGTGGTCAAGGTTTGCGAGTAACGCTGGGCATTCACTGTTGTACTGTGCTGCAGGAAGTTAATCATTTTTGGTCCCCTTAAAATGGCTCTGAGGGGCAAATCGTATACCCAGGAATTCTATGAGACAACCATTCACCGTCTTGTCACAGTGGGACGAGTGTCTCAATAGCCAAGGTCAATACTTCTAACATAGAGTTAGTTGTTTCTGTAACTATGCCTACGGCTCGTTTCTTTTTGAACGCCCCTTATACATTATTACGACCCCTCTACCGAACTTCCATCAATACTGTTAATTTACACCTGGGAATGTTCCCCTGTGGTGCACGTTGTGTTACTTCCTGTCCCTTGCTGCCATTTCCGTAAAGGATACCATTACCGTCGTATGCTTGAACTGCCAACAATTAATAGAGCCCTACACTTTTATATATGTGGAGTCTGTTTTTCTGTGAAAGGTATGCCTGAACCGCCAACGATTATTATTATTATTATTATTATTATTTTCCACATTTCATTCTTACTCCAGAGGGGGGAAGGCGGGCTGTTCTAGGACTTATCTGTTTGCCCTTTATCAGTCAGGGGTTACAATTTTTATTTTATTTATTTCCAATTTTTCATATATTTGATTACATGCTAGTAATTTATATTGAATATTCTTAGTTTTACATTACTTTTTGGCGAATTTAACAAGAAAAATGAATTAACAAGAGAAATGAATATAACAAGATAAGTGAAAATGACGTAACAAGATAACTGAGAATGACGTAACAAGATAAATAGAAATGACAAATTAACCTAATGGGAGATTCTTACAGTATATACATTTATTTTTCCTATGGTATTACTCCAAGATAATGCAAAAGAAAGGAGGTAGGTGTTAGAGTCATATGAATGGGTAAGAGTGTGTTGCTTAAGGTTACTTGTGCTGGTAAATGGTGTTGTGGGTGGTATCTTCTAACTTATAGCTATTCTTACAATTAGTGTTACAGGTTCTCCTTTCCTGTTTCGCAGTACTTGAAACTATTTGCTACGATGTTCCTTGTTATCTTATATCTAGTTTTACATAGTATCCTTCCCTGTTATACCAGTACTTGGAGCTGGTTTCTACAATGGGTCCTGAACTTATCTAAGATTGCCTTAAAGCTATTGTGTTCAGTGTTATGAAGTGTTTTTCGGGTTGGATGCGGGTGGCTGTCGTGGTGCACCACGTCGTTCGTTTCGCATTACCGCCCTTTGTCTAGGTTGGGCGGGGTAGTTTCTCTTTCTGCCAGTTGCGTCATCGTGGGTGCTAAGTCGGGGAACTCGTTCGGTGTATTTTGCGCCACTGTAAGCGCTGGGTAAAAGTATTTAATTTTCGGGCGTCTCGTTGTGTGTGGCTTGGTCGTCAGTATGTATTCTATGTCGGGTCATTTATGTAAGATGTGTGAGCGGTACGTTGCCCTTACTTTTGCCAGTCTAGTCTGTAGTGGGGTTATTCCTGTCGTCCCGTACACTTCGTCGCTAGGGGTGCGGCACGGTAGTTTAACTATGCTGCGCAGTATTCGACGTTCTGTCGAGTACAGTCTGCTTGCTACTGTCTTTGGCACCCCGCCCAGTGGCGCAGCGGCGTATTCCTAGATTGGTCGTATGTACGTCTTGTTTGTGTGTATGGCTGTTCTGGTGGAGCAGCCATAAGTCGTCCATGCACTTGTCGAGTTAACAGCTGTCGTTGCCTTGTTTTGTTGAGTAGATATTGTATGTGGGTTTGTTAGTTCAGGTGTTTGTCAAGGTAAACGCCGATGTATCTCTCGGTGTCAGTCAGTTGTAGGGGCTCGTTCCTTAATCAGAGTGTTATGTCTTCCTGTTTCTCCTGAAATTTTCTTGTCACGTTGCGGTGTTGGAATAGTACTAATAGTGTTTTTGTCGGGTTGGGTGGTATTCTCCATTTTGTGATCCAGGTCTCTTGTTTGGTCAAGTATTTGGCCTCGTTTTTGTATGACGTCAGTTCTGAGTCCCGTGCACCATTAGGCGGTGTCGTCCGCATACAGGGCAATTTTTTCGTGTTGATCTGTTTGGGTCGGTATGTTGTGTGTTCATAGCGCGTACAGTAGCGGGGATGATATCTGAGCCAACGATTAATAGATCCCTACTCTTTTATATATGTGGTGTCTGTTCTTCCGAACATATCGGGAAGACGAGACACCATTTTAATGCTGCAGACATTATATCAAAATACAAATGAATTAAGGACATTAGATGCCAGTGAGCATTGCTTTATTTCAGAGAGGTAAGTTGAAAATTTGTGCCAGATTGAGATTCGAACCCGAGTCTCCTGCCTATTAGGGAGATGCACTGCCCACTACCTCATCCGCACATAGTGGTCACCATAACCGCACATAATACCCCATGACACCTCCTGGCAGACCCAAATTCTCATATTTTAACACACACTACTGATGTAGTAACCCCTACTAATTATCCTCATTACTCACGGCATCTCACCTATTCCTGTAAGAGTTCGAGACTAGTGTTCATCTACACTGAAGGGATTACTGGCCGCCATCACCTCAATGCATATGTGGTGTCTTTCTTTCGATGATGTGCTGTGTAAATTGAGAATTTGGGTCTGACAGGAAGTTTGTTAGGTTAGTCTGAACAGTTGTGTTGACCACTGTGTCTGGATGGCGCAATCGTCACTGCATCTGCCTCGTAAGCAGGAGACCAGGGTTCGAATACCGGTCTGGACCATATTTTCAACTTGCCCTATTGATGTAAATCAATGCACACCGGCTGCTAATGCCTTTAATTCCTTTGTACCCTATCCGTTTGCTTTTGCCTCCTCTTGACACAGTACAAAGGTTTCCCAATAGGTGAAGTGAGTCCCATCGACTCAGTTTCATTTTCAGTGAAAGACAGCACCTCTGACCTGTTGGTTAGGGGGTCGGTATAACACTCTGCATCCTGCCTGGTCCCTGACTGCACTGTATACGGCGCCTAGACCTACCACTGACACGCCACTCACAGTCAAACGGAGGAGTAATGGCAGTTTACATACTATCCACTGAGGAGACGTTATCAATAGGAATTCAACAAAAGCTACAGGACTTGCACTATCTCTCACAATAATCTGTATGATTCACGTTTAGTTGGCTTATTCGATACGAAAGTTAAACTAACAACATCAAAATAATTTAACCTACTGAAGTACTTACCAATCACTATCGTGCACGTATATTACATCATACTTGTGTAGAGGAAGTTCCTTAATAACGGGATAAGATTTATTATTGATATGTAGTAGTGACTATTCAGTCAAAACATGAAACACAAAAAAAGTCTACAAACAAGAAAGACGAATTACAGCAAAGGGTAAATGCCACTTAGTTCAGAGTCACTTCTTCCCCTGACACTGTCGTGATGTGTTCTATCGTCCATATAAGAGTCACTTTTCAAGCATATAATTGTATTTCAGACTTTATTTTCTACACTCACTTCACTTTTACAGGTTTTTAAACAACTGTTTCTGTGCGATCGCTGCTTCCTCTGACAATATCTGAATTTCTTTCACAACGAAACTTTTACTATTTGTTGCTACGTAATATTTGATCTCCGCCAAATAACTTCGATGGTGTTCAAGCGGCTGTGATATGACAGGAGACTAAGATCCCCCTGACTGGGTTGTTTAGCCACCTCGTCAGCTACATACTGTTGAATCTGTACTTCCATTTGTTTCACTAGTTCTACGAGCTCCGCCTTACAACAAATCGTCCTGAAATTACAGAATTTCATATTTTAATCAATCAACATTGTGAGAGTTTTCTTGTTGCCAACGTATGAGCAGTTTCTTTAGCAGCTGAATGGTGTGGAGCGTCATCCAGCAAATTTACAGACGTCCGATTTCAGTTTTCCAACACTTGCCCCTTGATCACTTCAGACAAATATTGTGATTCATCACCTCGTGGTATTCGCGTGTTTTCCTCTATTGGTAAACCAGTACGTAGTTCGGTATGAAACCAGGTGCTAATCCAGCCGCAAGACAATAATTCTTGCACCCTTTCTCAAGGAAAGAACAGTGCTTTCATGTATAATGTCATCTGTCGAGTCTTTCCCGACGGAATGACCTGTGATTATTCACGTTCCGTCAAGCCACGCAATGTGAGTTGTACGAATGTGTGGTGTCTATATTTCGGACAAGTCTGAATGAAGTTCTGCAATGATGGCTTGTACACGCTCACGTGATGTTCCCAATCTGCCTGAAAGATGTGTCTGCGCTACCTGATGATTTTCTCTCATCAATCAGGTTTTGATGAGTCCCTTTGGTTGCCTTATGTGGTCCTTCATTCTGAGGTCTATCACACAAGCTGAGGTTAGCACCAACGTTTCCTTCAACACGAGCACAAGCAACGCATCGTCCTAAATTATTGACGTTGATACAATTATCATTCTTTGCGTTTTTCGGCTGCAGTAGTGAACTACCAGGGAGGTCTCAGGGTCCAATTTCCAGCAGAAGGCTGCAAGTGAAATACATCAGGAGAGGCGTGCCCAACATCATCCCCCCCCCCCCCTAACACCCACCCCAGCCCCGTCTGAGATGGTCAGTTTTAATGTAAGTGATGTTTCTGCCTCTCCCTGTGACAACAACCATAGTTTGATAATAACTAGTTTGACATTTTGATAAGTGTGTGATGAATGACAGATGCTTTCGCTCCAAAATTATGGTTGTCTAATCGAACTGAGTTGGCCCACAGCTGCGCCTTGCATGAAGGGCGTGACCAGTCACGGAAACACTACTGCACGCCGGTACGAACCTTCCGTTACTTAAAGTGCTTTTTGGACAACAAGAGTGGGAAGTGTCTGCTGTGTTCCACCGTTTTTTCGCGATATAAGCGATAGTCTCTCCTGTCACATTGGAAACAGCATTGGGTCGTCCACTCCATGTATAGTTTTTTGGAAGAAGAGAAAATAGGGCTGTGAACTTAGATTCTGGGCACTCACCCCAGGCCGTCATTCCGATGGGGTGATGTCCAGCCACCGTCTCGTGCTGACTGGCGCCAGCTGGCTAATTTAGAGAAACGTAAGTGTCGTAATTTAATGTAGCGGGATCAACATTCTGGCAGCTCTTTGCTTGGTTACTTTGATGCAGAACTTTTGTTGTTTCATTACGTTATAATTTGTGGCCCTCCCATGAACCATGGACCTTGCCGTTGGTGGGGAGGCTTGCGTGCCTCAGCGATACAGATAGCCGTACCGTAGGTGCAACCACAACGGAGGGGTATCTGTTGAGAGGCCAGACAAACGTGTGGTTCCTGAATAGGGGCAGCAGCCTTTTCAGTAGTTGCAAGGGCAACAGTCTGGATGATTGACTGATGTGGCCTTGTAACAATAACCAAAACGGCCTTGCTGTGCTGGTACTGCGAACGGCTGAAAGCAAGGGGAAACTACAGCCGTAATTTTTCCCGAGGGCATGCAGCTTTACCGTATGATTAAATGATGATGGCGTCCTCTTGGGTAAAATATTCCGGAGGTAAAATAGTCCCCCATTCGGATCTCCGGGCGGGGCCTACTGAAGAGGATGTCGTTATCAGGAGAAAGAAAACTGGCGTTCTACGGATCGGAGTGTGGAATGTCAGATCCCTTAATCGGGCAGGTAGGTTAGAAAATTTAAAAAGGGAAATGGATAGGTTGAAGCTAGATATAGTGGGAATTAGTGAAGTTCGGTGGCAGGAGGAACAAGACTTCTGGTCAGGTGACTACAGGGTTATAAACACAAAATCAAATAGGGGTAATGCAGGAGTAGGTTTAATAATGAATAGGAAAATAGGAATGCAGGTAAGCTACTACAAACAGCATAGCGAACGCATTATTGTGGCCAAGATAGATACGAAGTCCACGCCTACTACAGTAGTACAAGTTTATATGCCAACTAGCTCTGCAGATGACGAAGAAATTGAAGAAATGTATGATGAAATAAAAGAAATTATTCAGATTGTGAAGGGAGACGAAAATTTAATAGTCATGGGTGACTGAAATTCGAGTGTAGGAAAAGGGAGAGAAGGAAACATAGTAGGTGAATATGGATTGGGGCTAAGAAATGAAAGAGGAAGCCGCCTGGTAGAATTTTGCACAGAGCATAACTTAATCATAGCTAACACTTGGTTTAAGAATCATGAAAGAAGGTTGTATACATGGAAGAACCCTGGAGATACTAAAAGGTATCAGATAGATTATATAATGGTAAGACAGAGATTTAGGAACCAGGTTTTAAATTGTAAGACATTTCCAGGGGCAGATGTGGACTCTGACCACAATCTATTGGTTATGACCTGTAGATTAAAACTGAAGAAACTGCAAAAAGGTGGGAATTTAATGAGATGGGACCTGGATAAACCGAAAGAACCGGAGGTTGTACAGAGTTTCAGGGAGAGCATAAGGGAACAATTGACAGGAATGGGGGAAAGAAATACAGTAGAAGAAGAATGGGTAGCTTTGAGGGATGAAGTAGTGAAGGCAGCAGAGGATCAAGTAGGTAAATAGACGAGGTCTAGTAGAAATCCTTGGGTAACAGAAGAAATATTGGATTTAATTGATGAAAGGAGAAAATATAAAAGTGCAGTAAATGAAGCAAGCAAAAAGGAATACAAACGTCTCAAAAATGAGATCGACAGGAAGTGCAAAATGGCTAAGCAGGCATGGCTAGAGGACAAATGTAAGGATGTAGAGGCCTATCTCACTAGGGGTAAGATAGATACTGCCTACAGGAAAATTAAAGAGACCTTTGGAGATAAGAGAACGACTTGTATGAATATCAAGAGCTCAGATGGAAACCCAGTTCTAAGCAATGAAGGGAAAGCAGAAAGGTGGAAGGAGTATATAGAGGGTCTATACAGGGGCGATGTACTTGAGGACTATTTTAGGGAAATGGAAGAGGATGTAGATGAAGATGAAATGGGAGATATGATACTGCGTGAGGAGTTTGACAGAGCACTGAAAGACCTGAGTCGAAACAAGGCCCCCAGAGTAGACAACATTCCATTGGAACTACTGACGGCCTTGGGAGAGCCAGTCCTGACAAAACTCTACCATCTGGTGAGAAAGATGTATGAAACAGGCGAAATACCCTCAGACTTCAAGAAGAATATAATAATTCCAATCCCAAAGAAAGCAGGTGTCGATAGATGTGAAAATTACCGAACTATCAGTTTAATAAGTCACAGCTGCAAAATACTAACACGAATTCTTTACAGACGAATGGAAAAACTAATAGAAGCCAACCTCGGGGAAGATCAGTTTGGATTCCGTAGAAACACTGGAACACGTGAGGCAATACTGACCTTACGACTTATCTTAGAAGAAAGATTAAGGAAAGGCAAACCTACGTTTCTAGCATTTGTAGACTTAGAGAAAGCTTTTGACAATGTTGACTGGAATACTCTCTTTCAAATTCTAAAGGTGGCAAGGGTAAAATACAGGGAGCGAAAGGCTATTTACAATTTGTACAGAAACCAGATGGCAGTTATAAGAGTCGAGGGACATGAAAGGGAAGCAGTGGTTGGGAAGGGAGTGAGACAGGGTTGTAGCCTCTCCCCGATGTTCTTCAATCTGTATATTGAGCAAGCAGTAAAGGAAACAAAAGAAAAATTCGGAGTAGGTATTAAAATTCATGGAGAAGAAATAAAAACTTTGAGGTTTGCCGATGACATTGTAATTCTGTCAGAGACAGCAAAGGACTTGGTAGAGCAGTTGAATGGAATGGACAGTGTCTTGAAAGGAGGATATAAGATGAACATCAACAAAAGCAAAACAAGGATAATGGAATGTAGTCTAATTAAGTCTGGTGATGCTGAGGGAATTAGATTAGGAAATGAGACAATTAAAGTAGTAAAGGAGTTTTGCTATTTGGGGAGCAAAATAACTGATGATGGTCGAAGTAGAGAGGATATAAAATGTAGACTGGCAATGGCAAGGAAAGCGTTTCTGAAGAAGAGAAATTTGTTGACATTGAGTATAGATTTAAGTGTCAGGAAGTCATTTGTGAAAGTATTTGTATGGAGTGTAGCCATGTATGGAAGTGAAACATGGACGATAAATAGTTTGGACAAGAAGAGAATAGAAGCTTTCGAAATGTGGTGCTACAGAAGAATGCTGAAGATTAGATGGGTAGATCACGTAACTAATGAGGAAGTATTGAATAGGATTGGGGAGAACAGAAGTTTGTGGCTCAACTTGACCAGAAGAAGTGATCGGTTGGTAGGACATGTTCTGAGGCATCAAGGGATCACCAATTTAGTATTGGAGGGCAGCGTGGAGGGTAAAAATCGTAGAGGGAGACCAAGAGATGAATACACTAAGCAGATTCAGAAGAATGTAGGTTGCAGTAGGTACTGGGAGATGAAAAAGCTTGCACAGGATAGAGTAGCATGGAGAGCTGCATCAAACCAGTCTCAGGACTGAAGATCACAACAACAACAACATAATTTGTGGTTTCTTGTTGTATGGTTAATTTCATCTTGCGAACTGCGCAGATGAACAGATCATTTTGCATTTTCTCTGTAGCCTTCCACACATTTTTGTACCTGCCCACAGTGCTAGAGCCATTCCATAATTTTTTATGTGAGTTTTGGAGACGTTCGCACTCTGTTAGTTTTATTCTGCTGTATATCAATCAGTAGTTCATATAGATAACTGTTTATCTCGGTCATGACTTAGATCCCGAGGTCCTTCATTGTCACGTAAATCTTCTATGGATAGACAATGCAAAAATGACAAGTGCAGCACGTCGTATACCCAGTTCGTTGTTCTCTCTGTGGCGGTGTTTTCAAGGAATACAGTGACTAAATTTAACAGTTAGTTGTATTAAGAATTCAAAGAAAAGTACGAGCATTGCAGTCGCTCGTCTCATATGATCAAGATCTGTTCTGTAACAGGGACTGCACTTGAAATCCTCGAGTGTGATCTGGGACACACTGGATGCAACTTCAACGTTCTTAACATAATAAAATATTGTCATTTTGTGGCCGTTTCACCTGTGAACGCTATTCTGTGAACATCATTCCCCAAAGTGATTGCAAAACGTAAGAGCCTGCATACCACTGCCTTATATCAAAGGCATGTCACCACCGTCCGTCCTTCCCCTTCTCTTCCATTTCTACAGCCATTACTGCTGCGCGAAGTCGCAAACTCTGCTTCCAAAGCTTCTAAAAATGGTTTACTACTATCAGTTATTTGAAGTGACAGCAGGATAGCCACAGCAGGTGAAAGCATCGTTGCCTCTTGCCTCTCGCTTCTCACCTCATTGCAATACATGTACAGTGAACGTGTGTCATTATTCCTGTAAGGATCACAACTGCCAATGTAGCAGTAACATGTGAAAGAAGATTCATGTCATAGTATGGATCATTTGTGTTGGATGGACTAATTTGAACACGATTGTGTATGTTCTGTTCCAGAAATTGACGTAGCATAATGTTCACCATATTTAGTAAGTTAATGGTGCACTGTGTCTTGTTTTGCCCTCTGCTTTTTGTAGTTGGATGTCATTCATTCTGTGTGTAAATGTGTAAATACTGTTTTACTATGCTGCAAGGCCCTATGAGAATTCGAATCATATGTCACCTTTCTGTAAATAATTGAAGTAGGAGTAGACCTTCATTTTCAACAACTGTTGTCAAATTAACTGTGCTGAAAGAAATTTTGTTTCCCTCCAACTGTGATCATTACTATTATGGGCCAACCTTTCTTAATTATTAAGGAGTATGGTTATCCAGTTACTGGGGTGAATACAAGGCAATCCACTGTCAGTAGCCAGCAATGACACAGAAATGCACAGTAGAATCAGTCCGTTTAAATGCAGTCAGCACAACCAAACTTCATTTATTCCATGAATTAGTTAAGAGGGCATAATAATGGGAAGTAGTGGACTGGTATGTCTACCTCCTTTAATGGAACTTTTACTACTCCGTAAGTGCATACTGTTCATAGCATTTAAGTTTCGGTATTATCATAATCCCAAGCTAAGTGTTACTACCTCATTTCCATTCTTGAGTCTGTCCATTGCTCAATGCTGAGTTTTGGAATTTTCTTTCCTGCCTGTCCCACCTTTTACACCGAATCTGGACTGGTCAAGAGCGATATTTTGAACCGTATGGTTTTTTCGCGCTACTGAGAGTCTGAGACCACAACTGTCCACGCTGCCAAACTGTGTTGTAATTTAATTTCAGTAGGTCAGTTCTGTTGTACGTTATCCAATCCAGTTTTTGCCCTCCCCTGTTTATTTGACGCTACTACCATGTGATTGGTGCTGTCAAGTTTTTCTTTCTTCTGTCAATCAAGGATAGCTGATGGCCATATCTTCCTGCAGGACCAGTGTTTCTGTTATATCCTTCCACCGAAGCCTTGGAAGCCTTGTGCTTATCCTCTCCTTGAGTCGTTGCAATACTAGTGCAATGACTCTTCTGTTAGAAATGGTTGACTCTTGACTTCGTAGTATGATTACACTACCTAAACTATGGTTAATATGTCCCCCCCCCCCCTCTGGTATGTCTGTTAATTTAGTGCCAGCACGCAGGAATGCCAGAACTGTAGAGTTAGAAATTTTATTTTTGTAAGCCTCGCCTGGACTATGTTTAAGCACCATAAGCGAAGGTTATAGACATGGAAAGCTCCAGGAGATATTCTTGGTGAGCCTTGGCTTCTTCAACAATCTTCCTCCACACTTCTCGGTTATTTGCTGCTCTTTTCCACCCCCGGACTCCCATATTGCTGATATCCATTATTACCTCATCGATCCATCTTCTTCTAGCTCTTCCTTTTCGCCTAACTGAATGGATCATACCTTTCATCATTTTCTTTGGAATTCTATCCTCTGCCATTCTCTCCAAGTGTCCTAGCCATCGTATTCGCTGCGATTTCACAAATTTTACTATGTCCCTGCCTTGTATTAACTCTTGTAATTCGGCGTTGTAGCGTATTCTCCAGCCTTCTTCCTCCCTTATTGGCCCATAGATTTTGCGTAGTATTTTCCGCTCAATGCTTCTTAGAGCATTTTTATCGTGTTCTGTCAACGTCCATACCTCTGAGCAGTATGTGATAACTGGGCGGACTAGGGAATTATATATTAGCAGTTTAGTTTTTCTTGTAACAAAGCTATTTTTGAAAAGCTGCATATTTGCAAAGTAAGCTCTGTTTCCTGCTTGTATTCTTTCCCTTATAGCCTTTCCAATACTGTTATCATTTGTTATTAGGGCTCCCAAGTAGTTAAAAGAGTACACTCCATTGAAGCATTTCCCAATGATGTTTAGGTTTTTAGGGGTTCTTCTGGCCTCAGATTGTGACATTACCATATATTTTGTTTTGTTTTCATTTACTATGAGGCCAATGTTTAAGGCTTCTGTTTCCATTGCCCGGTATGTTTCTAGGAGTGTATTGGTATTTCTTCCTACTATAGCAATGTCATCCGCGTATGCACATATCTGGCTAGTTTTCATAAATATGGTGCCTCTTTTGTTGATTTTATTTACTGCACTATGCAGGGCTATGTTGAATAGGACAGTGGAGAGACTATCCCCTTGCTTCACACCTTTATTAAAGTCAAAGCTATCACTTGTTCTGCTAAGGACCTTTACTTTTGCTCTTGTCTCTGTCATTGTCATTCTGATTAGTCTTATTAATTTAGCACATATACCAACTTCTTTCAGTACTCTGTATAGTTCTTGCCGATTTATGCTGTCAAACGCTTGTTTGAAATCGATGAATAAGAAATGCAGATCTATATCATATTCATAGAACTTTTCCATCATTTGCCTTATCACAAATATTTGATCAGTTGTTCCTCTGCTTGGTCGAAAGCCACACTGATATTCCCCTAGTATGCCTTCTGTACACTTCTGTATCCTTTCGTTTAATATACTTGTGAACATCTTATAAGCTGTACTTAGGAGTGTTACGCCTCTATTGTTTTCACATGCTGTTCTGTCCCCTTTCTTATAAATGGGCACTATTATTCCAATTTTCCAATTATCTGGCATAGTTTCTGTTTCCCATATATCTGATATTGATGTGTGCAGTTCCTTTAGTACAGCCTCACCACCAGTTTTTATTAATTCAGCAGTTATGCTGTCTTCCCCAGGGGATCGATTGTTTTTTGACTTGTGCACAGCCTGGGAGACCTCTTGTAGTGTTGGCTTTCTTGCCTAATTGGTTTCATTGTCTACTTCCAGCTCCACTCTTCCCTCCTGTGCAGCTGTCTCTTCATCTTCTAGGCTGGTGCTTAGTGTATCTTTGAAATACTCTGCCCATCTTCCCACTATCTGTTCTTCCTCCCTTATCATTTTCCCATCTTTACTGGAACAGGCCGTTGTTTTTGGTTGGAATCTATTCTTCATTTTGCCTATGGCATGATAGAACTTTCTTATTTCACTCTGTTCCTTTAGTTCTTCTAGTTCTTGAAATTTCTTCTTATTCCACTCTCTTTTCTTTCTCTTGCACAGTCTGTTAGCTCTTCTCCTTAATTCTCTATATTGTTCCACTTTATTTCTGGTTTCTCTCTGTAGCACTTTTGTTCTTGCCTTGTTCTTTTCCTCTATTGCTGACCTGTAATCTTCATCAAACCACTCCTGGGTTCTTCTGTTCCTTCTTATGCCTATTATTTCCTCTGCAGCATCCTTAATGGCTTTTTCAAACCTGTTCCACCTTTCATCTACTCCTACTGTGGTCTCTTCATTGCTCAACTTTCTGCTTAGTGTTACTTGGTATTTTTTTACTTCATCAGGGACGTTCAGTTTGTCTGTATTCCATTTCATCATCTTTCCCATTCTGTTGCCCTTTGTTAGTGACAGTTTCTCTCTCAAGACTGATTTTATCAAAAAGTGGTCTGAATCACAGTTTGGTCCTCTGCAGCTCCGTACATCCGTAACTGACTTGGAGTGGCGTGCAATCACTAAAATATGGTCAATCTGATTGACTACTCCATTGGCTGCAGACTTCCAAGTACCCAGATGGATCCTTTTATGTGGAAAGCAGGTACTTTTAATAATCATATTATTCCTTGCTGCGAATTGGCATAGTAAGTCTCCATTCTCGTTGTTTTCTTCATGTAGTGAATATTTTCCAGAAACTCCATACGGATGTTCATTCCTCCCTATTTTTGCATTAAAATCTCCTATTACTAGCATCAGGTCATATTTAGGTACTGCACAGCATACTTTTTCCAAGTCTTCGTAGAACTGTTCTTTAATTATATCCTCTTTTTCCTCTGTTGGTGCATGTGCATTAACTATTGATATATTCCTAAATTTATCTTTTAGTCTGAGTCTGCACATCCTTTCATTTATAGGTTCAAATTCTAGAAGGCTTTTCCTAACTTCCCTAGTTATTATAAACCCTGTTCCAAGTTGGCCTGTTCTTTCTTCTGGTCCACTATATACCAATGAGTACTCAGGTTTATCTATCTGCCCATTCCCCTGCCATCTTATTTCCTGTAGCTCTACAATATCATATTTGAATTTTAAAATTTAATTGGCTATTTCTTTCATTTTTCCAGGATGAAGCATTGTCCTCACATTCCACGATGCTACTGTTAGATCCTTTATCTGTTTCCTTTGCCGGGGTCGTGATACATACTTTCCATCCAGTTTCCGAGGCTTCTGTTGAATTTCCGTAATATTCTTTTTTTTTACAGTATGGGGTTATTAGCCCCATGCCCAACCCCCAACCTGGAGGACCAGGATTTGTATGAGGTTTACTCCAGGAGATATTCCTAGATATCAAATATGCTTTCTTATAATCAGTTAGACATTCAAAAACTGCCTTAAAATGGCAAAAAAGCTTTCCAGGAGAAGATTTTGATATAGATCATAATTTATTTGAAGCAGATATTAGGACAAGATATGAGCGTATTAAGAAAATATGGCAGATATAGAAACAGGATGTTGAGAAATTGATGAACGAGAACCTTAAGAGTGAGTACAGTCACTACATCGAAAATAAATTGGAATATGTAAGAGAGGTGGATAAGTCACTGAACAGTAGAAGACCATTAGAAATACAATTTAGGAATGGTTAAAGATCGAAACTGGGGAGGTGAAAGGAACAAGAACTAAGAAAAAGAATGTTGTATAAAATGTATTTGCATAAGAAATGGAAACAGTGACAATTTGAAAGAAGGCAAAAGACATTACAGAAAACTCAACAATGAACATAGAAAGATGGCTTACCAGGCTGTAGAGGCCTGGATGAGGAAACAATGTGAGGAAATATCAGATTTGGAAAAAAAGAAAAATCGGAAGAAATGTGTAAAACAGTAAAATCCTTAGCAACAAGACAAGTAAGGACGCGGCCCTCGCACCGGAGGTTCGATCCCTCCTTCGGGCATGGGTGTGTGTGTTGTCCTTGGCATAAAGTAGTTTAAGTAGTGTGTACGTCTACGGGCCGATGACCTCAGCAGTTTGGTCCCTTAAGAATTCATACACACAGAAGTAAGGAAAATAGGTAAATAAGGTGTAACTAACCTGTTACTACGGGTTATAACGTTATTATTGGGAATGTAAATACGTATTGCTTGGGAAGTTAACGTGAGAATATTAGGGTCGCCACCGACTCTAACCATACAACTAATCGAAGGTTTGGTCGAGTCGGAAAATAAATTAATTTGATCACAGACCAAAAACACACAAAAATGCATACGTTGTGATGTCGCTCATAGCGGATACAATGTAATTAATAGTATTGCCCGTGCACTGTTCACGACAATCAAAGATTTAAAATAAAATAGAACATGCATGAACACTGCATAAGATCGGCTCCCAGCAACACACCTGAAAATAAGACTTAATCTAAAACACTTGTTTTAAAATAAAAGAGGAAACTAATCACTGGACCTGTGCATAAGGAAACGCATTTGATGTGCTAACGGGAAAACTACGAGGTGAGTGGCTTAGGTGCGAAAACGTAATCTCGGAACACAAGAGAAAATTGTAGATAAAATCATTTATTCCTAAGATAAGGATGCGAGGCATGTACACGATTCCTGATAACACGTGGTTTGTGGAGACACAATTTCTAGGTATAGTGCCAAATTCCAACAATATCACATCACACAATCATGTTAACATTATCTAAAACAAACATGCGATCGGACAGTTAGTGATGCCGGTAGCCCAACAACTATAATGTTCTACCACGTGGTTGGCTCCCCACGGACGAAAGACACATAAAGCAAGGAAAATTTACGAGAAGGCAAAGCTCTAAATATTTAGAAAGGTGAAAGCTTATGCAGGCACAGCTGAAGGCTACAGACATTCATACAGAAGCGAGTGCTCACTTCTTATCGACACCTTTGTTTGGCGCTCTTCCGGCGGATCCAAGTCGGCTACAGAAATTTGCTAAAAGAAAAATCTGCCAAAGTTTTGCATTCCTTGCTGCGACAAGGCAAAGCAATCTTCCAGATTTGAATAGCGAGACCAAAAGCTAACAGCTCTCCCCTCGCCAAGTAACAGCGCGCCACGCGGTCAGTCCAACTCACTAGGGGTGGCAAAAAATAACGTAACTGATAGAAATAACCGGTTACTGAAAAGTAACGGTTACTGCGATAACCGTTCCTCTGATACAGGCAGTTATTTCAGTAACTGTCTAATGTCAACAGTGCCTCGCGCCATCTGTTGACCGAAGATCGTACTACGCTTTCCCGTCAACTCATCGGAGATCTGGCTAGGAACTAAGGAGAGGGTAGACCATTTGGAAGGCGTTCTATAGGCCATGGGAATAACTGTGAGACTGCGTGCCATCTGTTGATAACTGTGTACTATATCGTGCGCCTTCGTTCCTTTTAGCACAAACAATTAAATAATGTTAATGTCCGAGCGGTGGCAGATAGGAGCTGCAGTACAGACATTAACAAGTACGGTCGTTCCCTTAAGCCACCGCCTCATAAGTCAATTTAGCTTGGACGGGTTGTATAAAGAGAGGTACCATAAGGAATTCGAGCGACTATGGAAATAACTGTCAGAGATCGGTATTTCCCTCTGGCAGTTATCGTTATTGGCTCACAGTTCTCGCTCTCTGGCAGTTATCGGACTACTATTACAAGTAACCTGGAAGTTGGTAACGGAATAACTGTGTGTCTGTGTTCCTGATACAGTGACTCCAGTCTTAGACCCCGGTGATATTACAGAGACGATAGTTACTGGAGCGAACAAATATTTACGTACTTCTTCGGAAATAGCCGCTGGCCATCGCGAATGACAAATAACATGTCAGAAAGTATAACATAATACAGTGCAATATAATAATTATTATCCTCATCATTTGTCAGGAGATTGTCAAAATATGTGAATATATCACAGTAACTGCTAATATTTACAGAATTGGTACACTGACAGAATAAAACACGGTTACGTACTTTTAATAAATTTATCGTACACAGAATACCCGATCTTGACTGTTGCAACCAAGTGCTGTCAAAACTGAAATATAGCAGAAATTTTACCTAAGCTGGTGTATCAGTCTCTGTTACGATATTCATCTACAGAGTAGAAGGAGGGGTCAATGGAAGCGTCTGATTCCACCCGTCTGCTTCGACGTAAAGGTGTTGTGGTGTGTGAATGTCATAATGGCACGGTGTTTATGAGTTGATTTTTGTGTGTGTGTGTGTGGGGGGGGGGGGGGGGAGGCTGTCGATCTAGGTTGCAGTGCCGGAATTTGCTGGTGGTAATTAATTTTTTTTCTAGCTGTGATGTTTTGTGTATTTATGATGTATTGAATGTGATTTAATTTATGTAGGGATGATTAATTTGTGGACTTTTGGGATTGTGGTTTTATTTCTCGCAGTTGTAGGTGTTGGTTTTTTGGCTTCAGTAGCTGTGGTGGACCTATATAGGTCACCGGAAATGACCGATTCCCATTTTCATAGTTGTGTGTGTTGATGTTGTAGTATCGTCATCTGAGGTTGACCTATGTAGGTCATGGGAAATGTCCGATTCCAATTTTCGTACTTTTAGTTGTGGGTATTGGTGTTTTGGTATGGTCACCTATAGTTCACCTATATTGTTCAAGGGAAGTGTCCGATTCCTGCAGATTTTTGTTGGTGTAGCAGAATGCTGTATTTTTTTTCTTTTTGTTCTTCATTTTGTGTTTTGGGATCATGGAGTGTTTTTTTTTACTAGCTTGTCCTCACCCTAAAACCCCCAACTTCCCGCAGATGTCCCGTTGGTTTGATTGTATTTTTGGTGGGAAATGTTATTGTATTATTTATATGTATCTTCGTGTTTGTTGCCATGTGTATGTAGTGACGTCATAGACACACTTAAAATAGCCGTTTCCGGCATATTGATGACGTGTGGAATCAGACACTTCTGTATCAAATAGTCTTTCAAACACACTGTAAACCGTGCCTTATCTGAAACCAAGTTTTTAATGGTTGCTGACTTGCTGGCAGTTTATTGAAAATGCATGTTCCTGAATATTGGACCCCTTTTGGACCAAGGTAAGTAATTTTAGGTCTTTATGTAGATTGCTGTTCCCATTTCTAGTACTGATATTACAGGGTGTTTCAAAAATGACCGATATATTTGAAACGGCTATAAAAACTAAACGAGCAGCGATAGAAATACACCGTTTGTTGCAATATGCTTGGGACAACAGTACATTTTCAGGCGGACAAACTTTCGAAATTACAGTAGTTACAATTTTCAACAACAGATGGCGCTGCAAGTGTTGTGAAAGATATAGAAGACAACGCAGTCTGTGGGTGCGCCATTCTGTACGTCGTCTTTCTGCTGTAAGCGTGTGCTGTTCACAACGTGCAAATGTGCTGTAGACAACATGGTTTATTCCTTAGAACAGAGGATTTTTCTGGTGTTGGAATTCCACCGCCTAGAACACAGTGTTGTTGCAACAAGACGAAGTTTTCAACGGAGGTTTAATGTAACCAAAGGACCGAAAAGCGATACAATAAAGGATCTGTTTGAAAATTTTCAACGGACTGGGAACGTGACGGATGAACGTGCTGGAAAGGTAGGGCGACCGCGTACGGCAACCACAGAGGGCAACGCGCAGCTAGTGCAGCAGGTGATCCAACAGCGGCCTCGGGTTTCTGTTCGCCGTGTTGCAGCTGCGGTCCAAATGACGCCAACGTCCACGTATCGTCTCATGCGCCAGAGTTTACACCTCTATCCATACAAAATTCAAACGCGGCAACCCCTCAGCGCCGCTACCATTGCTGCACGAGAGACAATGGTTCAAAAATGGTTCAAATGGCTCTGAGCACTATAGGACTTAACATCTATGGTCATCAGTCCCCTAGAACTTAGAACTACTTAAACCTAACTAACCTAAGGACAGCACACAACACCCAGCCATCACGAGGCAGAGAAAATCCCTGACCCCGCCGGGAATCGAACCCGGGAACCCGTGCGTGGGAAGCGAGAACGCTACCGCACGACCACGAGATGCGGGCCACGAGAGACATTCGCTAACGATATAGTGCACAGGATTGATGACGGCGATATGCATGTGGGCAGCATTTGGTTTACTGACGAAGCTTATTTTTACCTGGACGGCTTCGTCAATAAACAGAACTGGCGCATATGGGGAACCGAAAAGCCCCATGTTGCAGTCCCATCGTCCCTGCATCCTCAAAAAGTACTGGTCTGGGCCGCCATTTCTTCCAAAGGAATCATTGGCCCATTTTTCAGATCCGAGACGATTACTGCATCACGCTATCTGGACATTCTTCGTGAATTTGTGGCGGTACAAACTGCCTTAGACGACACTGCGAACACCTCGTGGTTTATGCAAGATGGTGCCCGGCCACATCGCACGGCCGACGTCTTTAATTTCCTGAATGAATATTTCGATGATCGTGTGATTGCTTTGGGCTATCCGAAACATACAGGAGGCGGCGTGGATTGGCCTCCCTATTCGCCAGACATGAACCCCTGTGACTTCTTTCTGTGGGGACACTTGAAAGACCAGGTGTACCGCCAGAATCCAGAAACAATTGAACAGCTGAAGCAGTACATCTCATCTGCATGTGAAGCCATTCCGCCAGACACGTTGTCAAAGGTTTCGGGTAATTTCATTCAGAGACTACGCCATATTATTGCTACGCATGGTGGATATGTGGAAAATATCGTACTATAGAGTTTCCCAGACCGCAGCGCCATCTGTTGTTGAAAATTGTAACTACTGTAATTTCGAAAGTTTGTCTGCCTGAAAATGTACTGTTGTCCCAAGCATATTGCAACAAACGGTGTATTTCTATCGCTGCTCGTTTAGTTTTTATTGCCGTTTCAAATATACCGGTCATTTTTGAAACACCCTGTATGTATTAAGCTATTGGTTGGAAATACTTGTAACAAATTTCATTAAGGAATAAATATACTAGGAAGCAGTGGTTAGAATACAAAGTTACTTGAACAGGTTCCTACATGATGTTCTTGAATTGATACCACAAACGATTTTTATTACACGCTTTTACATGCGAAAAACTTTTGCTACGTTTGATAAGTACCACAGAATATGCTCCCTTATGAAATAATAGAATGAAAAAATGTGGTATGCCCTTCCCAACTGAATTTATTATCGAGTTGTAGTCCCAGAAATGTAACACTGTCAACCTTTTCGATCTGCATGTCTTCATATGTTGTAAACATGCTGTAGCTGGAGAAATCGAGCAGTTTCCAAATCTGACATAAAACCTGGATTAGCGTACTCACACTTTCCCCAATAGGACTAGCTTTTACAGCACAGGAGTAAACGAATCTGTCACATTACGTATATTTTTTGTTGTATTACAAGGCTGTACACTTTATTCTATTATGTGAGCGGCACAAGAAATTAAGCTTCGAATTTAACCTACAGTGCTCAGTTTACATATTACTTTATACTTAAAAACGACCGTTGTTAAAATTTTACATAAACAGTGCTGTGGCGAAGTTCCGCGTACTTTCTGTCGCAGCTGCGAAGATAATATTTCTAATAGCGACCGATAACCTACAAACATATAATATGAAACACTAATAATCGTTCTAACATCAACTAAAATGTACCCGGAGTTAATAAGCTAAGGTTATGACACGATTCATACGACATCCCTGCCATTTCACACTACTCGCAGTTATACTGATAATTAAACTGATGGATTCGAACTATGTCGTTATTTAACTAGCCAAAAATAACTTGGCAGTTATTAATAACGGTTAACGATAACGGTTATCAAAGAATAACTGGAACTGTGATAACGGTTACTCCAGAATAACCGTTTGGCCCACCTCTACGGCAGACTGCCTTCCTGCTTCTTCTCCAGCCTCTTCCACGCTCCGCGTGGCCCGGAAAACCTAAAAATGCCATTTCCGCCACCAACCTAACGCAGCTGGATTTCTCGCAAGTAGCGAAAACCTCTTTGCCTACTTGACCACTACGCGAGTTGGCTATTCTGTACAACTGCTGCTGAATCTGTACGACTATCGCAGACTTTCTGCAGCAGACTACGCCACCGTCTAGCAACGTGACACATAACCACATTCATTCAATCACGCCACTATGAGAGTAAAGAGAAAAGAGAAACAAGGAAAAGAAAGAGAAATGGTAATGAAAATGGGCTACCGGACTAATTAAAGGTGGCTACAGGACCCTCTCAAAGGGATGTTAAATAGACAGGGAAGGTAAAAGTGTGTATAGAAGAGGAAAAGTCTGGATGGATTATATGGAAGAATTACGTAGTGCACAAGCTGGTAACATCAGAATAGTTTTGGAAGATGAAGAGGAACAAAATGAAGGAGACCCATGTCCTAAGATACTGAAATGGGTATTGGAGAAAGTAAATCAAGAGCTCTGGAAAAGAAAGCATTCGGCTGTGACAGAATACCATCGGAGGCATTGAAAGACTTAGGTCCAAGTTCAGTAGTCAGGTTGACTTGCGTAGTGAACACAATTTGAGACACAGGAATATGTTCTCAAGATCTATTTAAGATCATTCTAGTACTTTTTATCCAAAATGTGTAACGCAAAAGAATGCAAAGACTAAAGGACAATTAGTTTCATCAGTCATGTTACAATGTTTATGAAAAGATTCAAACGAAAGAGAATCGAAAAAAATTAAGAAAAATACTGGGAAAAGCCAGTTCGGGTTCAGAAATGGTCAAGGAGCAAGATATGCAATTGTTTGACGTAGGATGACTGGAGAGAGAATGATGGAAATGAACAAGGAGGTGTCACATTTGTTTTCCCCACTTCGAGAACGGTTTCGATAGAATCAGCTGGAGTATGCTTCTGGTAATTTTAAATGGTGTGGGTATAGACTGAAAAAATGGAAGATTAATGAAAGAAATCTGTACAAAGCAAAAAGTAATAGTTGGATTGGAGAGTGAGAAAACGGAAGAGATGGGAGTTGCAATAGGTGTAAGGCAAGGGTTCTCGTTGTCACAGAAGCTACTCATCATATGTGGAGATAAACGGATAGGTAAAACCGGAAAGGATGCAAGAGGCTTAGAAATTGAAAAAGGACGAAGACTGTAAAATGCACAGATGGTCAAGTGATGCTGGCGGAATCAAAAGAGGCGCTACAGAAGGCGCTGAAGATTAATGCAAGAAGGGACAAGGGAATGTAAATAAATCTTGGAAAGACAAAAGTGATGAGAATAAGCAAGAAGGAAGCTTCAGTTTACATATTCCAAGACGGAAAAAGTTAGGAAAAATGAAATCCTTTCTGTACCTGGGAAGACTAATGACATGAAACGGAAGCTGTACAGAAGAGGTATGCAGGATTATATCTATGGGAAAGCCAGCGTTTGAAAGATGAAGCAGCTGCTAATGTCTAGAAGAATCCCAATGGTGTCGAGGAAAAGGTTTGCTAAATGTTATGTCTGGAATGTAGTGTTTTACTGCAATGAATCAGTGACAGTTAAAAAGAAAGAAGAAAGTTATTTCGGAAGTTTGGAATGTGTTTATGGGGAAGAACGCTTATGGTGAGGTGGACTGACAGACTTAAGACTGAAGAGCTAATGAAGAAAATAGGGCTACAAAAAAGATTATTGGAAGTGATCAGAAAGAGGACACACTCTTGGCTGAGACTTACAACGCACGCGAATTGTTTTCAACAAAGAATTATAAATGGAAAACAAGAGAGGATAAGAGGAAGAGGTAGTAAGAGAATTGGAATAATGGAAGACATTAGACGAGGATGACCAAAAAAATAGATGAAGTAAGATGCTCAGAACAGTATACGATGGAGACCCTTCAGCTGAAACCTGTCGTAAGACGGATGCGTGAAGAACGAAAGAAGAAGTCTAGAACCTAAATTTTGTACTTATTTAGTAAACCATTTTTATATTACCTGAGTCTTGTTAAGATATTTTCAGTGCAAAGCATTAACCAGCACTGTCCGAGATAGTGAAAGGAGACCCCCCTTTAAACTCGAAGGACTCGGTGAACTTTTATTGGGCGTTACTAGTGTGATTATTGTGTAGGTACCTTTTGTAAGGATTGTTCATTCCATGTGTTTTAACTTCTATGATGCAGCATTAAAACATAAGATTTATTGTTCTGGCCTCTAATTTTTTATAGTTTAAAGTACTGGTTAGATAGTCATTCATATATTGCGAATATTAGTGTACCTTCCTAGAATCTACATGTGATGGGACATTAGGCACACTATTACGAAGTAACAGGGACTTTATTAATGATGGTTATGTCTATATTCTTATAACTAGATAATACTAGTGTGTTTAGACGATATTTTTTTCCTATTGATGTTTCATTACTACATTCAAATTATTAAGTTTATTAGGTAATTTATTTGACGCGTATACTGGAAAATTGTTTTCTGTTTTGAATTATCCTACTTGAAAATAAAGTGATTGTAACAATTCGTTTTATAAGTTTAAGTAATATAGTTATATTTAAGCCACCTCATAATAACAATAAACGATATTAATGGCAATACATCCCTTCCTAGTTTCTATGTCCACAAACAGATCAGCTCCCACACTGAACGTCGGCCTCCTGCTAGGGGAACTGTACAGGATTGACAGCAAGTACGGGAATACTTTAGGGTTTCAGTATAAATTTAATTCTGAATTTTTTCAGATCACAGACACTGCTCAGCCAGAACATTGTGACAAACCCGTCCAGGTGATAGCAGCGTCACATCAAGAGGAATGACTGCTAGTCAGACCCATGTACGGTGCATGTAGTATCAGTGAGCGTGCTGTCCGAGTGTAAAATGGAGAAGGAGCGCGATCTATCTGAAATTGACCGAAGATGGATTGTGATGGCCCGGAGGCTCGGCACGAACATTTTGGAAAATGCACGACTTGCTGGATATTTGGGGAGAGCTGTGGTGTCTTCAGCATGTAGCGAAACCAAGGTGAAAGTACATTCAGACGTCGTTTGGTTAGGCGGCCACCCATTATTACAGATGTCAGGCGTCATGCTCTAGACAGACTGGTAAAAGAGGATAGAGAGCGAACTGAGGTGGAACTAACATCAGACTTTAATGCTGGTCAGAGAACAAGCGTGTCTGAACACAATGCACCGACCACCCATACCGATGAGCCTCCACAGTCGACGACCCATGCAGTTTCCAATGTTAACTCCACGACATCAGCAACTAATGCTGTAATGGTCACATATCCATCGGCACTGGACGTGACTCAGTGGCAGAGTGTTGAATAGTCTGATGAATCCCGATATCTTCTTCATCATGCCGATGGCTGGACGCGAATCCGTCGACTTCCTGGGGAACAGCTCTTTGACACCTGTACTGTGGTAGTTAGGCAAGCTGGCGGCGGCTTCATTATGCTCTAGGGAACATTCACGAGAGCGTCTATTGGTCCAGTGGAGCTCGTTCAAGGCACCAAGACGGCCAAGGAGTATCGTACACTGGTTGCAGACCACATACACCTCTTCTTGACAACACCTCTGCTTCCCGACGACAACGACATTTTCCAGTAAGATTATGCGCCATGTCACAAGGTCAGGAGTGTGATGGTGTGGTTTGAGGAACGCAGTGGTGAGTTTCAATTGATGTCCTGGCTCCCCAACTCGACAGATCTGAACCCGATTGAAGACATCTGGGATGAGATTGAATGTGGCGTCATAGCTCAAGGATCCCCTCCAGGGAATTTACGAGAATTAGGTAACTTGCGTGTGCAGATGTGGTGCCAACTCCTTCCAGTAACCTACTAAAGCCTCATTGTTTCCATGCCACGACTCGTCGCTGCTGTTATCCATGTCATAGGGGGGCATACCAACTATTAATTGGGTGGTCATAATGACCAGGCTGATCAGTGTACATCTGGTATGGTTGTGAAATCAATAGATGCCACCGTTTCCAGTACTTCTTTGACAAAACCAACTAGATACGCCACCGAGTCCAGCCAGTAAGGGATGTGAGAAAGGAGTCACGTGGTGGTTATATACCGCGTCTTGTAATGCAGAGCACAGTCTGATAGCTTTCTTGTAGCCTACTTCGGATCTGGGACAGGGCCAGTGGGTTTAAGTTGTCTCTCTCGCTCTCGCTTGTGTTCCACCTTTCCTACGTGGTGGATGGATTAGACCATCTGTCCCTGGCTCTGTTCTTCTTCCAACCGCCAGCGTATTCAGAGATGAATCACCTTCTCTCTCTTCTCCTATTCCCTTATTTCACCATCACCTTCACTGGCAGACACCTTCACAGGCTGGCCCATCCTGAGCGCCTACAATATAAAAAAAAAAACGTTCTGATTATTTCACTCTTATATTTCTTAACTCCCTATCCTGATCCATCCTGAAAAAGCCCCACTTATACACCTGTAAAATTCTGTTACATTATCACATGTTTAAATGAAAAGCATTTGTGTAAATGATACCACTATCGGGAATGTTAAATACTCTATACTTAACACAGAAATTGTCCATATTTTTAACAGTCACTCTCTGCTACTTAACTTATCTTGGTTCTTGCACTGCATTTTAATTGTTTAAACAGGGTGGTTGGTTGCAAATTATATATGAACTGAATTATTTAAAGTGAGAACACTAAATTAAAGGCATTCTGCATTGTGTTATTAATATCATGAGCATACTTTTTTTAAATAAAATGTAATACTTTATATGATATGTTATCATATACATTTTGTTGGATGCTATTAAAATTTTCTACATTAATTGCTTGTTTAGTAGCATTTACTGTCACCCATATTTCTTAAGACATATTATGTTAGTGCGATTGATCGTGCACTGTCAACCCAAGTCACATCAACACGACACTAAACTACTGTGCCTTGTAAATTGTTGAGAACCCCTCACCTCCCATATCCCTAGAAGCATAGTCGTAATATGTAACCCCATAGCACATTTGTTGTATTAAACATGACACCTGTACAATTATTGTTTAACATTATTGATGCTGTTGTTTAAATGTGGCAGAGAAATACTGCAATAGTTCTGTAGATGGTTTATGGTGGAGTGTGCGGTTTGATGCAGGATCCCTGCTGCTGAAGTGCGAGACTCCAGCCGTCGCAGCGTGAGATCCTGATATTGTCTGGCAGCAGAGGCAGCAATGGCAAGAAATAACGGTGGTGATGAAGGATGCAAGTGAGTACCACCTTTCCCATGCGATGAGGACTGCATGGACTATTTTTGTTGAGCGCAACTACACTTCGAATCTTCTTTAATTTCCTGCCATTTTAACTTAGCACACTGGGCTGCCTTGGCTTATAACATCGAAGGAATGCAAAGCGTAACTGGGTTGGTTTCACCATCTTGGATTTTTGAACTTACATCCATTTAACGTAGCCCAACTAGACTAGATCCCCTATCTTTGGTTGTTCAGTATGGTGGTCAGTTGCCGTCTTGGATTATGTTTTCATAAGAGAAAGCAGTGGTGGGGTGAGACATTACAAGAGAAAGTTCGTCAATGCTGTACCAAAGTCCTTGAAAGTACACTATTGACAACTACCAAGAAAGTTGTAATTCTACCTTTTTAACGGATACTTACCCGACATAGGGGTACACTCATCATATGTAGCTGTCAACACACATTAACACTAAGGTGTTGCCAATTCCATTCCCCACAATAAAGTGGTTGTTCTTTTGGAGCTGAGATATTCATGTCTTTGAATTAACCGTGGCTATAAAATATTGTGATTGTAAAGCACAACTGGGCTACATCAACCAAACTGAATTTTTTAATTTTCCGTGATTGTAACTTACTGCGACTGGCTAGTTCTCAGACTTGCATTTTCTGGTATAGCAGGAGGGAGACGTTTGATGCCGTCATCTTCGATTTTTTCATTTGTTCACCATTTTAACTTAGCGCAGTTGGGCTGGATTTGCCACCTCGAATTCTTGAATTTCAAAAATGGTTCAAATGGCTCTGAGCACTATGAGACTTAACATCTGAGGTCATCAGTCCCCTAGAACTTAGAACTACTTAAACCTAACTAACCTAAGGACATCACACACATCCATGCCCGAGGCAGGATTCGAACCTGCGACCGTAGCAGTCGCGCGGTTCCGGACTGAAGCGCCTAGAACCGCTCGGCCACCAGCGCCCGGCTCTTGAATTTCCCCCCGTCACCATCATCCTGTACTTTCCAACGTGGTGGCCACCACTATCTTGAATTATGACATCATAGATGCATGAGGGGTGTCGTGTGACGTCAAAGGAAAGTAGGTCAATGCTGCACCACACTCAGTGAAGGATACTACAGGCATCCACTAGTATATTAAGTACAATACTAAACATTAATGGCGGTATTACACCAGCTACAGCTATAATACAGGGTGATTACACTGAAAGTTCCGTAAAAAACGAAGCACTGCTCAGAATGACATCCAATTTTAATGGAATTTTATCGAAGAAGGGGGAAACGTACAGTAATATTTAACGATAATTTTGCCACTAGGTGGCGCTAAAAGCGGCAAAATATGCAAAATAAGAGGTGTGGGGTACACGGCTGTTGCTTAGTTTGCGTCTGAGATGCTCGGCATGGCTGTACCAATTCACTATCGCGCGCTGCTTGTAAAGATCTTTTGCAAAAATGAGACTGCGCTCCAGTAGCTCTCCAGAAGTTACGGGCACTCAAGGGTATGAAGAAAGGACGTCGGTCCGATGTCTTCCCAGGGTCTGCAAATAATGATCAAGAAATTCGGAAATACAGATTCTTTTTAAGTGCTTTGTGGTCGAGGGAGGAAAGCAGTTGATCCGACGTCAGTAGAAGATATCACCACAGCATTCCAGGAGGGACTGAGCGGTGGTATGCAAACATGCAGTGGAAGAGGAATAGTGCGACTCTGAACATGCCTGTGGGCAAGGTGCATAAAATTCTACGAAACATTCTGCATTGATATCCATACCAAATTTCCCATGTTCATGAGTTGCTTCGTGCTAACGTGCAAATAAGACAAACGTTTACTCTAGAATTTCTTCCACGCATGGAAGTGGACAGTGAATGAACACTGAACACCCTATGGACTGACGAAGTCCACTCCCATCTCCATGGATACGTGAGTACACAGAATTTCAGAATAAAGGCAACGGAAATCCGCACGCACATCAACCAGTATCGCTTCACTCCGCAAAGATAACTGTACAGAGTGGGTTGATGGCGTCGTTTATGGCAGAGCCATATTTTTTTCGAGGATAGGGGTCATGCGGGCCCTGTTACTTGTACCGTCACTGGTAAACTGTAAGTGTATTTTGGCACCAGCGACGTTCCAATCATTCAACAGCGTGGATGTGTGGGTAGGATAATTTTTATGCCAGGCGACACTCTCCCTCGTATTCCATAGCCAGAGAAGCAGCTGCTGCAGAGGTATTTTGGAAATGCTTGAATTATCAGTCATGATTTACATATAGCCGGGCCGTTCAGATCACCGAGTGACTTCTGGCTGTGGGGTTATCAAAAAGATGGTGTGTTCAGTGCTCCAATTATAAACGCAGCTGAATTGAAGGCATGCATTGCGCAACGCATTCTGAACGTCACCTCCGCGACCATCCGATTTTCTATGGAAACAAGGTGTTTATCGATTTACACTTGTAGCAGAAAACGGAGGACACCACATTGAACATGTCTTGCTCCTGTCTCACGATAGTTGAAAACTGATTTAATTATAAATTTTTATGAGGTTTTAGGCCTCAGAATAATTAGAAAGCGGTTTTGCCCGGCTCTGGTGGATGGGGGGCACCCAACAAAGAGTGACAGAACTGTTGAATGCTGCACTTTTGCGGTCAAGCACATTGCACAGTATGGTCAGTATGGTTAGTATAAAGTAAAATTCACACCAACGCCGTCGTACTGCGATTCATTTGTAGCCGAACATATTTACGTTACGAATCACGCTGTATTTGCGTTAGTTACAATATTTCTGAAGCAAAAATTCTATGACTAATTAGAAGTTTTAAATAAAGTGGTAAGTTTTTCGTTTCATTGAATCTATAAGTATGATTACGCAAAAATAATTGACTGCATCAAAATAGTGTTGAACTATAAAGATGACTGACCAGTTGTTTCGGATAGTCAGCTGATGACAGATGTTCACATGGCCAGCGGTGGGGCAAAAGCGGAGATGGAACATTTAACAAACATAATGTTCATCCCTACTTCAGCCACACGCAGACCAAGAAGTGGAACTGTAATGATGCGAACGTTGCGTCCCACCGCGAAATCCGATGGATCAGAATTTCTGTTTCAAGTTCTGCGTATAATACCCCATGCTCGCAGATTTTTATACGAGTAAAATGATAGCAGTTACATTGCTCTTCATATCAACGAAGTGAAATCGGATAAAACCGTTAAAAATTCCTGATACGGAAACAAAAAACCGTATGTTCTTTCAGTCTCATAGATTAATTCCAGAATTCTATCAAATACATATCGTTAAGTAGCAGCGACAGCATTTTCGTACATATTACACAAAAGTCAGTAATGCTCCCACAATTAACGGGGAGTAATTTTCCTTTAAAGCAAAACAGGAATTGACGGAATGTTGTTTCATATAGGGGTTGGATAAAAATATGGAAAACCGTGAGAAACGTTTGTTTGAACATCAATGGAGACGGTGGCCAATCCTGCAGGTTGCACTCTCGTGTGAGACCACGAATTACATCAATGCCTTGTCCTCAACATGTTGTAAATATCGTCGTTGTCAGAACAGTTTTCTGTGTAGCTGTGGGTGCATTATGTCTGACTTAAGTGAATTCGAAGTTGGGCTGATTATTGATGGTCATATGGTGTATGTTTCCCATACCAAGGTAGCAGAGGTGTGTGATATATCAAGAAGCACTGTATCGAAGTTTTATACCTCAAAAATGAAAAGAGGAGAAGCGTCAGCCACTAGGTCACAATACGGACGGATGCTTGTATTGAGTGATCGTGATGGATGGTCATTGAAGAAGATTGTGACAAAAAATAAGAGTACGACAGCTCCAAAAATCACTGCAGAATTGAATGTCGTATCCGCGAATCCTGTCAGCACCAAAGTAACATGAAGGGAGTTTCACAAGCAGGTACTTTTAGGGTGAGGTGGATTTCCAAAACGATACAACAGTGATAAGTAAAGTATGTAAATTCGTATGCCATGAATGATAGACATGGAAGTGCACGTTCAGCCACCTAATAGGAAAGGTTTCTTCCCTTTCTTCGTGAAGTATGAGAGTCGTGTGCGGAAGTATACCTGTTAATGGTAGACGACTGTGAAAGATGTGTCTGTAGTGTAGTGTCATGTTTGTGTTGGAGATGATGAGAGAAGGGTGAGAGTGAAATCCCTGGCGGCACATTGCTTGCTCCGCTTTAAAAGCACCAAGTGGACCGCCGCACTTAACTTCCCCATCCGATGGACGGATCACCATGAACAGTGTCACATGCTTTCATTTCATGAGACAATACGAAGACGTTTGGAATTTAGTCCAGGTCATTAGCGCAAAGACTGGTAATCTGAAACTTTAAGCCACCGTCTCTCCTCCTTACCGGCCAAATACTGGCAGTGAAACTTTCTTCACCACTCACATGCGAAACGGCTTACCTCCGAGTGGAGCGCCACCGTACAGTGATGCAATTGCCAGAAACAGGAAAACGAGGTGCCGAAGCCATTACACCTGCACTACGGTGCAATGGAAAAATATTATTTGTTCGTAGGAGTCTCGTTTCACTCTGTTTCCAAACTTCTGACCAAGTTTACGTCCGAAGAGTGTCAAGTGGCGGGGGTTTCCAGTGATGATTTGGGCAGACATAGCGTGGTATGCCATGGGCCCCGCGGTTAATCTTCAAAGTTGTACTACTGTCAAGGATTATGTGACCATTATAGCTGATCAGTTTCATCCCACGGTATATTGTTAGTTCCCGAATGGTGATGCGTTTTCCAAGACGACTAAGCCCTGTTCACACAACTCACATCGTCTAGAACTGGTTTTGCGGGCACGAGGATGATTGGTTGGTTGGTTGAGTTGGGGAAGGGGACCAGACAGCGAGTTCATCAGCCCCATCAGATTAGGGAAGAATGGCAAGGAAGTCGGCAGTGCCCTTTCGAAGGAACCATCGCGGCATTTGCTTGAGTATTTTAGGGAAATCATCCAAAACCTAAATCAGGATGGCCGGACGCGGGTTTGAAGCGTGATCCTCCCGAAAGAGAGTCAAGTGTGATAACCACTGCTCCACCTCCGTTGATGAACGAGGATGAATTGCCGCATCACCCCTGGGTACCACAGTCACCATATTTCAGTACTATTGAGGTATGTGTGTTCGGCCCCCAGTAGATCTCCCCTTACCCCCCCCCCCCTCACCTACCTGGGAACGTCTTATACCAGACGAGTGTAAGCCCAAATGTCTGTGTGGTAGAGTAATAATGGTGTACGCGTACGTGGAGACAGTGTTTGTGCAGCAATCACCGACATAGTGTAACTGTGGGCGGAATCGTGCCGGTGGCCGGCAAGCCTTCCCGCTCGGGAAGCAGCGCGTTAGACCGCACATCTGGCCGGGCGGGCTCACTGTTTAGCCTTAGTGTTTTGCTTTTGAAAGAAAGTTAAGTGATCACTAACCACTTCCATCATCGTTGCCTGAACTTGCCACTATTTTGCAGGTAGAATGGTATAAGGTAACCTTGAAAACTATACAGGATCTGTATTTATCCATCCGAGACAACTGAAAGCTGTTTTAAAATGCCAACAGTTTTCCTACACCATATTAGGCATGGTATTGTGATGTGTTTTTTTCATATCTTTGTTCACCCCCTGTAGCTCTTTCGCACACAACAACATCCCAGCGGCTGAAAGGAAATTGGCGTGATAATTTATCTATGCTGTCTCATTAGGCAAAATAATCACTAATTGTTTATTATTACAGGCTGGTAAGACTTTTTAGGCAACGTCGTTGACGATGTCAATAGTCCTACGGAGAGGAAACACACTTCCATTTCCTTGCAGGTCGTCATCAATTGTAAAATGTTAACTTACCAGCTATACGCCCATGTTTCACAACGGGAGTTAAGGAAGGACATTTGCATAACGTATCACAGTAGCTAAAAACGGAACCCTTATGGGCCACATTGTCAATAAATTCGTTTTTTCTGCCCGAGAAGTCAAATACAGATTAAACCCATCGAAAGAAACAGCAATTTCGTTGAGTTTTTAATACACAATACGAAATCAGTAGATCCTTAGGTCCTAACCAAGAAAATGTTTTGTAAATTGGTGTTCGTAGAGGTAAGATTGCGCCACTTAATTGTTTCAGTGACGTTAACTTCCGGAAATACCTCTGTCACTCAGCTGAGGAAACTAAGAGCGCCCTTTATTGTTTTTTGTTTTTGTTACAACGAAACTAACAGTCCTATCCACTGGTTCATGGCGAACTACGCCGGCTGTAAGATAAACATCTGAGCTACTAAGCTAAAAGCAACGGTCTTGCCGCAGTGGATACACCGGTTCCCGTGAGATCACCGAAGTTAAGCGCTGTCGGGCGTGGTTGGCACGATGGGCGATCATCCAGTCGCCATGCGCTGTTGCCATTTTTCGGGGTGCACTCAGCCTCGTGATGCCAATTGAGGAGCTACTCGACCGAATAGTAGCGGCTCCGGTCAAGAAAACCATCATAACGACTGGGAGAGTGGTGTGCTGACCCCACGTCCCTCCTATCCGCATCCTCAACTGAGGCTGATACGGCGGGCGGATGGTCCCGATGGGCCACTTGCGGCCTGAAGACGGAGTGGTACTAAGCTGAGCAAACTATTAATACTGTAACTTACAGTTTTTTATTTTTTATTTTTTGTCCATGATCAGACTCCAGTGGCAGACCCTTCAAGAGAAGCGTTGCGCAACAAGGAGAGATTTACTATTGAAATTTCGAGAGAGTACGATCCGAGAAGTTGCGGGCAACATATTACTGCCTTTCACAACATCTCGCGAAATGACCACGATGAAAAAATTCGAGAATTTAGAGCTAATATAGAGGCTTACCAAAAACCATTCCTCCCTTGCGCCATTCCCGAATGGAACAAGAAGGAGGTGATCAGTCAACGGAACCAAAAGTACCGTCCGCCACCCCACCGTCTGGTGGCTTGCAGAATATTGATGAAGAAGTAGATTTCGTATGCTCGTAACTTCTTCAACAGTCTACAATGGAGCACCATGTCAAACGCTTTCCGAAAATCCAGGAGTATGGAATCTGCTGGTTGCCCCTCATCCAGGGTTAGCAGAATATCGTGGGAGAAAAGGACAAACTGAGTTTCGCACAAGCTCTATTTTCTAAATCCGATCTAATTTGTGGACAGAAGTTTCTTCGTCTCAAGGAAATTCATTATACATTTCTCAACATCGTCCTGAATACTCCAGATATCCACGACTTATAACAGCGGTAATTAAAAATTTATAAGGGAGAATTGCAGAAAGTAGAAAATAAATGATAAGTGCGGTTCCGAAACCAGAATAAAGTGAAGAATCAGCTCGGCTATTAAGAATTATACTTTTTCCATTTACACTGAAACATATTAGATTAACAATGAAGTATTTTGCGTGTAGACCTCCATGGTTGGTCATATTTGGAATAAAACTGCTCTCTGGCATTGTTTCACACGCTGGATTAAGTTGTACGTAGCCTCACCAAAATGGAAAAGTGATGCGATTTTGAGGCTTTGACTATAAATCTAGTGTAATTAAGAACTGCTACTGTAAAATTATTGGTATTTTGTATAAACTGTTTTTATAGGTAGCTATATTTCTGACATAGAAACTGTTATAACTCTCAGAACCACAGACATGTTATGGAATGTTTGATTTCATTAAATTTCTACATGTTGTGAGGAATAATTAACAGGAAATATCAACACAAAAACGAGTAAGTTCATTCATCAAAACAGGTCTGTTGGTCTAGTGTTTCGCGTCGAGGCAGATGTCAGGCGTTGACGTGGGTTTTTACTGGACAGCAGCAAGGTAGAGGAGGCGCTACACATATTTCAAACTCAACGTGTATCACCGCATCTGCCAGCCGCGGACCATCTGGTGGAGCTGTAGTCATGGCGACGTTGTGTTACACTTACAGCTGTAATACAAAAGAAGTCCTGCATCAAGTGCTGCAATGAAAGTTGCACAGTCACTAATGCTTAAGAAAATAGCATAAAAATCCCTTACACTCAATTAGAGAAAAGGGGTAGTAAGGAGCATTTCTTATTTCACACTCATTAACTATCTCCAGACGTACGATGATGATGCCATACACTTATCGGTAAGAGTCAAGAAACAAGTAAATTCACGGTTCCCTGTACCTCATGCAGCTAAACGTACGAGTGTATTGCGACTATGGAATGGCAACGTGTATTCGGTGAATTACCTAGTAAAATTACCACAAGTTTCTTAACGAAATATACTTATGGGTTTCAGATTGTCTACACCAAGTAGAGCTGACAACAGGTAACAGTACTATCGAGAATCGCATATCTAACTTTACATACTCTGATACTTGTCTTCAAAAATACAGCTTACAGTGATTCTGCAACAGTAATCAAGGAAAGACCCTGAAAACGTGACAGTCCCCGTACAAACAGTGACTTTGATCCTGAGACTGATGGTGGTAAAGTAATTCGAAAAGCAAATATATCATTAGAAATCGGGTCAAACGACTACCACTCTTCTTCCAGACGGGTGTGTCCTAGGCTTTCGTCCAATGACTGGGTGCAGGTGTTTGTTCAAGGGATCTACGGCATGTTATGCTTCACAATATATTCTGTACATAAATTGTTAAGGATTCCATCGGGTAATGAAACCTCCTTCAATTTTAGCAATTTTACCTGTTTATGAACGCCACAGCCAACAAAATCTATATCACTCATCTTTGACATATTGTGACAGTTAAACTTAGACAGTACTCGTTTAACTTTCATAATAAAACAACGTTCGAAGTTGGAATTTAGCATTTTTACTTTTGCTTTGCTACCATCAATTTCGGTTCCTGTGTCATCCACCAGTGTCTGGGCACTAACTTTCCTACCACTGACGCCATTTACTTATGACGTTTTGAGTCTCGTGAGAGACATTTCCGTAAGATTCGGCTTCGGTAGTCATTGCAGGCTATAGGCTTTGTCGTCTTACTCCAGAACGCGTATCATTCAGCATCTCCATATCAACAACTCTATGTTGTCTTTCTCACTTATTGTGCAGTAGCCACTGTTTCTTTAGAAGCTTCTTTAGAAGTTTACTTATAGTAACCGTATACCATGATGAGTCCCTCCAAAAGTGAATTGTTCTACTAGATACACGTGTAACGAAATCATGTCAACCACTCGTTTTAAGTCGAGCCACAGCTCTTCTATACCCTCTTCCCCAAATGTAATCGAAATCTGCAACAAATATTAAAGCTAGAAGAGTTACGAGGTTATGTAATGTAATATATCAAAAGACGAGAGATTCATCAAGGTGGTAGTGGAAGGGTCCCCAGTCTGGTTTGTTGAGATCGAGACATTTCCATGACTTCCAGGAAGATTCATAAATTTTTAAAATTAGTAATTAGAGATAATATTGTAAAGTAGAGATGCTGTATAAAATTTTTTGACATGAGAAGTAACTATCTGACATGTCATCTGACTGCTTTGTAGCAATTACTATAAATGTAATAATACTTACTTCTACTGGCCACACAAACAGCAGCCGGTCCTTGGCCTCACTCAGTCCAGCCTTCCACACTTTCCTGTCATCTGCATCTTCATCTCCCAGGTCCAGTATCTGTATGTCTCCCATGATATTTTCCTTCCATCTCATTCTCGGCCGTCCCAGTGGTCTCTTTCCTTCAGCTTCTCCATCCATTACAGCCTTTATTACCGTTTTCTCCCCTCTCCTCCTCGCATGTCCGTACCATTTTAGTCTCTTAATTTTAACACTCGCTACGGCGTCAGGCAGTGTGTATAATTGTCTGAGTTCTCTGTTTTTCCTTATTCTCTACTGTTAAACTTCTTTCACTGGTCCATATACTGCTTTCAGTACTTTATTTTCTAAAGTGATGAGTTTTATCTCTGTTTTCTTTGTCAGGGTCCATGTCTCACTTGCATGGCTCACTAATGGCTTGGTGATGGTCTGATATATTCTTATTTTCGCCTGCCTAAATAGTAACTTCTATCTTATGATGTTGTGCATAGCTCCTAGACAACTTCCCCCAGCTTGTTACTATCTCTTGTTCTACAAGGTTTTGCAGGTTGATGTTGACACCGAGGTACGTGAATGTGTCTGTCTTCTGTATTCTTAGATTTCCAGGTTTTAGATGGTTTGGTTCTAAATCAGCTCTTCTTCCTACTACTATGAACTTTGTTTTACTTTTATTTATACTTAGACCTACTTTCTTAGCTTCTTCCATTAGCACAGTCCCCATTTTCTTCAGGTCTTCCATGTTGTTTCCTATCAGCACTATAAAAGACAGGACTGCATCTCTTTTCCTATGGTGTCTCCTGCACTTTCAGATGTTACTCTTTTCAGGGTGTTGTTGAGGGCCAAATTGAACAGTATTGGTGATATAATATCTCCCGGTTTCACTCCTGTTTTTACTTCAAATGCTTCTGAGAACTCCCTCTGTATTTTCACTCTATACTTCGATTCCATCACATACATTTTAGTTACCTTCATCAGCTTCTCAGGTATCCCACACTCTGCCATTATCCTCCACATTTCCCCTCTTACTATGCTGTCATATGCTTTGTTGAAATCTATAAACAGGCAAAAGGTATCATGACTATGCTCCCAATTCTGATCTAATATTTGTCTTAGTGTGAATATTTGGTCGCTTGTTGATTTACCGTTTCTGAACCTTGCTTGTGCTGTGTCTAATATTCCCTCAATGTATGGGTTGAGCTTGTTTAGTATAATTCTTAATATAATTAATATAATACAAGCATGTTTAGTATAATTCTTCATAGTAATAGTAATAATAACAATAATAATAATTACAAGATCAAAAGTAAATAAATTTTACTATGTACAATTTGGGCCACTTGCATCTATATCAACGAAGGTCGTCCAATAAATAATGCCCCACAATTTATTCCTCAAGGCGTATTTGTTCCTAACAGTGAATTTTTAGTGACTATATCAATCAAAATTTCTTTTATGTGTATCATTCTTCTTCATGGTCTCCATCAACTTCTTGTTATAAATGAAACTTGTCATGTGCCCTCAGCAATATTTTTGCTGCAGGAATTACGCACTCGCCAGCTTCGGAGTAGATCCCACGTAAGAAATCCTTAAATGGTCTAAACAGATTGAATTCCGAGTGCTTCGGGTTAGAGTTATATGGTGTACGAGACAATGATAGTTCAACCCAATTTTACGATGTGTTCCTGGGTTTTGAGACTTGTATGTTGGCATCTATTGTCGTATTGGAGGCCGATTTATTTTGAATTCTTGTCAAACTGTACACGTCGGAAGAGTTCTTCAGATTTTTCAGAGCTTTCACATACGTCTCTTAGTTCATTACTAACCCTTTTGGCAACACTGACTACATCGCTGTCCCAAAAGTCTCTCATTAAGACTTTGACAGCAGAGAGAGCTGCCTTGAATTTCTTCTACCTTTTTGTAATTGTGGGTGGAACTATTCCAGTGAACGCTCTTTTGCTTCTGATTCAAAGTGATGTAGGCTGGTTTCGCAACATATGACGGTACAGAATACAAAGGCCACTCCATTGTCCTCATACTGCTCCAATCTTACCTTGTGGTCTGCTGTGAGCATTCGTGAAACCCTTCTTGAGCATGTGATTCCCTTTCCAAGAGTCTCCTTCATTGTAAACGCAAAGCTGTAGAGTGTGTTGTCGAGTTTTAATGATCTAATCATCAAGAATAATGTCATTCGCGCGAAACACATGTCGAAAGCTGTGCCGGCGGTTCACCATGTAGAAAACTGGCGGTGAAAGGACTTGCCATTCGTGTCCGGACATGGAGATCAGTTTCTATACTTCCTGTAGCTTTATCTCTACGTACACAGTGCCCAACAGTACTTCTTTCAACTGCAACATTACCATACACTGCACACAATCGTTTATGAATGTTTGCGACAGTTTTCTTTTCCGCAACCAAGATTTCGATTACAGCAGGGCCCGCCACGGCTTGTAGAACTTCACGAGGGAAGCGTGTGCGGGCTGCGTGGGAGCCAATACCCGGCCTGCCACTCGGCTTTGCTCTGTCGTTCTCGGGAGGGCCCGTGACAGAGTGACACTTCATTTAGCATTGCGGAGTAGCATTTTTCAGTCGGCGCAAATCTTTGAGTTCGGCAGAATCGTGGTGTCTGCTCTGTTAACTCTTCGCTATTTACTCGTGGCATGAAGGAAGTTCACAGGCTCACTGGCTGTTTGCACAAAAAGAGGTAATCTAGCTATCTATCGACGCAATCCTTTAAAATGAAAGTGAATCACTGAAGAGAGGTATAAGAATTCCGAATTTGCATAAGCGACGGGTGCTGTCTATTTACTACGAAACAACATTACAATACCATTCAGAAAGAATTTAAAGATTTAGTTGACAATGAAAGACCAAAAAATTAGAACGATCCATAGACATGATTCGTTATTCAAAACACTCTGCATTTTGTGCTAAATTTGTAGGTATGGAGCACGTGAAGAAATTGGTGCTACGAATAGTGAAGTTTCTGAAGCCACACGCAATATTCCATTATTAGTTGCAAAGTTTGCAATGGGACTCAACGAAGACTATGGAGACTTCATGTATTACTGCAAAGTAGGTAGGTTGTGTCAAGGGGCATGATCGGAAAATTTTTTCGGTTTAAAACTCTCTATTTCTGAATTTATGAAGGAAAAAGGAGTGCAGGAACTAAAATTAGAGCATCCGGAATAGATTACAGAACACGCATTTGAAGTGGAATTGATTGCACACTGCACACAGTATGACATTGGAAGGCCATTTCCTTCTGATTTGGCGGGGACGCATTTAAAAAGAAAATCGTGTTATAGAAGGGACACAGTCTCACAAAGACAGTCCAGTTCCCTAAGCTCACTGGTGTCCTACATCTACATCTACATGGATACTCTGCAAATAACATTTAAGTGTCTGGCAGAGGTTTCATCGAACCACCTTCACAATTCTCTATTATTCCAATCTTGTGTACCGCAAGAAAAGAACGAACACCTGTATCTTTCCGTACAAGTTCTGATTTCCATTATTTTATAATGGTGATCGTTTCTTCCTATGTAGGACTTTATCAACAAAATATTTTCGCAGTCGGAGGAGAAAGTTGGTGATTGGAATCTCGTGAGAAGATTCCGTCGAAACGAGAAACGCCTTTGTTTTAATGATGCTCATCCCAAATTCTGTATCATTTGAATGACACTCTCTCCCCTATTTCGCGATAATACAAAACGTGCTGCCCTTCTTTGAACTTTTTTCGATGCACTCCGTCAATCCTATCTGGTAAGGATCCCACACCGCGCAGCAGTATTCTATCTGTTTTTGAGCTAAATTCGAGACCATCTGCCGTTTCCGTTGAAAATGTCCTTGTGCATGTGTGGGTGCATTTGACTGACCTGCAAGGTAATTCAGTTTTAATAATAAATCTTTTTACTTTACAACTGTCCTGGACAACTGTATTGCTTTCCTAAGGTAGAGTTTCCATGTCTCCATAACAATGTGGCAAAAGTGCTACAATATTTCAATCGACATATCTGTGTGAAAGACCTTTTCTGAATTATGAAGCTAAATAAATCACGATTACGTTGCAACTTGAGTGCGGAACTCAGTGATATAGTCTGTGTCTGACCGGAGATGAAAATTATACTATGTCTTCAGCGAGACAAAACTAATTAAATATCTCTGAGAATTTGTATTGTTTGTGACCTGTGACGTTGAGAAATGTGTAATGTGAAGCCAAGGCGTATACAGTGTGACTGGACTGCTATTTAAATCCGGCGAGTTCGCGGTGTTCCTCTCTCCCTCCTCCTAGCGCTCGTACAGCGTGGCAGTAGGGAAAACGGGCAGAGAGGCTGAGTACCTCGGCACTCGGGCCTGGGCATGACCCGCGAGCGGAATTCGTGGCTGCGTCTTGATTACAGCATGTTTCTGGAACGAGTGCCTTGCGTGAACGCCCCTTTGACGTTCCACTGCAGTTCTGCCATTTCTCATATTTGTTCCAAACTTGGCATACGTACAGAAGAAGAATCAAATTTGAGGCATCGTTTATCGAAAGACCCTCATACAGTCGTAATAGAAGGACTACGTAGGTGTGAGGTAGGCGGTACAGACTGTACAATGTTCATTTCCCATCATTTCTGTTGCATTCGTGGGTGAACATGTATGAGCGACTGTCGTTACCGGTCTTCATAACCCTGGTTTTCTCTAACTTTAGTCACGGTCATTACATTATTGCATCGTCAGACAAGAAAAGTGAAGCAGCCAGAAGACATGTGGAGGTGGTAATACATCTTTGTACCCATACACACCATCTGAGGGTATGTTAAATGTGGAAGGTAGAACGGACACAAGGGTACATTAGCGATGTTGGGGTTTAGTGTTGTCACGAGGCCTGATAGGGTATTATGTAAGGGTCATAAACAGGATCACATGTTGAGCGATCACTATGTAGGACATGGAGATGTTGTGTACTTATATGAGACAGCGTTATCAGCTTATGACATAGTTTGAAGGCGACCTCATTGTTTGTCTTCATTTGGCCGGCTGGCCTATTCCTGTAGTAATAAGATTTGAGGGGGATTTTAATTTGTTGGTGGTCCAATGTTGAACTGCATGGGCACATGACTGCATGCATACTCTTTATTGAGGTTCCGGTCGACCATGCCTAACCATCACAAGGGATCATCGCCTTATTGTGCACTAAGCATATCTACTCCTGTCATTGGAGAAGAAATAATAGATCCCTAAAACAATCTATGTCATCCTGTATCACTGGTTGGAGACTAGTAGCAGTCAAATTAGCGAATTACTATCCAGAAGTAGGCTGCAGTTAACACCACATCACAAACGGATTGCCGGCCGCGGTGGTCTAGCGGTTCTAGGCGCTCAGTCCGGAACCGCGCGACTGCTACGGTCGCAGGTTCGAATCCTGCCTCGGGCATGGATGTGTGTGATGTCCTTAGGTTAGTTAGGTTTAAGTAGTTCTAAGTTCTAGGGGACTGATGACCACAGATGTTAAGTCCCATAGTGCTCAGAGCCATTTATGAACAAACGGATTATTATGAAGTGGTGCCGTGACCGGTAAGCTTACGCTATTGATGAAAGGTGTCGCATCGTATTCAGCGATGAATCTCGGTTCTGCACTTCACGTGGTAGCCATCATTGTCGAGTATCATGATTCCCTCTTTCAACTGGACGATGCTGGTCTAAACACAGCACAGGTCTCTATGAACCGACCGTGTGATCCTGAGGTACTCCAGTCAGCGACAAAACATGTATGGGTAAAGTTCTAACGTCAGTTCTGTCACAGTGCTACATCCAGGGCATTAAAGGGCAATTACAGCAGTTATAGGCCAGCACGCCGTTGGAGAGGATACAACGGCTTTATAAGGCCCTTCCCAAGAAATTCAGTTCACGTATACAGGCCAAACTGGGGGTAACATTATACTGACATGTGGGGCTTGTACTACCAAGTTCTCTATGAATTTGGCTCGATTCTTTTATTATCGAAATGACATCATATACTCTCTCAACTCTTGAATTCTCATTTCGTTTCGTTCTCCCTTGTAGATACTTCACTTGTTTTGTCAGACAGTGTATTCATTGTTAAGCCAAAATATTATAATCATCTGCTTGGCTGCCTATAGGTCACATTTGAAGTGCAAATACAGCAGCTGTATCGCATGGAAAGGGTTCGAAAAGCCTTTGGTAGGTTTATGGAGATAGGTGGCACCAAATGTCATCTCACAGGGCACGCTATTCCTTTAAGTAATCGAATAGGTGATCAATACATCTGCTTCAGTTCACGATTGTGTTTCTCAAACGACAGTAGACCGATTTTCGTATTGTGACAGGGATTTATCCTGCTGGAAGATGCCATCACTGATGGGGAAGACGTCGAACGTGAGGGAGTCCTGGTGGTCCACAATAACGTCCACGTAGGTCACGGCTGCATTGTACCCTCGAGTAATTCAAAGGGCCCTGGGAAATGCTGCTGAATGTCCACTATAGAAAAATATTGTCATGCATCCTTGGCGCGGTGCATCTTTCGAACAGCCGTTCGCCTGGTTAACACGAAGATCGATGTGGTGTAACAAGAAAAGTGGTTTATTCCACTAAGCTGCACATTTCCATTGACCCACTGCTGGTCTCGATGATCCCATGTCCACATCAATCTAAACTGCAAAGCGGGGAGCCTCCGAACTCTGGTTCTGTGACAGCTTGAGAGGCGGCATTTCAAGACATAAAGTCCAAGCTAACATCTGTTCTCGAAGACCTTGTTTTATACTACGACGACAAGAACCTGGAAACATATCCGGATATAATTCAAGTGTTTTAATCCATCCACGCAATAGGTAGGCAAGAAGAAAGCTGAACATCACCGGGAAAGCAGGAAATTGAAGCCACTGTGTTCACTCAAAATACAAAAACCTGACCAATGCGGCATGGAGAGCGCAGCCCAGCGTCCTCTACACATCCGCTCTTGCTATGTGTGTCTCTGTTCCAGAGTACACAAATACACTGGCGGATCCCTGCATATGCTAGTCAAGTTAATGAGACAGGCCTCATATTCACGGGGTGCCTAAGACCATCTTCGGTCTGTGAGACCTTTCCTCTCATTGGAGTAGCACCTCCAGATGCAGAAAGACAGCTATCAGGAAACAGAGACTGAAAAGAAGAAGCAAGATACAGATCCAGTGCAACGAGTGTTTGGAAGTCATACTTATTGATCATAACTGTAATCCAGTTAAAGCTTTCTCATTACGACACCAGCAATTAAAATTTCCGCAGAAATCCGCTGAACTGATCTATGGAGAACAAAGTGCCGTGGAGGTTTATGAACAGCAGAAGCGAAGCCATCTCCAATCACGGACTTGGAAGGCACTCAACAGATTGAAAACAGGAGGACGCAGGAAAGAGAAATTAATTTGATTAAGTGGGTGTCAGTGATTGTGAACTTTGAAAATGTGGGCCAAGGCACTGATTGTTAGTTTGCAGCCGGCTGAAGTGGCCGTGCGGTTAAAGGCGCTGCAGTCTGGAACCGCAAGACCGCTACGATCGCAGGTTCGAATCCTGCCTCGGGCATGGGGGTTTGTGATGTCCTTAGGTTAGTTAGGTTTAACTAGTTCTAAGTTCTAGGGGACTAATGACCTCAGAAGTTGAGTCCCATAGTGCTCAGAGCCATTTGAACCATTTTTGTTAGTTTGCAGTAATCTGGCCGAAATCTCTGACATGGAAGGCTTGTTTGCAGCGAATGACGATGCCGTCATGACTGCTGAAAATTGGACTCATAATGCGTGAAATTATTTCATCAGTAATACAGACTGTAGTTTTATGATTACATCGGCTTTAGCGTATTTTGGACTCGGGTAAATAAAGAAGCCCACCAGCTTCTCCGTTTACGAGATGCTCGTTCACAGGCGACGTGCCATAAGAGTCTGTCTTCTGTAAATACGATACTGCAGTGCCTGTGTTATTATGAATTACAATGCATGTCCAAAGGAACTGCGCATCATAAATCACTATAACACGGGCACCGCAATATCGTATTTATCTGCCGACAACGGGCAAACGACTTTCAAGTAAAATGCCTCACCTGTACGGAAGTATACAGAAGTACAGACCGTAGACGCATGGTTGACGAGACATGGAAGTTGGGATCTTACGTAAGTCGTACACTGATAGCCAAATGGCGCCAGCATGGTAGCTCAGCGTGTTCGGTCAGAGGGTTAGCAGCCCTCTGTAATAAAGAAACTGAGTGAACGGATCAACGAAGAACCTGAACATGTATAATGGGACGTCCGCCCCGAACAAATACAACGAACAATGTAGAAAAACATGAAATTATAAAAAAGAAAAAAAGGTTCGAATGCCTGTCTGGCATTAAAGCCTACAGAAGATGGTTGTTCATATTTGCAGTTGCGAATATATGCAATTCCTTCTGTAAAAGTCGATGATGTCTGTGTATTTCAACATTTGTAGCCCGTATAATAGCTAATATGATAAAACGATTCCCAATCGTCTCTGCTCTGCTTATAGACTTCGCTCACCACGTCAACTACCCGCAACCCTACCCGGCTGCAACCCCGTGGTTCCTCGTGTAACCTAAAAATGTTATCTGCCTAATCATTAACATATATCATGAACTGTCAGTCAAGTTAACACTTGTTCGGGCCGGCCGCTGTGACCGAGCGGTTCTAGGCACTTCAGCCCGGAACCGCGTTGCTGCTACGGTCGCAGGTTCGAATCCTGCCTTGAGCATGGATGTGTGTGATGTCCTTAGGTTAGTTAGGTTTAAGTAGTTCTAAGTCTAGGGGACTGATGACCTCAGATGGTAGGTCCCACAATGCTTAGAGCCATTTGAAACATTTGAACACTTATTCGGCAGCTGCCTACGATCACCGTATACACGGCTGTGATATGTACAGGCATCTGCCGGCTTTCGCATCTATACGACACGGTCCGAAACTGTCCAAATGACATAAGGCCGTTTTGCGCTTTCATCGTAGTGTGCATCTGAAGTGATCTGAAGTAGTGGACGCCATGTAAAGAGCGGCGGTATCACGTTTTTGAATAAAACAATTGGGAGGATTTACATGTTCAATAACCAAGTTTAAGAAGCAGCCGTGTCACGTCTCAAAGAAGAACTAAAGTTGGCTATACAACAAACCCTGCTGACATAGATGCAAGTTGCCCAAGCTGTACGTAGTAAAATTTGCTGACATTTAATCTTGTGTAAGTAGGCTGTTTATGTTTTCTTATTGGCAACGTTACGTAGCGCTCTGTATGAAAATCACTGGCTGTGCTGTGTGCAGTCTGTGGCTAGTTTGCATTGTTGTCTGCCATTGTAGTGTTGGGCAGCGGCAGCTGGATGTTAACAGCGCGTAGCGTTGCGCAGTTGGAGGTGAGCCGCCAGCAGTGGTGGATGTGGGGAGAGAGATGGCGGAGTTTTGAAATTTGTGACTGGATGTCATGACCTGCTATGTATGTTATGAGTTTTCAACACTATTAAGGTCAATACATTGTTTGTTCTCTATTAAAATCTTTCATTTGCTAACTATGCCTGTCAGTAGTTAGTGCCTTCCGCAGTTTGAATCTTTTATTTAGCTGGCAGTAGTGGCGCTCGCTGTATTGCAGTAGTTCGAGTAACGAAGATTTTTGCGAGGTAAGTGATTTGTGAAAGGTATAGGTTAATGTTAGTCAGGGCCATTCTTTTGTAGGGATTATTGAGAATCAGATTGCGTTGCGCTAAAAATATTGTGTCAGTTTAAGCACAGTCATGTATAATTTTTCTAAGGGGACGTTTCATATGTCGACCCTTAGCCGAGGATACCTCACTGGAATCTTCTGATTTTTTTACTTGTAGTTTGTGTAATTAGTGTAGCTTTTGTTTATTGCTAGCGCGTAATCATAGAGAGAATTTCCTTTGTAGTTGTAGTTTTTCATTGTTGTACAGTAAAACAGTTGTGGCATGCATGTAGATTTGCACCAAGTATTTCGCAGCTGCAATTAACTAGATATTATTTTCAGTGCTATGTTAATGTGTTCTCTTATTTTTGCTCTTCAAATTGTGCTTTTCTGTGTTGTCGTGTGAAATATTGTGACAATAATGGCGTGTGAAAAACGTAATACTAGGCTCCAAAGTAAACTGAGAAATGACAGTGACGACGAGCGTAGCTTACCAGCACCACTGTGTAATGAATTAACAGACATTCAAAGTAGTAATTTGGTAACTGTGCATAGGGAAATGGAGCGGGCGTCAAATAATGGTGTAGACAGTGAAACAGGTAGTGAACAGGGAAGCATTATCGATCGATCGGTCGGCAACAGTTCGCCTCAGGAATCGGGAATGACAGAACACAATATTGCAAATACTGTAGACTCAGGTTTTGGGTTCTCACCGTTTTCTCAAATGAGTCAAGAGACATTTTCCGCTTGTCAAAATGTGAATGTTGCCGGTGCAAATTCACTGCCGAAAAGCACTGAGGAACATGTTTCAGATACCAGTGCATTGTTATTACAATTAATGCAACAAATGGGACAAAAGCTTCAAAAGTTAGACACAATGGAACAAAATCTTCAAAAGTTAGACACAATGGAACATCACCAGAGACAAACACAGCAACAGTTAGACGCAATGGAACAAAATCTTCACACCACGCTTGAACAAACACATGAAGATTTAACTACTGAGTTACATAACATTGAATCGAAATGTCAAAAAGTCTGTAATGACGTAAAAACACAAATTTGTGAGCATTTTCAACCTATTTTTTCGCGGCATGAAAATGCATTACAGAATCACGAAGCAGCTATAAGAGAACTGCAAACTATTGTTCATGAAAATCATGAGACCTTGCAAGCTAAAATTTACTCAGTTGCGCAACTTGCAAAAACTCAGGAAAACTTAAAGGACACAGTAGATACTCTGAAAATTAGTTCAGAAAGACACATGGAGGAAATTAGTTCATTATCAGAGAAAGTAGTAGAACTTTAGAATCAGCTAAATAATTTATCTACGAAGGTAGATGATAATCTGAATGACAAAAAACCGGTAGTCTTTAATGACACAGAAGAGTGTGAACAAATTAGAAAATTCAAACAAAATCAAAATCAAATCAATACATAGTACAAAAGAGAAATCCGGGAAGTACAAGATCAGCTGACACAGGTAATACAAGAATTACGTATTTCAGAGGACACTCGCGCCCCAATACGGGAAGAGGGACATAGAAATACGGAACAGCCACAAAATAATAACACAGCGCATTTCGGAAATTATGAAAGAAATTGGCAAGGTGCACCGAATTTTGAAATGGAACCGCCGAAACGACGTAACAATGACCGACATGCGACTCGCCGACATGATGATTTTGACTATAAGCTGTTCATTACTACACGTAAATTCAAAACATTTAAGAATTCTGGCAACGACATTCATCCACAAGCATGGCTCCATCAATTCTCTCATTGTTTTCCTCCCAACTGGTCATTGGAGCACAGGTTAGAATTTATGTGTGGCTACTTGGAGAATGAACCAGATGTAAGAATGCGATCGGTCATTCACGATTGTCACAGTGCAGGAGAATTTTATCATGCCTTCCTCTCAGCATATTGGTCTCAAGGTACACAAGACCGAGTAAAACATAGCATCATAATGATGAAACATTTCGAACAATCTGAATTTTCCAGTTTTGTGAAATATTTTGAAGACATGTTGCACAAGAATCGGTACCTGTCAAACCCATACAGCCCCTCAGAACTCATCCGCATTTGCTTAATCAAATTACCTGAACATTTACGAAATATTATTTTGGCAGGACGTTGCAAAGACGACGTTGAAGCTTTTCAGGGACTCTTACAAGAATTAGAAATTGACACAGACAGTCGCGGGATGCGAAAACAGGAAAAAAATCACTACAGGTCACATCCGTCACAATTCCGTGACGACAGGAACAATAACTGGACACGACAAGTCTATTCTTACAACGCAAATCGTGACCAAAACAGACACCACCCATATGACAACCACTGGCAGAGTAATAATAGTTACAGAGAAAGATCGCATTTCCGTCGTAGTGAATATGACAGAGATTACCATAGAAACAGACAATATGGGAACAGAAACAATTATTATCAAGGGAGACAGAATAACTTTAGACGCAACGGACCAGCGCGCAGTTACGATTCGGGGAGAAGTTCTCCACCACGTGACCAACAAGAAAGAAACTACAGAACCTACCGACATGACGACAGACGATATATTCGTAACGACAGACCTGAATTGCATCAGAACTGGCGTGATTTAAACAGGGCAGGGCCTTCTCGGCAAGGTGAATTTGTAGAAGTTAGGTCTCCTAATCCCAATAACGACGCGCGCCAACAAAGGGACAGACAATGACTCGCACCGCAGGCAGCCGCATGCGCCGGCTGGCTCAGAGAAAAATAACATGCGCCGGCTGGCTCAGAGAAAAATAACATAGACGCTAACCTTGAGAAAAATTCCAATATTCTTTACCGACGTATACAACATGATAATTACTTTGAAGTTGAAACTCTGCGTACTAGAAAGGGTAAAGGATTGCACCACATTTCAAATGTAAAATCGTTTATTGAGAGATGATCTGCTTTTTAACTTTGTCTTTGCCATAAAACTCTTCACTTCACATTTCTATTATGCATTGTCAGACTTAGAAACTGTTACCATGCAACAATGTTTGAAGTTAAATATCCAATCAAGAACCAAGAGAACCTATTTAAACAGAAATTACGAATGCATTGTTATAGTGAACAGACGTCACAGTGTCATTGTGTGTGTACATTCTTGCGTGTTAGTTGCACGATTACGTAACGACTATAAGGCTTACATACTTAGAACATTTACCAGTACTGCTAATGAGATTTTAATGCAACATTTTGGTTTACTTGAAAATACATTCTGTATTTAAAGTACTTTCTGTGAGACACCAGATGACACAGTGGTTAGTTTATGTGACAGCTACACGATGTTATCACGACGCTACTAATGAGTGACAATATACAATGTTGCTTTTGCAGTGTTTCTGTTTTATTTCTGCACAGTTTTTCTGTATTATTCTGGAAAGTAAAACATGTTTTAGTAGTAACTTTTGTGGTATAGCTACAATGTAGTCTTTTTCGTAGCACAACAATACGTTACATTATAGTGCTTTCTCGATCACGGTAAGGTACGTAATAACTACGGTATCCATACGCAAAGCATTTCACTTTCGTTTATGATGAGGTAAGTATATTGACTTCAGCAGAACTTTGCTTACAGAGGACGATAACTACGACACTTCCACAGAATTATCTTACAGCAAGACGCACATTTAGCGCTACAGGACACACATTTGAGAGATTAATTTTGTACTTACGCCATTTATTTTTCAAGATTTTTTAATTACAAAGAAAGTTTTCCATGATACATTACATTCCATTGCTGTAATCTGTAACACCTGAGGGTATAATTACATTAATCCTCAGGGGGTTACACGCTTACATTGTGTACCATGTGTTTGGCAAGCACAAGGAGCCCTAGCTAATATGGTATTTGCTTATACAACTTTACACATCGGTACCATATTTCTCTAACACACAAATTACACAGCTATCTGATCATTTAACTGAGAGATAAACTTTTTTTTACTACATCAGTGACACATGTTTACGCAATTACACAGTTGGGTAACTTCACACTTACGAAATTGTATTTTGTCTGTACTTTGTGAACTGTTCATATTTTTTCGGACCCATTGTGATATTATGACAGCTTTGAATGATATATTTGGTATGGGATCACGATTTTTAAAGTACGTTTGAGGCTGATGACACTTTTGACATGAGCAGAGAATTTTCTTTAGGTTTTGAAATTATTGGAGGAAGCTACGACGATTTTGAGAGTTGACTGAGGTGTTATGATGTTATTATTACGATGACTATGTGTATTATGCTGTTGCGGTATGTTTATGATCAATAAGCTGATGCTATATGCGTTATTTGAGTATGCTACATATCCGTTATGATGAAATATTGAAGAAGTGTCGACGAATAAGGTAAGGAATAATGAGTAGTGGTTAGGGACTCTGGTTTGTGAAACAGGTTGTTGGAAACCAAGAATCGTACTTTAAGAGTTATGAAATGTATGTAAATGCGTGAATGTATTACAATGCCGACGAAAATTTTTTGGACTCTGTTATATCAATAGGATTTTGTTTCTACACACTTGTAACGCAAATTCTTGACCTGTGAAATATTTTTATATGAGACTGTCACTGTAGCGGAAACTGCTGTCGTAAATATTTCCATAAGAAAGGTAAGTGACCTCCTGCACGTAATGTGTCATGGGCACCCAGATGGGCGACAGTCGCCTGGAAAGAAGTCATTAGTGAGTGCCTTTCAGAGGCACAGGTGAAAAAAAAAGAGGCCATTATCCTCGCTATTGACATTACTTTGTAGAAAGCATCGCAAAAAACGACACGGTCGAACTTGAAAACATATTATTATACTGTGGAGCTCTTAATTTATGATATTTACTAAAATGCCTAATGAAATGATGAGAAACATTTCACGGCTATTGTCTTGCTAATTGAGAGAAATGCCATATGGCTTGCTTTATGTCTTTATTTACTCATTTTGTTTAATATCTAGTTTCTAGCTGCACTGCAGCATTGGTTAAAATAAAATTTTATAGATGTACTAATATAAATATTTTCTGTCTACAGATCGAATAAATAATAATTTTTTCAAAAAAATGAGGAAGCACAAAAAGACATTTACCTTCACAGGAACTGCATTCATAATTTTCTTTTCAAGTACTTGGTAATTTATTTTGTAGAATAAGTTGTGGTGCACCACTTTAATGACATAGATATTAAGATGTGAATAGACATTTCCCTTATCTGCATTGTTGTCTTTACTGTAATATTTTTCTGCTTGAGCTCTGTCATGTTTAGATATAATTTATTGCATTTGCTTCTGCTGTTTGCCAGGCATAGTACTACTAAATTTCACTTTACATTACTCTGTTAAGCCAGTTTTACTACTGATTTATTTTTCTTGTTTGCTGCTCATTGCGTAAAATTAGTTGTAATATTGCTGCTTGCTTGGCCAATTTGAATATTTTGTCATTGCTGTTTGTGTTAATTGTTATGTGCTGCTGCATTGCCTCGTCCATTGGTATATACATCTGAGCTCAGTAGATTTAAGTTGCCTTAAGAGGGGGTAGACTATATAAGAAACTAACTATGATGGATTGGAAGAAATGCATTGAGAAGCTATAAGAAAATGGTTTGACCAAAAAAAAGTAGTGTACAGTGGAGAAAAACTATTTTTGAAAAAGGATGTGAGCAGAATACAGAAAGCATGCTTGGATAGGATTTTTTTTTTTGGTGGAAACAAATGTTGAAATAAGAGGAAAGATATATGGAATGAAGTTTTGGGGTGGACTGCAGTACCAAATGTCACACTGAAAACAAACCCTGTCCTGTATTTTTGTGTTATTACACTATGTGAATTTGTGTTTTTCCTATCTTAATGTGTTTAGCTAATAAGAGTTATGTTGTAGAATTTTTCTGATAATATGTTATTTTCTTTGTAAAGATGTTTAGATTATTATTTATTCTGTTCTGTTTTAATGCTCATGTGTGAAGTTGATGTTTCAAAAGTTATTCTGATCTTTCATATATTTACTTATGTCATAATTCCTGTAACACTGATGTATATGTCTATTTCTATTCTTTAGTAAAGCCTGTTTTCCTACAAATGTTATCTGTATTGTTATGTTCTTTAATGATGTATTTTGTACCTTTGTAATTGTATTCTCATGTTATAAAATTGTAATTGACACCAGTTCATGAAATTAAGTAACTTGTAAGTTCCATTTCACTGCACTCGTTTCTGTTGGTCATAGTATATGGACAATATGTGAGAAGTAGGGACTGTTAGTGTTTGTACGTGTGTTAATAATTCAGCAAGGGACTGGATAACAGCATTGCTGGTTCTAAGGACAATTAAAAAATTTTGTGAGTGCACAAGTGGTGGTTTATGGACTTGCTATATTGTCCGCAAGACTCTTCGATGGTGATTGTGCACGTGCACAGTTGCAACAGATGGCTGCTGGCCATCTCTACAAGGACTACAGTGGGTCTGCACCTTTGATGACCCACCAATACCATTATTTCTACAAGGACTACGGTGGATCTGCGTCTTTGCTGACTCACCAGTACCATTATTTCTACAAGGACTGCAGTGGGTCTGCGCCGCTGGTGGCTCACCAATACCGTAATCTCTACCTGGACTACAGTGGGTCTGCTCTGTGATGACCTACCTACCAATACTCTTCAAAATTTCGACTGACTCTGCTGTGGGTTTGCTCTGTTGTGGACCAATACATGTCTGCATGTTAAGAGTCAGCACTGTCTTTCCGTTGGAAGGACAACACTACTTCTTCAAGATTGCATGGAAATCCACTACTTCCGTGAGCATTTTCTTTTACTGCTCAGACTTTGAGAAAAACACTGCAGTGTTACTGTGATGAATGATCAGGACTGTCTTTATGGACTGTGAGAAAATTTTAGCTTTTGACCAACATTGTATCAGGAAGTGTGTGCATATGATATCTTTCTTACTTTAATTATGAAAAATTTTTTCAAATCTGTATTGGCCAGTGCCCAAAACAGTTTGTAAAATTTTTTTGTGGCGAGCATGGGGGCTATGTAAGTAGGCTGTTTATGTTTTCTTATTGGCAACGTTACGTAGCGCTCTGTATGAAAATCACTGGCAGTGCTGTGTGAAGTCTGTGGCTAGTTTGCATTGTTGTCTGCCATTGTAGTATTGGGCAGCGGCAGCTGGATGTTAACAGAGCGTAGCGTTGCGCAGTTGGAGGTGAGCCGCCAGCAGTGGTGGATGTGGGGAGAGAGATGGCGGAGTTTTGAAATTTGTGACTGGATGTCATGACCTGCTATGTATGTTATGAGTTTTCAACACTATTAAGGTCAATACATTGTTTGTTCTCTATTAAAATCTTTCATTTGCTAACTATGCCTGTCAGTAGTTAGTGCCTTCCGTAGTTTGAATCTTTTATTTAGCTGGCAGTAGTGGCGCTCGCTGTATTGCAGTAGTTCGAGTAACGAAGATTTTTGCGAGGTAAGTGATTTGTGAAAGGTATAGGTTAATGTTAGTCAGAGCCATTCTTTTGTAGGGATTATTGAGAGTCAGATTGCGTTGCGCTAAAAATATTGTGTCAGTTTAAGCACAGTCATGTATAATTTTTCTAAGGGGACGTTTCACTTGTTTTTATTATTATTTATGTTATTAAATGCATTGTTATTACTACAAAGCAGTCGCAAGATATGTCAGATAATTCCATCTCACTTTTTAAAAAATTGTACAGCATCTCTGTTTTACAATATTATCTCTAATTAATAATTTTAAAAATTTATAAGCCTTCCTGGAAGTCACTTAAATGTCTAGATCTCAGGTTACCAGATTGGGGACATTCCTCTACCGACTTGATGAATCTGTCTTCTTTTGATGTAGACTGAAGCGCCAAAGAAAATGGTATACGCATGCATATTCAAATATAGACATATGTAAACAGACAGAGTATGGCGCTGCGGTCAGCAACACATATATCAGACAAGAAGCGTCTGGCGTAATTGCTAGATCGGCTACTGCTGCTATAATGGTAAGTTATCAAGATTTAACTGAGTTTGAACCTGGTGTGATAGTGGCCGCACGAGCGATGGGACACAGCATCTACGAATTAGCGATGAAGTGGGGATTTTCCCGTGCGACCTTTTCTCGAGTGTACTGTGCATGTTAGGAATCAGGTAAAACATCAAATCTCCGATATCGCTGAAGCCAGAAAAAGATCCTGCAAGAATGAGATCAACGAAGACTGAAGAGAATCGTTCAACGTAACAGAACTGCAACCCTTCCGCAAATTGTTGCACATTTCAATGCTGGGCTATCAACAAGTGTCACCGAGGGAACTATTCAACGATACATCATCGATATGGGCTTTCGGAGCCGAAGGCCCACTCGTGTACCCTTTATGACTGCACGACACAAACCTTTAAGCCTCGTCTGGGCCCGTCAACACCAACATTGGAGTGTTGATGACTGGAAACATATTGCCTGGTTGGACGAGTCTCGTTTCAAATTGTATCTAGCGGATGGACGCGTGCGGGTATGGAGACAACGTTATGAATCCATTGAGCCTGCATGTCAGCAGGGGACTGTTCAGGCTGGTGGAGGCTCTATAATGGTGTTGGGAGTGTGCAGTTGGAGTGATATGGGACCGCTGATACGTTTAGATATGGCTCTGACAGGTGAAACCTACTTAAGAATCACCTGCATCCATTCATATCCATCGTGCATTCCGACGGACTTGGACAATTCCTACAGGACAGTGCGACACCACACACATCCAGAATTGCTTCAGAGTGGCTCCAGGAACACTCTTCTGAGTTTAAATACTTCCGCAGCCCATCAAGCTTCCCAGACATGAACATTATTTAGCAAATCTGGGATACCTTGCAACGTGCTGTTCAGAAGAGATCTCCACCATCTCGTACTCTTACGGATTTATGGAAATCCCTGCAGGATTCATGGTGTCAGTTTCCTCCAGACTTCTTCAGACATTACTAGAGTCAATGCCAGGTGGTGAACGGCACTTCTGTGTGGTTGGGGGGCCGCTAGACGATATTATGGATGTGTACCAGTTTTCTTGGCTCTTCAGTGTATTACATTACGTAACCTTTTAATTCTTGTAGCTTTAATTTTTGCTTCGGAATCCTTGAACTCATCACATAGTACCATTTTTTGGAAAAAAGTATTGTTCCCTGCGGATGAATGTTTAACTTCTTTCTTGCCGCGTCAGGACCTTGAGCTGACAAAAATATCAATCCAACTTCTGATCGCCCGAAAAAATTGAAGAGGTCCTTCGAATACGGTAGCAGCCACATTGGTCAGTTAGTACAAACTATTTCAGAACACTGTATAGAGAACCGACGCATAAATAAATATCGCGATTTCAAAAAATCTGTTGTTGCTGAAGACAGCCTCATGCAAAAACATTCGACAATGTTTCATGACATGAAAATATTATCCAGTGCATCAACCCACTTCAATTCTGACATCAAAGAAGTGGTAGAGATAATAATGTGGAACAACTATTGTAACATGGACAGTGGCCAAACTCACAGTGATGCGTGGCAATGGGTGACAGATGCTGAGAAGCTGCAGAAAAATGAGCTGAGCTATATACTGTCTACCAACGTTCCTTCATCATATATATATTCTCTCGTAATATATGGAAGTTATGTGGAATTGTGACATCTCCGTGATAAAATTCGGTCAATTAAAGAAGTACTACTTCAACCACAGCAACTCGAAACGATGACGACTGACGACAGACGATATCGTTGCAAGCTTGAGCTTATATACAAAGCTGATGCGACAGTAAATCGTTGAGACACTTATCGATAGAACTATGTTATTTCGGATTCACCATTCTTCATCCAGGTTTCAACGCAGGTGGTGCAAAACATGATATGCTTCCTCATTTTGACATTAATTAGTGCTTAACTACCTCAGTACTACCACTGATTAACATAATCTTTTTACTTATTCTGAAATATCACTTAGACTTTTAAAAATATTTATCCTATTAATGTCAGCATTATGTCTTTTATGTAGTACTAGGCGATCGTGAAAAGTAATGCCTCTGATTTTTTATTCAGTTCTCAGCATCGGTTGAGGTATTTCACGGTCAACTTTACCTCTTCGCTGACGCAAGTTACAAGCTTATGCAGTTAGAGGGCTCCGAATTGTAGCGTGTAAAGTGGCGATGTGGAATGTAACTATGGCGGTGCGGGGGAGACCGTCAGAAAACAGAAATCACGAATTCGAAAAATTCCTCCACACGTCGGGCACCCTCTTCTTCATTAAGACAATACCTAAACATTCCCGAGCGCTGCAACATCTGCTACAATCCGATGCCCTAGGTTCACTGTCATCGATCATCCTCCATACTATCCTCAGGCCCATCAGATTTTCGTCTGTTTTCAAAACCTGATGAATACTTTTGATGACATCGCTTTCATAGCGATGAACTGAAGGAAGTAGAGGTGAGGTTGTAGCTTCGCCAACAAAGTCAAACATTCTACAGTGACGATACCAACAAATTGGTTTCTCTTTGACTGCGAGGTGACTATACTGAGAAATAAATAAGGAGACATAAAACAAATTTTAAGAGTTACACAAGATAAATTCGGAGGCATTACTTTTCAGCACGTCCTCGTACTTATTCTAAGAACACTTTTCGTTTATTCACGCTTTGTGGTTCTTATTCCACAAACTGTCCCACGTATTTTAATACTAATCTCAAAACATAGCTACTTCTCCCTGTTTAAGCACCCTGTCGGCGTTGTTAATGTCTTCCCTCGTTAATATTGGGTAAGTAAAGTGAAGTTCTCTCCACCTCTTCAGTCCCTATCAGATGAATCAGAATGCATTATGCTATGCAACAGAAGACATAAACATCAGGAAGTTACAACTCATATTACATTAATACTGAATAATAATTAAAATTTTGGCCAAGTATCCCAATCTATTATTTCTGTCTTAATATTAAATCATTCTAGCTCCATATTCACTCTATATTCAACTCCTATGAAACTACTCGTAAGTATTTTTATCCCTCACTGAAATTGCGTCTGAAATCGTTTCCTGAACAGCCAGCTGTAGTCTTGACCTATATTCGGTCTTTCTCTTTTATTTTCCGTTATCTCTCGGGTCGTTTCGCTTAGGATGAGGATTCGTACTTCCTACTGCGCTCAAACTTCCTTTCTGCAGCGCCATCCTTTGTACATATGCTTTAGTCTATTGGGCTGGACGTACAAAGAGATTTGGTTTAATATTACTGACAAATATGTACACGTGATTTAGTCTAATGTGCTGGATGTACACAAAGTTTTGATTTAACGACACTACTTTCATTTTTAAGCGTAAGCGGTATTGTGAGTACCCGTCACTTTCTGTTACTTTGTACACCCTTGTATACTACATGTATACGCTTTTACTATGCAGGGGCCAGAGGATGTTGTAATGAAATGATGAAACTGGTTACTTTCAGAATAAAATGAAGTAATATCTTAAAGTATATGGCTGTTGGTGAATTTTATTGACATTTACAGTTACTTACCAGCCGATGTCCCTTGGTCATGATGGACCAACAGAGATATGTGGATATTGTCTGCGAAATGTGTTACGAATAGAGTTAGTAGTAAGGAAATAATAAATTAAAACGACTTGCTTAATGCTGCTGTTCTCTACGTGTCTCAGTATGTGACGTCTTTTCACCTGAACTGTGTATTGTACAGTTATATATTTATATAAGCATATTCAGCAGCAAATGTTAACACTGTCTGGGAAATATGTTACGAATACAGTTAATAGCAATGAAATAAAGAATTTATGTGTTCTGGATTATGTGACAATTATCCCACATTTCAGTGTTTATGACGTCGTACCTTCCTAACTATGTGTCGTGTAATGATATAATTTGGCTGGTACTTTCAGTGTTATACGTGAATACCCCCTGAAAAAATATGTCTCGAATAAAGCTAGTAGTAAAAATGTAATAAATTAAAACGTCGTGCTTGATGCGGCAGTTTTACTGCATGGGGGTTGTCAGGGGCGAAGTGTTTCGCAAATGTTTTAAATTAGGTGTAATGTTTCTTGCTAGTCATTTAGTGCCATTATTCTCAAATACTGGATAAATAAGGTATAGGTATGTACTCGTAGTGGAGAAGGCTGCTTTTTCACCCCCATCCCTTTGATAAGTAGGTGGTTCTTACCCCCACGGCGATTCTTTCCAGACAGTTCTGGTATGTGTATCAAGTATGGTTGAAACCGATCGAGTGGTTTAGGAAGAGATGTGGGACATACATACATACATACCCATATAAATAAACACCTATATACATCCACTTTCATTATATGTATGGATTTGTGCGTCTTGTTCGTTATTCATCCTACTTTCTAGTATACACTTAATTTTTTTTAAATAGAGATAGTTACAGCAAATATTGCATCAAGATTCGATAGATTTACCTAATAATGGATGATTGTCTGTCGATACACAAAACTAAAAAGAAGTAACGTCACCAGTAACTCGGGATCCTGTGGACGTCCACCACATGGTTTCAAACATACAGACACCCTGAGGTTTGCTTGTTGACTACTGCACTTATTGTATTTGTCATCTTCACTCTTACTCAGATCTTCAACATTGAGTGAATAACATTGGGTTCATCAACACCTATTTTATTCATCATTTTTTCTAGTAATACCATATCCTCCTCCTCCTCCTCCTCCTCCTCCTCCTCATCATCATCATCTTCATCTCTCATATTACTTTCCTCCTATTCTAGTTGCAACAGCATTCAGGAATTACATCAAAAGATGAGTCCATTCTCTCGTCTACTATGATTATTTGAGCATAACTTGGACTTACCTTTTCTTCCGTATTTGAACTTTCGATTTTCTTTAACTTAACCTTCTCTCTCCCTAAATAATCATCTGTTTCTAAGGTCTTAATGTCTCATGGGACTATGCGTTGATTACCAAAACGATTTCATTCTGTGGAGTGTATCTCTTGCATCTCATTGTTGTGTGAAACGTTGCTCCTACATGTTCTGAATTATCTGTCATACCTTACATACGACTGATGTTTGGAACTTTGCTCCTGAAATATTCTGAATAATAGCTCACGCCTCTCACCCTTGCGGATTCCATCAAATCAGTTTCACTATCTGTATTTACAGTTCTCATTCTAGCCTCAAATGCATTATTGATCTCCTTCTCGTGGTCGCCACAGCGGTTAATACCTATGAAATCCTTTCTCTCCTCATGTCCCCTAGAAAATTTTACTTTATTGGGTCGTTTCAGACTTATTCTTTGCGGGAGACTGAAGAAGTTTATCTGAAGCGGTCCCCCCTTCACTGCAGTTCATGATAAGACTTCAACCGAACGTCCTGTGAGTTTCCCTGAGGTGGACACTCTTGCTCATATTTTACGTTATAATTTTGATGCAAATATCTCGATTCCCAATTGTAGCTTCCTCTTTCTCTATTAAATCTTCCTCTTCCTCATCTGGAATGATTGTAATAGTAAATACTGGAAATCCGTGTGTCATACTGCTACCTTTCTCTCAGCTCTTTTTAGGCGAGAATTTGTTGTGAAAGACTGACAGTACAGTTAGAGTTGTTATTGGAGATGAAAAACATCAGGCCTATCTCGTAGTTTCTCTGTAATTCTCCTATCTCGCGTCTTATAGAGATGCCCCACTCACTGCTGAAGATAACGCTTTGTCTTTGTTTATGATGTCGTGCTGTATCGGTGAGAAGCGTGGGATAACCCGTAGCTACTTTTAAGGAGCACTCAGTTTTTGTTCTGCGGGATGCCTTTTATTACTTGCTCGTCTCTAAACACAGCGGAGTTAACGTTACACTTGAGGTGTTGGACAGAATGTCACTATTATAAATCAGTACAATCCACTCGTGAATCAAGGTGATCTAGAATACAGTTTATAATTAACTCAACTACTTATATACGTGACTGCACTCAGCTCCGGCCCGCACCTGACAGCCGATTTATACAATGAATCACTTTCTTAACAACCGACTGGAGCCGAAACTTATGTGAATGTCCACTTTGGCCATCGCCAAAACACCCTTTCCAGCGATACCATCGGAGTTTTTGCCTCAAATGTTTAGGTCATTCTGGGGCCAAGAAATTCCTTGCTACCAAATAGGTGTCTGCTTCTCTCAGCCAATATGAAGCGTCTGTGCTGTATACAGAAGCGGGTTGACGCCATTACTTGCTGCAATGACGACACCACCTCGCAACAGTCTCCCGAAATAATACGGCTTGCTACATATTGCGCAATAACACATTCGTACTGATTCTAATTTATAGAAAATGATACAACCAACTGCCACAGATTCCACAATGTATATTAGTTATCTTCTGTGATTAAGACTACATTATATTCTAAAGTGCAGCTGTATCAACATTGAAATTATTAGCCACTTTTTACTCACCATAGCGATTTATTGAAGATATCTTAGCGAAAGCCTGCAACAAATAAAGTTTAATTACTTTCCCATTGAATGGAATGATTTACTAGCAAGCGTATCAGTTACCTAGTAATGGGAATGGAAGAAAGAAACGAAATGTTGAATTAAATGCTATCAGCTGAAACCATTAGGAGTCAGAGACATTTTATGAGCGTACGCACTCATGTGTAACGTGATTAAAGACAAGTATTGAACATAGCTTGCTGTACTCAAATCGTGAATTTAAGAGACTGCTTGTAAGTTAGACCCTAATCTAGCTTGATCCAAATGTACTCAAATGTACTCAAAAACTAAATTAGAAAAGAAGTACACAAAACTTCTAATATCTTAAATAAGTGACAGTTTTCCTTTCAAAAAATTTAAGGTAGCTCGTTGATAACCAAACGGTAATCGTATTTCAGCAGCACATATAAAGTACACCTTTTTGGCAGGCACTACAGTCTGGAACCGCGTGACCGATACGGTCGCAGGTTCGAATCCTGCCTCAGGCATGGATGTGTGTGATGTCCTTAGGTTAGTTAGGTTTAAGTAGTTCTAAGTTCTAGGGGACTCATGACCTTAGAAGTTAAGTCCCATAGTGCTCAGAGCCATTTGAACCATTGGAACACCTTTTTATTATGTTCTTATGAATTTGGATGAATCTTCTTGATTCAACAATCTGAGATTGCTACCTCGTATGACTAAATACAACGTATCCGACTAGTTATGAAATGAAAATTGAAAATATTACAATAAACATTTATTCATAGTCCCATAATATTAGGCTGTAACTGAGAATTAAAACTCTGAAGTATTCTAAATTGAATTCATGACCTCCATATTTTTATTTTATGCTTACTGTATGTGTACTTGCATCCGCAGTCTGGCAATATTTTAACATTGACTGGAACAACTAAAGTTAACCGCAAATTGTTTTGAAAGGTACGTTTCTTTGAGTTGGTTAGGTAAAACGTCGCCCAAGGTTAGTACACGATCAGATGAACGAGAGAAATCTCCCAAAACTACTTTCAAATAGGTCCTGCTTCTGACTGCACTAAGGTAGTCTTTGTATCTTATCTTGCCACGTTTCTATGCTGCCATGCCGAATGGACAGCACAATCCGTAGTTCTATGACTGCAGGTTGCGCTGTGTTACACCTCCGAAGAACTGAGAAGGTCCCTGTTCTTGGAAAGAAAATCTGTTCGACGTTGAAATATCATTATTTTCCCCTTCCTTCTAGTTTCTTTCGTAGGCTTATTCATTTAGGCCCATATATTAAGTATAAATGATTACATCAGCTTTAGTGAGGTCTTCGTGCTCTACTAAGTCTTCTACAATAGCTCTGACAGTTGAAACTCAATGGAGAATTTGCAAGCCTTCATGGGTCATATTTTTCCAGAATATATAGTAGAGTACCGTTGTCAATACGTTGTTCAACAAAGGGTGCGAGAGTCCATGAGATAATTGGAGATAGATAACCTGCACGTACACTGCTGCCATGTTTATGTTGTGCTGGTTATCAGCGCTTGAGGATTCCTTTCTGTAGCTCGATGGGAGCTGCACGAGGAAGCGACAGAGAAATGATTGAGGGCTCTGTTTCGGCCCTATTCTCTAAGGGTTCCAGTCCACCGAGACTGCAAAATATAACCAAAACCAGCGCCTCACAAGAAATCGGCATAATTTACCGTCAACAGTGCAACAATTAAAAAAAACGTATCTGTTAAATGCAGAAGTCAAAGTATATATCCCGCCGGCATTGTCAAATCTGTAGCTTTCTTTTTTAACTGAGAGTTGGATAATCTTTGATTGAAATTGTGTAACCCATAAAAAGTTTGTATGTCGGCTCCCGCTTGTACCACACCTCCCACCCCTCCCTCCCCTAGACTCTTGCGGAGTTTCCATTTCGCGACCGATCGGAACTTACTTTCTGGATAGCCCTCGTATTACCACAACATCGTCTGCAAACGGAAAAAGTTTCTTGCTTCCTTCGATCTATCAGTGTTATGTAATTATTAACTTTTTGTTTCTCTTCCTCTACTTTCCATACTCATATCAAATTCTCCAGCACATAATTGAATAACAGAGTTGAGAAACTGTATTCGTGTCTGACTCCTGATACAGTTTAGAGGGAACTAAAAGTTGTTCATAGAAATTTAACTTTAGCTACTGTGTTTGTAGGAGACTGTTTGGTTATATTAAAAGTTTTCCCGTACACTGCACATTCCTACGAGGTTTTGAGGTGGGAGTCTCAGTCTATCGAATCATCATACTTTTCAGAATCAATCTGTTTTTTATTTGATAAACTGACGTACGAAATTGTTTGTTCAACGTTTACAATTTGCTCTCTATAGGATTTGTTATTTCTAGATCCAGATTTATACACTTCATTTGTTTATCTAATTGACTATTTAATTTTTCCAGACAAGCTTCCTATAAGATTTTGTATTCCTAGAGTAGTAAGAAAATTCCTCTGTGGTAACCGATATCTATTTTGTCCCCTGTTAACGAAATGTTCGAGTTCTCTGAAATGGCTTCAGTGTGGCAAACCTTATCTAATTTTTCTTTCAAAATTGTGACACCTATATATATAGCTGTTAGAATTTCTGCTTTGCAGATATCTTCACCTGGGGCTTTGTTGCGATTCAGTTGTTTGTTGGAACTTTCAATCATATCGATGCTTGGTGGTTCTGAATTTTCATTTGGAATCCTCTCATGAAATTCCAGTAGCTTGGTCGGTTCTTCACAGTTCATATAGCTTCTGGAAATACTGTACCGTAGGAGATTCCAAATATAGCTTCGTTAGCTATTATAGAAATGCCATCATTTGATATACACTGTCAGAGAAATAAACCGAAACACCAAAAAATAGTTGCTGTGGAGTAATGGAGTTTCGGGAATACTGTTGTCTAGGTAACGTAAGTAAGACATTAACACTGAAAGATCGAAAGTTAATGTGAGCGCAAGATAAGTCATTACAAATGCGAAGCGCTGGTACATTAATAACCGGTGGAACCCCCAGAACGTTCAACACAAGCATGCAAGCGTGAATGCATTGTGTTATACAGGTGCCGGATGTCAATTTGTGGTATGGAGTTCCACGCACGTTTCGCTTCGTCGGTCAGTACAGGGACAGGTAATGCTGTTTATGGATGATGCTGGAATTGTCGCCCGATAATGTCTCACATGTGCTAAATTGGTGATCGAACAGGCGATGACAACATGTCGACACACTGTAAAGCACACTGGACTCGCATTCGGGAGGACGACGGTTCAATCCCGTCTCCAGCCATCCTGATTTAGGTTTTCCGTGATTTCCCCAAATCGTTTCAGGCAAATGCCGGGATGGTTCCTTTGAAAGGGCACGGCCGATTTCCTTCCCAATCCTTCCCTAACCCGAGCTTGCGCTCCGTCTCTAATGACCTCGTTGTCGACGGGACGTTAAACACTAACCACCACCACCACACTGTAAAGTATGTTGGGTTACAACAGCGGTAAGCAGGCGAGGGTTATCCCGTCAGAAAACAATCCCTGGAATACTGTTCATGAATAGCAGCAAAGCAGGTCGAGTCAATAGACTGGCGTACAAATTTGCAGTCAGTGTGCGTGGGATAACCACGAGGGTGTTTCCGCTGCCATACGAATCGCACACGAGGCCATAACTTCAGGTGTAGGTCCAGTGACTCTAGCTCACAGGCTGGTTGATTGCAGGTCCTCAACAAGCCTCTTTCTAACCAAACCATGGCCATCACTGGCACCGAGGTAGAACCAGCTTTCATCAGAAAACAGTCCTCTATCCTGTCCCCAACGAGCTCTCGCTTGACATCACTGAAGTTGCAAATTGCGGTGGTTTGGTGTCAGTTGCATGCACGCTACAAGACGTCTGGCTCGGAGCTGCCCTTGAAGTAACCGAATTGTAGCAGTTCGTTGTGTCGCTGTGGCGCCAACTGGCCCTGAAATTGCTGCTGCAGATGCAATATGATGCGCAAGAGCCATACGCCGAACAAAGTGGTTCAAAAATGGTTCAAATGGCTCTGAGCACTATGGGTTTTTACATCTATGGTCATCAGTCCCCTAGAACTTAGAACTACTTAAACCTAACTAACCTAAGGACAGCACACAACACCCAGTAACACAGTGGTCTTCTCCCTCTGTAGTGCCACATAGCCGTCCGGAGGCCGTCTTCTACCGACTGTACATTTTCGTGACCACCGCTGCCAGCAGTCATGTACAGTCGGCTCAAAAGTATCCGAACGACCTGAACTGCATTTCGCCTGATTCGCATGCAACCCGCAAAACGCATCTGTCCAGCAGGTCCTCTAATCGCTCCTCGGTACAGTCGTTAGACTATTCAAAACGGTTCCAACAAGTCAAAACTAGAAAACACTGCTCTGTATCGCAATAACTCAAGATGTAAAGTATTACCACGACACAACAAATATCAGCGAACACCTTCTCACTGATAAGACTGTTCTTAAGGCTTGTAAGCTCACATTTATTACAATAAATGACATACCTGAAATGTTACTACACTCATTATTGCGTCAGATAGGTAATGCACGTAGTACGTTCGTCGTATTCGTGATTTACTCTTCAAAGTAACATACCGTACTTATTATGTAACACAAAATGACATTAAAAATTTAAGTTATTCACGAGCAACTAGTTGAGAATATGTATGAACTTCAAATGACACGACTAACCGTCTCGTTCTGCATATTGATTCAAAGCCAGGTCATGCAGACTAAGCAAAGATTTCGTGACTGACGGAAACTAACAGTCATTCCTGACATCTGGTTAAGTAGACGCAAGCTCCTGAACGGAGATTATGCTATTCTCATGTCAGCAGGACCTGAAGACTCTTCTAGGCGTCAGAGCCTCGATGTGAAGCCATTTTGAAATTTTCAATAATTCAGCAATTTTGTTTGTTCGAGAAAATCCACTGTGAAGTGTGAAGTTACCGGATAATTGGACTATTACGGTCATTGTTTCTATAATTTTCTTCATACCGCTGCTGGAACACATGTGCTTGAAGATCATTTGATGCCTTTTGGTCGTTACAGAAATACACTCCTGGAAATTGAAATAAGAACACCGTGAATTCATTGTCCCAGGAAGGGGAAACTTTATTGACACATTCCTGGGGTCAGATACATCACATGATCACACTGACAGAACCACAGGCACATAGACACAGGCAACAGAGCATGCACAATGTCGGCACTAGTACAGTGTATATCCACCTTTCGGAGCAATGCAGGCTGCTATTCTCCCATGGAGACGATCGTAGAGATGCTGGATGTAGTCCTGTGGAACGGCTTGCCATGCCATTTCCACCTGGCGCCTCAGTTGGACCAGCGTTCGTGCTGGACGTGCAGACCGCGTGAGACGACGCTTCATCCAATCCCAAACATGCTCAATGGGGGACAGATCCGGAGATCTTACACCTTCTAGAGCACGTTGGGTGGCACGGCATACATGCGGACGTGCATTGTCCTGTTGGAACAGCAAGTTCCCTTGCCGGTCTAGGAATGGTAGAACGATGGGTTCGATGACGGTTTGGATGTACCGTGCACTATTCAGTGTCCCCTCGACGATCACCAGTGGTGTACGGCCAGTGTAGGAGATCGCTCCCCACACCATGATGCCGGGTGTTGGCCCTGTGTGCCTCGGTCGTATGCAGTCCTGATTGTGGCGCTCACCTGCACGGCGCCAAACACGCATACGACCATCATTGGCACCAAGGCAGAAGCGACTCTCATCGCTGAAGACGACACGTCTCCATTCGTCCCTCCATTCACGCATGTCGCGACACCACTGGAGGCGGGCTGCACGATGTTGGGGCGTGAGCGGAAGACGGCCTAACGGTGTGCGGGACCGTAGCCCAGCTTCATGGAGACGGTTGCGAATGGTCCTCGCCGATACCCCAGGAGCAACAGTGTCCCTAATTTGCTGGGAAGTGGCGGTGCGGTCCCCTACGGCACTGCGTAGGATCCTACGGTCTTGGCGTGCATCCGTGCGTCGCTGCGGTCCGGTCCCAGGTCGACGGGCACGTGCACCTTCCGCCGACCACTGGCGACAACATCGATGTACTGTGGAGACCTCACGCCCCACGTGTTGAGCAATTCGGCGGTACGTCCACCCGGCCTCCCGCATGCCCACTATATGCCCTCGCTCAAAGTCCGTCAACTGCACATACGGTTCACGTCCACGCTGTCGCGGCATGCTACCAGTGTTAAAGACTGCGATGGAGCTCCGTATGCCACGGCAAACTGGCTGACACTGACGGCGGCGGTGCACAAATGCTGCGCAGCTAGCGCCATTCGACGGCCAACACCGCGGTTCCTGGTGTGTCCGCTGTGCCGTGCGTGTGATCATTGCTTGTACAGCCCTCTCGCAGTGTCCGGAGCAAGTATGGTGGGTCTGACACACCGGTGTCAATGTGTTCTTTTTTCCATTTCCAGGAGTGTAGTTGCCCAAGAACAGGTTCTTTCCCTGTCCACGGAATGCTTTTCGTGTTAATATCAAACATCAGCAATTACTCGTAAATTACATTAAAACTAAAGTAATTGATGAAGACGTTACTTGATAACAAAACGCACTGCCTTTCTTCATTTACTTGCACCTAGAAATGGCTGTCGAAAACTTCCAAACCAAAAGCCAATGGATCTTACTGCCTTCCGATATACTCGCATCCGACTCATTGACCTTACACTTAGTCGCTGACCGTAAATTCTAGCTCAGAGTGACACCAGATTAAGTAAGCTAATGTAGCGAAGACTGTTTGCCAGTGCTCTTTCTCACCGGAAAATACGCATTTCACCCACTGGGCTCCATAAGTACGCTGTAATAGTAATTTATGTGTGTATGCTATGCATGCGGGTTGTAGAATTTAGTTGTGCTCTCTCTTCCACTTCTGTATATAATATTCCTGGCCTAAACGGGCCCTTTATCATTACAGGCCTTGGGCAGTGCAACATTATACTAACAACAGCAATGTGCTTGTACTGACAATCTCACTGTTCCCTTTACCTGTTTTTGTAATCATTTAAATGAAACAACATGACCTTCCAGTGGGAGACATTTCGTCCCCCGTTTCCTTCTGCGAACTTTGTCAGTAACCTTTTTGCCTTCCAACCAGGGAAATGCGGCAGAGTGCGGCCGGTAAACGATCCATAAACCACGATTTGGTGCCGTTATGACGATATCTTTAAACATCGTCGTAGCCGAAGGAATTTAGTTTCTTCTTAAATCGTCTTACGCATTAAAGTTTACAGATATCTCAAATAGGATAGGAAAAGCTCTTTATCCAGAATCGAAGACTGTAAAACAAACTTCCCACAGTTTGTGCCAGGTTGATCTTTTCGTCTGCTAGCACTGCGTAAGTATTTTGTCTAACAAGGGGAAGGCCTCAGACATGGCCAACCATCACCCCTAAAAGTTATGACGAGCAATCGACGCCAAATTGGAGGGATCGATAGATAATTGTAAATAGAGCATTTTTCATCATCAGGTATGGGGTCCCAAACGCCAACTTTTCCAGAAATCGAGGAAAGAAACTTTTACAACTGCCGCTTCTCTATCCACATGGTAAACTGTTTTCGCCGACAGCGCCGATAGCGCAACGGCAACGGTAACTGGCTGGGAATCGGAGAACCCGGGTTCGAATTTCGAAGAAACCTAGCGGAAGTTATTCTTTACGTTTGTATTTTTCCATATCTCAATTAATAGGGATAGGAGGATTAATAAGGTAAGTAAATCAATAAGGAATGATAACAATAAGTTACGCAAACTAATTTCCCAAACGCCGTGAGTCAGTAAAGTATTAAACTTTTAAGCCTTGTCACATGAAAACAACTCGGAGTAAGAGTGCTGCAAATTCCTCACGAGGGATCACACATAGCCAACCGCGCGACGCTTGTTTACAGCGAGGCATGGGATATAATGCACGCGGGGACAGTTATGTTGTCCCGGTTGCCTCTTCGTCATATCATAGTTGTGAACGAGTGAAGGTGTCCAGCACGATCCTTATAGAAGTCAATCGGAAAGAGTTGTTCTCCGTCATTAGGCTGCCGCGAACCTCGCGGATACATGTAGTGATTTTTCCATCGTTAATGGTTCAAATGGTTCAAATGGCTCTGAGCACTATGGGACTTAGCTTCTGAGGTCATCAGTCACCTATAACTTACAAGGGAACCTCCCCATCGCACCCCCCTCAGATTTAGTTATATGTTGGCACAGTGGGTAGGCCTTGAAAAACTGAACACAGATCAATCGAGAAAACGGGAAGAAGTTGTGTGGAAGTATGAAAAAAATAAGCAAAAATATACAAACTGAGTAGTTCACGGGAAGATAGGCAACATCAAGGAGACTGGGAACGCAGGAGTGCCGTGGTCTCGTGGTAACGTGAGCAGCTGTGGAACGAAAGGACCTTGGTTCGAATCTTCCATTGAATGGAAAATTTAATGTTTTTATTTTCAGTTTATGTGACAAACTCTTATGTTTTCATCACTTTTTTGGGAGTGATTATCACATCCACAAGAAAACCTAAATCGGGCAAGATAGAAGAATCCTTTTACCCATTCGCCAAGTGTACAAGTTAGGTGGGTCGACAACATATTCCTGTCATGTGACGCACATGCCGTCACCAGTGTCGTATAGAATATATCAGATGTGTTTTCCTGTGGAGGAATCGGTTGACCTATGACCTTGCGAGCAAATGTTATCGGTTCCCATAGGAGAGGCACGTCCTTTCGTCTACTAATCGCACGGTTTTGCGATGCGGTCGCAAAACACAGACACTAAACTTATTTCAGTGAACAGGGACGTCAATGAACGAACGGACAGATAATAACTATGCAAAAATAAAGAAAGCAAGATTTTCACTCGAGGGAAGACTTGAACCAAAGACCTCTCGTTCTGCAACTCCTCACGCTACCACGGGACCACAGCGCTCTGGAAGTCACATTGTCCATGATGTTGCGTATGTGGCCCATGGACTACTCAGTTTGTATATTTTGCTTATTTTTTCACAGTTCCACACAACTTCTTCCTGTTTTCTCAATTGATCTGTGTTCAGTTTATCAAGGCCTATCCACTGTGCCAACTTATAACTAAATCTGAGGGGGGTGCGATGGGGAGGTTCCCTTGTTAGAACTACTTAAACCTAACTAACCTAAGGACATCACACACATCCATGACCGAGGCAGGATTCGAACCTGCGACCGCAGCGGTCGCGCAGTTCCAGACTGAAGCGCCTAGAACCGCTCGGCCACTCCGGCCGGCTCATCGTTAATGCGCCGAACGAAATACGTTTTGTGAATGAATACAGTGTTCTTCCGTAAGTAACATATGACGAGTACTGTATGTGATTTGTAGTAATTAGCTCGTCTGTTTATGCCGTAGTAACTAGTTATTGTTTGCTGTGTCATATCTTTCAGGTGGATAATCTGAATAATGGAGGATGTACACCCTTCGACTAGCGCTGTAGTATATAGTTGGGAGACTGTCACAGACGATGGCAAGCGGGAAGTTACCGACGCTGTGTTTAGGCTTGTAAAAGTGTTGCAAGAGAGATCCATTACCAGTGCACTACCGGAAGCAGGCAGTTCTGTTTCTTGGCGTTCCAGATTGATAGGAGCGGCTATCGTCAGGCGATTTTTGGAGATGACGAACGAAATGACTGGTGTTGATACTGAAGTACTATACCATGAAGATGAAGCAGAAGGTGATTCAGTGGAAGATATCCCAACTAGTGAATCGCAAAATGGTCATAACACTTCGTAAATCTCCACGTCATAGGTAATATGTGCTTCATCTGTTCCCGATGAGTATTACGAAGCGGTTACTAAACGATTGAACTACGGCGCTATACCCCTTGAAGTAAAAGTAAAGGCGGTAGCGCTAGCCAGGAATCATCCAAATTGGAACTTACTAACAGTGCAAAAGAATGGAGCAACAACAGCGCTGAGAAGGAAAAAGGACTTGAAATTGTCGGAAAGTGATATCGTTAAAAGAGGTACAAGATACGACAAATACCAGGCGATAAATAAGTGGACATACGACCGATTTGTCGAATCTCGTCGTCGTAAGGAGAATTTAACAACGACAATACTGCAGGAGTGGGCTGCAGGTGCAGCGCTTCAATATACGGCCAACAAGGATTTTACGTTTGCTGCTCATTATCTTGGGCAAGAAATTTCAAATCGGAGTATAAAATTCGTCAACGGCGCGTCACTAAATACGTCTCTCGTAAGGAGATACAAAATATAGAAGATACACAGAAAGTGACGGCTCTTTTCAGCACTCAAACGGCGTCACTTATGACCGGTTTTAATCGCGATTACGTGATCAACACCGATCAAACAGGATGCGAGTATCGGGTGAACATACGACGCACGTTATCGCATAAGGGAGAAAAACGAACCCTTGTCCCAGTTGGTATTGAAAACAAACTAACACATTCGTACACGGCGTAATATCCCGTCACAGCCTCTAGAAAACTATTGCGTAAGGTTTTCCTGTGTTTGCAAGGAACGAATGTTACATTTGGTCCTCGGGTTATAGAGGAGGTCAATCGGTTCACCGACTCGTTGAAAAATGTATACATTACCTGCTCCAAGTCCGAGAAACTGACGAATGCGAATTACAGAACATTTCTTGAGAATGTTTTAAAACTATACGTTTCTGATAACAAGTTTTATATAATATTGGATTCCTGGAGTGGACAAATTTATACTACAATGTATGACACAATGTTTATAGATGGCGAGGGTCAGCCGACGTGCAAAGTAAAAGTAATACCGCCAAAATGCATATCTGTGTGCCATCCATGTGATGTTTATTTCTATCGACAAGTTAAAAACTTTACTTCCAGGCTTCAGAATTGCAGTCTGCTTCTGGAAACCCAGAGGGAATTGCACAACCGCACGGATGCAATAACTATTCACAGCATAATTCATAACGAATTTTGAGCACCGGTTTTTCAGGCAATGATATCGTATGCGTGGTACGCATCAAAAATAATTCCCGAAAAAGACATATTTTTAAATGAAAACCAAGTATGTTTTCCGCCGACTCTTCGGAAGGAGCAGTGTAGCTGTCGAAAGATTGTATTCATTAGATGTTTTTGGTGCCGTGAGTATATTTCTTTCGAATGTTCATATGACAAGTACCATCCATCTAGTTGTTCGAAGAAAACTGAGGACACGAAACAGTGACGGGAAGAGCCATTGTCAAGTGACCTAGAGTAACATTTTAGTTCAAAAATGGCTCTGAGCACTATGGGACTTAGCTTCTGAGGTCATCAGTCCCCTAGAACTCAGAACTACTTAAACCTAACTAACCTAAGGACATCACACACATCCATGCCCGGGGCAGGATTCGAACCTGCGACCGTAGCGGTCGCGTGGTTCTAGACTGTAGCGCCTATAACCGCTGGGCCACCGCGGCCGGCTAACAATTTAGTTGCTTACTATTGCAAGAGGTTTAAGAAATTTATTTGCCTACCTTATTATTATCATTCCTTATTGATTTACTTACCTTATTAACCCTCCTATCCCCATCAATTGAGATATGGAAAAATAGAAACGGAAAGAACAACTTCCGCTAGGTTTCTTCGAAATTCGAACCCTGGTTTTCCGATTCCCAGCCAGTTACCTTTGACGTTTTTTTTTGTTTTTTTTTTTTTTTTTGTTTTGAGAAAGGAAATGTCAGAAGTGAGATTGTTTTATTTTTATTTATTTATTTATTTGATTTAATTTTTTTATTGTTTTAAGGAAGGTAGGAGAAACAGAAACCTTTATTATTCACAAAATAATAGTACGTCCTTACTAAATGGCTCTGAGCACTATGGACTTAACATCTGTGGTCATCAGTCCCCTAGAACTTAGAACTACTTAAACCTAACTAACCTAAGGACATCACACACATCCATGCCCGAGGCAGGATTCGAACCTGCACCCGTAGCAGTCGCGCGGTTCCGGACTGTGCGCCTAGAACCGCTAGACCACTGCGGCCGGCCGCGTCCTTACTCATTATATCTGTCCTGGAAGAAACCTCGCTGCCGTCCTACCATGCAGCGTGAAATAACAACAAAATCAGAGTGGGGCCACCTTCGGCACCCTAAAGGAAAGAATTTATAGAATGAAAACAAAATTGGAAGTACATCCCATTGCTAACTGTGCAAGCGTTAGTTTTTCCTAGGTCGCATACTCGCATGGTTGATCTTAGCTGATCACTTTACTTAGTCGGTTTCACTACAACAACACCGCCACTCTTCTTTGCGCACCCGGCTCATCCCAAGTATATGGTGGGTCCGCAAAAACCGTTACTAGGAAATTGGCGTACCAATCCTTGTACTTTTGTAGCCGTAACAGTTTTGTGTGTCCATCTTGCAAGTATTGCCAGTAATCCAGTACGTTCAGACGTGTGTTTCTATAGATATAATGGACCGTCATACCTGTGATCCACACCACTGCATTCTTCTTATGATGCGGAAAATACGTTTCCTCTGGAAAAAAATACTATGTGAGAAGGGACTGCTGTATAGATAGTGCGCCGCATGAACGCTATTATCTTTCTTGCGAGAGTCCAGACAGCCAATGCCTCGCCGCAGACTAGCCGATGGTCGTTCGTATCCAGCACGCCGCATTGCTGACACATGGGCGAATCCGCCAAGTGTATTGCGTACTTTTTGTCATTCGTAGGGTATTTTCGGTTCACTACAATGTACCATGTTGATCTGGCTGTTGTAGGGAGGTGGGGGTGGTGTACCGTGTGCCACACCATGTCCCAATTAACGGCTGGATGTTTCCGTTCCACCCTATACCGGGCGATCTGTCGAAGAAGCAGATGGTGCACGTCCTTCGATGTCGACTTTCGGGTCGTCGGTAAACACTCGCGAATGTAACTGTGTTCAACGATGAACGTGCGCACGTACGTTAACGATGGCGATATATGGCCGACACTGAGGGAGGAAGATGCGATGTTGGTACTAGTTCTTCGATGATCGTCCCCGTAAGCGAGTGATTCCTGTTGTGCCACCGTTTGAGCATAGTATTAATATACATGGAACGCGCCTTCTCGTGCAGGTTCACTAAACCAACGCCCCCCTCTCGCGCTGGGAGGGTAAGCGTGTTATACTGTATCTTAAAGAGCTGTCCCAGGCTTACATAGTACCCAAAAGCCGCTTGAATCCTCATAGCCATCGAGCGCGTCAAGGGGAGAAGGTGTGTCAGGTAGCACATCATGGGCGTGAGATGAACGTTGACGAGTAACACTCGCTGCAGCATATCCATCGACCGTAGGGCGTTTAGTCGTACTGCCGTGCGGACTCTGAGTAACAGCCTTCGTAAGTTGTCCGCAGCCGTTCCCGCTGTCTCCTTATGAAACGTGATACCCAAACAGCTGAGGGTTTGCACCGCAGGTAACGGTCCTTGCGTTCCTGGATCAAGTCCACGCCCCACATACATGAATTGTGATTTTCGGTAGTTGACCTCACTTCCACATGCCATCCCATACGTCTGTAGCCAATCCAGTGCTGTTTGAGTCTCCCCCTCATTCCGTGCGACGAACACAATGTCATCCGCGTATGCTCTGCATTTGAATGATAGATGCCGTAGGGAGATCCCGGTAAGACGGCGGCGAATGCCTGCGAGGCACGGTTCTAAGGCGATCGTATATAGGAGGATCGACAAGGGACAACCATGTCTGACTGATCATAAGATCGTAAAATACTCAGTTCTCCCTCCGTTGATCACGATCGCTCATTTGGCGCCGTGCAACAGCCGCATCACGGCAGTGCTCAGTAATGGCGAGACACCCATCCTGTTCATCACCTCCGCGAGGTACACATGATCCACGCGATCGAAAGCGTGATCGAAATCTAAAGTAACCATCGCCCCCGGAGGCGGCATGCAGCTGCGAGGGCGACGACGTCACGATAGTCTCCCAAGGCTGTGTGGATATTACTGATGCCGCCAAGAGAAGTCTGATCCTCATGTATTCGGTTCTGCAGCGACTGTTTGATACGACAGCCCAGTATGCGCATGAAGATCTTGTAGTCACTATTAAGAAGGGTCAAGGGGCGATAATCACAAGGCCGTTTGCCGCCACGGGGGTTTGGTATCGGTATCATGAGCCCTTCCGTGAATTTATTGTGAACCGGTACTTGTTGCCGCAGAATCTCATTAAACATGCATAGCCACATCGGTGTCATAATCGTCACAAAAGCACGGTGAAATTCCAAAGGAAAACCGTCTGGACCTGGGGACTTGTTGCAGGCACCTCGTGTAATCGTTTCCTCCAGCTCTTCACACGTAATTTCAGATAACCCGTCCGCTTCCCCGTTCACAATCGTTGCGTCTGGGATCTCTTCCAGGACCTTCCCCAGCTCCTTCTGACCCTCCCCATTGCTCGCATAGAATCTGCTAAAATGATCCGTGAACGCCTGTGTTATGCCCCTTTGTGTTGTGAGACGACGGCCATCGCCGAGATCGATCTCATGTATTAATGCGCTTCGTCTTCATCGTCTTTCTTTTATCACATGATGCATCGAGGGAACCTCGTTGGGCAGGCAATCCTGCGACCTCGCGCGTACCATCGTACCCGCCATTCTCAGCGTCGCAAGTTGTACCAGCTTCGCCTTGCCTCTGAGGACGGACGTCTGGCGTTCTGGTGTAGGTGGTTGGGCTAACAGTTCCCGGAGAGCAGTAAAACAAAACTCAGTGGTCTTGCGCTGCCATTGAGAAACCTCCTTCCCGTAACCTATTAACGTCCTACGTAAAGCTGGTTTCGCGCACTCGATCCACCACTGCAGGACAGAACCGAAAGAATTTCGTCTTCATCACGCAGGTGGGAGACGTTCATCTTCCAATTACCCCTCCGTCTCCATACCTGCTGTCTATCAAGGTTAACCATACAAATATATGCCTCGTGATCTGTAAACGCTGTCGGCCATGTTTCTGCGTTCACCGTCGACACTGCTAACGCCCTTGAAACGTAGATCCGATCCAAACGGTTTGCGGATTTGCTAGTAAAAATGTATATCCTGGTTGGTTGTGATACTTCAGGTCCCACGTATCGACTAATTCCATCCCGGTGACTAGCTCCCTAAGTTCTTGGCTAGTAGTATAGTTAGGATGTTGGTCCTTTCTGTCGAGCACACAATTAAAATCTCCGCCGAGTATGCAAGCATCGTATCGTCCCTGGAGCAACGGTGTAACCTTATGGGCGTAAAAATCTGTCCCTTCTCTTATCCGAGCCTGACGGTGCGTATATTTTGATCAAACGTATTCCATCTATGGTCACGGCGGTACCACTGGAAGAAGGGAAATACTCTACTTCGTCTCCACGTATCCCTTCCTTTAATAGTATCGCTGTGCCGACGCCTCTCTCGTCACACGGGGAACAGTAAATGTCGTAACCGTAAAAGTCCGAGGGGGGAAGTACCCGGACCTTATGTAATAGTACTACGTCTAAATCTGCAGTCTTTATGATGTCACTGAGCATCTTTATTTTTACCGGCGTCCCAATGCTATTGATCTTAACAGACCCTATCCGATAAGCTTGTTGCATGGCTGTCAACGTAGACAGGGCACCGTACGGTCCCTGCACAGGCTGCTTTCGTACTAACGTCCCCCGCCGTCCCCTCATATGGTCTGCCGTTATTCCGTGCACTCTTCCGGTCGTGCACCGGGAGAGTGTCTGGGAGTAGTTCCTCCGACATCATCTGTTCCTCACGGGGGTGGGTCTTCTGACCAGTCCCCTAGCGTCCCATCAGTCTCGTGCGTTGCAGGCGCTATAGCCTCCTCAGTAGCCTGTATCCGTCGATCGAACTCCGTCGCTGTGTCTGGCGGTAGGTCGTGTCGCCGTCCCGCTGGCCACCGTTGCATCCATGCTAGGCAGTTCTTCTGTATCCATGGTCGACTGCTCTGTATACGAAAAGGTCTCAGAAGTGCCTGCTAGATCAGATTGGTCGTTCTCCACCGTGAGGCGGCGCTTCTTCCGGCGTTTTGGTGATCGCTGTTTGCGGTGACGGGCTTCGGAATCAGAGGTCAGCATTGTCTCCGGTTGTTCATGGGGGACGTAGGAATCGTGCGCCGTCGTATTATCGACGTCTGCAAGTGCCTTATCTGAAGGGGCCACAAGCGGCACCGAAGAAAGGGCGTCCTGTGACTGCTGCAGGCGGTCCAGCGAAACACCGTCCTTCCGTGGCTCGCCACCGTCTGTGTGTTATTGTGTGTGATGGTGCGCTTCTGTTTCGCGGCTCACGTCGTCTCGTAATGCGGCGACATAAGTCATGGGGAGCACAGTCGGATGCGGTGTGAGGGGTGGATCATCCCGTGGCAGCTGTAATAACCTTCGTTGAACACACTCAGAACGGACGTGTCCCTCCTTCCCACAACCAGAGCACGTCCTTGGTTGTCCGTCGTAGATGACAATCGCCCTACAACCGGCGATGTATAAGTATGACGGGAGGTGTTTTCGAAGTTCGATCCGTACTTGTCTGACGTTATAGAGGACCGGATAGTCTGGAAACTCGCCCATTTTTCAGCCACGTGGGATAGGACAGTTCCGTAAGGAAGCAGGGCGTCTGTCAGCAGTTCTTCTGGCACTTCGAATGGAAGCTCAAAGACGCGGATTGTTCGGAGTCCCATGCCGGCGTGTTCAACTGTTACCGCTCCTACATTCCCGTCCGAATGACAGAAACGAAGTCCTTGTCGGTGTCGCAGTAATAGTTCGTCACGTGCCGCTTCATTTATGAGCTTGACATAGACCATGCTGCTTACTATAGGTAAGTGTATTCCAACTAGAACGTCAGGTTCGATTTTCACCTCGTCCCGTAAATAACGTTCGATCTCGTAAGCCTTCGGTCGAGCATAGTCGTTAACAAAACTAAATTTCAGTGTCGATTTGCGGAACGACAAGGCCATGATTCGTTCTATGTATACCGCGACACACTGCTACACACTTGACGTAAACACCTGTCGCGCAGACGTAAACACAGTCCGAACCGCCGCGCCACTGAAGGCTGACTGCCGTTGCGCTGTCGGCGCTGTCGTCGAAGAGCGTTTACCATGTGGGTACAGAAGCGGCAGTTATAAAAGTTTCTTACCTCGATTTCTGGAAAAGTATGCGTTTTCGGACCCCATACCTGATGATGAAAAATGCTCTGTTTACAATTATCTATAGATCCCGCCGATTTTGAGTCGATTGCTCGTCATAACCTTTAGGGGTGATTTTCTCAATAACACGGGGATGTTGACCCAAAATATCTTAGATTCCTTCCTTTTAGGTTATACACAAGCGACCTGTCAAATCTGAGCCGAATCGGTTGTCCGTGTCTGAGGCCTTCCCCTTGTAAGAGGTATCACAAGTAGTGTTCTTGTAGCTGTGGGAATCCTTGGTGGAAAACGAGTTTAACACCAATGGTTACAGCACTGCTAAATATTCAAAATGATTGTTAACCTAAGTCTGAGTTCATCCCCAAACTGAGGCGTATATATAATATTGAAGCTAGACTGTGTAAACTTGCCTTCCTTGAGTGGTCACTGGAAGGCGTTTACACACATGTGTACAATGATATGAATACTTCGAACACTATAGTTAACGTTGCTCTCATAAACTAATTTTTTTTAAATTCTTCTGGGTCTTCAGCGTTTTAATGTGTATTGTAGATACAGTTTTAGACAAAAAAATTGACCGCCGAGTCGTTCACGTAAAGTGGACAATACAGTCATGCTCCCGTCAGAATTCTGGCAACATTGTAGACTGCGGCACTTCCCGGAGGAAGTCTTGACTGCAGTCTGAGTGCATCATCCTAGACTATGATCGTAGTCTTGAGGTAAAACGAGAGACTAGCTAATACGACGTCCGGCAACCCAAAGCACACGTCGACGAAACTTTTATCGCCCCTTTCCTCTCGGTGCTGATGCTAAGAGTGTAATTCAAGCAAATCTACAATATATTTCGCTTTCTGTCAGATTGGTAATAACAGTTTGGTTCAACAATATTTTAGCGAGAGTTTTCTTGGCCAACCACCTGCCTCTGAACACCGCATGCGTCTGAGTTCTATGGGGCCTGTTTGCTGCCTACTGGTGGGGGCTGAGGCAGTGCGCTGCCTCACCTTCTGGCGACAACGTCTGTTCCGCTCCTCACTCTCGACAGTGGAAAATACTTTAATGCTGTTGAGTGGTGGCCCATAAAATCTGTCTACGATTTGTGTTTCACACTCGATGGCAACAGAGGCACAAAACCGTTTTTATTTGATGAGTATTTTATTACACTAGTATGCAATACATCAATATGGCACAGAATTTATTTCATTGTTTCTGATCCAATGCGCTATAATTAAAGCGTCACATCCTGTTCTTTTTCCTTCCACAGGAGATTCGCCAAATAATTTATTTTTGTCATGGATTCATATGTGTTAGTCAAGGCACAGAGAGTAAATACAATGTAATGTGTTCGGTTTCTTTCTTTGATTCCCTATGGTAAATGGATGTGAAACATGCTGTCAATACCTTTCAGAACCTGCTCTATAACTACTCAGGCAAATTGCTTGTTCTGAGGTCCATACATTAATTAATGGAGAAGTGAATGCTGTTCAAAAGAGATATTTAAAATATTCAGTTGGATTTAAGGCGACAAAATTCCCCATATTTGAAGCTACCCAGAGAAAAAGTAAGTAACTAGAGCTGCTGTTAGCAAATGTCTGCAGAGGGTTCCTAACTGCTACTGTGGAAATTTTGAATAGAGGCCCTATAATAATCAAGACGTTCATTTCCTTCATACTTATCACCCAGGCATGTGAGACTTAAGTGAAGAACTATATTGAAATTCGTATCGTTGACGGTCGATTCGAATTTCTTCAGTGATCCTTGTATTGTGAAGCAGCTTGGCAGTCAGAAAGCCGAGATCTATGACCATTAACACAACTTACTTAGTCGAGCTACCAAGAAGACTTGACGTGTAAAAGTTTTCTTCCGATTTCGTTAGCGATTTTTTTCTGGAAATTCGTAGCTCCATAAAATAAATTAGAAAAAAGCCGTTGCGACACTAGACAGGGCGGTACCACAGTGCTACAGACACACTGGTGCCAGCACGCCATTCTCATCATGGTCGCTCGGCCTCATAATGCATCGCCAACGATAATAAAAATTGTCACTTATGTGAAGAATAGCATTTCTTTAGTCAAAAAATTGAATTTTCTGTCTCATTGTCTTAGTTTATATGAGGATTATATAGCATGACTCATTGAAATGGAAAGGGAATCTCAAGTGAATTTAGCAAGTCAGTACCATACGTGGAAGTGATTTCTCTATCACAGTGTTGCCAAACATTTGTGACGATGTTGCCAATTCTCAGCTGTACTAGGAACAGCTCTGTAGCGGTATGCGAGGACAATCCCGTGCTCGTGTTATAGGAATATACGGAGAGGAGGCTAGGGGTTTGGTTAATATCCAGCTTTTTCTCCTAGCGGTTGTGTCAAACATTCAGGTGTATAAACTTCCATCACTATTACAGTTTTCCACAAAATATATACGGATAAAACACTTACCTTGTTACTTTGTGACGAAAGACAATTTCAGTACAATAAAAAGTCTTTGGGAATCAATTTGCCCACCTCTCACTAAAAGTATGATAACAAACACTTTGCATCTCGAAATCGATTGCATCTATGTGCAGTCTTGTGATCATACAAGTAGAGTTTAATGAACTGCACGAGAATGTAGAAAAATGCTGGTGCGAATGGAAGCTATAAGGAACACAGTTAAGCTGTGGTGAGGTGACGAATAACAATAACGATGGTAGTAATAACAAATTAGTAATCAAGGCTGTTTACTGCACTACAGACAATTGTTAACAATTAACAAAATAACCAAGAAGGGCTGAGTGTTTAATTTGTTAATTGGCGCACTGCATAGGTGTTCTTACCACTTTGTTACTGAATTCTGTTCTAGATGTTTGCAGAGAGAAAAGAAAGAACCCTGTAGCCATACGTATCGCTAGTACAACGAGGTATTACCTATCAACTATCCCTGCTTTACATCATGAGACGAACATGGAGTCACCGAGCTGATATTTGAAATACATTTCTGTTTTCTTTCCCTGTCTCTCTCTCTCTCTCTCTCTTTATTTTTGTTTTTATTTTTTTGAAGAAAGCATCGAGAAGCGCGAGTAATAAGCAAGTAGGCACATACTCTATTTACAGTTATTTTGATCGGCATACATAATGCAAAAATACACCTTTTAAGTGTATTATTGCGTATTTCCAATTATTGACAGTCTATTCGTGAGCTTGCTCGCATTCAGTGGGGTGAAGCCTATCACAGAAACAAGCAAAACACAAATATTTCTTGCACCATGCGCAACACACAAACGAAATCTGGCTGCACTGACGTATCGTCCGATATATTGTACAGAAAACATATCTGATTCATGTTGCTAAATACAGCTCTATCAGATATCAATTTGGATGCATACCAAGTGTATAGAAGTGTATCTTCAAACACACAGAAAGGCACATAGAGGTATTCGACTCAAACTTATCCATGACCAAGATTGTAACTGGGATCGATAGCATTGTCGTGTACCACCTTCACAGCTCGAACGGTGACAGTGCTCGGCCGGTTACTTACACGTTTACTGGTATCAAAACTACAGCATGAAAACACAAAAATGTTAATAACCCGAAGTTCATTAACTTTGGAACCCATAGTGAAGTAAAGCAGTCACGAGTTGTAAGACTGCTTTGATCACCACATTCTTTAATAGGCACGGTCCTGTTGGAGGTGGTATGCCGTTGCTTTCCTTCGACCTTTGAATTGACTTACCTAGCCAGTTAATAGGGGAACCTACAGTTTGATGACCCGATAGCCATTTAACTGAACAGGGCTATTATTTTACATGTACTTGATTGACCTAGAGTCGATGAAAAATTTGGTGCCGGACTCTGTTTCGAATTCGTATCTCCTCTGTAGATGATCTGAATCCCTCGGAACAGTATAGCTCAATCCATTCGTTCCTTTTCCCAAAACTGCACTCTTCTCTAGGTCTCCTCCAAAGGTAAGTATGTGGGTCCGAATCCTGATCCAGTACAAAAACATTCATAATTTCATTTCAAGACCTATCATGTGCAAACCGGCCTGCTGGTGAAAATTAACGTGCTTTTTTAATGTCTGTCATGTGTTGCCAACAATCGCAATAGGTATCGTTATATCCGGTCAGACAAGCAGTCATCTTACTGTTGGTGAGTAAGCAATTGATACTTAAGCCATATTCGTGGATGATAAAGAGGAACGGTAGGTGTGCGGTTCGATTGTCACTCAGGCACAAAATTTGTATCCTTATTTTAGATTCAAATACCTAGCGCCTGGTAAGAAAAAACGATACGTAACATTTAATTTTAGTTACTTAACAATCCGATTACGTGTTGAGTTCGTACCTCCGTCACAGTACTTCACATCATGCGCTTCATCTTTAAATGCATGCACAATTTGTTACTTCTGAATGGAGGTATATCAGACATACCTTTCGTGTTTAGTTAACAGGGACGAAAGTGTCTTGATAGGAGTCCCGTTTTATTACAAAAACAGTCGTCTTTTATTTTCTAGTTTAGATTTCGTTACTGATATTGGCGAATATTTCGGTAATTCATGACACTTCATGGCTAGTCAGCAATATGATTAGATTAGATTTGATTACATTAATACTTGTTCCATAGATCATGAATACGACATTTAGTAATGATGTGGAATGTGTCATTTTAATGAAAGATTTATTTTCATACCATGATCTAATCTCCTTACAACAGTTAACAATTTTTTACTCTCTCCCTCATTCCTTTTTATATTTATCTCTCTCTCTCTTCTCACACTCTCACACACTCTCTCTCTCTCACACACACACACACATTCTTTTTTATTTTTATTTGGTTGTTGTGCTCGACTATCGGTCAGGCAAGAAAACGCCCGTGAAAGAAATATAGAAACAGCTATGATGCTTAGTTTGCAGTCAGTTCTGAGTATTATTAGAAACTACGCTCCAGTCCCTAAACCTACTTACAGAAATGCGAACCAGACGCGTTACATATTCCAGGCCGTGGCAGCCGCGGCTTTGAGATCCCAGCTATGGTCACTTCCCAGCTCGCTGTAGGAACGCATCGGTTCGTCTTGTTCCTGCTGGTACTGTAAGTGAGATTTGGCAACAAGGTAAGGTATGTTTGGCAACTCTGTGATCTTCGAATTCCTTCCGGAATTGAGACTCAAAGTGCACCTGATATTTCCTGTCATTTCCATTGAATATTCTGAATTATTATCGCTTGAGGTGTAACAAAAAATTGTAAATTTTCGGTTTTCAGCGCAGAGATTTCGTTGCACGTGGAAATATCAACTAATCTCATCATTTAAATAGCGGTTAACGAGATGTACCCACCATTGGCGTCGTAAGAGGAAGCAAAAACACCTCCCTCTTTGCTAGCTCGGCGGTAACGTGGTGACCTGTGAAAATGTGTCTGTTATGGTTCGCGGTTCCACTCCCACTGACTACAACGATTTTATCCTTACTGTGAAATAGCTACAAGCAGTCTGATCAAACATAAATAAGGAATTCGAAAGAAAATACACTACTGGCCATTAAAATTGCTGCACCACGAAGATGACGTGCTACAGACGCGAAATTTAACCGACAGGAAGAAAATGCTGTGATATGCAAATGATTAGCTTTTCAGAGCATTCACATGAGGTTGGCGCCGGTGGCGACACCTACAACGTTCTGACATGAGGAAAGTTTCCAACCGATTTCTCATACACAGTTGACCGGCGTTCCCTCGTGAAACATTGTTGTGATGCCTCGTGTAAGGAGAAGAAATGCGTACTATCACGTTTCCGACTTTGATAAACGTGGGATTGTAGCCTATCGTGATTGCGGTTTATCGTATCGCGACATCGCTGCTCGCGTTGGTCGAGATCCAATGACTGTTAGCAGAATATGGAATCGGTGGGTTCAGGAGGGTAATACGGAACGCCGTGCTGGATCCCAACGGCCTCGTATCACTAGCAGTCGAGGTGACAGGCATCTTATCCGCGTGGCTGTAACGGATCGTGCAGCCATGTCCGATCCCTGAGTCAACAGATGGGGACGTTTGCAACACAGCAACCATCTGCACGAACAGTTCGACGTCGTTAGCGGCAGCATGGACTTTCAACTCGGAGACCATGGCTGCGGTTACCCTTGGCGCTGCATCACAGACAGGTGCGCTTGCGATCGTGTACTCAACGACGAACCTGGGTACACGAATGGCCAAACGTCATTTTTTCGGATGAATCCAGGTTCTGTTTACAGCATCATGATGGTCGCATCCGCGTTTGGCAAAATCGCAATGAACGCACATTGGAAGCGTGTATTCCTCATCGCCATACTGGCTTATCACCCTGCGTGATGGTATGGGGTGCCATTGGTTACACGTCTCGGTCACCTCTTGTTGACATTGCCGGCACACTGAAAAGTGAACGTTACATTTCCGATGTGTTACGACCCGTGGCTTTACCCTTCATTCGATCCCTACGGAACCCTACATTTCAGATGGATAATGCACGACCGCATGTTGCAGGTCCTGCACAGGCCTTTCTGGATACAGAAAACGTTCGACTGCTGTCCTGGCCAGCACATTCTCCAGATCTCTCACCAATTGAAAACGTCTGGTCAGTGGTGGCCGAGCAACTGGCTCGTCACAATACGCCAGTTACTACTCTTAATGAAGTGTGGTATCGTGTTGAAGCTGCATGGGCAGCTGGACCTGTACACGCCATCCAAGCTCTGTTTGACTCAATGCCCAGGCGTATCAAGGCCGTTATTACGGCCAGAGGTGGTTGTTCTGGGTACTGATTTCTCAGGATCTATGCACCCAAATTGCGTGAAAATGTAATCACATGTCGGTTCTAGTATAGTATATTTGTCCAATGAATACCCGTTTATCACCTGCATTTCTTCTTGGTGTAGCAATTTTAATGGCCAGTAGTGTACTTTCGGCCCATAGTGCAATGGTGAAAAACTTAAAATGCTGCACAATAGGTAACGTCTCTCTCTGCTACGGTCAAACAAGTTTCTAGGAATACGTAATTCTATCTATGAAATGCCACATTTGCATACCTCTTGAGTATGGCACAGTATACCAATTAAACACAGACCCAATAGAAATTCAAGTGAGTAGTATTTTACTACTTCGTGCCGATAGTGGCACGCTTGTGTACAGATACTCAGGTTCATTAAAACAGACATTCGTTGTAAGGTTATGGTGGGTAGTTTTATTTCATTTCTTATAAATAGAGCAAAGTTTTCGTAAGGTTTCTTTTAGTGTTGTTAAAACATTAGTAAACACAAGAGAGAAATTAATCATCAACGCTACAAGTGAATTCTCTTACGTTATCTACAGGGTGTTACAAAAAGGTACGGCCAAACTTTCAGAAAACATTCCTCACACACAAATAAAGAAAAGATGTTATGTGGACATTTGTCCGGAAACGCTTAATTTCCATGTTAGAGCTCATTTTAGTTTCGTCAGTATGTACTGTACTTCCTCGATTCACCGCCAGTTGGCCCAATTGAAGGAAGGTAATGTTGACTACGGTGCTTGTATTGACATGCGACATCACGTCATCAACACAGATTTTCTGTGAACGTTTGGGCAGGCATTGTTGGCGATGTCTTGATTGTGTCCCATGTTCTTCCACCTACGCTCAATGGAGCACGTTATCATGATTTCATACGGGATACTCTACCTGTGCTGCTAGAACATGTGCCTTTACAACTACGACACAACATGTGGTTCATGCACGATGGAGCTCCTGCACATTTCAGTCGAAGTATTCGTACGCTTCTCAACAACAGATTCGGTGACCGATGGATTGGTAGAGGCGGACCAATTCCATGGCCTCCACGCTCTCCTGACCTCAACCCTCTTGACTTTCATTTATGGGGGCATTTAAAAGCTCTTGTCTACCCAACCCCGGTACCAAATGTGGAGACTCTTCGTGCTCGTATTGTGGACGGCTGTGATACGATACGCCATTCTCCAGAGCTGCATCGGCGCATCAGGGATTCCATGCGACGGAGGGTTGATACATATATCCTCGCTAACGGAGGACATTTTGAACATTTCCTGTAACAAAGTGTTTGAAGTCACGCTGGTACGTTATGTTGCTGTGTGTTTCCATTCCATGATTAATGTGATTTGAAGAGAAGTAATAAAATGAGCTCTAACATGGAAAGTAAGCGTTTCCGGACACATGGCCATACCTTTTTGTAACACCCTGTATAACAGTCTGACAATGCACATGCATGTAGAAAACTTGTTCTGAGTTAAAGTTGTCAAACAAGGTTTGAAGAAGAATAAAATGCCACTACCACACGACAAAAAATGTAGAAAATATGTTGCTGACGTATTTTGGCACGATGGGCTCTCCACATACATAATACAAAAGTTTCGAAGTGCATCTACTGCCTGGCCGTCTATTAAACCTGAAAAGAACAAAATGTCGCAGAAGTTAGCTCTTTTTCCACGTGGGACTGTCTTGGGTTGAGAAGTGTAGGGAATTATGTTCAAAGTTCCATTAGATTGATAATTTCAGCAGACAGCAGAATTGCGTTTTCAAAAATGTAGCAGTGAATGTACTCAAGTCACGTACCGTTATGCTACTAGCCACTCCAAAAGTCGAGAAAAAGTCCTCCAGAACTTCCACATTTCATAGTGCTTTAAGATAATGCATATGACCGGATCTAGATTTCTGAGAGACAGACAGTTACCGTTTTTCTTCTGCACTGCACGACGTCTTCAACAAACAGATAGCGCAGTAGAGTAGCTCAATTGGAAAGGAAAACTTCCTATTTAAATTTCTGCATCCTGCACTGTGGGCAGTTCTGTGTACGTGGCAGTTGCGTGACTTTATTTTGGTGATTACAAAATAGAATCGAATGTATGTACTGGGTAGCCGAGGTAGCTAGTTCATGGTGATTCGGTCAACCAAGTAAATGAATGTGCTGAGCATACTGCAAATTACTACAGGGAGCGTGTATGTCAGAATTCTCATCCAGTGTGGCGCAACGAATTTACGATAGAAAAATGAGTGACATAGAAGAGGATTTGGTGGTCTGTTGGATTGATGATAGGTTCATATACTTATGCTCTGGGCTCAATTCCAATATCTGCCGATTGTTTTTTAATATGGACAGACAGATTCTATTTTTTTCTGGCTACACCAAGTGAAGAACGTATAATGGCATTGTGGTCTGAAATTCACATTAAACATGATATTCCTTCTCTACCAAGTAGTCGTTAGGTTGAACCACAATAAAGTCTGGAGTGGCGACATGTAGAAACTCTATCACCAGTTACCTTTCTTATAGTAGTTATTTATTTCTAGTGACGAAGCAAACGCTATGTAGGGTCACGGGACATTTATTTCATCTTTTATTTGTGCTTCTTTATGTCGGTAAAATTTGTTCTGTACTGGGAATGCAACTCAGACCGCCCTTAACGCTGAATTTTGATCCCTTCATGACATTACAGCTCGACTACAATTTGTTCTTTGTTTAAAACTGCAGATTCCTCAACATCTACACATATTGCTCGTGAGTGGCTTCGAATCCTGGCCCGGCAATTAAGTTTTCATTATGTATTATCAAGAACACCTATCTGCTGGTGGATAATAATTTTTACTGTATTTTCATTGGTTCAAATGGCTCTGAGCACTATGGGACTTAACTTCTAAGGTCATCAGTCCCCTAGAACTTAGAACTACTTAAACCTAACTAACCTAAGGACATCACACACATCCATGCCCGTGGCAGGATTCGAACCTGCGACCGTAGCGGTCACGCGGTTCCAGACTGTAGCGCCTAGAACCGCTCGGTCACTCGGGCCGGCACTGTATTTTCATTCGTTGTCAACACTAACGATATTTGACGTTTCTTACTCCCAGTAAGACACAGAATTATTTGCGAGATCACTGTAAGTTCAAGGATGTTATTCCGAGCTGCTGGCGGAGAAAAATTTGGTAGGTGACGTCTCTTTGTGTGTAGTCAACAACGATATGTGTGGCGTTCGATTACCAGTCAGAACTGAACTCTTCGTCATATTATTGCTAGTTCTGACATGCTTACATGTCGCTGCTGGTGTAACAAACCCATATTTAACGTTCGTTTTATCTAGAATATAACAGCGATAGGTGCCGTGTTGGAGTCCTAGGAAGCAAAAAATTAATGTTTCTTCTCGTCATTTCACTTAAAACATCTTGCTACTGCCAAGAAAATCCGATATGCCACAGTTGATTGTGCTTCGATAACAATCCGATTAGGTTCTGGGTTCGGATCCCAGCCCAACACAAAGCTTTACCTCACGGCATTGCAAGCACGTTACTTGTGAAGAATCAATATTTAACATCCCTCGTAGTTCGTTAACATGGACAATAGATACTGGGTAGGAATTCGCGTCCATTAAAAAAGTTTGCGTTATGTAATTTAAAGTTGATATTTGCTAACTGATACTGTCTAAAATCAAGATATATCACTCCCTGTATGCCTAGTCAGGAATGACTGTTAGTTTCCGTCAGTCACGAAATCTTTGCTTAGTCTGCATGACCTGGCTTTGAATCCATATGCAGAACGAAACGGTTAGTCGTGTCATTTGAAGTTCATACATATTCTCAACTAGTTGCTCGTGAATAACTTAAATTTTTGATGTCATTTTGTGTTAAATAATAAGTACAGTATGTTACTTTGAAGAGTAAATCACGAATACGACAAACGTACTACATCCATTACCTATCTGACGTAATAATGAGAGTGGTAACATTTCAGGTATGTCACTTATTGTAATAAATGTGAGCTTACAAGCCCTAAGGACAGTCTTATCTGTGAGAAGGTGTTCGCTGATATTTGTTGTATCGTGGGATTACTTTACATCTTGAGTTATTGCGATACAGAGCAGTGTTTTCTAGTTTTGACTTGTTGGAACCGTTTTGAATAGTCTAACGACTATACCGAGGAGCGATTAGAGGACCTGCTAGACAGCTGCGTCATGCGGGTTGCATGCGAATCAGGCGAAATGTAATTCAGGCCGTTCGGGTACTTTTGAGCATGACTGTACATTGGCTACAATTCTGCCAAGTCTTTGTTCAGTATCGCAGGAGGAACATCAAACCTGTCGTAGCACTTTTACACGACCTCGTTCAAACTCAGTGAGATGTTGATGTTGGTGTCTTTGTCGCCTTAAAGGCATTCTTATGTAACATCAACTGACCACGTCCAATATCAAAGGTCAGGGACGCTAGCGGCATCCTCATAGGGACGCCACTAGTGCCAATCTTATGCGACCGCCGCGAAATTTGTTCAAACATTATCCTTCAGATGTATAAACACGGCTACCAATTTTCGTTTATGTCAGACGACTGGTTCTTGATTTTGCGATTTTTTTTCCGTCTGTGTACGAATGCCGCATTGTTTTTAGCTATTTTTGTTTTTGTACATTGTAGCCCTTCTATTCCCGTGCCTACGCTGTTCAGTCACAATATTATAAACGTTATATCCATGCAAATAGAGCCGGGATCGTGTGGGACTCCATACAACATATTTCGATCCACTCTATCATTTGGAAAACTGTCTTTCAGTGTTCTTTGAAAATTTATAAAGCTTCGATTGATTAATAAAACTGCTCGTAATTCCAACATACAGTTAGACTATGTTTGGCACCATGAAAATGACTACAAAAGTCACCAGAATAAGTAAGCCACATCAAATAAAGGTGGGCGGTTGCGGTGGTCAGTTTTGTAGAGTCTTTATTTAGTTACTCAAGTGCTTCTGATAACTCGAGTTTATTAAATAGTATGACGACACCGCTGACTATACGAGGTGCCAGTGGCGCAAGATGTAATTGTTGTTGTACATAACAATAATTAATAAATATTGCAAATTTTTTGTTGGTTATAATGTTGTTAAAGACTTCCCCCCATGAACCATGGACCTTGCCGTTGGTGGGGAGGCTTGCGTGCCTCAGCGATACAGATAGCCGTACCGTATGTACAACCACAACGGAGGGGTATCTGTTGAGAGTCCAGACAAACGTGTGGTTCCTGAAGAGGGGCAGCAGCCTTTTCAGTAGTTGCAAGGGCAACAGTCTGGATGATTGACTGATCTGGCCTTGTAACAATAACCAAAACGGCCTTGCTGAGCTGGTACAGCGAACGGCTGAAAGCAAGGGGAAACTACGGCCGTAATTTTTCCCGAGGGAATGCAGCTTTACTGTATGATTAAATGATGATGGCGTCCTATTGGGTAAAATATTCCGGAGGTAAAATAGTCCCCCATTCGGATCTCCGGGCGGCGACTACTCAAGAGGATGTCGTTATCAGGAGAAAGAAAACTGGCGTTCTACGGATCGGAGCGTGGAATGTCAGATCCCTTAATCGGGCAGGTAGGTTAGAAAATTTGAAAAGGGAAATGGATAGGTTAAAGTTAGATATAGTGGGAATTAGTGAAGTTCGGTGGCAGGAGGAACAAGACTTCTGGTCAGGTGACCACAGGGTTATAAACACAAAGTCAAATAGGGGTAATGCAGGAGTAGGTTTAATAATGAATAGGAAAATAGGAACGCGGGTAAGCTACTACAAACAGCTTAGTGAACGTATTATTGTGGCCAAGATAGATACGAAGCCCACACCTACTACAGTAGTACAAATTTGTATGCCAACTAGCTCTGCAGATGACGAAGAAATTGAAGAAATGTATGATGAAATAAAAGAAATTATTCAGATAGCGAAGGGAGACGAAAATTTAATACTCATGGGTGACTGGAATTCGAGTGTAGGAAAAGGGAGAGAAGGAAACGTTGTAGGTGAATATGGATTCGGGCTAAGAAATGAAAGAGGAAGCCGCCTGGTAGAATTTTGCACAGAGCACAACTTAATCATAGCTAACACTTGGTTTAAGAATCATGATAGAAGGTTGTATACATGGAAGAACCCTGGAGATACTAAAAGGTATAAGATAGATTATATAATGGTAAGACAGAGATTTAGGAACCAGGTTTTAAATTGTAAGACATTTCCAGGGGCAGATGTGGATTCGGACCACAATCTATTGGTTATGAACTGCAGATTGAAACTGAAGAAACTGCAAAAAGGTGGGAATTTAAGGAGATGGGACCTGGATAAACTGAAAGAACCAAAGGTTGTACAGAGTTTCAGGGAGAGCATAAGGGAACAATTGACATGAATGCGGGAAAGAAATACAGTAGAAGAAGAATGGGTAGCTTTGAGGGATGAAGTAGTGAAGGCAGCAGAGGATCAAGTAGGTAAAAAGACGAGGGCTAGTAGAAATCCTTGGGTAACAGAAGAAATATTGAATTTAATTGATGAAAGGAGAAAATATAAAAATGCAGTAAATGAAGCAAGCAAAAAGGGATACAAACGTCTCAAAAATGAGATCGACAGGAAGTGCAAAATGGCTAAGCAGGGATGGCTAGAGGACAAATGTAAGGATGTAGAGGCTTGTCTCACTAGGGATAAGATAGATACTGCCTACAGGAAAATTAAAGAGAGCTCAGATGGCAACCCAGTTCTAAGCAAAGAAGGGAAGGCAGAAAGGTGGAAGGAGTATATAGAGGGTCTATACAGGGGCGATGTACTTGAGGACAATATTATGGAAATGGAAGAGGATGTAGATGAAGATGAAATGGGAGATACGATACTGCGTGAAGAGTTTGACAGAGCACTGAAAGACCTGAGTCGAAACAAGGCCCCCGGAGTAGACAACATTCCATTGGAACTACTGACGGCCTTGGGAGAGCCAGTCCTGACAAAACTCTACCATCTGGTGAGCAAGATGTATGAAACAGGCGAAATACCCTCAGACTTCAAGAAGAATATAATAATTCCAATCCCAAAGAAAGCAGGTGTTGACAGATGTGAGAATTACCGAACAATCAGTTTAATAAGCCACAGCTGCAAAATACTAACACGAATTCTTTACAGACGAATGGAAAAACTAGTAGAAGCCGACCTCGGGGAAGATCAGTTTGGATTCCGTAGAAATACTGGAACACGTGAGGCAATACTGACCTTACGACTTATCTTAGAAGAAAGATTAAGGAAAGGCAAACCTACGTTTCTAGCATTTGTAGACTTAGAGAAAGCTTTTGACAATGTTGACTGGAATACTCTCTTTCAAATTCTAAAGGTGGCAGGGGTAAAATACAGGGAGCGACAGGCTATTTACAATTTGTACAGAAACCAGATGGCAGTTATAAGAGTCGAGGGACATGAAAGGGAAGCAGTGGTTGGGAAGGGAGTAAGACAGGGTTGTAGCCTCTCCCCGATGTTATTCAATCTGTATATTCAGCAAGCAGTAAAGGAAACAAAAGAAAAATTCGGAGTAGGTATTAAAATCCATGGAGGAGAAATAAAAACTTTGAGGTTCGCCGATGACATTGTAATTCTGTCAGAGACAGCAAAGGACTTGGAAGAGCAGTTGAACGGAATGGATGGTGTCTTGAAGGGAGGATATGAGATGAACATCAACAAAAGCAAAACGAGGATAATGGAATGTAGTCGAGTTAAGTCGGGTGATGTTGACGGTATTAGATTAGGAAATGAGACACTTAAAGTAGTAAAGGAGTTTTGCTATTTGGGGAGCAAAATAACTGATGATGGTCGAAGTAGAGAGGTTATAAAATGTAGACTGGCAATGGCAAGGAAAGCGTTTCTGAAGAAGAGAAATTTGTTAACATCGAGTATAGATTTAAGTGTCAGGAAGTCGTTTCTGAAAGTATTTGTATGGAGTGTAGCCATGTATGGAAGTGAAACATGGGCGGTAAATAGTTCGGACAAGAAGAGAATAGAAGCTTTCGAAATGTTGTGCTACAGAAGAATGCTGAAGATTAGATGGGTAGATCACATAACTAATGAGGAGGTACTGAATACGATTGGGGAGAAGAGGAGTTTGTGGCACAACTTGACCAGAAGAAGAGATCGGTTGGTAGGACATGTTCTGAGGCATCAAGGGATCACCAATTTAGTATTGGAGGGCAGCGTGGAGGGTACAAATCGTAGGGGGAGACCAAGAGATGAATACACTAAGCAGATTCCGAAGGATGTAGGTTGCAGTAGGTACTGGGAGATGAAGAAGCTTGCACAGGATAGAATAGCATGGAGAGCTGCATCAAACCAGTCTCAGGACTGAAGACCACAACAACAACCACAACAATGTTAAAGAAATATCTCAGGCTTAAAATAAAGTCATGTAACGGCCTAAAGGTATATATGTATGGGAGTTGTGAATTAGAAAAGTTGTTGATGGGACCTTGCTTACATAAACAGTGAAACACATGATATCTCAACGTTCAGGTTCCGCGATCTCGAATTAAGTACCAACCCACAGCAATAAATCGGTTACACTGTGAGTTTAGATTCACTTGAACATTAACACAAAGTATGAAGTAAGAAACAAGGTACCATAACCAGACACTATTCATGTGCTATAGCCCAATGCGCCTGTCGCAAAGCGACTAGATTACGCCTTTATTGACTGCAAGTTCGTATCAAAAGAAAACGTTACTTTCACGTTTTGCGTTAAACGAGAAGTACGTCTAAACGCTTTCGTACTTCAGGAGCATGGACAGTATAATGATATCTCAGTTTAAACAGATTTCGTCGGTTGAAGTAATAAGAGCGGAGCGATGACAGTTTATTATCGTATAGACAGCCATCTTACAGTGCTTTGTGTCAGAGTAATCCTTATGCTCTGCTGACAGCAGCGACGATTCGTGCTATGGACTCCAGGAGAGGCTTAAAAATTTTTATTGATTGGCGACTCCATGGAGTGTTCTGTGCACCACGACCAGATAATGGATATAATTGGAAGGAGAAACAGCCTTGGTCGTATTTTTTTGTTTTATTATCCGCAAAATCGTTTTTCGGTCCCTTAGTGACCATCCTCAGTGCTGTAAGATACAACTAAAATTGTTAGGCACTGGTATTAACAAGCTTAGAGCGATCACATAAATGTGTGATGGCCCCTGCATTGAGCTGAAACCAGTCGGCGCTAAATAAAAAAAAACGCGACTAAGACTCTTTTGTTAATACTGAGTTAATTTATAGCAATCGCTGTTTCTCCACAACCATGTTGTCCAAACTTCATGGGAAAAGGAGCCCAGTTGAGCTTTGTAGCCCTACACGATCCCCCTGCGTTAGGCCGCCCACTCCACTCCCCACGTGCTCCCCTCCACCTCCCCACACCATGCAGCATCAGCCTAGTATTAAGACGAAACATCAAATTTTCCACATCTAAATCTTTCTGCGATGCAAGTTAAATGTCTCAAGGTTTCTTACAAGGCTAAAATGTCTGAAAACATACGTTACAAATACAAAAAATGGAATGTTAGTTTCAAGTGTCACTGTTATTTCCTCACATTTAATGTTTTTCATGTGTAAATTCTTCTATGATGCTGGTCAAGTGTTACAACGTTCCTTCTACGTCTAACATGTCTGCAAATATATGCCTTCAATATAAATTATTAAATGTTTACATCAAGTCTCACAATGATATTTTACACACACTCACAAATACTCGCCAAATAGTTATCTAAAATATGACTGTGGCCTCTCAAATTAAATTCCTCAATGCTATTTTCGTACATAAAACGCATGGCTAAGTATGTTTCGATAAACAGCGAGCTGCCATTTCAAGTTAGACCTAAATCAGGCCTTCTAGCAAAAGTAACCTGACCGAGCTGATAACTGCAGAAAACACACGTTAGTTACACTACTGCGGTACATTAGAAAACACACCAATAAATAGGCACTCTCACTCACCGACAGATACTGGAAAAAAAATCTAATTAATTCCATTATTCTTCCTACTCATGGTGTATGGCACAATCCACCCTGAAATTAAATACGTCCACGTTTAAACTGATCTATGATGCTTCTCAAGTGTGACAGTAGTATCTCCACGTCTAAAAGAAGAAAAGAGCGTTGTTGCCGGCCGGAGTAGCCGAGCGGTTCTAGGCACTTCAGTCTGGAACCGCGCGACCGCTACGGTCGCAGGTTCGCATCCTGCCTCGGGCATGGATGTGTGTGATGTCCTTAGGTTAGTTAGGTTTAAGTAGTTCTAAGTTCTAGGGGACTGATGACGTCAGCTTTTAAGTCCCATAGTGCTCAGAGCCATTTGAACCCATTTTTTGAAAGGGTGTTGTTATTTCAAGCTGGTGAAACGTTATCGGTGTTTCATAGAATGAAATGTGTTCACATGTTGGTTTAATGTTTCACCTCAGTAAGCACCATTTTAGCGGAGGGGAGTCGAAAATAATGCGTCATATTCCATACTATGACATCTAATCAATGACAGTGATCGGCAATTATTGGCTTGTAATACAGATTATTGGGTTCTAGTCGTGGTTTTTAACTATAAAAGTCTTTAGAAGACGGCTAAAATATTTACCAATCGGAACTATGGCGACAAGGCTCTCCCAAAAATGTATTTCCCGTAATCAGCTACTAAAAAATACCAAAAATCTAATCACAATATGTGGTGTAAGCAACACACACGCACACACAATATTGTCAAAAGATTAGAAAACCGTTTTAGGAACGAAAGAAGGTGTCTTGACCAGAATTTTTTATTGTTATGTATCACTTAGAAGGGATAAAAGAAAAATACATTTCCTAGGGTGAAGACACATATGCCAGTCACATTCCGTAGTGTAAATATCAGTTGAAAATGATACCTTGCTAAATACCTCACAATCTGGCGATAATATCGCAGGAAAGAAAGCGTATCAAAGCGTTTTCTCGAAAGCTGGAGCCTGCGATTGACTACGGATCCAGGCGTGTATTTTAAGAATTGCATCCCTCCTACTTGTGACTTCTGTTTGCTGTGTGATGAGAACAAGGCACTTCTGTAATGACTAGATGTAACTCCTAATCTGCCAGTAAAAGTATATATCGCAGAGTTGGCAGAACGGCATACACTTCGGCGGAATTACTTTTAATGAAGACGTCGATGTTCCGATTTCATTGGCAACAAGAATATCGAATAGGGAGGAATAACATTCCCCGTCCTGTAAGTCAATAATGAATAGAAACACAGAAACAGCTCATTTTTACGCAAGGCCACCGAACTTTGTCCAAAAATCAATGAGTTTAGGAGCGGTTCGTTCTTAAGGGACAGAGGAGCTTGGCCCCATGAGAAATTTTGTGATATAATTGTATTCTATGTATTTTTTCAGTACTATATCAGTATCAGCATTATATGCAACACTAAGCTCAGCTGTAGGTGGCCTGTAATCCATACACATCCCCACCTCCCTACCCAGAAGTCGCAGTGGCGTGACTTCACTGTTTCCATTTTTCCACCTCTCCTTTCGCCGTACCATACCATGGAGCCACCTGAGACGGCCCACTGGAAGGACCAGTTCTCACTTAACCCCCTTTCCATGCACCTCGGCACCCTGCTCTGTGTTTCCATTCCTTGCACCCCTGACAGCATGACAGCATGTCTACACAATGTTTTCGATCAGCCTGCTAAGTCTCATGGCCAGAGTCGTACCGACGCTTTTTTTTCCATTTGGATAGAGGTGGAAGGTAATTTATAAAGTAGGTTAAATATAAATTACAGTTATTGAAAAATATTTCTTAATTGAGTTATAGAGACGAAAAATACTGGACACAACAAGTTCAAAATGTCATTGTATTAAATAAAATCCAAAAGTGCACATAGTTTATGGAAGAACTGAAAGTAAAACGAAATCTATACCTTAATGTTTCTGGCAGCTACTGTACACTGATTTTGTCCTGATCTATAACAAAGAACGGATTTTAAGTGCTCCTATTAAATTATTAACTGCATAGGAATCATTAATAGGAAATACAAGTGAAAGAACTATAATTAAATTTTGAAAACACATTATTTTTCAAGAACTGTGTTCTCATTATCCTTTTACTTTCAATTTTCTTGCTTTGAACGTAGCAAAAGCTTTTATAATGTGATTGAAGTCCCATTTTATGCATAACAAGATAGCTGAATTGGAGCATTTACTTCACCAATACTCCACTTTAAGTAGATCAGCTTTAATATGCTGAAACTGCGTTGAAATAGCCATAAATATCCTCAAAGTTATATCGATGTGTGAATGAGCATCTCGTGAACCATAATACAAAAAAATTTCTTAAATATCCAAATGAGAATCAGTGTCAGTACTCTTCATCAGCTGCCTCTAATGGAATCTGAAGCTATTTCCACAACTAGCTCTACTCTGTCGATATTTCTGTTCTGTTTGGCACCAAAATCTACTGCATATTTTTCAAAATGTGATACAGAGCTCTCATTTAGCACTTTCCTGATAGAAAATTAAAGTGAGATATAATGCCGTGTTACACTGTATGTGAGATCTGTTTCCCGTCTCAGTTATTACTCTATCAAATTTTATGAAGCAGTTTCGCTTAAATAGTTTCACTCGAGTCTTCAGTTGACAGGAACTGGTGAAAGTAGAAAGCCCTTCAAGAACCGGTAGCCAACCTTTAAGATCCCACAATGCTGCCGCAAAGTAGCAACAAAAACTCCATTTTTGAAGATGAGTGAGCCGTAGTAAAATGACTGTTTTGAAGAGCGCGCCGCAGCGCGTAGTGTGAAGCAGTCAGCAAACGTTAAAACCTGCGAAGATCCTAGCGAGGATCCCCCCCACTCTACCACCCTGCGACACTCACCCCCACACTGCTCGCCCACGATGGGTCCTCACCCCACCCCCATACCTCGCTCACGAACGGGACCTCACCCCACCCCCTATAGTTCCCTCACAACGGAAGACCGGAAACAGTACCTGCATTGCGGTTTGGAGCGCGGGTGGTGTTGCTGCTTTGTGCGCCGCTTTGTGAGTGCGGACAGCGCGTGATATTTTCGTGTGTGTTAAAATCATTGTGAGTGCGGAGTGCGCGTGGTGTTGCTGCAGTAGCTGTTTTTGTGAGTGCGGAGTGCACGTGTCATTTTGGCTTTGTGCGTCGCTTTGTGAGTGCGGAGAGCGCGTGATATTTTCGTGTGTCATAATATTATTGTGAGTGCGGATGCGCGTGGTATTTTTTTTGTGCGTCTTTTTTTTATTGTGATTACAATACAGCGTTTGTGTTACTAAAATGAGTGCTTTTAAATGCGAAGTGTGTGGGCAAGTCTTTAATTACAGAAAGAATCTCAGTCAGCATGTTTGCAAAAACCGTCAACAAGAGCTGCCTGTTGCCACTACAACTACTGTAGCTTCTTATCAGTGCTACGTGTGTGACAAAATTTTTTCTCTTAAAAATAATTTGTATCGCCACCAAAGAAATATTCATGGTTTGCAGGAAGGGGGGTTGTTCTTCAAGTGTACATTGTGCCCATTTCAAAGTAGTTCAAAACAGGGTTGGATAGATCATTTAGAAACTGCTCATCAAATTCAACTTAATTCCGAAGATCTGCAGTTCTCAAATGAAGACGAGTTTTTGCAGTGGAAAGAAGACACTGAACGCACGACACATTCAAAGTTTATTAAAACGCATGGGTCTACTAGTTCCACACATTATTATGGCTGCCATCGGTCAGGTAACTTTGTCTCCAAAGGTAAAGGCACAAGACATCTTAAATTGACAGGCAGCAACAAAATGAATGGAAAGTGCCCTGCAGAGATGAAAGTAACTGTACACGAAGGTGGAACATACCAAGTACATTTTGTGTCGACCCACATTGGTCACAAACAAGATTTAACGCACCTGCCCCTGAGTCAAAAAGACCGGGAAACCATAGCAACAGATATTGCAATGGGACTTCCGTATGACAAAGTTCTAGATAACGTACGGACAAGTTTGCAGGATTCGGACTTGCAGAGAATCCATTTGACTACCAAGCAAGACTTATATAACATTGCAGCAAGCTATAACCTCTCCTCCAAGTCGGTCAGACATAAAAATGATGCAATCAGTGTCGAAGCTTGGGTAAAAGAAATGAACGAAAGTGAGAATCCGTCTGTGTTATTCTATAAACCACAAGACTCGACTAGTGAACATCAAGAACTGAGGAGTGAGGATTTTGTATTAGTGATAATGAACAGAGCACAACGCGAAATGTTATCAAAATATGGAGAAGACTGTATCTGTATTGATGGAACCCATGGGCTTAACGGGTATGATTTCGAAGTGACCACTCTCTTAGTACTGGATGATCTCAGGCAAGGATTCCCATGTGCATTTCTAATTTCGAACAGGAAGGACGCCGATGTTTTAAGTATATTTTTGCAGTACGTAAAATCACAGGTTGGACCAATTTGCCCGAATGTATTCATGTCTGATTTGGCAGAGTCATACAGTATTGCATGGAACAGGACAATGGGTGCTCCTAAGATGAGACTCTATTGTACCTGGCATGTGGACAGAGCATGGAAAACTAATATAAAGCGGAAAATTTCAGATCTGGATAAAAGAAATGAGGCGTATCGGCTCATTAGATCAGTGTCAATGCTGAGAAATGTAAGCATGTTTCAGGAATCACTGCAAAAAGCACTGCAGAAGCTCAGTAGTGACCCTGACACATCAGAATTTGCTTCATACTTCAAGACACACTATGAGGGAAATGTGGAGCGTTGGGCCTACTGTCACAGAATGTATGCCGGTCTCAATACCAACATGCATGTGGAGAGTATGCATAGGACGTTAAAGGAAATACATGGTAATGCAAGACAGATAAAACGACTGGACAAAGGCATATCTACACTAATGTCCCTAGTTACAGCCAAGATGTTTGACTGGCTTATAGCCAATGTAAAAGGGAAGGTTACAAGCAAAGTTCAAGACATTCGTAATAAACACAAAACTAGTTTGTTAATGGACAAGGACCTCATCACTGAGGTAGATGGTGGTTGGGAAGTGCCATCCACATCATCTTCAGAGGTCTACATTGTTAAAGATAACAGAGTCAACTGTGAGTGCAAATTAAAATGTAGTGATTGCAATGTGTGCATACATAGGTATTACTGTACATGTATGGATTACAGTATTAGATTCAATATGTGTAAGCACATTCACACTGTTTGCCGAGATGACAGTGTCTGTGAAAATCCCCTGCAAAGTCCAGAGGTACTGGGTACTGATGTTGATGCCACCAGTGAGAGAGCAGCAATATTAGCTGAAGTAAGCACAAAATATGTTTCAGAAACACCAAAATCTTTGTTAGAAGGGAGACAGAAGCTTATTTCAGAGTTTTCCAATATTGTCAGTGGAATGACTGAGACTGAACTTCAGTTGGCCAAAAAAACTGTGTTATCCTTAAAGGCAAATGTAGGAGCTGTTCGAGCCCGAAACAGTTATTTCAAACAAACAGATAAGGGCCAGAAAAGAAAGCTAATACCACAGCGGAAGTTGTTTTCTACCAAGAAGAAAACAGCACATAATATTTCTCTGGCTGTTCCAAATGCTGAAGAAAGATGTGAAGTAGTAAAATCACTTCTGAATGAGGGTATGTATCAATTTTCAAGTTATTGAGTAGATACATTTATGTGTTGAACCTTGGCAGAGTAAAATGTAATTCATGGTTAATATACGAATTTGTGTTCAGTACCTGTCAACTTTGTGTGAATTATAATTTGAAATTTATATGCAGAGCTCAACATGAATCATGATGTTCCTGCAGAGCATAGTCGTGCCATGCCAGATGTACAGCACAGCAAAACAGGTAAAACTTGATGGGATCCATCATTCTAAATATGTGTGGTACTACTATAATGTCCTCACACCAAATAAACATGTCACATTAAGTAAAATTTAGAATTTTGCTGTTCAGTAGCAATGCAGTGTGTTTGGAATCTGATGTAATAGTTACTTGCAGAACAGTATATGTATATACTATCTTTCAGTACCTATCAATTTTGCCTCAATTGTGATATGAAATTTATTTGCAGGGCTTGACACCAAAAATCACTTGCATGTTGTAGAACAACCACACAGTATGTTATGGCAGTCAGGTATTCATCATGGTGCATCAGGTGTGTGTAAAGTAAATCTAATGGAGGTAACATATCTGAGTATGATAATAATCTGAATTGATATTAATGTATATTGATATCTTTAAATTCTATTTTACTGTGTCTGCATTATAATATTAAATTAATTTACAGTGCTGGACATGAACCACATTGTTGCTGTGCAGCATGGTTATGCCATACCAATTGTGCAGCACAGCACAACAGGTAACACTTCATCGGACCCATTATTCCGAATGTATATCATACTGCTCTAATGTCCTCATATCAGCTAAGGGTGTCAGATTAAGAAATATTCACAATGTTGCTGTTCAGTAGCAATGTAGTGTGTTAGGATTCTGATTTAAAAGTTACTTGCAGTGGAATATATGCCACCTTCTAGACCTATCAATTTTGTCTGTATAATAACACAAAAATTATTTGCAGGGCTTGACACCCACAATCAGGTCCATGTTGAACAACCACGCACTATGCCATGGCAGCCTGGTGTTCATCATGGTGCATCAGGTGTGTGTAAAGTAAATCTAATGGAGATAACATTATTTGAGTATAATGAAATCTGAAGTTATATATGTATATTGATACTTTTATATTCTATTTCACTGTCTGCAATATAATGTAAAATTAATTTACAGGGCTGGACATGAACCAGTTTGTTGCTGTGGAGCATGGTTATGCCACACCAAATGTGCAACACAGCACAACAGGTAACACATTAATGGATCCATTATTCCCAATGTATCTCATGCTGCTCTAATGTCCTCATATGAACTAAAGATGGCAGATTAAGTGCTATTCACAATGTTGCAGTTCACTAGAAATGTAGTGTGTTTGGATTCTGATTTAAACGTTACTTGTAGTGGAGTATATGCCACCTTCTAGACCTATCAATTTTGTCTGTATAATAACACAAAAATTATTTGCAGGGCTTGACACCCACAATCAGGTCCATGTTGAACAACCACGCACTATGCCATGGCAGCCTGGTGTTCATCATGGTGCATCAGGTGTGTGTAAAGTAAATCTAATGGAGATAACATTATTTGAGTATAATGAAATCTGAAGTTATATATGTATATTGATACTTTTATATTCTATTTCACTGTCTGCAATATAATGTAAAATTAATTTACAGGGCTGGACATGAACCAGTTTGTTGCTGTGGAGCATGGTTATGCCACACCAAATGTGCAACACAGCACAACAGGTAACACATTAATGGATCCATTATTCCCAATGTATCTCATGCTGCTCTAATGTCCTCATATGAACTAAAGATGGCAGATTAAGTGCTATTCACAATGTTGCAGTTCACTAGAAATGTAGTGTGTTTGGATTCTGATTTAAACGTTACTTGTAGTGGAGTATATGCCACCTTCTAGACCTATCAATTTTGTCTGTATAATAACACAAAAATTATTTGCAGGGCTTGACACCCACAATCAGGTCCATGTTGAACAACCACGCACTATGCCATGGCAGCCTGGTGTTCATCATGGTGCATCAGGTGTGTGTAAAGTAAATCTAATGGAGAGAACATTATTTGAGGATAATGAAGTTCTGATTTGATATCTGTATATCGATACTTTTGTATTCTGTTTTACTGTCTGCAATATTATATAAAATTATTTTACAGTGCTGGACATGAACCACATTGTTTCTGTGCAGCATTGTTACACCACATCAAATGTGCTGCACAGCACAGGTAACACCTGATGGAACCCATCATATCAAATGTCTGCGGTACTGCTCCAATGACCTTATATTCTTTAACAATGACAAATTATATATGAGCAGCACATCAGGTATGTAACATTGTCTTTTTAATTAAGTAATCCTATTTATTAAAGTAATAGTGTTTCATCTGAAGACTGCCTGTCTAATATATGAAGATACCATAATGCAAACTTTCTACTTTATTCGCCTTAGGCCTATACAGTTTCTAAAGTGGTAGTTGTGGAGAAGACAGAGTAGTAGTTGTAATTATATTCTTTCTGAACAGTAGAACTTCAATGCATTGTTTACTTGCAGTCTGGATTATGCAATGTCACGGAGCAGTGAGGGAGGTCCCAAACATTTGGATCTTGACACTGATGTCAAGTCAGGCACCTTAGGATGCCACAAGAGCTGATTACGAGGACTGGGATACACTCAGCCTTATCTGGCCACCAGAAGGAGAGTGGAAAGAACCTTGGAATTCCATCACTTCAGAGGGGGCAATCTGGATCCATTCAGCTTCATCAAGCTTACTGAATGGCCAGACAGGTATGTAATGGTATTGCAGTTAATAGGGCACAATATAAGGATGTTTTGATGCTGGTTTTTAGTCTAGTATGTCATTATCCACCATGTAAATTGTTATTATTTGGGAGCAATGTGATATATCTGAATTCTGATTATATGCTTACTTGCAGTCCGGACTACGCCATTATGCCATCTTGAGGACTAATGAAGGAAGTCCCAAACATTTCGAGCTTGACACTGATGTTGAGTCAGGCCCATCAGGTTGCCTCAAGAGTGAAGGACCTTATATCCACAACATCTGGACTTCAGAAGGCCAGGACTAGGATCCACTCAGCTTTGCCTGGCTGCCAGAAGGAAAGTGGAAAGGAACTTGAGCGGGCCGCTGTGGCTGAGCGGATCTAGGCACTTCAGTCCGGAACCGCGTGACTGCTACGGTCACAGGTTCTAATCCTGCCTCGGGCATGGATGTGTGTGATGTCCTTTGGTTGGTTAGTTCCAGGGGACTGGTGACCTCTGATGTTAAGTCCCATAGTGCTCAGAGCCATTTCAACCATTTTGAAAGGCCCTTGGAATTCCATCACTTCACAGGTGGCGATCCGGATCCTTTCAGCATCATCAGCCTTAGTGAATGGCAAATCAGGTATGTAATGGTATTGCAGTTATTATGGCACAATATAAGAATGATTTGATACTGGTTTTCAGTCAAGTATATCTTTAACCATTATGTAAATTGATATTACTTGGGAGCAATGTGACATATCTGAATTCTGATTAAATGCTTACTTGCAGTCCGGACTATGCCATCTTGAAGACTAGAGGGAAGTCCCAAACATTTGGAGCCTGGCACTGATGTCGAGTCAGGCCCCATACACTGTATCAAGAGTGGAGGACCTTATATCCCCAACATCTGGAGTTCAGGAGGTCAGGACTGGGATGCACTCTGCCAGAAGGAGAGTGGAAATGTCCATGAAATATCAGCACTTCAGATGTCAGGATTGTGATTCACTCAGCCTCATCAGGCCTAGTGAAAGGCAAGTCAGGTGTGTAATGGTATTTCAGTTAATCCGGCACAATATAAGTATTTTTTGATACTGGTTTTCAACCCAGTATAATATTAATTATTATTCACACTTTTGTTATTTGATAGCAATATGGCATGGCTGAATTCTAATTAAATCTTTATTTACAGTCCAGAGTGTGATGCATTGAAACCAGATGGGAAGGACCTGAGATGTCTCCACCATTTGGAGTTCAGGATAGCATTCCACCCTGTCCACTACAGCTGCGTCAGGATCAGATTTGAGAGGAACTGCAATATCTGATCCCAGAACTAAAGACAACTCAGTATCTTCAGGAAGACTCGAGTGTGTGGAGGTCATGCATCTATAATAAGTAGAATTAGGGACTGAAATGCTGTTGGCATGGCCGGGTCACCACAGTAATGCTTGAAGTAAGTAACAATAATTCATGTAGTAATACACCAGATAACACTGCTTTTATCAAATTCCTATAATTTCCTCTATAAAACACAAAGAGTCATGACAAGTAAACATTTGTTAAACTGATACATTCCACATAATTATAAAGAGCCATATTCATGATCTGTGAAACAAATATTAATTTAATATCTAATGCAATCTGACGTGAATTTTATTTGCAGGTCCAGTCATCAAGAACTGGATTTCTACAGCATCAACAACAGCCAGAGAAATACTACGTGCTCTTTTCTTCTTGGTAGAAAACAGACTCCTCTGAGGCATAGACTTTCTTTTATGGCCCTTATCTGTTTGCCTGAAATAACCATTTTGGGGTCAAACAGCTTCTACATTTGCCTTTAAGGATAACATAGTTTTTTTTGGCTAACTACAGTTCAGTTGTACATATATAAATTCAGAATTTCATTATAATCAAATGTTATCTCCATTGGATTTACTTTACACGCACATGATGCACCATGATGAACACCAGGCTGCCATGGCATAGTGCGTGGTTGTTCAACATGGACCTGATTGTGGGTGTCAAGCCCTGCAAATAATTTTTGGGTTATTATACAGACAAAATTGATAGGTCTAAAAGGTGGCATATATTCCACTGCAAGTAACTTTTAAATCAGAATCCTAACACACTACATTGCTACTGAACAGCAACATTGTGAATATTTCTTAATCTGACACCCTTAGCTGATATGAGGACATTAGAGCAGTATGAGATACATTCGGAATAATGGGTCCGATGAAGTGTTACCTGTTGTGCTGTGCTGCACAATTGGTATGGCATAACCATGCTGCACAGCAACAATGTGGTTCATGTCCAGCCCTGTAAATTAATTTAATATTATAATGCAGACACAGTAAAATAGAATTTAAAGATATCAATATACATTAATATGAATTCAGATTATTATCATACTCAGATATGTTACCTCCATTAGATTTACTTTACACACACCTGATGCACCATGATGAATACCTGACTGCCATAACATACTGTGTGGTTGTTCTACAACATGCATGTGATTTTTGGTGTCAAGCCCTGCAAATAAATTTCATATCACAATTGAGGCAAAATTGATAGGTACTGAAAGATAGTATATACATATACTGTTCTGCAAGTAACTATTACATCAGATTCCAAACACACTGCATTGCTACTGAACAGCAAAATTCTAAATTTTACTTAATGTGACATGTTTATTTGGTGTGAGGACATTATAGTAGTACCACACATATTTAGAATGATGGATCTCATCAAGTTTTACCTGTTTTGCTGTGCTGTACATCTGGCATGGCACGACTATGCTCTGCAGGAACATCATGATTCATGTTGAGCTCTGCATATAAATTTCAAATTATAATTCACACAAAGTTGACAGGTACTGAACACAAATTCGTATATTAACCATGAATTACATTTTACTCTGCCAAGGTTCAACACATAAATGTATCTACTCAATAACTTGAAAATTGATACATACCCTCATTCAGGAGTGATTTTACTACTTCACATCTTTCTTCAGCATTTGGAACAGCCAGAGAAATATTATGTGCTGTTTTCTTCTTGGTAGAAAACAACCTCCGCTGTGGTATTAGCTTTCTTTTCTGGCCCTTATCTGTTTGTTTGAAATAACTGTTTCGGGCTCGAACAGCTCCTACATTTGCCTTTAAGGATAACACAGTTTTTTTGGCCAACTGAAGTTCAGTCTCAGTCATTCCACTGACAATATTGGAAAACTCTGAAATAAGCTTCTGTCTCCCTTCTAACAAAGATTTTGGTGTTTCTGAAACATATTTTGTGCTTACTTCAGCTAATATTGCTGCTCTCTCACTGGTGGCATCAACATCAGTACCCAGTACCTCTGGACTTTGCAGGGGATTTTCACAGACACTGTCATCTCGGCAAACAGTGTGAATGTGCTTACACATATTGAATCTAATACTGTAATCCATACATGTACAGTAATACCTATGTATGCACACATTGCAATCACTACATTTTAATTTGCACTCACAGTTGACTCTGTTATCTTTAACAATGTAGACCTCTGAAGATGATGTGGATGGCACTTCCCAACCACCATCTACCTCAGTGATGAGGTCCTTGTCCATTAACAAACTAGTTTTGTGTTTATTACGAATGTCTTGAACTTTGCTTGTAACCTTCCCTTTTACATTGGCTATAAGCCAGTCAAACATCTTGGCTGTAACTAGGGACATTAGTGTAGATATGCCTTTGTCCAGTCGTTTTATCTGTCTTGCATTACCATGTATTTCCTTTAACGTCCTATGCATACTCTCCACATGCATGTTGGTATTGAGACCGGCATACATTCTGTGACAGTAGGCCCAACGCTCCACATTTCCCTCATAGTGTGTCTTGAAGTATGAAGCAAATTCTGATGTGTCAGGGTCACTACTGAGCTTCTGCAGTGCTTTTTGCAGTGATTCCTGAAACATGCTTACATTTCTCAGCATTGACACTGATCTAATGAGCCGATACGCCTCATTTCTTTTATCCAGATCTGAAATTTTCCGCTTTATATTAGTTTTCCATGCTCTGTCCACATGCCAGGTACAATAGAGTCTCATCTTAGGAGCACCCATTGTCCTGTTCCATGCAATACTGTATGACTCTGCCAAATCAGACATGAATACATTCGGGCAAATTGGTCCAACCTGTGATTTTACGTACTGCAAAAATATACTTAAAACATCGGCGTCCTTCCTGTTCGAAATTAGAAATGCACATGGGAATCCTTGCCTGAGATCATCCAGTACTAAGAGAGTGGTCACTTTGAAATCATACCCGTTAAGCCCATGGGTTCCATCAATACAGATACAGTCTTCTCCATATTTTGATAACATTTCGCGTTGTGCTCTGTTCATGATCACTAATACAAAATCCTCACTCCTCAGTTCTTGATGTTCACTAGTCGAGTCTTGTGGTTTATAGAACAACACAGACAGATTCTCACTTTCGTTCATTTCTTTTACCCAAGCTTCGACACTGATTGCATCATTTTTATGTCTGACCGACTTGAGGAGAGGTTATAGCTTGCTGCAATGTTATATAAGTCTTGCTTGGTAGTCAAATGGATTCTCTGCAAGTCCGAATCCTGCAAACTTGTCCGTACGTTATCTAGAACTTTGTCATACGGAAGTCCCATTGCAATATCTGTTGCTATGGTTTCCCGGTCATTCTGACTCAGGGGCAGGTGCGTTAAATCTTGTTTGTGACCAATGTGGGTCGACACAAAATGTACTTGGTATGTTCCACCTTCGTGCACAGTTACTTTCATCTCTGCAGGGCACTTTCCATTCATTTTGTTGCTGCCTGTCAATTTAAGATGTCTTGTGCCTTTACCTTTGGAGATAAAGTTACCTGACCGATGGCAGCCATAATAATGTGTGGAACTAGTTGACCCATGCGTTTTAATAAACTTTGAATGTGTCGTGCGTTCAGTGTCTTCTTTCCACTGCAAAAACTCGTCTTCATTTGAGAACTGCAGATCTTCGGAATTAAGTTGAATTTGGTGAGCAGTTTGTAAATGATCTATCCAACCCTGTTTTGAACCACTTTGAAATGGGCACAATGTACACTTGAAGAACAACCCCCCTTCCTGCAAACCATGAATATTTCTTTGGTGGCGATACAAAATATTTTTAAGAGAAAAAATTTTGTCACACACATAGCACTGATAGGAAGCTACAGTAGTTGTAGTGGCAACAGGCAGCTCTTGTTGATGGCTTTTGCAAACATGCTGACTGAGATTCTTTCTGTAATTATAGACTTGCCCACACACTTCGCATTTAAAAGCACTCATTTGACTTACTACCATTAATTGCTGGTTTAATTCAAGTACATGGAGCAAATATTGAAGACATGGGGGCAGAGTGGCCGAGCGGTTGTAGGTGCTTCAGTCTGGAACTGCGCGACAGCTACGGTAGCAGGTTCGAATCCTGCCTCGGGCATGGATGTGTGTGATGTCCTTAGGTTAGTTAGGTTTAAGTAGTTCTAAGTTCTAGGGGACTGATGACCTCAGATGTTAAGTCCCATAACGCTCAGAGGCATTTGAACCATTTTTGAAGAAATGGGTGTAAGTGCTACTCTGAGATGAACAGACGGGAATTTGTGTCTGTCTTTCTGACAATTATAATACAAATGATGGATACATCATAATTGCGCAAGATTTCTTGTAGCATAATTCACACAATGTATGCGTCCTCTGAAACATTATGATGTAATATAACACAGCTGGAAATGTTATTAATTTTAGCTTTTTGAAATAGTTAGGTATTTACCATATTACTGCAGAAGTTGTGTTCTAATGTATGATGATTGGCATAAACATAAGAATGTCCCAATTGGACACTGGTGATCGATACTCGTGATGTTTTCCAGGTCTGTACTACTGCATTTCTGACCTACACAAGCATGTTTTTATAGGTTTGAAAACAACATCAAAATTGCTGGAGGTAAAGACAAATAGGTACTTTCAACTCTTAAGATTTATGTCTGTCATTTATAGTACTGTAACATTGATTGTTCACTGTCATCATGGTACAAGCAGTATTTCTCCTTAAGTGCCCAATGTAATTATGTTTTTTGTATGTCTACTTGTAATCTGTTTCTGTAATGCTTTATTATTCATGACACTTCTTTTTGTACTAATGTATCTGCAATTAAATGATTGGTTGTATATTGTCAGAGTACTCAGTAAACTTTTATTTTGTAAAACGTACAACGTATGTATCATGTTGTAATTTCATTGTACTGTTGGTACTGTATGTATGGAATTATTTCATAATGTTCTAAATTGTACAACTTTTGAATGTTAATGTGGTGTACTATCCTAAGAAACAATTGAAATTGTGGCATGTAGTGTAACACAGATTGTGTTTTCAAATATAGTTATCTGAATAATCAAATATAGTTTGCTACACCATTTGTATGACCAGTGAGAGAATTTAAACATCTATGATTGAGACTGTAGTTTGCAAAGTGAAAGGAATTCAGTTGTGACCTTTGAGATTTTTTTAAATGATTAACTGTTGACATTACTACACTCCCAAAGATAATGGTATCCTCTTGGAACATCAGATATTGAGTCCCAGGCTAAATGCACCTTGTTCCCAACATTTGGTTTACTCTGTTGTGTTAGTAATTTATAGAAAGTTAATGATTCAATAAAATTATATCACTGAAGAATTTTCATTTTCATTATTGCATTGCCTGTCCTACATAATTAAATGCCATTCTCTGTGCTGCAGTGTCAAGAAAGTAGTCATCCTAAATATGTTATGTAACATGAATGTACTGAAGGCATAAACAAATCTCTGAAGCAAATCTCATAGGTGGTTCACGATTTTATCCCCAGCACCTCCCTGCATATCTTTCTACATTTAACAGAAAATCAGCCCCTAGGCTGAGAGTAAGAATTCTTCTCTATCATTTCAGTCAATAAAGGTCTTCCTGGAAGGTCTTGGAGAGAGCCACTGGTTTCTTTGGAAAGATATGGAAAGAGGTAGTAGATTATCAAAGTTTTATGACTGGCTCAATTGGCAAGAGAGCTACTCTACAAAAACCAGTGTGGTATCTGGATTCAGATTCAGGCTGGTTCACAAATTTCATGTTTCATTAATGTTTCAAAAACAGTACACTCCACTGCACTGTAAAAGATTTCATTTTTGCGGTGTATACATCACAAATGGTTCTAATTGTTACATCACTTCCCATGAAGCTAGGTTATTGTTCATGTCTAATAGTGGAAAAACTGGGATGTGACAAACAAATCAAGGAATTAAGTCACCATTAATCTCATTATCTTGCAGTTCCTTGGAAAATATTTCTGACCAGTTTTCCTTTTTTTTTTTTTTTTTTTATATGAAATCCAAGTGCTGCCACCATGCGCCACAATACTGACGCTTGCTTGAGTTGAGAACTGGTAACACCTAATATCATGACAATACACATGATGTATTGAACAATTAGTCAGGATATTTTAATAACACGGGACATTGAGCCAGAATGGAGTCTGGTCCCTTTTTTCTAGCCAGGGTATATCACCCGTGCAAGAATCTTTTCCATGTTCTGTGTGTTTACACATAATCCCTGGGGTTCTTGTTATGCATCCAATAGCCAAGATGGTGACTGCATAAAGATGCAATTAATGAAACTTGTACTTCTGTGCAGAACACTTTTAAAATAAAAATATTAGGTCTCACACTATAGATAATTGATAATATTTGAAGTCTTGTGGTGATATACAAAACTTCAGAGGATAATAGAATAGCTACATTTTCAGTTGTGATCAGTAACTTAATACCAAGAATGATCTCAAGAAAGAGATGTAAGCTAACTACTGAGAAATTAACTGTCAAGAGTCATGAAATATACTGGATCTAGTGTTATAATGAGACTGATGAATTCTTTTCATGGGAGGAAATTTGCATTACTGTGATAAATGTCAATTTCATAGCAAATTCAATTATATAATCACTTTAACTACCTCCAGAATTTCTATGTCTACCTAATCTTATTATGATCTGAGGTATGTTGGTAGTTGTCTTTGTAGGATTTTGTTGTGAAATGATGTTTGGTGAAATGTAGGATGCATAACACTTACACAAGTATACTGCAGCTAAATATATTATGAACTGATATAAATAACATTCTGATTTACAGTGTTATGCATTTTTATGTTTTCACTGTGTGTTGTATCTGATGTACAACTATATTATGAGTAGTAATATAAGTCAGAAATGGAATCAGACATTTTAACTTTAGAGTGAGGGCTTTCAAAATAATACTCAATAAAAAATAATTATGTATAAAGGAAACTTACGTTAAAGTGACATGTTCCACATCATTACAAAATATCGTATTCATAATCTATGGAACAAGTATTTATGTATGTATGTATAATAGAGATGGTACAATAATACTATTATACAAAATAAAACATTAATATGTAATACTTATGTATGGTTAGTTTTCACCCACCCCAATATATGGTTGGGGGATTTGGATTTAAAAAAAAAAGTTCAGAGAAACAAAATTTAAACAACGATATAGAGTCATTAGATAAACTCTTGTCAAGAAGGGGAAAATAATTCAAAATATAACAGAATAATTTTGCTGCTTAGTAAATGTGGAACATATTTGGCCAACCGCAGCCACCCTCTGGACACACTAAAATCTCCCATGAAAAAAAACGACGGAGGGTCTTTAAGACAAACTTAATGAGATAATCAGACACAAACAAGAGTAGTGTCACTGATTAATCACCAGACTGATGTGAATTATCCATCATCTTTAGAAAAACAATTCTGTTAATCATTTTCAAGTAACAATCAAAATTTAGTAACAAATATTTGCAAAAGTTGACTTGTTGAAGGAACTCAAAAATTCTACTTAATCTCTAATTATTTTCCTTCGAGTCAGCAGACGTTTCTTTGCTAATCAAAGTTCGTGAGGATGAATGTGTGAGTAGCTTGGTGGAACATGGAAGTAATGAAATGCTTTCATAATGCTGAAAGACAGCCAACTGGCTGGCTACTGCCCAGTTAGCCATTTTGGGCACTCCCTCTGTCAGGTCTACTTTATCTGGTGCGTGGGTTCAGATGGGGAAGAAGTCACATATACAAAGGTTGACAGCCACGTCCCAATGTGCAGTTTCTGTCAAGATGAGCAAGGAGGGTGAGAATAGATCTATGGTAGTAGGTGACCGTGTAGCAGTGCTGAAGCAGGTAGCATGCATTGCATAGCATAGAATGATATCTTCAGTCTGTGTGAGACCCTCAGTTTCTCAAACCCTCAACCAGGTGCCACTCCCCTCATATTACACTGTATGCAGGAGAATTATAAGTGAAAACTGAGCAATAACCTCTTAGAGGTTCTCACTGTCAAGGATCATGTGGTGGAAGACACTGTGACATTAAATAGGCATGTACCATCACAGCAACTGCCTATGCAGATGTGATTAAGGGTGCTGTAAAGGCTGATATATGTCATTGACAAAAACAGCCAGCCCGCATTTTGCTCTGTGATTGGTACTGTCTTCTCTTCAGTGGAGGCTATTGTCTACCATCACAGGAGTGTCAATAGGTTCAAAAATGTTCCTTGCAAACAGAGACACAATTGTCTTTCCAGCACTATGAGCTTCATTTCCTGTATGTGAATTCTGTAACCCATTACATGGGTGCAATTTTATCTACTTTGCTTCTTCTACCCTTCTATTGTGACAGTGGGGCCGTACAGGATTAGCCAAGTGGTCTAAGGCACTGTAGTCATGGACTGCGTGGCTGATCCCAGTGGAGGTTCGAGTCCTCCCTCGGGCATGAGTGTGTGTGTGTTTGTCCTTAGGATAATTTAGGTTAAGTGGTGTGTAAGCTTAGGGACTGATGACCTTAGCAGTTAAGTCCCATAAGATTTCACACACATTTGAAGTGGGCAACTGATCTGTGGGGTAGGAAAAGCAGGATTTACAGACGCGTATGTGGAAGCATCGGTGTTGTGTGGGTTGGGGAGCATTTGGCTTTTGGGTAGCAAGCCTACCACTAGAGTTTGACACTGAAACATTTTCTTCCATAATCTTCCAGTTGCCATGGCCACTACTCTTATTTCCTTATGACAAGATCACCTGAAGGTGGAGGATTTTGATTGTTTTTGGAGAGTTGGCTCGTGCATATGTTTCTGTTGATGTTGCAGGCAGTGAGGAGCTGGTAATTATGATGATAAATAGTCACTCAGCACTTGCTACAAATACTTTTATTCTATGCTACATCCATTGTGTATATGCTGCAAGAATAAAAGTATTTGTAGCAAGTGCTGAGTGATTATTTATCATCATAATTACCAGCTCCTCACTGCCTGCAACATCAACAGAAACATATGCACGAGCCAACTCTCCAAAAACAATCAAAATCCTCCACCTTCAGGTGATCTTGTCATAAGGAAATAAGAGTAGTGGTCATGGCAACTGGAAGATTATGGAAGAAAATGTTTCAGTGTCAAACTCTAGTGGTAGGCTTGCTACCCAAAAGCCAAATGCACCCAAACCCACACAACACCGATGCTTCCACATTCGCGTCTGTAAATCCTGCTTTTCCTACCCCACAGATCAGTTGCCCACTGTCAAAAGAGAAAAGGTTCAAATGTGTGTGAAATCTTATGGGACTTAACTGCTAAGGTCAGTTCTCTTCTCTTTAGAGAATTGATCTGGCAAAGAGACAGTTCTTCTTGCTGTCGTATAGGGCAGCAACATTATTGGGGGTTAGAGCCAGCGGTTTGACATCCCCACACTGTCTTCACCACTGTAACAGCATAGGCCAGAAATGTTGGGATTTGGTGACCTACAATTAATCTCAGAGTCCACTGAATGTGATTCCTTTCATTATTTTTACTTATTACAATCTTTCTCTGCTTGGAAAATAGGGTAATCACTTCTCAAATCTGAGAGGTATCTGAAGTAGTCAATGTGCACCAATGAGGTGCATGCTGCCTGCTTCATGTGTGCCTCAACATATTTGCTGTAAGATGTCTTACCCTTGCAGGTCATTACCATAAGACCCAACTAGTGAAATTTAAAACATCACATGGTGCTGATGATGAATGCCCTAACCACTGCACACATTACTACCTGTGTTTACATACTGTGGTAAGTAGGAATGCTAAATCATAACAAATGTAACAGTTTTTCCAGGTCTTTATTGTTCCTACTAGTGACTTGTACTGCATCCATGATCCATTGATAAGCTGCTTCATATTTTAAAATCATGTCCATGAGGTCTCTACATATTACCCTTTCTACTATTTGGAGCATAGAAGCAAGCCTCACTGTTTCCTTTTCTATAAGTAGTATGCCATTAAACAGGCCCGTTATTAAAGTATATTGTCAAAATTCAAACAACAGAAACTCCAGGGAAGGATATCAACAGTGTAGGAAAAGACACATTGCTGCTTACCATAAAGTTTATATGTTAAGTTGCAGACAGACACAATTAAAACACACTTAAACACAAGCTTCCAGCCACAGCCTTCATCAGATAAAAAACACATCATTCATTCACAGAAGCAAGCACATCTCACGTACACATGACTGCCACCTACAGCAGCTCAGCCAAAATGGGGGAGTTGGGGAAACCTTCTCAGAAGATCCCTCCCTTCTCCCATCATCAAAACCATATCCCTAGATACTGGAGCCCTGACAGTTTTATCATAGCTTTCAAATAATTATTTAAGAACTCTGAATCATTATAACTGTTTTTCATGGAACTGAGGTATTTAATGGCTCACGAGGACTTTTTAATATCTGCCGTTATCCACTTGTTTTGTGAGACATTGATATGATGTAGGTACCTCTGGAAATGTCTTTTCAAAATTCAATTTAAAAATGTTGAGAATTTAGAGATTTTCACATTTACATCAGTTTCTCCGTATAATTCATCTCAACTTTGGTTTGCTTGTTATTTTGAAATATCTTCTATTTTTATTTCTGATAGATGTCTTTCAGAAACTTGCAGTTTTGGGGATTTTCCGATGCCAGATTTTACTGTTGTTATTTGCCAGAAATGGACTGACAGCCAAAGATATTTTTCAGCTACATCACACTTTTCCCTGTCCATGTTTGTGGCCACAGTGTCAATCACCAATGGAGTCACTGCAGTAATATTTATTACACCATTGACCAACAGGGACATGCAAAAACTCTGAAGAATATTGATGAGGGTTTTGTTTTCATATTTGTGTTTATGTCTCCACAGAGAGGTTTGTTTACTTTAGTGTCTGAGGCTTTTAGAACTTCTGTTAATTTATTGAAAAAAGTTCCCACACTACTACTAGGAATTTGATACACACACAATATGATTAATTTTCTGGTTGTATCAAGCCCTGTTAATTCAGTAGCTGATATTTCAAAGTGTTTGTCGTCACTTATTGTAGTAAGGACACACCTTGATTTGAGCCACATTTCTTTTCTTGTATAAATTCAAATTCCTCAACCCTTTTGAAGTAGCCTTGTGGTAAGGGTCTGTCCTTACATACAATGCTAATAATACATGTTTGATTTCTGTGTCTTTACACCAGTGCTACTGTGCAGTACAAGGACTGGATCTCACCTTCAGACTGTTGTATTTTATATTTTATTGATTGTATGATTTGATGAAGAGTTGTTAAGTCTCTGGAATGTCCCATGATACTTCTTCCAATGGGTTCTTGTTTTCTTATGACATGTAAAAATATCCATATTGTAAACTATTGTATCAGATTTTTTTTTATCTGCTGCAGATTTTAGTTGGGGAAATCTGTTATCTGGATTTATTATAAAAAGGATCTTCTTCTCCTGTGTATGACAGCAAATATTTCATCATGCTTGGCCCGAGGTACACCCCATATACTATGGTGAATCTACTGTACCAATCTTCTCTTCCTCTTCCTGCTTAGGACTAGGCCATGTCTAGTGAGACACCATGATGGTATTGACTGGCATGACAGCAACATGTGTGAACCTAGCTGCCATCACTGCCTTCTGTAACTCCACATTAATCTGCCTCAAAGTTCCATATAGATGTGGCTGATCATGACACTGGGACAACTCATCAAAGTGTGCATTTGTGCCATGTGTCAGGGAAACTGTCTTCTCCAGGTCACCACCTATGTCTTATGCCCCATTCCTGTCCAAACTGTTTCTGACCACTACCCACCATCACCATATGGTCATCTTTTGTGAAATCCGTAACTAAAGACCTCAAGTCATCCATCATTTGACAAAGCCCTGAATTTACTTTGAATATACTCGTGACCTTGTATGCTACCCTAATTTTTTCTGTAACTGAGGCCTACATCTTGCCCATGACTACTACCTAGTAGCACCACATTTTTTCTTCCCAACTCGTTGTATACTCCTAGGTTTCCTGACATTGTTTGAAATGCATTGTACATTTCATATTGCTAGTCCTACCCAAGGCTCTGCTCCACTGAACTCTGGCAGAAGTAAATACCTGTTTTTTGCGTTTTTTCTTCCTGCCCACTGCCAGTTCTTAACCACTGTCGTCCCCTTTATCTCTCTTGATCCTGATCAATTCCTACTTGCTTCCTTTTCTGTTCTTCAGACAAAATGTTCCTACTGCATACTCTGCATTTCCAGGAGTTTTCCCAGTGTTCTCCCCACAGCATCTACCCCCCCCCCGCCCCCTCCCACCATAGTGAGAATATTTTCTACGAGACTGGAACAAATCACCCTACTCGCTATTCTATAACAGCTCCTGTATCTCTCACTCATGATTGAATTCCATCGAAGAATTAGTTCAGATTTGTCAAGGACGTGAGATTGGCTGTAAGTACACACACACACACACACACGATGATAAATTGTTTTGCGTTTTTGCCGCTGTTTACGTTCTGTTTTAGAGGTACAGCGGCAGAAGAATTAATTACTAATTGCTTTGGTTTTGGAGAATCACGTTATAAAGAATGTTTAGATATGTTTTTAAACGTTAGCAACTCAGAAATTGTATGCCTACATCACGTCTGTCCAACCAGTAACAAAAACGAACTGTGTTGATAAAAATGAATTAAAACGTTTAATTACTGTTTTCTGGTAAGAACAGACAGAATAGACACTACTGGAACTAACTGCTGCCTTGTTTTAACGAAATTTAAATTATTAAGAAAACTTAAGCAGATATTTTAATGTTTATGTAACACAAAATTTCGGCCTACGTCGCGAGTATTGGGATTTCTAATAAACGAATTGCTTTTAAGAAAAAGTATTACTGAAAACGCTAAATATTTATTTCGTAACAAGAACGGACACTACAGCAAGTACACAAAATAAGAGCTCCTACGTATTTGGTAATTATAACAATAATTCATAGGTTGCAATATACCTACTTTTAACTTTACATACAGACGCAAATACTATATTAATGAAATACCTCATGTGTCATGTATGGAAAATACGACTGTCTTCATACCGTTTTTGTTATCAGTATGATTTTTATATTCTTCATTTCTTTAGATCTAATGAGTCAAGCTACATTTTATAAACATAAAAATATTGAGTCAAGTGAGGACATTGTAAACAAGTAGGCCTGTCTATTTTTATTAGATTATTGCTTCTATTCCGTAGCAGAATATTTTGGATGTTTGAGATACAGGGACTAGAAACAAGATAGTGCAGCTTACGTTTATGTCTCTACTGACATAATACAGTATTTTTACTGTGCTGTTTTGGTTTGTGTTTGTTCTGTGTCTTATAATCTGGAAAGATTTTTTTGGATGAATAAAAGAAATAAACTCTGTTGCCATCTGCGACATCGTAAGCTTTTATTACCGACATAGTATCATTTCCAATCACATTATTTGCGAAGTGTAGTTTTCCCGAAAGATCACGTTATATTAAGCGATTAATTTGATGATAATTGGCTCACATTATAATTAACAGACAGCACGTTTGTATTTCGCTTTCATTTATTATTTTAAATCATTCGTGATTTTTTGTTCCGCTTGTTGTAAATACCATTAGGTACCGGAAATCCATTTTAAGTTATAGACACTTCTACTTCGTCAATAATATACAGTTATAATCGTAGTCGTGTCTGTAAACGTTTACATTAATACCTGAAACTTAAAGTCTTTGCATTATACGTTGGAAATTGTTCATTTTCTAGTTCTCGTTCTAGGAGTAACATATCTGCGACGATGTGTATCGTTTTGCTCCGGTTGGGCGGAGCATCTTGCTGATCAGGGGTGGAGCTTCAGTGGGGAGGGCGGGGCCTGTGTCGGGATCTTCGCAGGTTTTAAGCTCATGTGAAGCAGTCGCCCTCCGTTTCTGGTGGTGGCACCGCTTGCAATCGCAGCTTTGGTGTCTCCCTCTGGTGGGAAAGGGGAAGGCTGCCTGTTCACGTGCATTTAAGGGGCGCTATAAGCTCGCCAGTCCCAACCTCCCCCTGTGTCCCTTCTCCTCCCCCACCCCCGAGTCCTTTTGCATTCCCCTCCTCTGCCTTCCCCACTCCCTGGCACGTCTGCTCAGCACCCCCACCCCTCTTATGGGTCTTCTCCATTGGCTTCTTTCCCCCCTCCCACCCTTCACTTTTCCTCTCCTTCCCCCCCACCTGCTCTCGGCTGTGGTATGTCATATTTGTGCCAACTTTTTAGTGCCGTGTTTAAGTGAGTGTCCAGTGTTGTGCGTCTTTCCACAGTGTTGCGAACAGAAATCATGCTGTCGCTGGGTGTGCATTTTATATCTTGCGAACAGAAACCAGACTGTCGCCGTGTTTTTTTAACTGTCTGTCTGTTATTTTTCTGCTTCTTGTGTATTATCTTAGCATCATTTCTGCCATTTTACCTTTACGTCGCCGATTTTATCGCCAACTGTTATTTTTTATTATCTTCGTCTTTTTAACACAAATTCTGTAGGCTGAAGAGCGGCGTAGTCAGCTGCTGCCAGCCCGCCCCCTTCGGGGGGGAATTGAAATTCAATAAAGGAAAAAAAAAAAAAAACTCGCCAGTCGGGTAGTCTGGGTCAGTCTCTTGTCCCCAGCTTGCTAGTCTGTCTCTCGTCCGCATTTGTGAGGCAGTTAGTGTTTGTCTGTCGTTCGGAGTGCTAGTATGTCTGCCATTCGGATCAACCTTTAAAGCCGGCAAAATGAGAGTCTTTCCACTCCGCCAGTAAGAGAACTCAGCGAGTGGTCGCCCGGTTGGGGCTTAGTTCCTGTATCTGAGTCTGCGCGTTAAGCCGTCGGCACACGGACCGTGCATCCGAACGTTGAGTGTTGAGCGTGCCGGGTTTCTGATGTCATAGCGTGGAACAGCACGTTCGGGAGTCTTTCCGAACGTGCAGAGCAATATCTGGCATGCCAGATATTCTGAGCGTGCGTCTGAGCGTTGACCAATGAGATGACACAACGCCACCTACGTCACAAGCACGCCGTCTCCCTTCAGTACAGAGTTGTGTGGCGCCATATTGGCATTCATTTGAAGCCTATTTGTATATACGCCGTATGTGAGCACCAGCAAACTGAGAATCACTGGAAAACACGTTGTTAGTTTTATTATTCGTTCCAATAAAATAACGAGAAACGTCATATTCGTGGCAAAAGAATATTTGTAACTTGCGTATTATTAGAGTAGGCTATTTGAAGGCAGCGACACATTGAAGATCCACCCAAATCGCATTGTTCTCGGTACAATTTGTTAGAATTAAATTTCAATTAGTAACATAATTATTTACGATTGACGTTTTTGGCAAGGGGTAATACAATATGTTGACAGGTATTACAGAATGTTGTTGGATTAGCGGAAGGAGTAGCGTCTCTATCGCGTAATATGAATTTGTTGGGGCGGTGGTTCGCGTCTGAGCATTTCAAAAATTTTTCCCCCAAACATTCGTGTTTTTATTAGATCCTGATATTTTATTATTAGTTTAATATAAGTATATGCTATAATATCTTATGTAAATATAAGTTCGCCCTTTTTTGAGGGGTGACTTTGTTCGATTGGTTTAATCTACAGCACAGCTTGCGCTACTTGTATAAAGATATTTTGCTCCTTTTTCTTTTACGCTTCGTAATTCACATGTTGCAAAGATTCTGCTACTGGGGAGGAACAGTGATCAAGTAAGACTGACCTTGGCGTTTTACTAATATGTGGGAATGATGAAATATTGTTTATCTTATGCGGAGAAGTATTCCAAATTTGCACCGCACTGTTTGTAATGGAACTTTTATAAGCCTGTGTCCTTATTGATTGGACATGGTACTTTCCTTTTCGTGGGCGATGGAAGAAATGTGCGTTTTAATAGAGCTAACGTGGGAATTTTATACGCGCCCGTTGAGTAAACAGTGTGATTCATGAACTAGAAACATCCCTCAAACTGCCGCTGGAGTGCGTTGCGATCGCGTATATCACGTTGGGACCCATCTACCGTATGTACAAGTCGCATCGTTCCTGAACGTTCAGCAGCACGTTGAACGTGGCACGCTCAACGTTAACGTTCGACATCACGGTCCGTGTGCCGACGGCTTTAGGCCGCCAGTCTGCTCGAGTTTGCTCAGAAAATGGTCATTGGCGGTTGGATCAGGTCGCCACGTGAGTCCAGTGGGCCGCGCCGTATCGCGAGGGGTACCATTTCCATCCCTCCTACGGGCGTGTATAGTTTGTGTACTTGTGTAAATTGTTAAAACTTTTAGTTTAAAATAGTCTGGTGTGTTGCAGATTTGCACCAGTGTAGTCTTTCAGAGGCTGTTGTGAGCGGTCGTAACTACGGCCGTGTCAAAAGGGAGCGGCAAGGTTCTCTGCCCAAAAGCTCATACAGTCAAAACTTGTTTCCTTCTGCCACTGAATAAATTGTAACTTGATATTTAGAGGGTGCTTTCTGATCATAATTGTTTTTTTTAATAAATGTTTTTAGGCACTATTAAAGAGAATAAAATTTCCATTTGTTAAAAGGTATTTGGTTATGATTTCATCAGTTACTCCCTGGCAACTACTTCCAGGCTTACATAGTGTGATTAAATGTGTTAATGTTCTTGATGAATCACTAGTACATAAATTAAATTCTTAAGAATACTCTTTGAAAATAAATCAACGGTTCAATGAGATAGCTGTGTAGGCAGCAACTGTATGAAATAAGCGTACTATTGACACCTAACCCATGTGATGCACGTTCATCAGTAGTTATTTCCTTACATGGTGGGCGCCTGTCTCGTCATGGCCTCGGTACGGCTCCGCACCCAACCCGGATTTTCATTCGCATCACTTTACGCACCTGGGTGTAGTCGCCGTCACGTGCCTCGCTGTACTCCACTCCTCCCCGTTCCCCACCCCCACCCCCTCATACCCAATACTGTCACTGGTCACCGGAAAATGTCGCAAACAGCAAACGGGGTCATCTTTTAGTAGTGTTCCGTATTCTGGAGCTGTTTGGTTGAAACTCGAGCATTCTTACAGTAAGTTTAAAATGAATAAAGTAAATTGTTTTCTAGAAACGTTCCTTAATTTATTAAGTATCGAAGGGAAACTAGAAATCAAGCGATTAGACGCACATCAACCAAATACACTCCTGGAAATGGAAAAAAGAACACATTGACACCGGTGTGTCAGACCCACCATACTTGCTCCGGACACTGCGAGAGGGCTGTACAAGCAATGATCACACGCACGGCACAGCGGACACACCAGGAACCGCGGTGTTGGCCGTCGAATAGCGCTAGCTGCGCAGCATTTGTGCACCGCCGCCGTCAGTGTCAGCCAGTTTGCCGTGGCATACGGAGCTCCATCGCAGTCTTGAACACTGGTAGCATGCCGCGACAGCGTGGACGTGAACCGTATGTGCAGTTGACGGACTTTGAGCGAGGGCGTATAGTGGGCATGCGGGAGGCCGGGTGGACGTACCGCCGAATTGCTCAACACGTGGGGCGTGAGGTCTCCACAGTACATCGATGTTGTCGCCAGTGGTCGGCGGAAGGTGCACGTGCCCGTCGACCTGGGACCGGACCGCAGCGACGCACGGATGCACGCCAAGACCGTAGGATTCTACGCAGTGCCGTAGGGGACCGCACCGCCACTTCCCAGCAAATTAGGGACACTGTTGCTCCTGGGGTATCGGCGAGGACCATTCGCAACCGTCTCCATGAAGCTGGGCTACGGTCCCGCACACCGTTAGGCCGTCTTCCGCTCACGCCCCAACATCGTGCAGCCCGCCTCCAGTGGTGTCGCGACAGGCGTGAATGGAGGGACGAATGGAGACGTGTCGTCTTCAGCGATGAGAGTCGCTTCTGCCTTGGTGCCAATGATGGTCGTATGCGTGTTTGGCGCCGTGCAGGTGAGCGCCACAATCAGGACTGCATACGACCGAGGCACACGGGGCCAACACCCGGCATCATGGTGTGGGGAGCGATCTCCTACACTGGCCGTACACCATTGGTGATCGTCGAGGGGACACTGAATAGTGCACGGTACATCCAAACCGTCATCGAACCCATCGTTCTACCATTCCTAGACCGGCAAGGGAACTTGCTGTTCCAACAGGACAATGCACGTCCGCATGTATCCCGTGCCACCCAACGTGCTCTAGAAGGTGTAAGTCAACTACCCTGGCCAGCAAGATCTCCGGATCTGTCCCCCATTGAGCATGTTTTGGACTGGATGAAGCGTCGTCTCACGCGGTCTGCACGTCCAGCACGAACGCTGGTCCAACTGAGGCGCCAGGTGGAAATGGCATGGCAAGCCGTTCCACAGGACTACATCCAGCATCTCTACGATCGTCTCCATGGGAGAATAGCAGCCTGCATTGCTGCGAAAGGTGGATATACACTGTACTAGTGCCGACATTGTGCATGCTCTGTGCCTGTGTCTATGTGCCTGTGGTTCTGTCAGTGTGATCATGTGATGTATCTGACCCCAGGAATGTGTCAATAAAGTTTCCCCTTCCTGGGACAATGAATTCACGGTGTTCTTATTTCAATTTCCAGGAGTGTACAAATGACACACACACAACACACAAAAAGAAACAAAAAACCAAGGAAACACTGTAGAGTTTACTTCTGCATATACTTTATTGTTATTTGAAGTGTTTTGTGCATTGGGCTTATATTTATAACTGTCTAATTACCATACTTCCAATTTTCCTAGTTTTTTTAACCAGTACTACATGAATGAAGTTTAAATATCAAACAGTTCGTATCAGTTACGTAATAAAATTTATTCAATTTCTGTCTGGGCCCCAACAACGATAATGAGCACCAACAGCCACTGGATGGCAGGTCTCTTTTGAGGTATTTCCAAATATTGCGGATGCGTACATGTTATGATGCCGTTCCTTTAATTACCTTAAGTATTTTTGAACTCGATAACCAAATGTACCACCGACTTCTTTGAGACAAAAAAATATTGGTAACAGTTTTACGGAAGGTGTTTACCTTATCTAGCAGTGGACGAATGCGCAAGTACAAATCGGCTACAGCGATCGGAAGACCCAAGTAACAAGTAGAGGATCAACTAGAAACAAATATAGGATGATTCATTCGTATGTGTTCGAGCATTTTACAAAAGCTAGAAACAACATACACGTCGCTACTAAATGATCATTGCAACCTTGGGCAATGGCTGCCGCTGCCTCATTTCTGTCGGGAAGTTTTGTATTCAAAGCGTCAAGTACCTGGTGCAATTCTTTCACGGAAAACGCAGAATTCGGTAGCATCTTATCACCAGATACATAGTACCAAAGACAAGCGCACGTTTGATGAATTATTGTAACTAACTACATTATTTCAAGTACATTATTTCCACTACAATTCTTGAATTTAAACCTCATTTCGGTAAAATTACCGATAATACAGAATGTATCACATCCCTAGTAAGTGAAGTTTATTGTTTCGAGGTGTGTAAGTTTCAGAAATACCTGTCGTCCAACTGATACAAAAGAATTTTCCGTGAGACATTGCGCAAAAATGAAGCGTATCGGTACATTATTGGTTCGTGGGGTGGGCTAAGATCTCTCCTTATACGATCGGCTGGATATCGATGAAATCGCTATATCGACACGTTTCTTAAGAGTAATTGCACAGAAATGTATACAATTCTGTATATCCTACGACGAATGATTTTACTGGCAGGTGAAGAATTACATTCGCTCATTCCAGAAGTGCCCCATCCTCATTGCACCGCAAACTAAAATCACACGTACAAACGATGTAATGAAATAAACACACTCCTGGATCCGTAATCAATTGCAGGCTCAAGCATTCGATAAAATGCTTTGACGCACTTGGTTTGCAGTGAAATTATTGCCAGAGCACTAGATATCTAGCAACGTTAATGAAGTTCTTTTTTCTAACGACATTCTCAGTAAAAATGTGACGTGGCATGTGCGCATATGTACATTGCTGGTGGTCATTCGAATTTTTAGCTTTGAATGTTTTTGTGATATTCAGGGTGGTCCATTGATAGTGACCGGGCCAAATATCTCACGAAATAAGCATCAAACGAAAAAGCTACAAAGAACGAAACTCGTCTAGCTTGAATGGGGAAACCAGATGACGCTATGGTTGGCCCGTTAGATGACGCTGTCATAGGTCAAAAGGATATCAACTGCGTTTTTCTAAATAGGAACCCCCATTTATTATTACATATTCGTGTAGTACGTAAAGAAATATGAATGTTTTAGTTGGACCACTTTTTCCGCTTTGTGATAGATGGTGTTGTATTTGTCACAAACGTATTAAGTACGTGGTATCACGTAACATTCCGCCAGTGTGGGCGGTATTTGCTTCATGATACATTACCCGTGTTAAAAAGGAACTGTTTACCAATTGCGGACAAGGTCGATATCATGTTGATCTATGGCTATTGTAATCAAAATGCCCAACGGGCGTGTGCTATGTATGCTGCTCGATATCCTGGACGACATCATCCAAGTGACCGGATCGTGCGCCGGATAGTTAAGTTATTTAAGAAAACAGGAAGTGTTCAGCCACATGTGAAACGTCAACCACGATGAGCAACAAATGATGATGCCCAAGTAGGTGTTTTAGCTGCTGTCACGGCTAATCCGCACATCAGTAGCAGACAAATTGCGCCAGAATCGGGAATCTCAAAAACGTCATGTGTTGAGAATGCTACATCAACATCGATTGCACCCGTACCATATTTCCATGCACCAGGAATTGCATGGCGACGGCTTTGAACGTCGTGTACAGTTCTGCCACTGGGCACAAGAGAAATTACGAAACGATGACAGATTTTTTGCACGTATTATACTTAGCGACGAAGCGTCATTCACCAACAGCGGTAACGTAAACCGGGCAACGGAAAAGCCACGATGGCTGCGACAAGTGGAACACCAGCGACCTTGGCGGGTTAATGTATGGTGCGGCATTATGGGAGGAAGCATAATTGGCCCCCATTTTATCCATGGCAATCTAAATGATGCAATGTATGCTGATTTCCTACGTAATGTTCTAACGATGTTAGCCGGCCGCGGTGGTCTCGCGGTTCTAGGCGCGCAGTCCGGAGCCGTGCGACTGCTACGGTCGCAGGTTCGAATCCTGCCTCGGGCATGGATGTGTGTGATGTCCTTAGGTTAGTTAGGTTTAAGTAGTTCTAAGTTCTAGGGGACTGATAACCACAGCAGTTGAGTCCCATAGTGCTCAGAGCCATTTGAACCATTTTTTTCTAACGATGTTACTGCAAGATGTTTCACTGCATGACAGAATGGCGATGTACTTCCAACATGATGGATGTCCGGCACATAGCTCGCGTGCGGTTGAAGCGGTATTTAATAGCGTATTTCATGACAGGTGGATTGGTCGTCGAATCACCGTACCATGGCCCGCACGTTCACCGCATCTGACATCCACGGATTTCTTTCTGTATGGGAGAAGTTGAAGGATATTTGCTGTCGTGATCCACCGACAACGCCTGACAACATACGTCTCCGCATTGTCAATGCATGTGCGAACGTTACGGAAGGCGAACTACTCGCTGTTGCGAGGAATGTCGTTACATGTATTACCAAATGCATTGAGGTTGAGGGACATGATTTTGAGCATTTATTGCATTAATGTGGTATTTACAGGTAATCACGCTGTGACGGCATGCGTTCTCAGAAATGATAAGTTCACAAAGGTACATGTATCATATTGGAAAAACCGAAATAAAATGTTCAAACTTACCTACGTTCTGTATTTTAATTTAAAAAACCTACCTGTTACCAACTGTTCGTCTAAAATTGTGAGCTATATGTTTGTGACCATTACAGCGCCATCTATCACGAAGTGAAAAAAGTGGTCCAACTAAAACATTCATATTTCTATACGTACTACATTAATATGTAATAAGAAATGGGGGTTCCTATTTAAAAAACGCAGTTGATATCCGTTTGACCTATGGCAGCGCCATTTATCGGGCCAATCATAGCGCTATCTGGTTTCCCCCTTCACGCTAGACAAGTTTCGTTCTTTGTAGTTTTTCCGCGTGACGCTTATTTCGTGAGATATTTGACCCGGTCACGATCAATGGTCCACCCTGTATATCAACATGGGGAAAACATTGATTCGCTTGATGCGCAAAAATGAAATATCAAAGCAAAAATTGAAATACTACAATTTTCATATTTTTTTCATTTCTAGTTACTTTTAATTATATCGGTTTATGTAAGATAGTGCTGCTAAAATATACTTTCAAATACGATTTGAAATGTTTATTTCTCCTGACGACAATCCCGCAGAATTTTTCGTTGTCATTTATGTCACACATTTCCGCGACAACAAAAGAAAAAAATATGTATATATACTCTTGAATCTGAACACAGAGTGAAGAAATTCGCAACTGTGTTCTTGAACACTACGCCACTGACTGGGTTTATATAATGCTGCACACGGGAACTGATGAAGTACCATCAAAACTCTGTCATTTTCTTAGAAACTATTGTGTCCTGGCACCTAATACAAAACAGATGTCTCTTTATTTTCGTCCTTCTTTCACCACGTGTAATATCGACTGTACGAGAGTGCAACTTGAGGTGTGTTCCTTTGTTAGGCTGCATGGTTTCGTAATATGCAAAGAAAACTTCTATATTTAAATTCATTAGAACACAACCAAAGGTAGCGCTGGAACCAGACAGAGATAAAGTATAGCCGAAGATGCTGCTGAAAAAAGACAGAAATGAAAAGTCAGTATCTCGAAAATGCAATCTCTAGCACCTAAATGAAGTTATTTGAAATTTGGAGACTTCCAGTACAAATCACACATGGCGCTGATGTAACATAAAAGATGTACATGTCTTGCATGTTGGAACTACTGAATACTTATAGGTTAGGCTGCATTTGCTAACCAGCAAAATCCGAGTGTTGTACCATGGTTTGCAAGAAAAATGGTCCATAAAATTAAATATTTCCGCATCCAAATTTTCTATGTTACTTACTCAAATTCATGCAGCTCGGTTTTTGTCATTATTAAAATTAATTATTGGTTAACGAGTAACCATAGTTCCGTTTTTGTACCACACAGTAAGTTCATCAAAATACATAAAAATTGATCGTATAACATTCGAAAACAAATAAGGCCACGATTACTGATGAAATTCATCGTATAACATTCGAAACCACATATGGCCACGACTGCTGATGAAAGCTATAGTTTGAAGTGCACTTGCCGATGAGAATTATTACACTATGCAATGCTGTTCACATGAATGCCTAGTACAAACGAATGTTTTTTGATACGTCAAACGGCAGTTTTCCAAGAAAAGCTTCTCGGAAGCTGTAGTTGTTGAAACATGTTTTCCCCCAGTATCATCATCTTACCCAGTGTTGGCTTAATCGCCAACTTCACAAGGATCTGGTTGACTGCTAAAGTCTTCAGACTCTAAGTAAGGCTTAACTTCTGATATGCAACTCCCTGTTCTGCAACTGCGTCTTTCACTTTATTTTCTGTAGCCATTGTAACCTTGGAGCAGTAATCAATGGTTTTCATCATCCTCTTTAGTAGTTATTGTTTCATTATCATGTGAATTATTGTTTTTAAAAATAGAAAACTAATCCCTTCCCCAATTCCTTTGGATTATTGTGGTGGACAAGTCCGTATAGGCTTGCAGCACAATGGATATTGTCTTCCAGTTGTGAATATCATCTTCCACATCATACAAATTTTTTCTTCTTCCTCCTATTCTTCTCCATAATCATCATTATTTTCCTGACTGTAGTCGTCCTCTTCATCTTCATCATCCTCATATTCCTCATCTTAACCATCTTCTTCTTCTTCTCCTCCTCCTCCTCCTCCTCCTCCTCCTCCTCCTCTTCCTCCGGTATCTCCACTTTTTGATTTCATAAATAAATTATTATCTTTGACTGCAATGTTTTCGTCTTCCTATTCTGGGTCTATCTACTTCTTGTTCTTGTTATTCTTGTTGTGAATTATCTGCCAAAGTTCCTGTAGCGTTTGAGAATACTGTTCTCCAACAGAGACTCATTGTCAGCTTTCCTTTTCTGCTCAATGACAGTTTATTGTATGTAATTCGTCGACATTTCAACTATACCTCATGACAATTTTAGTATAAGTATAGCTACATTAGGTTCTCAATTTTAGAATAATATAATCTCATCATTAAGTGGTCATAAGACACTAAATAAATATTGTATTTGTTGTGATTTTACATATTGATTCACTGTGATTGTTGCTGATGATAGAAAAAAATTATGAAAATTATTTCCAGTTAATACATTAATACAGATACTTTATCAAGTTTAACACGATCGCTGTAGTCTTGTGACATTTATTCCACATTAATTAGTGGCACCACTTAGGGAGAAATATTTCTTTTACCATTTTGCTGTATGTTTATTTTATTTGCCTTTGTTCATCTGCTTTTCGTAATTTGTCTTGTTCTTCTCACGAGGAAAATCAGGTGTTATATCGTTACAAATGACAACAAACTGTACCAAGTACCCTAAACCTCATCAAATTGTATTCGGTTACAGACAACCATTGCCCGATACCAGGCGAAATGTGGCACACTTTGCAACTGTGTGAGTGAGTGTGCTTTGATGTCAGGAAACATAATATGACAGTGACTAAACAAATTGGAGCTTGTTCTGGCAAAGTGCGATTTCTTCAAACAGTTGCCTAATGTTGCAGCAAAACTATGAGCTCTCCCCAAAAATGCATCAGCTTGCTTCTCCAAAAGCTCAATAATTTGTTCCACGACTGTAACAACCTGTCTCATAAGTGTGACGATCTACCCTCCCACCGCAACAACTTGTCCTTCAACTGTAATAACTACACTCCTGGAAATTGAAATAAGAACACCGTGAATTCATTGTCCCAGGAAGGGGAAACTTTATTGACACATTCCTGGGGTCAGATACATCACATGATCACACTGACAGAACCACAGGCACATAGACACAGGCAACAGAGCATGCACAATGTCGGCACTAGTACAGTGTATATCCACCTTTCGCAGCAATGCAGGCTGCTATTCTCCCATGGAGACGATCGTAGAGATGCTGGATGTAGTCCTGTGGAACGGCTTGCCATGCCATTTCCACCTGGCGCCTCAGTTGGACCAGCGTTCGTGCTGGACGTGCAGACCGCGTGAGACGACGCTTCATCCAGTCCCAAACATGCTCAATGGGGGACAGATCCGGAGATCTTGCTGGCCAGGGTAGTTGACTTACACCTTCTAGAGCACGTTGGGTGGCACGGGATACATGCGGACGTGCATTGTCCTGTTGGAACAGCAAGTTCCCTTGCCGGTCTAGGAATGGTAGAACGATGGGTTCGATGACGGTTTGGATGTACCGTGCACTATTCAGTGTCCCCTCGACGATCACCAATGGTGTACGGCCAGTGTAGGAGATCGCTCCCCACACCATGATGCCGGGTGTTGGCCCTGTGTGCCTCGGTCGTATGCGGTCCTGATTGTGGCGCTCACCTGCACGGCGCCAAACACGCATACGACCATCATTGGCACCAAGGCAGAAGCGACTCTCATCGCTGAAGACGACACGTCTCCATTCGTCCCTCCATTCACGCCTGTCGCGACACCACTGGAGGCGGGCTGCACGATGTTGGGGCGTGAGCGGAAGACGGCCTAACGGTGTGCGGGACCGTAGCCCAGCTTCATGGAGACGGTTGCGAATGGTCCTCGCCGATACCCCAGGAGCAACAGTGTCCCTAATTTGCTGGGAAGTGGCGGTGCGGTCCCCTACGGCACTGCGTAGGATCCTACGGTCTTGGCGTGCATCCGTGCGTCGCTGCGGTCCGGTCCCAGGTCGACGGGCACGTGCACCTTCCGCCGACCACTGGCGACAACATCGATGTACTGTGGAGACCTCACGCCCCACGTGTTGAGCAATTCGGCGGTACGTCCACCCGGCCTCCCGCATGCCCACTATACGCCCTCGCTCAAAGTCCGTCAACTGCACATACGGTTCACGTCCACGCTGTCGCGGCATGCTACCAGTGTTAAAGACTGCGATGGAGCTCCGTATGCCACGGCAAACTGGCTGACACTGACGGCGGCGGTGCACAAATGCTGCGTAGCTAGCGCCATTCGACGGCCAACACCGCGGTTCCTGGTGTGTCCGCTGTGCCGTGCGTGTGATCATTGCTTGTACAGCCCTCTCGCAGTGTCCGGAGAAAGTATGGTGGGTCTGACACACCGGTGTCAATGTGTTCTTTTTTCCATTTCCAGGAGTGTATCTTCCTGAAACTGTAACAATTTGCCCCATAACTATAACAACTTGCCCGACAACTGTAACAGGCTGCCCCACAACTGTAACGACTTTCCCCTGAAACTATAAAAACTTCCCTCGCAACTGTACCAACTTTCCCTCATTCTGTATCAACTATTCCACACACAAAGTGTATCAAGATGCGCTGCAGCTGTAACTGTATCAACTTGCCCTTGTTCTATATCAATTTGCCTGGCAACTAAAACAACTTTGCCCTGCAATGGTACCAACTGGTCTCACAACTGTATCAACTTGCCCCACAAATGCCCATATTTAAACTGTAACTATTTGCCTCAACAACTGTAAAAACTTGCCCCAAAACTGTAAATAAGAGCCCCTGAAAAAGTAGCATCTTGCCACATGAATTTAACAATGTGCCTCACAACAGTACCATCTGGTTCTGAAAGTGTAACAATTGGCCCCCAGAAACTCTGTGAGCTTGTCCCAAAACTGTAACCAGTTGCCCTAAAACTGGCAACGCATTTCAAATAACACGCTTTATTACAGTTGTGGGTTATGTAGTTATAGTTGTGAAGCATAATGATTCAATGGCATACAAGTAGATATAGGTTTGGAACAAGTTGTTTTAATTTTGATGCAACTGTTACATTTGTGAGGGCAAGTTGCTACATTTGGGGGACAAGTTCGACTAGTGGTGAAACATAATGTCAAATATATCCAATTGTTTATAATAACAATCAGTAATTTCGAATCAGTATCAGTGATTATATTTTATTTTGAATAAAATTATACTTTATCTTCACCCCCACCAAAAATGATGATGCCACGGTGAAACATTATTGAAAAACTTTTAAAATGATAGGTGAAGGCAATTCATTCTGTGAATTATCAGTCACATTTCCTCATACTGAAATAACACGTTTTTTGTATCTAAGATGCGAAGATAATATCATTGTTACACTTGACAAGCATCATGGAACAACAACAGAAACATTTAATTTCAGGATGCAATGTGTCTCAACCGATTGTAGGCCTAAATAATGGAATTAAATACATTTTACAGTAGCTGGCTGTGTTTCAGGCTACCTATTTGTTTGTGCGCTTGCCTGTTTATCGTTGTATTTTAGCCAAAATGTGTTTTTTACAGTTATAAGCTCAGTCAGGACAGTTTTGTTACATCACCTGTTTTGGCCAAACTGGAAGTGTGAAGAGGCTGTTTGTCATATTTTTCGTGAGCACATAAGAATGTATACAGCAACAGCGTCTCCCGCAAAGTATGAAGTGTCTGGTGAGGGGTTTCGCCTGATTTCATGCAGCTCAAATAACGCCAATATCTGACTTAGAAAGAGGAATGTGACACATGACATTCATCAAAGAAGAATTTAGATGTGGAAACAATTAATTTGAAGTTCTGCAGTGCCATCTGTGGCATAACAATCGAACTTTTAATGTTCACTAGTGCTACTTAATCTGAGTGGCATGATTTGGGAACGAGTTTACCGATGAAATTCAAGTCATGATCACTAAATGTAAATCAGACGACGGGGAAAGATGCAGTGTAGGTGTCACATGTTATACTTAGAAGCTACTGCAAGTACCTTCATTCAGTAGCAAAAATTGTAACACTTAACGAAGTAATAATTAGAAGATGACCTAGTTGGGAAACAGAGACTCCAGATTGGCCACTTTGAGCTGCATATGTTGGAAGACAGACGACAGTTTCGAGCTACAGGAACGATGTTTCGGCTATGCGTTCCGGAAGAGAAAGTCATTTCGGCTGTCAAAACTGATGGATTAACACATTAATTTGGGGTTTCATTTTAATACTAGATATATTTGTAGTTCTAATAATAATAATAATAATAACGACAATAATGATAATAATAATAATAATAATTGGAAATATACAAAGTAGATCCTAAATTGATACAGTTCCTAAACATAGTAATGAAAAACTGGAAAACCACACTTAATATCCAAACAAATTCAGATAATATCACATCACAGCCAATACAGATTAAGCGTGGAATATACCAAGGAGACTCATTAAGTCCTTTCTGGTTCTGCCTTGCTCTGAACCCACTATCCAACATGCTAAATAATACAAATTATGGATACAATATTACTGGAACATACCCACACAAAATCACACATTTGCTATACATGGATGATCTAAAACTACTGGCAGCAACAAATCAACAACTCAACCAATTACTAAAGATAACAGAAGTATTCAGCAATGATATAAGTATGGCGTTTGGAACAGACAAATGTAAGAAAAATAGCATAGTCAAGGGAAAACACACTAAACAAGAAGATTACATATTGGATAACCACAGCGACTGCATAGAAGCGATGGAAAAAACGGATGCCTATAAATATCTAGGATACAGACAAAAAATAGGAATAGATAATACAAATATTAAAGAAGAACTAAAAGAAAAATATAGACAAAGACTAACAAAAATACTGAAAACAGAATTGACAGCAAGAAACAAGACCAAAGCTATAAATACTTATGCCATACCAATATTGACCTACTCATTTGGAGTAGTGAAATGGAGTAACACAGACCTAGAAGCACTCAATACACTTACACGATCACAATGCCATAAATATAGAATACATCACATACATTCAGCAACAGAAAGATTCACATTAAGCAGAAAGGAAGGAGGAAGGGGATTTATCGATATAAAAAACCTACATTATGGACAGGTAGACAATTTAAGAAAATTCTTTATAGAACGAGCAGAAACTAGCAAAATACACAAAGCAATCACTCATATAAATACATCGGCTACACCACTACAATTTCATAACCACCTCTACAACCCGTTAGACCACATAACATCAACAGATACGAAGAAAGTAAATTGGAAAAAGAAAACACTTCATGGCAAGCACCCGTATCATCTAACACAGCCACACATCGATCAAGACGCATCCAACACATGGCTAAGAAAAGGCAATATATACAGTGAGACAGAAGGATTCATGATTGCAATACAGGATCAAACAATAAACACCAGGTATTACAGCAAGCATATTATTAAAGATCCCAATACCACAACAGATAAATGCAGACTTTGTAAACAACAAATAGAAACAGTAGATCACATCACAAGCGGATGTACAATACTAGCAAATACAGAATACCCCAGAAGACATGACAATGTCGCAAAAATAATACATCAACAGCTTGCCTTACAACATAAACTTTTAAAACAACAAGTTCCTACATACAAGTATGCACCACAAAATGTACTGGAGAATGATGAATACAAATTATACTGGAACAGAACCATTATAACAGATAAAACAACGCCACATAACAAACCTGACATCATACTCACCAATAAAAAGAAGAAATTAACACAACTAATCGAAATATCCATACCCAATACAACAAATATACAAAAGAAAACAGGAGAAAAAATTGAAAAATACATCCAACTGGCTGAGGAAGTCAAAGACATGTGGCATCAGGATAAAGTTGACATCATACCAATTATACTATCAACTACAGGAGTCATACCACACAATATCCACCAGTACATCAATGCAATAGAGCTACATCCAAACGTATATATACAACTACAGAAATCAGTAATTATTGATACATGTTCAATTACCCGAAAGTTCCTAAATGCAATATAACACATACCATACAGTTAAAAGGAAGTGACGCCTGATCAAGGTCCGCGTCACTTTTCATTTTTAACCAGACTTAAAAACGTCTGAGAAGGTAAAGAATAATAATAATAATTACTATTGCATTCAGCTCAACTCTCACTGTAGTGTACGAATGAAGACGACTACAAAATGGAATCCTTCTAGTATCTGACAACGACCTGCCACTCTGTTACGCCGGCCGCTGTGGCCGAGCGGTTCTAGGCGCTTCAGTCTGGAACCGCGTGACCGCTACGGTAGCAGGTTCGAATCCTGCCTCGGGCATGGATGTGTGTGATGTCCTAAGGTTAGTTAGGTTTAAGTAGTTCTAAGTGTAGGGGACTGACGACCTCAGATGTTAAGTCCCATAGAGCTCAGAGACTTTTGAACCACTCTGTTCCTGTTTACGTTATTATTGTAGATTTACACACGCAACGACTACATATTTCTTTCTGGTTTTATTTGCGATTTGCTTGATTAATTTCTATGACAAATAGCTTAACGGCCGAACGGCCGCCCTTGTGGATTTGAGGTTCTATTAAGCACAGAGATGTTTGTGTATTCGCTGCTGTGCAGCTTCCTTCACTGATACACTCAGTTATCGCGGTCTTGTGTTACTTTTCTGTCCCACAGCATATGACGACTACGAAAGTTCCCTCGGTGGAGTCAAGTATGCAGCATGGATCCAAAGTTGCTGAGTTTGTAGAAATAATAGCTATAGCTATATAAACAGCAGCACAAGTTTAAGGTGCTATTGACGCTGCTGTAACAGCACAAACATTAACAGAGGGAAAGCCATTTGGATCCACTGAACGGATTTTGTATAAGGAACAACAACAACAACAACAACAAAAACAACAATAGTAAAAGCAATAGCAAAGACATCACCACAACTAGTGTCTTTCATAAATTTCTACTAAATGGAGAAAACTTAGGAAAACCAACAGCATAGATGCGTCATAAACTGTTAGGCAAGTGGTATTTCTGACTCGGTCAGTGATCTAATTTACTGTAATCAAGTAGTAAATTATAAAATTTGTGTGAAAGATATAGCAGTTGGCTCACCTCCATACTTTAGAGTTTTCTGTAGTTTCTCTTTCGTGTTGAAACACTGCAGGCAGGGAATGCCCATTGTATCCACAAGCCTAATCAAACAGTGTGCAAATCTGACATGTTTTGTGTGTCACACAGTGTGTAGTATGGAGAATCTCTCACTTACTACGTCATAGTCAGATTACTCTCTAGTAAAAAAGTCAGAAATATGGCACTATGTTCCCCAGGCCCTCTTGATTAAGTCTTCCAAAACAGCAAATTCACTATAAGTAACTGCTTCTCCTCGACAAATGGTCGAAACCAGACTGATATGAGTAACGTGTCTTAGTAGTCATCACAGCATCATTTTTGTTCCTTTAAGTATGCCATCACGGATTACCCCAGAAACATGGTGCACAGTACCAAGTAAGTGTGCTAGGAAGTTGCCCAACACAATGTAGATACACGTTAAGCGGGTATTATGGGACGTTCATTAAGTACGTGGGCTCAAAATTGGGGTGCAAAATGGGGGAGGGGTCCAGTAAAATGTCACTAAAATGCAATTAAAGACGGGGGGTGGGATAAAAATCTCACATCAACTTTCTAATTCAGAGAATATAAAATATTATAACCAATAATACATTGTTTTACATAATCAATACCATGCAGAGATAATATTAAAGAGCCGACAAGTGTTTATGGCATCTCTGAGCTGACCTGAGTGCTTTATTTGTGTTTATGTCTGGAATTTCAGGATTTGAAACAAATGCCACGCGAAAGTTAAATTGTATTCGGGGAATTCTCTGCTGTGCCGGGTGAAATCACTGTGCGTCAATCCTTCAGTCAGTTCAAATTTTCTACAACACATTTCAAGCCGATGTTATTGTGTTCATTATAAATTTACTTCAAAACCTCTACAATGTGTACGTTAGGCCGCACCTTTATAAGTCGAAATACAGGTGCAAAACGAGAGTTCATTGTTGGTGGAAGAAAACTAAACTGTAGTTCACTATGAAGAATTCTCTTGGTGATGATAAAAATGAAGAGGCTGAAAAGCTACGTATTCAGATGGTTCAAAGGGAGATACAAAAAATTTTGTCCTGCATCTGCAAAGTAAATAAAGGTTCAGTGTCATTTAATGCAAGTAATACACCAATTAAAGGTCAATTTTTTTAGGGATCTGTCAAAAAAATGTTAACAGTGTTTTCGCGGAGCCTACTTGTCCATCTGTCTCCGTCTATCTGATTGTCTGAATGAAACTCAGGGTTGGCATGTTTTGTTTTTAATCACACGTTAGAAACATTGTTTAACATACTTTATAGAAGAAATGTGGATTTATTAAAGTGTTTTAATCGACACTTGAAACAAATAGAAGAATTTCATTTTTACATATTTTTATCTGACTAGAGAGTAAATCTCACATGAGGGGGAGTGGACGGGGGGAGGGTGAGTTCCACCACATCTCACCATATTTCGCCAAGGGGGGGAGGGGGGGGAGCAACCCTAACATTAAAGAAAACCCATCAAGTAATTAAGGGATGTCACATTATATTCTCTGCCACCAGCACGTTCAGCACCTAACAGCCTCCTTACCACATCATCATTGATTTGACCCCATAATTTAATCTTTAATTTTTATTTGGTTATTTACTTCTTTCTGAAAACCTGCCCTTCTGTGTGTCAGTTCACACAATAACTGAATACGAGAAACACAATTTACATTTGTCTTTTATTTCTTGTTCTTAATAATGTAAAACTAAAGATAGTAGTTTATACAGTATAGCTTAAGAACAAGTAATTAGGAATGAATTAAAATAAAACCGTGAAATAAAATGAAAATAAAATGAGGTGTTAGCTTGCTTTTAGAGTTTTCACCAAAGTGGATTTTTTTTTCCATCTGTCTATGGCTTCCTCGGTATATGTCGAGTGCTCCCAGCACAGAGTGGGAAAATCGTCTACACTTAAAACCATTTTCTACAACCATTAACCCTAAATGGCACTATTTGTCTTTTACATCTACATTTACACTCCGAAAGCCACCCAACGGTGTGTGGAGGAGGACACTTTACGTGCCACTGTCATTTCCTCCCTTTCCTGTTCCAGTCGCAAATGGTTCGCGGGAAGAACGACTGCCGGAAAGCCTCCGTGCGCGCTCGAATCTCTCTAATTTTACATTCGTAATCTCCTCGGGAGGTATAAGTAGGGGGAAGCAATATATTCGATACCTGATCCAGAAACGCACCCTCTCGAAACCTGGAGAGCAAGCTACACCGCGATGCAGAGTGCCTCTCTTAAAGAGTCTGCCAGTTGAGTTTGCTAAACATCTCTGTAACGCTATCACGCTTACCAAATAACCCTGTGACGAAATGCGCGGCTCTTCTTTGGATCTTCTCTATCTCGTCTGTCAACCCGACCTGGTATGGATCCCACACTGAAGAGCAACACTCAAGTATAGGTAGAACGAGTGTTTTGTAAGCCACCTCCTTTGTTGATGGACTACATTTTCTAAGGACTCCCAACGAATCTCAACCTGGCACCCGCCTTACCAACAATTAATTTTATGTGATCATTCCACTTCAAATTGTTCCGCACGCATACTCCCAGATATTTTACAGAAGTAACTGCTACCAATGATTGTTCCGCTATCATATAATCATACAATAAAGGATCCTTCTTTCTATGTATTCGCAATACATTACATTCGTCTATGTTAAGGGTCAGTTGCCACTCCCTGCACCAAGTGCCTTCTTGTACGGTCTGCTTGGTGTGTGCATAGGTAATTGTCAAGCCAACACAGTTCCATACGGATTTCATACATAATACGTATGTCACTGCTTATTTCGTTATCACATAATAATGTAACAGCAATTAATTTTGCAGCTGCAGTGTGTCTCAAGAAAAACTCGAGCCAACGTACTTCAGTGCAGGAAAGCTTGATATTCTATTACTGATTAAAGTATCGTTACGTGTGCTACAACTATGAAGGTGGTTTACAAATTTAACTGACTTCACTAATCTCTTAATGTTTCCTGTTAACTTACAATCATGCATTTATTCATCACGACATCATGACACTTATTTTTTCATCGTCGTTAGTGCTGTAATCTATTGACACCTCTCACGCCCCGCATCACCACCATCGGAATCTTCCCTCCCTCTCACCTACTTTCCTCTATTAACATCTCTTATGCTCTACTCAATGATTTTAGTTATTGTGGCTTAGAGACAGTCAAAAGATTGACTGGCGGACTTGTATGGAATTGCTGCAGTTCATGGCATTTACAAATGCAATGATCTGAAGCCTATGGTGCTACTGCTTAATGCTATAGCTCGCGCACGATACCGTGGCCGATGTGCAGCGAGCAGTTTTCGTCCAAAGAGTTGGGCGAGTTCATTCGTTGGTTCGGAAGGGGAGGCCGTAAAGAGGTTTCCAGATTTCGACCAGTCAGCGATGACAGAATGAAGCGCGCACCCTATTGTCTTTCTCAAACGATTTTACAGGAACTTCTCGGTAAAAAATATGAATTTTGCTTTACTTATAGATTTAGATGTCAGGTTCATGACGATATTCCCTTTATTCGTTTATGGTAATATTTATTGTGATATTAACATGAAAATAAGACACTGCACGACATTCGAAAAAATGTGCAATCAAAAATAGAAGTCGCTATGATTTTGTGTTTGGTGCATATTACATAATATTTTGTTGCATATGAAATTTAACATATTGAATTTTTCTTTAGACTTCGGTAGAGATCACCAATCTAGAGAATACTGACCTGATGTTGCACACTCATTTGCGATTGCGCCACGCTGGTGATAAAGCCAGAAGGAAATATACGCAACATTCCTCATGTTTCAAATATCAAAATGAGATTTTGGCAAAAGAGATCACGCAAAGAGGAGAGTATTTTATTTTATTGTTATTAAGTAAAACTTCATTGTATACTGTGTTATTCCAATAACTAAAGAGTTTTTGGTGACAGAATATAATTTTCAAAGACTTTCTATAACTGTTGAAACGAGAAAGGCTATGAGTTTTGGAAGAACATATGTGACGACATCACAATTTTTTTGTACAGAGGATGTGCCTTTCGCCACTCATGACGCTTCCCTGAAATTTAAAAATGCTTAAAAAGCCAGGCGAAAATAAAACTCTGCATTTTAGGCGGAATTATTTTTAGACACTAATGAAAGCAGAGGTGACAGATCTTTTTGAATGGTCTTCATGCAAGTGTAGATTTGGATGGACGTCACTTAATATTTACAAAAAATTATGGTTTAGGCTTCTGTTTAGCATGGCACTTCCCCTCCAGTGCTCGGTGTTTACCCTACAGCGCTCTAAGCGCCCCCCCCCCCCCCCCCTCTGCCTCTCACGCCGCGCTTGCGCAGCTCACTGTGCATCTAGAGGCACAGCTGTAGCACTCATTTTCTAGTGTAGGATGTGTCTATTGTCTGGCCTATGTACAGGTTGAAAATTATTTCAACAGACAAACTCTGATAAGTTGCAAGGCACACCAAACAAACACTTTTTTCAAATGTCGAAATTACCTGACAGAGTTTTATAATTGAGTAATGGTCCTAGTTGCTCACAACACTTGTGCAGTAGCGAATAGCGCATAATATGGGAACAAATAGGACGAATGTAAGAAATGTCCTTCATAATCATTTGTGTAACCATTTGTCTTACAGCATGTACACAACCTGGAATGGAAGATTATCCATGCAGAGCACAGTTTTTGCAGTGTTACCTGGAACAATGTCAAATGCATCCTTCATTTCGATCCTCAGTGTTGCTTACAGATGAAGCAACATTTGGGTGTGATGGGGTATTCAACATCCACATTTCGCATGTTTTGACTGAGGTTAATCCATATGCCACATTCACTCGCACTCATTAATTGCGGTTTTACTTGAATGAGTGGTGGATGTTGTTGATGACAGTTTAATTGGACCATGTCCGTTACCTATGCGATTAAATGCCAAGCATTATTACAATTTACTCATGAGAGCATTGCCAGAGCTGCTGGATAACTTGTCACTCACTACAAGACAGCGCACGTGGTTCAACAATGATAGGCCATCGGAACATTTCAGTTGTCCTGTGCATCGATTCTTGTACTGATAGTATCCAGAGAAGTAGACTGGCACCGGTGGTCCTGTACCATGGTCTACTCGATTCACTGATTAGACCCCACTTGACTTTATCCTGTGACGAGAAATGTCTAAGCTCGTTAATAAAACCCCTGCCGAATCAGAAGAGTATCTGGCTGCGCAGTTAGTAACAGCACCAGTGGAAATTAAGGGCACTCCTACAGTCTTTAGCAGTGTTTGAGAAAACATTACCTATGATGTAACCTTTTTTTACGAATCAGTGGAGGAATTTTTGAAAATCTACTGTAGCTGAAGGAACTGTGTGTGTGTTACTTAAGTTGTCTCTCCGTCATACAGAATTAAAACTTGTTTGTGTTACTTTCTGTCCTCAGAGGAGAACACATTAGGAAATGTGTTTTAATTTTCCCATGCAGCGTCCTAGAGTTTGTTAGTATAAGTAATTTTCAGCTAGAGAAAACTCCCTCCAATGTTTTAAGTAATCCTCAGAGGAAAATACGACACTAGACAAAAAAAATTATTTGTTTCAGTGTCCCGTGTAACCTCTCAGAATTTGTCGGTTTATATAATTTTCACTCCTTATTACCCAGTGACCCGTGTCGAAAGCTCTGACTAAATTTGTAATTACAGGTGAATCATTATTTCGTTTATCTTCTGAGATGAAACCTAGTTCAGCATTGCTTGACGAATCTCTACATTTCACCAGAACGCGACCTGTTCTTCCTCAAGGTCGGCTGCTCTTTGCCTCTACAGTCCTATGCAAACAATCGAGTTAGTATTTTTAACCACATTTTAGTGGGTGATGTTCCTTCTACTTGCAATTACAACAGTATTGTCGTAATCTCTATGATATGTCTTGCATACCAGGAGGAATAGTTATTTTAGGGTTAGCTCTCCCAGAAATCATATTAATTCCGAGGGGAGGTATTCTATTATGGGTGCCTTGTTTCAGTTTTCGTCCTTTAATTCTCTGTCGAATTATTCTCTCAGTACCATATCTCTGACCTCTTATCCATCTACTTCCTTTTCACTCTTAATCATATTTCCTTCAAGTTTATTCTCTGTATATGGCACACCATATATACCAGCAACTTGCCCATCGTATCTGGTACAGGCTTCCCAACTAAGCTCTTGATATTTTACAAAATGCTTCTCTATCTCGAAATATTACTTTATGCACGACATCTATCTACCTTTCTTATAGAAACATATATTTCTACAGCTCTGCATTTCTCCTCTGTTCATTCCTCTATTACCACCTTGCAATCTCTGTCAGTTTTAATTTTTAGGTGTCTTTATTCCTTTTGGTCGCTTCAGTGTCTGCTTTTTTATATTTTTTTCCTTTCTTCAGTTTAATAAATGAAAAGCACCAGTATCACATATAAATCAGAGAATTTCTGCCGTTTCTTGTTTCTTTCCTCTGTGACTCTCTGCTGTCATGACACCAATTCTCCATCTCTCAAGGCAACCCATTCATGGTCATTAGTTTTTCATTCCTCTGTCTCACATAATCATTGTCAAACGATTCCTCTGTAACTCTAAACAACAATTCTGGTTATTTCGATTTATTCTGGCCCAGTCTTCTTAATTTTCCACTTTTCTGCAATTTATTAAATTTAATCAGCATTCTTAACCAATAAATTATGATCAGAATCGGTATCTGCTCCTGGAAATGTTTTGCAGTTTAAAATGTATTGTCGAAATACGTCTTAGTGGCATATATTCCATCGGAAATCTTGAGATTCCAAGTCTTTTCCACCTCCTTTTGTAGTTCTTAAGACCTATTACACTCTAAGACAAGAAAAAAAAAAGACGTACCACGACAGATCCGAATTGGACGAAAATCGGTAGAGGTGATGTACATATACAGACAAACAAATGACTAACATTTCAGAAAAAGTGGATGGTTAATTAAAGAGAAAGAGTTTCACAAATTGAGCAAGCCAATAACATGTTGGTCGACCTCTGATTCTAATGTAAGCAGTTATCTGGCTTGGCACTGATTGACAGAGTTGTTGAATGTCTTCATGAGGGATATCGTACCAAATTCTGTCCAATTGAATCATTAGATCATCAGAATCCCGAGATAGTTTGAGGGCCCTGCCTATAATGCTCAAAACGTTCTCAGTTGTGAAGAGATCCGAGAACCTTGCTGGCCAAGGTAAGGTTTGGCAAGCATTAGAAACTCTCACCGTATGCGATTGGGCATTATCTTACTGAAATGTAAGCCCAGGATGGCTTGCCATGAAGGCCAACAAAACGTACTTCTGTGCTGTAAGGGTGCCGCGGATGACAACCAAAATGGTTCTGCTGTTAAAAGAAATGGCCCCCCAGATGTCCACTACTGGTCGTCGGGCCGTATGGCGGCTGACATGGAGGTTAGTTTCAGATGAGATTAGATTAGATTAATACTAGTTCCATGGATCATGAATACGATATTTCGTAATGATGTGGAACGAGTCAAATTTTTCAATACATGACATAATTAAGTTAATTTAACAACATACTTAAGTTAATATAACAACTTTTTTATTTTTGTTTTTTTTTTAATTTTTTTATAATTTCTTTGTTTGTTTTTTTCTTTTTTTCTTAATTTATATCTAAAAATTCCTCTATGGGGTAAAAGGAGTTGTCATTCAGAAATTCTTTTAATTTCTTCTTAAATACTTGTTGGTTATCTGTCAGACTTTTGATACTATTTGGTAAGTGACCAAAGACTTTAGTGGCAGTATAATTCACCCCTTTCTGTGCCAAAGTTAGATTTAATCTTGAATAGTGAAGATCATCCTTTCTCCTAGTGTTGTAGTTATGCACACTGCTATTACTTTTGAATTGGGCTTGGTTGTTAATAACAAATTTCATAAGAGAGTATATATACTGAGAAGCTACTTTGAATATCCCTAGATCCTTAAATAAATGTCTGCAGGATGATCTTGGGTGGACTCCAGCTATTATTCTGATTACACGCTTTTGTGCAATAAATACTTTATTCCTCAGTGATGAATTACCCCAAACTATGATGTCATATGCAAGCAATGAGTGAAAATAGGCGTAGTAAGCTAATTTACTAATATGTTTATCACCAAAATTTGCAATGACCCTTATTGCATAAGTAGCTGAACTCAAGCGTTACAGCAGATCATCAATGTGTTTCTTCCAATTTAATCTCTCATCAATGGACACACATAAAAATTTGGAATATTCTACCTTAGCTATATGCTTCTGATTAAGGTCTATATTTATTAATGGCGTCATATCATTTACTGAACGGAACTGTATGTACTGTGTCTTATCAAAATTCACTGAGAGTCAGTTTACAAGGAACCACTTAGTAATTTTCTGAAAGACTTTATTGACAATTTCATCAGTTAATTCTTGTTTGTCAGGTGTGATTACTATACTTGTATCATCAGCAAAGAGAACTAACTTTGCCTCTTCATGAATATAGAATGGCAAGTCATTAATATATATTAAGAACAACAAAGGACCCAAGACCGACCCTTGTGGAACCCCATTCTTGATAGTTCCCCAGTTCGAGGAATGTGCTGATCTTTGCATATTATGAGAACTGCTTATTTCAACTTTCTGCACTTTTCCAGTTAGGTATGAATTAAATCATTTTTGCACTGTCCCACTCATGCCACAGTACTTGAGCTTGTCTAGCAGAATTTCATGATTTACACAATCAAAAGCCTTTGAGAGATCACAAAAAATCCCAATGGGTGGTATTCGGTTATTCAGACCATTCAAAATTTGATTGCTGAAAGCATATATGGCATTTTCTGATCAAAAACCTTCTTGGAAACCAAACTGACATTTTGTTAGTACTTCACTTTTAGAGACATGTGAAGCAACTCTTGAGTACATTACTATCTCAAAAATTTTGGATAAAGCTGTTAGAAGGGAGATTGGACGGTAATTGTTGACATCAGATCTATCCCCTTTTTTATGCAAAGGTATAACAATAGCATATTTCAGTCTATCAGGGAAAATGCCCTGTTCCAGAGAGCTATTACACAGGTGGCTGAGAATCTTACTTATATGTTGAGAACAAGCTATTAGTATTTTGCTGGAAATGCCATCAATTCCATGTGAGTTTTTGCTTTTAAGCAGGTTTATTATTTTCCTAATTTCAGAGGGAGAAGTGGGTGAGATTTCAATTGTATCAAATTGCATAGGTATCGCCTCTTCCATTAACAGCCTATCATCTTTTAATGAACACCTGGATCCTACTATATCCACAACATTTAGAAAATGATTATTAAAAATATTTTCAACTTCTGGCTTTTTGTTCGTAAAGTTTCATTCAATTTGATGGTAATACTGTCTTCCTGTGCTCTTGGTTGACCTTTTCTCTTTTAATAATATTCCATTTTCCTGGGCGTCTCGAGACACGTCTTCGCTGGTCATCGGGGCTCAGTTCGAAGCAGGGCTCCTCACTGAAGACAACCTTACTCTGGTGAAAGCGATTCCAAGCCGAAGACGTGTCTGGAAACCCGCCAGACAACGGTGGGATATCAACCTGACTGTCACCCGCCGTACTGTCCGACAACAAGGAGTGATGGTCAAGCATGTTCATAGCATGTTGTCATCAGCGACACCCTTACAGACCAGCGGTACGTCGACAATATTGTAAACCACCTTTCTTTCCCTTCTTGGCAAGCCATTCAAGGTTTCATTTCAACAAGGTAATGCCTGCCTTCGTTTTTGCCGAATCCTACCTTGGCCAGCAAGATCATCGGATCTCCCCACAATTGAGAATGTTTGGAGCATTATGGGCAGTCCTCCAACCAGCTAAATGTCCTAAAACGCTTGCAAGAAAGCTATTTAAAAAGTAAATGAAGCTGTAATAGAGATAAATAACGAAAAAACAGAGTTCATGACCGTAATAAGATTTTACGAGACAAAAAATGGGAAAACCTGCTGATTGGTAACAATGTCTTTGAAGAAGCAGCTGAGTTTAAATATCTGCGGATGGTAGTAAACAATAAAAATGGTGAGAAACAATAAATACAAACAAGAATTGATGCGGTAGTTTTACTCAACAAATTATTGTCAATCTAAATAAGTGTGTACAAAACTATAATCAGACCAGCACTAATATATAAGACAGAAATATGGTGAATAGATAATATACAGTGGAAAAAAACTGACACCACATGTACGAATAATTAACACGACGACGGCTAATGATCTGTTAGGTGAGGATGCACCCACTAGACTCGAGCTCTTACGCGAATCGGCGAAATGCTGTTAGTAATGTTGAGCCACGCGTAGTGGCCGCGCGGTTACACGCCTCATGTCACTGATTGCGCGGCCCCTCCCGCCGGAGGTTCGAGTCCTCCCTCGGGCATGGGAGTGTGTGTTGCTCTTAACGTAAGTTAGTGTAAGTTAGTTCACGTAGTGTGTAAGTATAGGGACCAATGACCTCAGCAGTTTGGTCCCTTAGGAATTCACACACATTTGAACATCTTTAATAATATGGATAATACGCAAGGGGCACTACATTCTTAATGTTCGGATAAGTTGAGAATTTGGGTCTGACAGGAGGAGTGCTAAGGTAGTCCATGCAGCTCTTCAAACAGTGTTTACGTCCCTGCCGCACGTATGTGCGAGAGGTGTTTACGTTATGTGTGTAGCGTAGTGCCGGGGTAATACGTAGAACGAATCATGGCCTTGTCGTTCGGCAAATCGACACTGTAAATTAGTTTTGTTAACGAATATGCTCGACCGAAGGCTTACGAGATAGAATGTTATTTAAGGAACGAGTTGAAAATCGAACCTGACGTACTACTTGGAACACACTTATCTATAGTCAGCTGCGTGGTCTATGTCAAGCTAATCAATTGAGCCTTATGTGACGAACTACTACTCAGACACCGACAAGGACTTCGTTTCTGTCATTCGAACGGGGATGTTGGGGCGGTTACAGTTGAACACGCCGGCATGGGACTACGAACGATCCGAGTCTTTGAGCTTCCATTCGAAGTGCCAGAAGAATTAGTGAGAGACTCCCTACGTACTTACGGAACGGTCCTATCCCATGTGACTGAAAAATGGGCGAGTTTCAAAACGTATTCTGTTCTTAATGGTCCGCAGCTCGTGGTCGTGCGGTAGCGTTCATGCTTCCCGCGCCCGGGTTCCCGGATTCGATTCCCAGCGGGGTCAGGAATTTTCTCTGCCTCGTGATGACTGGGTGTTGTGTGATGTCCTTAGGTTAGCTAGGTTTAAGTAGTTCTAAGTTCTAGGGGACTGATGACCATAGATGTTAAGTCCCATAGTGCTCAGAGCCATTTGTTCTCAATGGCGTCAGACAAATACGGATCTAACTCCGAAAACATGTTCAAAAATGGCTCTGAGCACTATAGGACTTAACATCTGCGGTCATCAGTCCCCTAGAACTTAGAACTACTTAAACCTATCTAACGTAAGAACATCACAGACATTCATGCCCGAGGCAGGATTCGAACTTGCGACCGTAGCAGTCGCGCGGTCCCAGACTGAAGCGCCTAGAACCGCTCGGCCATATTGGCCTGCCCGAAAACATGTTCCGTCATACTTGTACATCGCTGGTTCTAGGGCAATTTTCATCTACGGCGGACAACTGAGGATGTGCTCTGGGTGTGGGAAGGAGGGACACGTACTTTCTGAGTGTACACAACTAAGCTTGTTACAGCTGCCACGGGATGATCCACCACTCACACCGAATCCGACTGTGCCCACCATGACCTATGGCACCGCATTACGCGATGACGGGGGCAGGTCGTGGCGAGTCACAGAAGGACGAAGTTGCGCTGGACCGCCTGGAGCAGTCACAGGACGCCGTCTCTTCGGTGCCACTAGCGGCCCCTACAGATAAGGTTCTTACAGACGTCGATAATTCGACGGCGCACGATTCCGACGTCCCCCACGAACAACCAGGGGCCATGCCGATCTCTGATTCCGAGGCTCGGCAACGAAAACAGCGATAACCAAAAGGCCGGAAGAAGCGCCGCCTCCCGGTGGAGAACGACCAAATTGACCCAGCAGCAATTCTGAGGCGTTTTCGGGTACAGAGCAGACGACCATAGATACAGAAGAACTGCCTAACCTGGATGCAAGGGTGGCCAGCGGGACGGCAACACGATCTTCCGAAGACGATGCTCCATAAACAGCGGTGGAGATCGATCGACGGCAACGGGTTACTGAGGAGGCTACGGCGCCTACAACACACGACAAAGATGGAACGCTAGGGGACTGGTCTGAAGAGGCACCCCCGTGGGGAACAGATGATGCTGGAGGAACTGCTCCCACACACTCTCCCGGTGTAAGACCGGAAGTGTGCACGGAATAACGGCAGACCATATGAGGGGACGGCGAGGGAAGTTAGAAAGAAAGCAGCTGTGTGTGGCAGAATTAGCTACCGTAAGGTGCCCTATCTACGTTGACAGCCATGCAACAAGCTTATCGGATAGGGTCTGTTAACATCAATAGTATTGGGAAGCCGGTAAAAATCAAGATACCCAGTGACATGACAAAGGCTGCAAATTTAGACATAGTGCAATTACAACGAACTTTTACGGTTACGATATTTACTGTTCTCGATGTGACGAGAGAGGAGTTGGCACTGAGATACTATTGAAGGAAGGGATACGTGCAGACGAAGCAGAGTGTTTGCCTTCTACCCCTGGTACGGCCGTGACCATAGGTGGAATACGTTTGACCAATATTTACCCACCGTCAGGCTGGGATAAGAGAAGGGACAGAGCAGATTTTTACGCCCATGAGGTTACACCGTTGTCCGGGGGACGATACGATGTTTGCATACTCGGCGTACATTTTAATTGTGTGCTCTACAGAAAGGACCAACATCCTAACTATACTCCTGGCCAAGAACTTCGGGAGCTGGTCAACGGTATGGAATTAGTCGATACATGGGACCTGAAGTATCGCAACCAACCAGGTTGGCTCTGAGCACTATGGGACTCAACTGCCGTGGTCATTAGTCCCCTAGAACTTAGAACTAGTTAAACCTAACTAACCTAAGGACAACACAAACATCCATGCCCGAGGCAGGATTCGAACCTGCGACCGTAGCGGTCTTGCGGTTCCAGACTGCAGCGCCTTTAACCGCACGGCCACTTCGGCCGGCTGCAACCAACCAGGATATACATTTTTTTCGAGCCATTCCGCGAGCCGTTTGGATACGATCTATGTTTCAAGGGCGTTAGCGATGTTGACGGTGGACGTAGTAATCTGGCCGAATGCGTTTACGAAACAAAAGGCATATAATTGTACCGTTAACCTTGATAGACAATTTGGAAATTTGTTGTAAGTCCTATTGGACCAAACTACTGAGGTCATCGGTCCCTAACCTTACACACTACTTAATCTAACTTAAACTAACTTATGCTAAAGACAACACATACATCCATGCCCTTGGGAGGACTCGAACCTCCGACAGCAGCAGCCGCGGGAACTGTGACGAGGCGCCCTAGACCACACGGCTACCCCGTTCGGTCCTTGATAGACAGGAGGTATAGAAACGGAGGAGTAATTGGAAGATGAACGTCTCGTACCTGCGTGATGCAGAATGCCGACGCATGGTGGAGGACGCGTGGCATGGCTGCTTCCGTCGACAAAATTCTTACGGTTTTGTCTTACAGTGGTGGATCGAGTGCGCGAAGCCAGCTTTACGGAGCTACTTTACGGCCTTCCGGGAACTGTTCGCACAACCGTCTACGCCAGAACACCGGACGGCCTTACACCGAGTCAAGGCGAAGCTGGTACAACTAGCGACGCTAAGGATGGCGGGTACGATGATACGCGCGAGGTCGCAGGATTGCCTGCCCAACGAGGTGATAAATGAAAGAACAAGAAGACGAAGGAGGTTAATTCATGAGATCTATCTCGGCGATGGCCGTCGGTTTTCAACACAAAGGGGCATAGCACGGGCGTTCACGGATCATTTTAGCAGACTCTATGCTTGCGACGGGGACGGAGTTGTGGAACGTCCTGGAAGAGATCACAGAAGCGACGCGTTTGAACGAGGAAGCCGACGTGTTATCTGAAATTACGTGTGAGGAGCTGGAGTAAGAGATTACGTGAGGTGCCTCCAACAAGTTCCCAAGTCCAGACTGGTTTCCGTTAGAATTTTACCGTGCCTTTGTGACCATTATGACACAAATGTGTTTATGCATGTTTAATGAGCTTCTGTGGCAATACGTACCGGTTCCCATTGAATTCACGGAAGGTCTCATGATCCCGATACCCATGCCCCGTGGTGGCAAACGTCCTTGCAATTATCGTCGCTTAATCCTCCTTAATAGTGATTACAGGATCTTCATGTGCATACTGGGCAGCCGTATCAAAACGTCGTTGGCGGATCGAATACATGCCGATCAGACCTGTCTTGGCGACATCAGTAACACCTACACAGACTTGGGACACTATCTTGATGTCGTCCCCCTCGCGGCGGCATGCCGCCTTCTGGGGGCACTGGTTGCTGGAGATTTCGATCATGCTTTTGATCGAGTGGATCATGTGTACCTCGCGGCGGTGATGAATAGGATGGGTGTCACGCCATTATTGACCACTGCAGTGATGCGGCTGTTGCACGGCGCCAGGGAAGCGATGGCGATCAACGGAGGGAGACCAGTGTATTTTAAGATGTTAAGATCAATCAGATAGGGCGGTCCCTTGTCGATCCTCCTATATGCGATCGCCTTAGAACCATGCATCGCAGACCGTCGCCACCGTCTTACCGGGATCTCCTTGCGGCATCTATCATTCAAATGTGGAGCATACGCGGATGATATTGTGTTCCTCGTCTGGAATGAGGGGGAGATTCAATCTGCATAGGACTGGCTACAAACGTGTGGGATGGCAGCTGGCAGCGAGGTCAACTTCCTAAAATCACGATTAATGCATGTGGGTCGTGGACTAGAATCGGGAACGGAAGGACCCTTACCTATCGTGCAAACCCACCGATGTTTTGGTATCACCTTTCATAAGGAGACGGTGGGAACGGCTGCGGACAACTACCGACGGCTGTTGCTCAGAGCCCGCACGTCAGTACGACTACACGCTCCACAGTCGATGGATATGCTGCAGCGAGTGCCATTCGTCAACCTTTATCTCGCTTCCATGATGTGCCACCTGACACACCTTCTCCCCTTGACGCGCACGGTGGCTATGAGGTTTCAGGCGGCTTTTGGGTACTATGTAAGTCTGGGACAGCTCTTTAAGGTACAGTACAACATGCTTAGCCTCCCAGCGCGAGAAGGGGGCGTTCGTTTAGTGAACGTACACTGTAAGGCACGTGCCATGTATATTAATACTATGCTAAAACGGTGGCGCAACAGGAATGACTAGCTTAAGAGGATGATTATCGAAGAACTAGTAAAAACATCACATCTTCCCCCAGTAAGTGTCGGTCATATATAGCCCCCGTTAACGTATGTGCACACGTTCATCGTTGAACACAGTTACCTTAGAGAGCGTTTACCGACGTCCCGACAGTCGACATCGAAGGACGTGTACCATCTGCTTCTTCGACAGATCGCCAGGAAACATGATACAACGGATACATCCAGCCGTTAATTGGCACGAGGTATGGCGCACGGTACATCACCCCCACCTACCTACAAAAGTCAGGTCAACGTGGTGCGTTGTATTGAACCGGAATACCCAACGAATGATAAAAAGTACGCAATAAAATTGGCCGATTCGCCCATGTGTCAGCAATGCGGCATGCCGGATACGGAACCCCACCGGCTGGTCTGCAGCGTTGCGTTGGCTGTCTGGACTCTAGCAAGGAAGATACTAGCGTTCATGCGGCGCCCTATATATCAATATCTTCAGACATAGTATTTTTTCCAGAGGAAACGTATTTTCCGCGTCATAAGAGGAATGCAGTGGCGTGGATCACAGGAGTGACGGTCCATTATATATAGAGAGAGACACACGTCTGAACGTACTGGATTACTGGAAATACTTGCAAGATTGACACACACAACTGTTACGGCTACGAAAGTACAATGACTGGTATGCCAATTGCCTAGGAACGGTTTTTGCAGACCCGCCATATACTTGGGATGTGCCCGGGTGCGCAAAGATGAGCAGATGTGCTGTCGTTCGTGCAACCGACCAAGTAATGTGATCAGCTAAGGAAAATAACGTGAGTATGCGGCCCAGGAAGAACTAACACTTGCACAGTTGGCAATGGATTGTTTCTTTGCATTTTGTTTCAATATCTATAAATACTGTTTTAAGGGTGCCGGAGGTGGCCCCACTTCGACTTTGTTGTTACTTCAAGCTGAATGGTAGGACGGCAGCGAGGTTCCTTCCAGGAAAGTTATAATGTGTAAGGACGTACCGTGGTTTTGTGAATAATAAAGGTTTCCGTTTCTCTTACCTTCCAAAATCTTTGGTAATATTAAAAAAAAGTGATCAGAGCATCTGCCTAGTAAGCAGGAGACCCGGGTTCGAATCCCAGTCTGGAACAAATTTTCACCTTTCCCCATTAATTTAAATCAACGCCCACTCACATGCAATACCTGTATTTCGTTTGTGTCTTTATTCTTAGTGGCTGCTGGATCAAAAATGGTCTCTTTTCTTCATATACTTGGAGGAAGAGAGGAGAATTCCAAGAACGGAGTAATGTGGAGGAGGCTAGTCGTCAAGGCCAATAACAGACCGCAGTTTTTGAGAGCAGGAGAGTAAGAGTGACTAATAAGGCAAGTGACGTTTCATGTTCCCTAAATGAGACACTGCATTAATACTAACCTGATCAATCGTATAACTGCAGAAACACTATGGCTAAAACACTATGATAAGCAGGCAACCACACGAACTAACAGGCTATCTCAATTACTGCTAGCTATCGTCAGAATATACCAATAATTCCATTTTTAGGCTTACAGCTGGTGAAAGGCACAATGCTCGTTCAGTTTAAATATTTACACATCTAAATCGTCCTGCAGTACTTGCCAGGTAACACTGGTGTCTTAATGTCTAAAACACACAAATGTATTAGGCATCATTACACATGTTTAGACATGTTTACAAACTACACTACGTGATCAAAGATGGTATTCGAACAGGACGTAGATGAAACAAGGCCGAATAGAGTGGCTGAACAAGACAGATGGAACGTATATGCCGAAAAACGCATTCTTTGCCATAGAAAGAAAATAATCTATCATAATGAATAACGATTTCGAGTACAGCCACATACACACATTCAGACTCCAGTTACTTTTCATAATATGCAGTTATAATTACAGACCTCTAATTGCGAACGAAAATTTGAATTTAGGACCAAAATGAAATTTCATTGATTCTCAAAATAAGTAAGACAGTGAGCACAAAATACACACGGCACAACTGTAACTATTTCACTGTTCTAGGCGATTAAGAAATAAAGCAATTGTCTTGCATATTGCCAACACTGATAAAACGTATATGTGGAGCATCACTTCTTAACAACCAAAGTACAGTTGTAGTACCAAATTTTGCAACGACAATCGACCTTGAAATTAAATATTTCCAGACCCATATTTTCTACATTACTAAGTGAAATACACGTGGCTTGCTTACTAGCATTACTGAAATAAATTACATGTTAATAGACAAATGTAATTCGATCTTTGTACCGCGCAAGGAATCCGTCAAAATACATAAAATTTGGTGCTAAGGCATTGGAAAACACTCATGCTCACTACTGCTAATCTAACTTGAAGCATTAAGTACATTTGTCGACAAGAATTGCAAATTAAGCTATGTTAGTGCCCCCTGTAAATTCGACAGATTCGTCTCTAAAACCTCCATTCTAAGGTATTAACTTGGCCTTGTAATACAAAACGTTTGTCACCTTCTGCTGATAATGCTAACACGTGTTGTCACACAGTAGAGACTACATGATAATTTGATGAAATGCCATACTCAACACTAGTAAAACAAATTCATATGCATAAGAAAGGATTACTATTCTTTCAGCTGCACACTATCAGCGTCACCTAAACCCTATAGAAATTAAGCGCTGAGGTATTAGTTTAACTTGCTTTTCAAAACGTTTGTTAACATTGCCTGATATTGCTAAGCAGGGAAGGCGTTCAGAACTGAAATATTATTCTACGAGGGGTATTCAATAAGTACTGACGACATATTTTTTCTCAGCCAGTGTTGGTGGAAAATATGCAGAATTTATTGTGGGACACCGTGAAATATTCTTGCTTCAGCCCCTATAGTTTCATGAAGTTCCGACAGGTAGTGGAGCTATACGTAGCCTCCGAAATGGTGTCTGTAACGGAGGTGCGATCCTAGCAGAGCTGTCGTTGAGTTAATTTCGGCGAGAAACCAGAGCATCGCAATATTCATAGGCGCCTGCGGAATGTCAACGGAGACCTGGCAGTGGACAAAACCAAAGTGAGTCTTACGGCAAGGCGTCCTATCGCAATAGGGTCGTGCGAGACTGTCCAATATCCCAAGTGCCGGCGCATACTGTGAGTCCTGCGAAGTTGGAACCTGCGGAAACTCTCATTCAAGGTGATCGACAGAACACTATCTAAATTTCCAGCGCACAGCTTTACGTCTCTGTGGGTGGTTCTGACACCGAAGGGAGCTCACAGAACTTCACTGGACTGTTCTTCCTCATCCACCCTACAGCTCGGATCTTCACCTTCCCACTTCCAGCTGTTTGGCCAAATGAAAGATCCACAACACGGGAAGCAGTACGTGGATGATGGGGAAGTTACTAATGCAGTACGAAGTTGGCTCCAACGTTGACCAGTAGAGTGGTATCATGTGGGCAAACAAGCCCTCCCAGTAAGATGTCCAAGTCCGTCGATTGAATGAAGATTATGTTGAAAAATAGCATCTTGTCGAGGAAATAGTGGGGAATAATATGGTGTATCGGAATCCTGAATGAAACTAACATACTTTCAGAAGAAAATGTGTTGCCTTACTTATTGAAGGCACCATGTAAAAACAGCAGCTAACATTGTAGATGCTATAACATATAACAGTATATGAGCCATACAATGACAGTCTGTATCAGCTACTTGGAGGACTCAGTTACAGCGCTTTTACTTTGTTAGAACAGAACTACAACAAGTTGCCCTGAAACTGTAGTAGGTTGCACTGAAAATGCAACAACCTCCTCTAAGACTTTGTAATCTCCCCACGGAAAATTACCCTCTACCACGCAATAATTAATAATGGTCAATCAAATCATCCACAATTATTCACTTTTGAAAAGTATCTGATCGGATTTTCTAGTAATAGATGCGCCGACAGCTCGTCGACGCCAAGGTATTTTTCTAGTACGTTTATTCTTTGGAATAACAGAGATACAGAGATGTATACTCCATGGTTATTATAGAGGGATAAAGGAACAGTTTCGGAAGTATCGGTTGGAAGATTGTCGGATTGCTAAAAGAGACATATTTACTCTTCTTCTCGCTAAACCGAGCTATTAACGTTTGTGCCGCTAGCGTGATAGATAAAGAGAAAGGAAAACCTGTAAAAGCAAATTACATGAGACTTGGAATCAACAGAAAACGGAACATGTAATGGAAATGGATTGAATATACAATTTTCCTCAGAAATAAGGTTTGTGATCATTTTATTCTAGAGTGAATGACGAATGAGTTCTCTGTCTGAATCATTGATGATTGTCTTGGCCCTGTAATTAGTGGGGAAGTTTCAGCTGTGACGAAGAGAGCCTGCAATCTCCGAGTTTTTATAAATCGTCCAAAAAGGCTTCGTCCACATCTGACATTCTAAATCTGTCGTAAACTGAACGAATTGTTCGAACGATCGATTTTCCCAACTGAATGCAGCGCTTAATAAAAATAACAAATGTAAAGATCTTTTCCAGCAAGCCAGCCGCTGAATATTAAGACGAAGGGCTCCACCAGAGATTCTACTAGGCTGATTTCACGTAAATAATATATTTAAACTGTACACAGAGAAAGGACAGAGAGAGAGAGCGAATGAAATTCTAGAAAATACTCAGAATCCTCCATTAGCATAATTGTTTGTCTGTCTTATCACGGATCAGCCTAGGTAAAAAACAGGAAGCCCTAACTTTATTGTACCGATTTATGTGTGAGAGTGAAGGAGTAATATAGGCGACAGATACACCTCTGTACAGACAAAACATTACACCAAGTTAGCGGCAAGCTGCATTCACATACTTTCATCATTTACAGTAGAGAATTCATTATAATGGCCAATCCGTGACAGGACACGTTTTTGGACGTTGTTAAAATAATTTTGTTCTCTGTTTCATGTGAACTACGACGAGACAACTTAACTTGGAAAAGAGAAGAAATACTCGCAGTCAAATTAAGTGGATCTACAAATAAGAACAGCACGCTGGGCGCAGAAAAAAGGCCAGATCTATAATTTTTTATTAAATCTTGCTAGTATTGAAGTAGACGCTTTTCTGTTTAGGATAAGTGGAGATTTGAACATTTACTAATTGTGTTCATGCCAGATGTAGTTTGATTGACCTGCCCTAGTTGCATTTACCTGTATAAGTACAATAAGAAAGTAGCCACAGAACTACTCTTGTGTGAAGGGATATATATATATATATATATATATATATATATATATATATATATATATATATATATATATATATATATATATATATATATATTGACGCTAGAACATTTATATGGTTTTAACTAGGGCAATGTTTAAGATGAGTCAAGCAGAGCAGAGCAACACGCAACAGCCTTCAGCTGTTAGCACTGATAATAATGATGTAGTAAGAAGTGTTGTAGAACCGATCGCTACAGATAGCGCAATAGAACGCCCTGTAGACACGGCTGGAGATGTAACAGCAAGTATGCAACATGGATTAGATCCATTAGTAATTATCATGAGACAGATGCAGATGATAACCGAGAGCATGAATAATATGAAAATCGATATTAACGCGAAATTAGCCTCAGTTACTGAAGGGCAGGAAAATTTGAAAACCGACATTAACGCGAAACTAGCCTCAGTTACTGAAGGGCAAAATCATTTGAATACGAAATTAGCCTCAGTTACTGAAGGGCAAAATGATTTGAATACGAAGTTAGCCTCAGTTACGGAAGGGCAGGAAAATCTGAAAGCTGAGATTAAGCAGCAGTTACACGACAGTTTTTCCGAATTAGAGCAGCGGATAGAGGCGAAGACAAAGGAACTTAAAGATCAGGCCGAAGAGACGGAACGAAAATTAACTGCACAAATAGAATTGTTGAAAGCTCAATCTGAGGAATCTACTCACCGCGTACGGGTAGAAATGAAGGAGTATGTGGCTATTAAGATAGATACCGTACGGGAACAGGTGGAAATGGTTCCGCAATTAGTACAAAAGCAAGATGCCATGTCATGTGCAATTGCACAACTTCCTGAATTGGCACGTACGCAGACGAACCTAAAGGAAAGTGTTGAACATCTGACAGAACGTCAAGACGTTATAGACCACCAAATTAATGTATTAACGGGTAAATTATCCGAAATCACATTAGAAAACAAAAGGCTAATGTGTGAAAACGTTGAGCAAAATGTTAAAGCAGCATTCCAGAGTCTATGTGGCAAACAGGAAGAGAATTTGTTTGCGAAAGGACTTGAGGAAGTGCGACAGCAGTTAGTTGCTGATTTCGAGCAATGGAAACAAACGATAGAAGAGTCGATACGCGTTTCACAACAAGGCTCAGAACAAATGAATACAGGCCAGCAGCAGAAGTTGCCAGCGACTATAGAGCCAGTTACTGCACATTCGCACACAATACCGACTTGTGTAAGTAACTCAAATATTAAATTGCCACGAGCTAGTTGTTCGCGTGAAGTTTTATCGGACGGAGATTACGAAAGCCTTTGCCATGCCGAAGAAAAATTGATAAAGCATCGGCAATTCCAGATTTTTAACACTGACAAAAGGGGGGTCCATCCGATTGTTTTTATTCGAAGTTTTAGAGGAGTGCTACCCAGAAATTGGTCGGAGTGGCAGAAGATCAGTTTCGTTACGGGGTACATACAAGGTTCGGGGGCGATCTGGGCCTCGGACATGACTTCTGTTTGCTCGACATATGACGATTTTGAGAAAGCGTTTTTAGCAAAGTTCTGGTCAGAAGGGGTACAGGAACGCCTAAGGCAGGAGGTGCTCTACCCAGAGCCTTCCTCTTTTTCAAAAGGAAGCCTTAGGAAGTATTTTGAAAAATATATAAATAAAACTAGATATTGGGACAGACCTATGCCCTTGCCAGACATAATAAACATACTGAAGGCAAGACTACCAACTAGCATCCGGAATCAATTAATTTACGGCAACGATAAAGACCTGGAGTCGTTCCTCACAACGTTAGACCATATAGATATTATCGAAGAGAACAACCAGAAAGCCCGTAACAAAAGATTCCAATATAGGGAGATAGAACCTCCGCCAAATGGTAGGCAAGGGAACGCACAGAGATCGATAAATAGTGGAGAAACCCCTCAAAATCTCAACAATAATACCGGCAATAGTCTTGCGAGGGGCTATCCAAGGAACAACAGGAATGGAAAAAGATACAATCCCGTATGGGGGAACGAAAGGAATTTCAGACCGCAAGCCTGGAACAATAACAGTAATAGAAAGTGGAATCAACCGGGGGGAATAAACTCAAATAACCAACATCAGTGGGGACGGACATCTGCGAATCAACCGGTAATTACCGAAGTGACGGATGATTTCAACCACCAGGCGAATCAAAATCCAACAAACTTGTAAGGACCCACTCGTGCCCCGGAGGAGCGGTCAACAATTGGTTGAGGGGCAACAGGATATGTGTACCCATGCTAACGTATAATGATGGACGATTACTGGCAGATGAATTGACCGAGGACTTAGAACCCCAAGATGAGGATAAGGAACAGGTGGCAGTAGCTGAAGTGCAAGTCATTTTGGAGACTGTACCTATAGTGGCGGTTTTAGACACAGCTGCAACCACAAATGTTATTTCGGAGGCTCTATTCAACAAGATCAGAAATATAAGACGAGTACCAATTTTTCCAGTTCAAAATTGCAGAATAATAGGCGCCGTTGGGGCTAGATCGGCTAATGTAAAAGTGCAGTCACTACTTAGTGTAGAAGTCGGAAATGTAGCAATATTAAGCACATTCCTTGTTGTGAAAAATTTGGTGGTAGACTGCATTATCGGAGTCGACAGCCTACGTCAATACGGATGCAGAATAGATTTTAAAACAGGAAAAATTTGGTTAAATGTAAATAAACAAGAAATTGAGTTGGACTTGTTGAAAAAAGAAAGCCTTACCAGAAATTATAATAGTGGGATCAGTGTGCAAGTAATCAGGACTGCACAAAATTCTAAACAGCACGTAAATAAGGAGTTCCAAGTCAAAGGAGATTTCGGTCAATTAGTGTATGAGAAGTTAAATGAATCCGACTGCATTACTGAAGATCAGAAGAAGCAGCTCAAAGAATTATTATTAGTGTATGAAAACGTGTTTGATGAAAGGCCAGGAGTTATTAAGGGATACATATGCCATCTCTACGTTAAGCCGCACGAAACGTATTGTAGAACTTTCTATCCTGTTCCCTGGAGGTTAAAGGCTCAAGTTCAAAAAGAAATAGATCGCATGTTGAAATGGGGTTTGATCGAACCCTCTACAAGCCCATACTGCTCCCCATTGTTGGTCGTGCCAAAAGCAAATGGGACTGTGAGACTGGTACTCGACGCCAGAGAAATAAATAAAATCATAATTCCAGTGAGAACACATCCGGAAAACATAGACGAACTTATACAACGGTTCCAGGATGTCCAATACTTGACGAGCGTTGATTTGCGGAGTTCTTATTGGCAAGTCAAGCTGGATGAGTCATCAAGGTAATATACAGCTTTCATTTATTCCGGAAGAAGTTACCTTGCCGGCCGAAGTGGCCGTGCGGTTAAAGGCGCTGCAGTCTGGAACCGCAAGACCGCTACGGTCGCAGGTTCGAATCCTGCCTAGTGCATGGATTTTTGTGATGTCCTTAGGTTAGTTAGGTTTAACTAGTTCTAATTTCTAGGGGACTAATGACCTCAGCAGTTGAGTCCCATAGTGCTCAGAGCCATTTGAACCATTTGAAGAAGTTACCAATTTACTGTAGTTCCTTTCGGACTCAACATTAGTGCTGGAATCTTTATAGCAGCTCTAGATTATGCACTAGGCCCAGAACTAAGAAGCAGGATAACAGTATTTGTTGATGATTTGCTTATTGCATCGAAGACCTGGGAGGAGCATATTACCTTACTGAGTCGGGTATTGGACGTGTTCAAAACCATGGGAATAACTGCTAACCTACAGAAATCCCATTTTGCACTAAATAGAATCAAGTTCCTGGGGCATATAATTGACGCAAAGGGAATTTTACCAACCAAGGAGAAGCTAATTGCGATTAGTAAGTTTCCAACACCCAGAAATAGGAGGCAATTAAAAGGGTTTATGGGTCTTGCCTCATTTTTTAGAAGATTTATAACAAATCAGGCCATGAATGCAGCAGCTCTAAATAGTTTGCTGAAGAAGGATGTGCCCTGGCTCTGGACATTAGAGTGTCAAGAAGCATTTGAAGAGATAAAGAAGCAATTAGTAAAGGCACCGCTTTTGTACCATCCGGGCATGCAAGAGGAATTTTACTTGTCAATAGATTCGTCAAATGTGGGTCTTGGAGCGTGCCTTTTCCAAGTACGCAAGATAAATGGACAGCTTACCTTTTGTCCTATTGCGTTTGCTAGTCGTGTTTTGTCCAACTGTGAACGAACTTACACGACGACAGAATTAGAGGCTCTTGCGGTCGTCTGGGGATTTAAAAAATTTCATTATTATTTATATGGGTCAAAGACTATCGTATATTGCGATCATCAATCATTAACGTTTTTACAAACGTGTAAACTGTTACACCCCAGACTGGCTAGATGGACTCTCGCTCTGCAACAATACCAGTTTAAGATCGTACATGTCTCAGGGCAGCAAAACATTATTGCTGACGCTCTATCAAGGTCACCGCAGGGTTTAACCAAAGAGATTGAAGTAAATAATACCTCAGAATTCCCTGTATTGCTGCTGCAGGAAAATCCATTTAAGACGTACTACGTCAATTTGTGTGTGCATATGGCCCAGTTACAGAAAAAAGATGCTCAATGGGGAAGTGTCATTCAAACGTTACAACAGCAACCTTCGGATCAGATGGCCAATTATTACAAACTGGTAAATGGCGTATTATTTTTCCGCTGTGGAAGGCCAAACAAAGTCCGTTGGTGTGTTTGTATACCTGAGGCGCAAATAGAGAAACTTGTATGGTTCACTCATTTAACCTGGGGACATTTCGGTGCGACAAAATGTGCAGACAAGATAAGTGGGTACTGTTATTTTCCCAACATAAAGCGCAGAGTGCATGAGGTCTTAAAGAGATGCATAATCTGTCGAAAAACAAAGCCGGATTCAAAAGGGACTAAGCACCTATTATGCTCAATATTAGTACAAGAACCAAAAGAATTAATTTCGTGCGATCTGTGTGGACCGTTACCTACTTCAAGAGGTGGTGTTAAATATGTGTTGGCATTTCTCGATGTGTGTACGAAATACGTAAAGCTATACCCGATAAAGGCGGCTACAGCCAAAGTAATTGTATTAAGATTGATAAGGGATTATCTTCCACATGTTGGTACACCTAAGGCGATCATAACCGACAATGCTAAAATATTCACGGGACTCCGATGGAAGCAGACTTTGTCTCAAGTCGGTGTGAAACACATACTAACATCATTTTACCACCCACAAGGCAATTTGGTTGAGAGGATTTTTAGAGAATTCAATCGATTTATGAGGACGTATTGCCATAATAAGCAAACTGCGTGGGCAAATTATGTGGAAGAGTTTGAGCAGATATACAATAACATGCCCCACTCCTCAACTGGATATACACCTCGTGAATTGATGTTCGAAGCAAAAGAGGAAAACTTCTGGACTGACCATATCCCCAAAACTCAGGAAACTGAGATGCCTTGGGAAGAAAAAATAAGACAAGCTATCATAAATATGACGAAGAAGGCTGATCAGAGAAAATAACAATATGACAAATTAATCAAGAGGGTACAGACATACCATGTCGGAGAGAAGGTACTAGTCAAACGACATACCAAATCATCCGTAATAAAGAAAAGTATAAAGAAATGGGAGTTACTATATACTGGCCCATACATTATCCTACAAATTCCGAATCCTGGAGCTTATCTGTTAGCATACCCGGGATCGAACAAAATAAAAGGGTTATTTTCTCATAACGACTTAAAAAAATATAATGAAGATTAGAAGATAGGGAGGAATGGTGTTCCGAGTGACAGAGATGAACGCTCGTAAAAAACATAACAATAAACTGTGTGTGTAGTGTTAGAAACCTTTAAATTGAAATAGTTAATCATTGACATAGAGTATAGAAATAGTGAATAACTATTACTATCGAGTGTTGTAAAGAAGATAGTGGAGATAGGTTTCACCTGTGGTTTGGGTGAAGATAGAACTTTAGCATTGCTAATGTTATCAAGATTTATAAAGGATCTGACCTTCAAGAAGAATGAAATGTTTCCCGCAAATGACGCTGAATAATCAAAAGAGGTTCCGAGTGAATATTCATAGATAATCTGATGTGAACGCTTAGCTGTGTAAACGTGTGAAGGGATGTGTTGTGGCAGTTTATAGTGAGTGACGGTTAACGCCGCAAAGATAATTTCCCGCGCAAAACAGCTGAAGTCGGCGCGAGAGTTAAAATCGATATAGACGATACAGATATGCTTTGTAAGAGACTCGCACCAAACGCGAGGGTAAACTGATTCATGTTGAACTTTAAAAGGAAAAGGTGTTATAATTAGAAGTTAAGAGTTTTTAATTTATTAATGAATGATTAGAGAAAGTAATATTTATAGAATTATCGTGTTCGTTTGGGAATTTTGTTTGAAAAAATCCATTTCCATATATGAGCATGGACGAACGCCGTATAAATCAGAGAGTAAATGAAAGAAGTGAATCCGCATTCCTCAATGCTAATAACTTTTACATTTCAGCACTCAAGCGGAGAAATATATGTATTTAGAATAAAAAGTTTTTGAGTATAGATAAATTATATGACTTATCAAGGAAATATGGATTATGTCTTTGTATAAAATGAACTACACTTTCCATTATTCGATGATTTGAATCCAAAATCTATTGTAAGTTGCATGAATCCTTTAAATTACGAAGAACAAATCAGTGATAGAAAATCTGTTAGGACTTTTGGACTTATAAGCACAAGTGGGGAGGCAAAGTCAAAAGGAGTATTCAGACGAGAGTAAATCTGATGATGCTTTTGGCAACATCATTGGTTAATGGTTGAATTCCTTGAAGTACGTCGTAACAAAAGGATCCATGAAGCCATAAGGATTTTGCTTTCAAAAAGGAGAATCTTGGACGGTGCAACCTAATCAGTTCTCTTACAGGAAGAGTTTCCCTTTTGGTCATTGCTAATTCTTTTGGAATGAATGTTGCATGTGAATTCGAGTATCCCTGTTCCTTCTACTCTTCCCATTGTGGGCCGCGTAGAAGATCAACTACAAAGGGGGCCGCGTAGAAGACCGACTACAAATGTGGACGTCAGGGACATGCAAGACCCGGGGGAGTTTAGCACCGCAAGATATTGTCCTAGGAACAAGATTGTAAAACGAGAATTCACGTTATTTATTGTAAAACGTTTTTTTTTTTCTAGAGGCACAAACCACTCTTCTCCAAATCGTGATACAAATTGATCCCTGTCTTTCCTTTAGAGATCTATTTCAAAATTATATTTTTTTCTTCTATAGGCTTTCCTATCTTCTATGTACCGTAGGCTGGGGGTCTAGGCTTAAGAGGTTTTCCAAGGTTTCCCTGCTTAAGAAAGTTCCCGAATGGGTAGACCCTGATAACAGTTTCATGAAAGATCATCTTCCTTGGTTGTGCACAGCAAACATAACACCTAGATGCACGTAAAAGCAATACAGCCGCGGTACCTGTCTCTTCATTTATTCGGTCTTCAACATTTCTTTTCTTCGTCTGTCTCAAACCTAATAGTCGTTTTCAGTCGGAGGACTGACAATCATCACTTCCGGGTTATCCACGCTAATAGATAGCTCGCGAAGTGTGTTCGGTGAATCAAAATTGAGCTCACAAACTTCGCTCGCTGCGAGGGGCATTGTAATCTCCCCACGGAAAATTACCCTCTACCACGCAATAATTCATAATGGTCAATCAAATCATCCACAATTATTCACTTTTGAAAAGTATCTGATCGGATTTTCTAGTAATAGATGCGCCGACAGCTCGTCGACGCCAAGGTATTTTTCTAGTACGTTTATTCTTTGGAATAACAGAGATACGGAGATGTATACTCCATGGTTATTATAGAGGGATAAAGGAACAGTTTCGGAAGTATCGGTTGGAAGATTGTCGGATTGCTAAAAGAGACATATTTACTCTTCTTCTCACTAAACCGAGCTATTAACGTTTGTGCCGCTAGCGTGATAGATAAAGAGAAAGGAAAACCTGTAAAAGCAAATTACATGAGACTTGGAATCAACAGAAAACGGAACATGTAATGGAAATGGATTGAATATACAATTTTCCTCAGAAACAAGGTTTGTGACCATTTTATTCTAGAGTGAAGGACGAATGAGTTCTCTGTCTGAATCATTGATGATTGTCTTGGCCCTGTAATTAGTGGGGAAGTTTCAGCTGTGACGAAGAGAGCCTGCAATCTCCGAGTTTTTATAAATCGTCCAAAAAGGCTTCGTCCACATCTGACATTCTAAATCTGTCGTAAACTTAACGAATTGTTCGAACGATCGATTTTCCCAACTGAATGCAGCGCTTAATAAAAATAACAAATGTAAAGATCTTTTCCAGCAAGCCAGCCGCTGAATATTAAGACGAAGGGCTCCACCAGAGATTCTACTAGGCTGATTTCACGTAAATAATATATTTAAACTGTACACAGATAAAGGACAGAGAGAGAGAGAGAGAGAGCGAATGAAATTCTAGAAAATACTCAGAATCCTCCATTAGCATAATTGTTTGTCTGCCTTATCACGGATCAGCCTAGGTAAAAAACAGGAAGCCCTAACTTTATTGTACCGATTTATGTGTGAGAGTGAAGGAGTAATATAGGCGACAGATACACCTCTGTACAGACAAAACATTACACCAAGTTAGCGGCAAGCTGCATTCACATACTTTCATCATTTACAGTAGAGAATTCATTATAACTTCCCAGTGTGTTTTCTAATGTTACCCATTTACCAACTTGACCATTTTCCTGTGTGACTACTTGAGAGTGTAAGCGTTTTGCAGTGCAGCCAATTTCCAATGTAACTGTTTTCCACTGTAACTGTTTTCCAGTGTACATATTTTCCAGTGTACACTATTTTCCAGTGTACACTATTTTCCAGTGTAACTGTTTTAGACACTACTAGGTGAAAGGGGAAGGTAATGATAGTCAGTTGACATGGCGACCGTAATAACCTCACAAATTCAATATGCCACCATTATCCCCAGATGCTATAGGGTATGGCAGTGACAGGCAGTTGACATGGTGTCTGACATTACCCTCATAAATGCATTTCACTCGACTCGAAGAAGTATGAATTGTTTGGGGATTGTGTCAGTTTGAATATGCAGACATAGGCAATACTAATTGCAATGCTAACTAAGCAAGCTGGGGGTTGTTCCTATATATAGTGACTTGTTCCAACAAGAAGAATTTCCCAAACAGATTCGTGATGTCACATGTGTAAATCCACGATGTTACAAACCACAACCCATTTACAGTGACATCTTCCTGATATGAGATAGGCTTTCAACTTCACTGTTTGCTCTAACAATGCAAGATGGTGGAATCCGTCATGAGATGGTGGTATTATAGCAGCCATGAAAATGATATTGCTGATAACAGCGCAGTAAATTAGTTACCATTATAGCAAATGTTACTGTAATGACATAGATTCCACCATCTTTGATTGTGACATCATGTGATCAAGGCTAAAGATGTCATGATGATGTCATAATAAAAGGGGTCACATTTCTGACATTGTGGAAAAGGTACTGAAAATCACAAGTGAGACTGAGAATGAACTAAGTGTTCTTGCATGTTGGATCTTGATGTGCGAGTACTAATAAGTCTCAATTTGCTGACTAATCAGTGTTCTTTTTTTTTTTTTTTTTTTTTTTTTTGCTGTTGTTGCAACAGGTTTATGCTTCCTGAAACAAGTTTCTGCTTGCTTGATCAGCGTCATGATTAGACTTTCTGGCATCTGTGCATGCTCATTGACACAATCTCTAAGCATGTCATATTTTGCGGAGTTGAGGTAAATGCTCGTGTGGGGGTAATGTCAGGCATCATGTCAGTTCACCATCATTGCACCACCCAATAGTGTCTGGAGGCAATGGTAGTCACCATGTTGCTTGTGTGGGGTAAAGATTGTCACGCTGTCAAGTGAGTGCCATTACCCCCCCCCCCCCCCCTCACACTCAGTAGTATCTAAAATGATTACACTGAGAAACAGAAACAGCAACACTAGAAAAGACTGAAGTGAGAAATGGTTATACCAGAGGACAACTACGCTTTCGCCAAGTGTAAATAAATACACAAGTCATATAATGACAATCATAATGCCAGTTAACTGTCATTGCCACACCAAATAATACCCAAAACAGGGACAGTGCAGTCGAAGAAAACGTAGAAATAGATGAGAGAGAATCAAGCATAACGAATAATGTATCTGAAAAGCAGAATGAAGTCTTTTCCTAAAAAACTTCCGCAGTGAATACCGAACCGAAAAAGAAAGAGCCACCTGACGATATGATACCGGGGCAAGGAGTCATGACAGTTGTGAAGGAAGTAGAAATCAAAAAACCGAAAAAGCCTACTGATATATTTGATTTGCCAATAAATAACATATCTTGGAGCTATCTGATGGTCGGACAAGATTTTTTATGGGAGAAACAGGAAAACGCGGAAAGTAGAACAATCAAACAAATTACCATCCCAGTCGAAATTTGCGGTATTAAATTGCAAGTACTTTTAGACACTGGATCCCAAATTAGTGCTATTTCACAATCTTTCTTTGAACATATTTCCAATAAACCTAGGGTATTTATTATGTCAGTAAATTGTGTGAAAACTGTAGGAGCAACTGGCAAATCTAGCAAGCCTATTCGAGGACAAGTATTAGTAGAATTGGGAATTAATGGACAAAAATTTGAACTAGACTTCCTGGTCGTGCCTGAATTGAATTCTGAAATGATTTTAGGTAATGGTTGGTTAGACAAGGAAAAAGTATTCATTGATTGCGGTAACAGGATTGTCAAAATTAATAGTAAATCTGGTATTTCGGAAATTTCACCAAAATTTATTCATTGATATTCTAATTAGGCCTGGAAAATGTTGGTTTGTCCAATCTATATTAAATATACCATGTAAAGAACGTAATGAATTATAACAAAAAAATAGAAACTTTTGAAGAAATTATTGAAGAGATACAAGAACTTATGTCGGAACAGAGAGCCGATTTGTTTAACATTCTAACTGATACCGGGAAGTGTTTTCAGATAAACCGGTGACAGTAAAGAATTTTGAATACCGCATTGAAGGAACAGAACACGAACCATTTTTCGTGAGACCTTATCCAGTATCTCTAGCTAAGAGGGAAGTTGTGCAGGCAGAAATCGATAAATTGATTCAATTCGGGGTTATCTAACCCTTTGACTGCTGGAGGCGCACGATCTGCTTGGCACGCTGAGGCGCTGCGGCCTGCACTGTCATCCGTATACCTGCGCTAATGTGCCTGACCCTCGAGCTGCCGCCTCGTGTCGGGGAGGGGTGGTGGTGGGGGGGGGGGGGAGCGCCCCTCGCTGCCCCACCCGCCCTGTGCTGAATATTTCTGCAGTGGCTGCGACTCCACGTGAAATATTGTGTCCTCTCACAGCTGATACAGAATACTCGTAAATGCTCTCACTACGTAGTTCCCCTGCAGGTGAATTACTACAGAATCAAACTGTCTGGTAAAACTATTTTCCGTCACCAAGAGTGATATCTTGCTTGTAGTTTTCTTGCTCTATTTTTGTAGATTATGCCGAAAGCGACGTCATTCGTTAGCTGTACATCAATAGTTTATTGTTCTTTCTTGGATCCCCGTTTATAATGTCTGCATTTATCTATGCGTTCCTCACGGTACTAACTCAAGAACGAATAAAATGAGCCATAGATTATAGATTACTGTGCGATATTTTTGTTGTTCAGAACATCGTATAACGTCGTTTATAGGAGACAGCGACATACAGATCATCTTTCATATCGCACTACAACATCGGAATTTACTCTGAGCAACGGTAAGAACAATTTTAATTCGCGTAGTTAAATTCGTATTCTGGTGTGATAAGAAGTTTCCCATGGCCTACTGTTTGTATCGCTGAATTGCCCGAATATTTGTTGCGCTTTGTAATTACCTGATTAAGCGTAATTTTGTTTCTTTGACGAAATTTGTACAATACTTGTGATTGTTGCACATAAGTATTCAACACATTTTCCAACATTTGAAAGCTGTGAAATCTCTGTCTTTTTGTTAGCACATTAAATTCACTTACAGAGAAAATTCCAGGTCATGAAATGTAAATTTAGGTGTTACTTTTACACTTTGTGAATATGTTTCCCTTCTTTTTGATTCGGGCTTCGTACCGGCACTGGCGAAGTTAAAAAAAAATTATTTTGTTTTTCCCTTTTTATAATTTTTTTTTCGAAGTTTTTTTCTAATAGCATTATTGTATTCGTTCTATGGTGCAATTAGTAATTCTGTTTTGTGTGGTATTTTTCAAAACAGGACAAGACACACAATGGTACCTTGCAAGTTTTACATTCGTACCTGCTTTCCCGACGCACTTTTTGCTTCCGGCAAACAATGCATCTACGGGTTAGCTCACTTTTCTTGGACTGCTCACTTGTTATAATGTCTGGAAAAATGCCTTCCCACAAATCTTAGAGGATTATCATCAGAACACCTTCATCTGCCAGCTTTTCTGCGCTCTAATGTATTCGTTTCTGTAAGTTCCCTTACCAGTGACAGATGAAACTCTGCTGTCTTCATTTTACGACCTGTTAGTGATCTGTGTAGGACGAGCATTTAAAACACACAGATCTAGAACGTGAAAAAAGAACTTTTTATACCACTCCATTGTTTTCCGTATACACCCGACAGAGCTAAGCAGCATATCAGAACGGTCAACTGCTCCCATATTCAAGTTATAATCGACAATGCTTTGTGGTTTCTTAATTTTTTCTCCAGTATTCCTGTCAATCGTTCCTGTGTCAACCTTTTCTGTGGTGTTACATGTGGTCAACATCCACACTTCCCTTTTGTCACAACACTTTATAGCAAACATTGTATCAGTAAACATAAATTGTATATCTCCACGTTCCAGTTTCTTCTGAAGTTTCGGCATGTTGCGTCTGTTCTTACGGATAGTACCACATGCGTTCGTCCCATGACTGTGAAGCCAGGCAAAGAAGTCTGGGCTTGAGTACGAGTTATCGACGTAGAGGGTATGTCCACGTTCTAAACAGGGCTTCATAAGTGTAGCCACTATGTCACCACTTTTCCCCAAATTGTGGAACTCAGTTTCTGTTAATTCCCCTGTATAAACAATGAAATCCAAGACATAGCCAGTCTTACAATCACATAACACAAATGTTTTTATACCGAATCTACTCCGTTTCGATGGAATTAATTGTCTGAAAGATAAGCGTTTTTGAATAATAACAAATTTTCATCAATGCAGAGTTTCTGATGTGGATTAAATGCACAACGGAAAGCTGTACGAACTTTATTGACAATGTTCTTATTTTCAATAATCTGTCTCTTCCAGTATTGACAGAGCTGTCACTGAAATGTAACATTCTCGTAAGTAACAAAAAGCGGTCTCTTGACATGAGTTCACTAAAAATTGGCGTATTTGGAAGAATATCTCTAGTCCAGTATTCGCTAATTTTAAGTTTCTTCACGCGAGGCATCACATGACAAACAGCTATGAAACATTTCTTCATATCCAGTATCTTTCCAATTTGAGATTCGAGAATGCACTGTTTCGGGAGTATTCTCCTTGGTGAATAAATAACACCGATTCGTTTCGTCAGCTATATATTTCATCAGTTCTTGTGTAAAGAATAACATGAAAACTGACAGAATACTTGACTCATTCCCTATTTGACACACATGTCCCGACAGCGTATCATCAAATGCGTGATTAACTGGCTGAAAATCATTTCCTTTCCAGTCAAATGTATCACTAAGACGTGCTTTCTTCGTAGGCGTTTCACTACCACTTTCTGATTCTTCAGATTCAGAACAACTAACATCTCTTGTTGAAACATGAGACTGCTTTGACACCCCTGCTGACGTGGACGGTTTATGAATAGAGCTCTCGGGCTCTGTGGAAGGGCTATCACTTTCGTCAAAATCAAGTAGTTCACCCTCACTGTCGCTCCTCGTAAGAATCTCCATGATTTCTTCCTCAGTGCAACCACGACGTCTCGCCATTTTCCTTGTAAAATACAGGACGCGAAGAACACTGATGTAAATTCTGATGAACAGTGAACTGTAGTGCGAAGCCTAGGCTCACAACAGACAAGCTAGCGGCCAGAACTGCGAAAGGCTACTGAGACATGGGACGGGAAGTCTGCTGTCCGAGTTATCTCGTCATCAGCACTCAGGTAGCGGCGCGCCTATACTCGTCATCAGCGCTCAGGGGCCGGCAAGCGGGTGCGGTGTAACTCGTCAAAACAGCGCTCAGGGGAAAACCGGCGGCCGCGACTATACTCGTCATTAGCACCCAGGGAGCGGCACGCAGCATGACGAGTAAACTCGTCAACAGCAGTCAAAGAGCTAAAGGAGCAATAGTGAGTATAATAGCTCTCTCATTATTGTAAACAAGAAAGATGGAGGCGTGCGAGTAGTAATCGATGCACGAGCTCTAAACAAGGTTGTAAAAACAAAAGTAGATCGTCCAGAAAATTTAGACGATCTGTTGCAAAAGTTCCACTATGTGCGATATTTGACTAGCTTAGACCTCACGACGGGGTACTAGCAAATCCCACTGCATAAAGAGTCTCGAAAGTATACTTACTTTTCTATTTACGGGAAAATGTTACCGATATGAAGTTGTTCCTTTTGGTCTTAATACCTCTGTCTCAATCTTCATTAAGGCTTTAGATTCTGTGCTAGGAAGGGAGCTAAGTGCTAGATTGACAATGTGCATGGACGACTTGTTGATCACCACAGAAAATTGGAGGGAACATTTCGAATTGCTAAACAAAGTTCTTTCTGCTCTTCAAGCAGGAGGAATTACATTGAAACTTAAGAAGTGCGAGTTAGCAAAGCAAGAGATAACGTTCTTGGGACATATTATTACCACATCTGGAATTGGAAAGGACACAGGGAAGTTAAATTCTATTGAAAACTGTCCACCACCCAAGAACCGAAAGCAGCTAAAAGCGTACCTCTCTGTGGATTTTACAGCAAATTTGCGAAGGGGCAACCGTTTAACAGTCCTAATTTAAATGGGTTGCTTAAGAAAAGTAGTGCATTTATTTGGACACAAAAGTGTCAACAAGATTTCGAAAATATGAAGAATGAATTAATAAGGAATAATATTTTGCACCGCCCTGTGATGGGGGCATAAAACCATTATACATACTGGTCACAAAGCATTGACGTTTCTTAAAGACTGTCGCTTATTTACCGGCAGATTAAGCAGTTGGGCACTGTACCGCCAGCATTTTGACTACGAAAATTTCTATGTTAAAGGAAGTGACAACTATGGAGTAGACGCTCTATCGAGACTACCGGAAGGAATAGACAGTGTACCAGAGGAAAATAACGAAGATGACTTTTTTCATATGAAATTCATCAAAGAGGTTCAGAGAAAAAAGAAAATCGAACAAATTTGCGGTAATATGTGGTAAACAATAACGAAGATGAAGTCTAGAAGTCAGTTAAAGTAAACTTTAATAATTCCAAGTATCCTCAAATTTCTAAATTTTATAAGATCTTTAAAGATATTTTATACAAAAGGGAAGATGCGAACAGAGAGGAGTGGAAAGTATGTTGGCCATTTCAATTTGAGACTGCAGTAATTGATTAATTCCACCTCGCCTTAGGACACTGTGGTCCGGAAAAATGCATCGAAAAGCTCTTTGATGTAAAGTAATAAATATCAGTGCCACAAAGAAAATAACAGATCGAATTAAATCATGCGATATTTGCCAGAGGGCAAAAGTTACCAATCGAACCAACCAAGATTATTAGCAGAACAATGTCCCGGAAGACAGTCTTGACTTATTGTCATCAGATTTGTATGGGCCTTTCCCGAAAACTTTCGCAGATTTTACATACATTGTAGTGATATTGGAAGTATTTTCGAAATTTGTCAAACTATTCCCCATTAGAAAAGCTACTGCAAAAGCAGTATTTAGTAGAATAACTGAATATTTCAATCTGATAGGAGAACCAAAGGCAGTGCTATCAGACAATGGACCTCAGTGTATTTAAAAAATATGGAAGGAAGGGATGGAACAGAATGACATCCAATTGAAATATATTTCGGTCTGCCAGCCTGCAAGTAATCCAGTGGAACGTTATAAGCGTGAACTAGGTAGGTTGTGTCGAACTTAAAAAAAAAAAAAAAAAGTTCAAATGTGTGTGAAACCTTATGGGACTTAACTGCTAAGGTCATCAGTTACACACTACTTAACCTAAATTATCCTAAGGACAAACACACACACCCATGCCCGAGGGAGGACTCGAACCTCCGCCGGGATCAGCCACACAGTCCATGACTGCAGCGCCTAGACCGCTCGGCTAATCCCGCGCGGCGTGTGTCGAACTTACTGCCACCACAATCATAAGGCGTGAGGCAGGTTTATTGCGGACTCCGAAAACGTAATGAATACCCTACTCTATGAAACTACAGGATTTACACTCGAGGAAATTCTACTTAATTATAAGAGCAAAAGTATAATTGAAGAAGCCTTACGTTTTCCTCCCTATGTAGAAATAGATCCGAAAGAGGAAAAAGACTTAGTAAGAAAAAGAATGAAAGAAAAAGAGGAAGCCAGATTTAAAAGGCACGATAAGAGCCTTAAAGTGACCAAATTCAAAATTGGTGATGTTCTAGTAAAAACTCACAACAAATCTAGTGAAATAAACGAGGAAATTTCTAATTTCAACTATATGCATAATGGTCCCTTTGAAGTGCAAGGAACTCCGCACACTTATGCCTATTATCGTGTTTACCCTATGTCAAAGAAGCCATTTGGTGTTCGTAATATTGTACTGTTAAAACCTTATGTCCACAGAAATGAGTAATAAGGAGCAAATTGAAAAATGTGTATGTATTTAATGAAATATTATTTTACTGTATATGTTCCTCTTCTTGATGTTATATTGCCAAGTGTTGTTATGTTGGAAAAAACTTTTTTGTTATCAGGCTGCTGATGCATGTGTATAAGTATCAGATTCGATATAACATAATGGGATATACATTACATGTAAACTCCAGGCTATGACTTGTATAAGAACTGCAGTAATGGAATATTGCAGTATGATGAGAAGGACTGCCAAATGTGTCATTGATAGATAATGTGTTGATGTTGAAAATAACAAAGCACTGCCAAATGTGTCAATTGGCAGACAAGTATTGATGATGAATATAACGAAGGAATGCCAAAGATGTATATAGGCAGACAAAGGGTGAAAAGTTGATATAATGTATTGAATATTATGTTTTCTTAATGAACTGCATGTATATTTCCCTCAGACAAAAAAATAATTTCTTAAAGATCATACAGTGACAAATAGGTTTAGTTGAACCATGTTTAATGAAAACTGCGTATGTCCCTGCAATATGTAAAATGGAAATGGCGTGTGGCTAGCGCCTCCCGTCGGATACACCGTTCGCCTGGTGCTAGTCTTTTGAGTTGACGCCATTTCGGCGACTTGCGTGTCGATGGTTACGTAATGATGATGATAAGGCCAACAGAAAACCCAGTCCCTGAGTGGAGAAAATCTCCGACCCAGCTGGGAATCGAATCCGGGCCGGTAGGTATCACATTCTGTCGCACTGACCACTCAGCTACCAGGGACGATCATGCAATATGTAAATCCCTGTATATATATATATATATATATATATATATATATATATATATATATATATATATATATTTTTTCAAGATGGACTCACATCTAAAATAGTATATATTTTCTGAATACAACATAAATTCATTTTTTGTGTGTGTTAATAGTTGATGATACAGTGTTTTATGTGAACAGTTATGTGAAGTGTTTGTTGTGTAATTAATTTGCAAATGTTTTTGTTATCGCCCGACATTGTTTTGAAGTGTTATTGATGTTTCATTGACGTATCCCTGTCGGGAGACCTCATTAAAACCTAGGGCATGTATAACACTTATATCGGTTATAAGTAGGTTTATATTGTATAACTGTGTCTCTGTAATTACGAAGTGTGTATTCTTTGTTGATTAAGGTCATTGATTTTTGATAGTAAATTTAAAGTATTGTAATGTAGATATGTAAAAAGCTAAATGACATTTAAAATAATGAAATTTTATAATACGTGTATATTTAGAAGAAACCGATTGTATATTGGACGCTAGTTCATGCTTAGGACACTTGTATTGTAAAATGTAAAAGATGTAGGGAAGTCCCTCCATAACGGAAGTAGTCCGGCGCGATGTAAAAGGTGGTTTTGGCGGTCGAACTGGGCGGCTACTTGGTGAGAACGGCACACAGTCAGTAGCAAGCCGTTGCACGGTACACATCGAAGGTGGTAAGGGAGGCAATTGGAAGCCGCTTTGCCAGGAATTTAGCCTCGGATGTTGATTTGGCTGTTGCATGGTATTCTCGGCTATAAGGAATGGCTCTAACACCCCAAAAATCCGTCGCCAAAAAGAAGTTGTATAGAGCATTCAAACAGCAAGAGTCGTGAGTACAGTTACCCGCCATGTCACTTGCCACCACTACTTCGCCACTGTTCCACCAACTTCATGCATACAGATATGTATCAGAGCATGGATCAGTTAATTTGTGTGACTGATTTTAATAATAATCCAAGTGCTATAAACCTGTGTTTAGAACCATAACTTTCATCCTGATCATGAACCTATGCAGAATCCCCTCCTAAGTGTTTATAAAACCGAGTATCCTGTTTCAAATGCACTATTATTGTTTATTTACGTTTGTCAGATGTGCAAGCGTTATTAAAAGTGAAGCTAGTTAGAATTTTTCTAAAATACTCTCAACTTATTGCAAAGTATCATTCAGTACTAGACTGCGTAAATGCTACTGTCTAAAAAACCTGATTCACAGGTGATGAAAGAAGGGAAGTAATCTATACTCATTTGAAAATTAATTTAGCTTTGATGACTATCATGAACGAATTTTTGAAGTTAATTGAGCTAATTGTTGAAGAATTTTCCTTAAAAAATAAAAACATAGGCTATTCCAAGTGAAGCTAAGAATTACATTTAGTTGAATTGAATTATGCTGCTGAAATAATCATAGAGTTTGACTAGTGATACAATATCAGTTTGTGGGTCCCCACCATATTCGTCTCATATTAGAAAGATAATTGGAATATTATTGCTACTAAGGAAATCTGATAAATTTCTATAAATGGGAGTATAAACAGCGTAATTGTGATATTATTTATTTTTATTTGTGGTATTTATATGTCCGTTAAGTCAGAAACCCCTCCTGGCCGATTTTAGTTCTGCACTTCTTGCAGTGACATTTCAGTACTGATCCAAGTAACAATCTTCAGTTTAGCTCTTATTAGTGTGAGTTTGGTACAAATTTTCTTTCTATGATTACTAGTACGTGCAGTGTTGGCGACTGCTGCTACACACAGCTCAGAGTGCCCTGTGTCCGTTTGTAAGGGAAACATTAATTAAAGTAACTTAAATAACTAATATTTAATTTTCTTAAACATATATTTCCAAGTTCATGTGCCTAATTGGGCTGGCGACCGTTCATTTTTTCTTTCGTATACGAAATTAACTACTTTCATTAAACCCCAAAGTTTAAAGCCTATTTAGTTTTTATGTTAAATTCACCATATTCAAAATAGCTGTCCTATACCTTTATTCGTTAGATATACAAGCACGGTCAAAATTATAAATCCTCTCAGGGGGTAACATTAGCTTATGTCACGGCAGGCAAGTATTATACGCTGAACAGGGGTCGACAAGAGGTTCGCGATCTTACATCAAGTATTGGTAGAACCACCAGTTTCTGAGCTAAAAATACCTTTCATAAATCATAAGAGTTACCACATACATAATGCCATACATTATAAGCGAATGAACATAAGCGATGTAGATTACTTTTCGTGCTGAACTGTCGCTTATTTCAGATACTGTTCTAATGGTAAATAAAGCAGCATTTAGTTTTTGAACAATACCATGAACATGGACTTTTCACGACAGCTTACTGTTTATCTGAATGCCTAGGAATTTCTACTGTTCAGTCCCATTAATCATATGCCCATTCTGTGGACTCAAAATGTCAGTTTTTGTTGATTTGTGTATTATAAACTGCAAAAACTGAGTCTCAACCTGATTTAGCATCAATTTATTTTCTACAAGCCACGAATTTCTGTCTTGAACTGCATTATTTGATACTGTATCAGTACTGCACACAACATCCTTCATTACCAAACTGGTGGCACCAGGAAACAGAAATATTTTAGAATTTGCTGCAATACTTGAAGTCGTATCATATACATAAATAAGAAACAATAGCGGGCCCAGAACCGACCACTGACACCCCCCCCCCCCCCCCCGCATTTAAATCTGTTCCATTAGGATTGCACGCCGTAGCAATTTTGAATACTGCGGAGAATTACTTTTGCTGTCTGTTCTTAAAGTAAGGGATGAACCAGATGGAAGCTACTCCCCTTCTTCCATAACAGTCCAACTCCTGCACTAATAATCTGTAATCAACACAATCAAACGTCGAAAATTAAATCAAAACAAGAAGCGTTCGAAACCATTTATTTAATCCGTCCAGAGCGTCACAGAGAAAAGACAATATAACATCTTCCGTTGGTAAATCACTTCTAAAACCACACTATACATTTGACAGCAAATTATGTTAACTGAAATGATCAATTACCCTTGTATATACAGCCTTTTCGATACCTTTAGGAAAGACCGTTGGTATAGAAATAGGTCGAAAATTGTCTACGTTATCCCTTTACCCTTTTTTAGAAACTGGCTGCACTACTGAGTACTTCAGTCGGTCAGGAAACTAACCATTCTGAAAGGAAAAGTTACAGATATGACTAAGTTCTGGATTAACATATACAGAACAGTACTTTAGTATTCTACTAGATACCCTGTCATTTCCATGAGAGTCCTTAGTCTTTAATGATTTAGTTATTGACTCAACACCCTCCTTGTTAGTATAATGTTGAAGTATTTGAGATAACAGCCACGGAAAGCTATTTTCTAAGAGAGTTGTACGATTTCCTGTGGGACGTAAGCTTTTGTTTAGTTGCCCTACTATATTCAGAAAGTGATTATTAAATACTGTGCAGAAATCTGACTTCACAGTAACTGCAAAATTTCTACTATGCATTGACTATATATCCTCAACCTGTTGCTGCTGACCAGACACTTCCTTCAGAATTCACCACACGGTTTTAATTTAGTCCTGAGAGTTAGCTGTTCTATTTCCGTACCACACACTTTTTGGCTTCCTAATCACATTTTTAATCACCTTATAATTCTGTTTGTAATATGCTTCTGCAGCTTGATTGTGGCTGCTTCTAGCATTTTGAAATATTTACCACTTTGTTCTATGTGATATTCTTATCCCCTTACGCAGCCACACAAGCTGACTGTTAGTGCCAGTACCCTGTTTTGAACGTTATAACGGAAAGCAACTTCAAAAGAGCATAAGAAATGTGTTGAAGAAATTATTATATTTAACGTCTATGTTATCAGCATTATAGACATCCTGCCACCTCTATATCTTAATGATACGTACAAGGTCTCTATTGCAAGCCGCAACGCAAGGTGTTGGAGATCTACTTCGCAACTGTCGTCTGCGATCAGCAACATTACCAGACGACTACCACGTACAATTTACAGCTCGCGAGTTCTCTGGGGAAATGCACCGGAACTGTGTGCTAGCTTTTTGTAGGCACCTGGGACGATATTGTCTACGTAAGCAAAAATCGGTCGTCTCTGCGCGACCTAGTTCGTCTCTAGACGCCCACTAAGAAGAATAGTGCACACCACCTAGCACCTGGAATGGTATCTCGATGAATGGCGTCATGTTTTCAGCCACGTGAGCTGTCTGAGACCTTATGCACGTCCCAGGCACGCAGCCCTGTAATTTCAAATATGATGTGGTTTTGAGTTATTTTGAGTCGGTATCATGCCCATATGCGAGTCACCTTTCATCGTTAATTTGTGAGCGGTGCAGTATCAGAACAGGATCATTCATCGTACTACGCAGCTCTGCACTCAAAATTTCAACGAGAGATTCGTCTTTCAGAACCATAATACTACAGCACACAGCATGTACGTTGTGAACACCTTTCCACAGGAAGCACAAATAAATCGAATGGAATGACTGGCGGTATCTGCTGACTTGAACCAAATCGAGCGTGTTTGAGTCAAATTTAAATTCAACAACATTCCGATTACCTTGTGGTCCCACGACTGTCATGTAAATATAGAATCGAGCGTCTCAGGAGGGCCTTACTCTGGGCCATGCAGTATCTCAACGTCTCAACGACTAGCGTTCGAAGGGACAGACGAAATGTGGATCGACCACGCAGGATTGTACAGCCGTACTTTGAGTTAGGGAACGGACTTGTTTGCAGCAATTGAAGTACCCACACGCACAGTTCGACGACGTCTGGAACACAGCGGACTATCAGCATGGCAACAAACGTTGCGGCATCCACTGACACGGCAGTGGAGAGAGGCGTACTTACAGTGGTGCGCCCAACCACAGCAGTGGACTCAGGAGTGGCAGCACATTGTCTGTTTGGACCTGTGTCAGTATACAGTATTAAAATGGATATGTCGGTGTATGCAGGCTCCAGTGGGAATGAATGCTGTCAGACTGCAATTCCTCATCGTCATATGGGCCCAGCACCTGCCTTAATGGTACTGAATGCCACTGGGTATCGACATTCAGTAGCTCGAACTGAAAACGTTACATACTTGACGTAAAACAAGACCACGACTTCCGCGTTATGTTCGTACCTACATCCATACAAAGAGTGGGCGGCATTTGTACTGTCGAAAACATTTCTCATTCTTTGAAAACATCTGTTAAGGGGTTGCTGAGATACTTCTACGCCACCAGTCGCCAGTCACCACGGTCGATGAACTCTGAGTTGAGAGCATAGAATGACATACCCGTGTCTGTCACAGGTCAGTCCGACTCTATGCTCAGCCGGTTTAGAGCCGTAGTTGTTTTCATTGGTAACATCTCTATGTACTAGAATGAGATTTTCACTCTGCAGCGGAGTGTGCGCTGAGACGAAACTTCCTGGCAGATTAAAACTATATGCCGGACAGAGACTCGAACTCGGGACCTTTGCCTTTCGCGGGCAAGAGCTCTACCAACTGAGCTACCCAAGCACGACTCACGCCCCGTCCTCACAGCTTTACTTCTGCCAGTACCTCGTCTCATATCTTCCAAACTTGACAGAAGCTCTCCTGGTTGAGGAAAATTTGAGCTTCGTGGTTGGGTCGGTATCAACAACACACGCAGATTTTGGCTTGCGATCTGTGAGATTCTGTAATTTAGATCAGAGGAGCGCCTGATTTATACATAACAGTTTACGGTATCAGGGAAGTAGTGTGATCAGAAAGCATTTGGCCTGACGTGCTCAATGAAAATCGAATAGACGAATTACAACAACACATACCCATTTATCTGACTGTATGCGATCGTATGGCGTATGCTGTGTATGAAATTCAGCAGTGCAGATGCTCCATACGCCACTCCACTGTACACCTGTGACCATAGACGCCCTCTACAATGGCGTATTGGGAGAAGTCCACCAAGAGACATGACTTAAATGCAACTGTTCTTTCAGGACGAAATGACCCGGCTATGGATACATCAGGGCCTGAGCCTGGGATAAATGTGAATGAGTTGAGTTACAGAATCCATCTCCTACCAGCAAGCGAACAGAATGAAAAGCTATAAAACTGTTAACACAAGTAACTCAACCGACAAGGGTGATATGATCGTCGCTGATGGTACGCTTCATGAGCAACACCAGGTTGCGCCTATGGAAGTGGTAGAGAATGCTGAGACGGCAGCAAGCATTAATGAAACTACTGCCACAGAGAGAGAGAGAGAGAGAGAGAGAGAGAGAAACGGAATGGAGAGCGGCATAGCAAACAATGGAAGTAAATTAATAGACGAGCCTGATATCATCGTCACTGCCAACGGACAGCAGCAGAAACATCAAAAGCGCCTCTGGATGTGGAGCAAGATGTGGAGATGGCAGCAAGCGTTGGTTGTTGTGAAAACAGTGAAACTAGGTATTTTCAATAGAAAGAAATGAAATGTCACGGTGAATCTATGATCCATGAGGGCACAATGCTGGCTTAATTCGTGGGAAATGGACGCGCTACCAAAATTTCTGATACTATGCGAACGACTTTAAAATATTTATTGAGAAAGTACAAACCAAGAACAGTACCTTCGGTCAAAGCAGTTACGGTAAACAGCGAAGAAGCAGAGAAGAGATTTCCAAATTCCAGTCTCTGATATTAAGAAAAGGGAAAAGGACAATAAAATCACGCCAATCTTTTTGTTGCTTCCCGAGGAATTTCATAAGCAGCAAGAAAAGAATGGCGAGCAAAATATTGTTTCATGGGCAGAGGAACCACCGGACCCACCGGATGAAATCTAATTTCGACAACGCAATAGAAAGATATGTTACTACGACGCAGAATGACATGGATGATATTGAAATGGCTTGTTATGCATAAAAACGAATGGAACTGAAGGGAATATGTGAAATACAAGCACACTTTTTCTTTTTAATGAGACTGCCTCAGTGGTGAATGTAAGTTTGGATAATGAACTCTATCAAGAAGTATCGTATTGATTTTAAGGAACACTTTTGTGATCGATTGGAAGTAATATTTGTTCTGTTGTTTTTGACTGCTAAACCCGAATGTTTTAATTTTTTATTTTTAATACTCTTTACGATGCTAGGAGAGGTCTTAACAATTCCTATGGCCTGTATTTTTCTGTACATTGTGAAATGAATTGAGTTTCCTCCTGTCCATGTCTTATTTGTAGTAAGGTACAATCTACGGATTTGTTTAAATGTGCTGACGGATAATGGCATTAACATTTAAACAGCAAGATATTCCATTAATAAATTTACTTAAAAATATTTATTTGATTAGGAGACAAATACGAGTGTTGTGTGACGCTCAAATGTTTGCTCATAGATCTATGGGACCTTTTCTGGTCCGCATTTCATAAGAGGCATAAAGATGACTACCTGACATATGGCTGTGTGATTTTCTTATGTCTGTAAACGCCTTTTGGAATAAAAGTTGTAAGTCTATCGTAAAACGTAAATGAATGTTTTCGATATTAAACATTTATGGATGATGTTTCACTGGCTTTGTGTTATGCACTGAGAGGAGTGGAACGCGAATGAATATGTGAATTGCAGGTAAACGTAATTTATTAAACGTGACAAATTCAATAGTGAATGAAAATTTTACGTCTTGAAATGTTTACAGACTATCACATTGCATCTATGGAGCACTTTTATTTGGGTGGACGTACAATTTGTACTATTCTTTCTGAATACTAAATCCGTCCTTTTTTCTCTTTTTTGTGTAATCGTGTACAACCTAAGATTCTACCTTGTTTGCACGTACTTCACAAATAGTGACATGAACATTTCGTGTATGGCGAAATGCCATCAATTGCTTTGCTTAAATACATAGTGTCGTGCACAAATGTTTGATCATAGGTTCAAAATGGCTCTGAGCACTATGGGACTCAACTGCTGTGGTCATCAGTCCGATCAGTCCCCTATAACTTCGAACTACTGAAACCTAACTAACCTAAGGACATCACACACATCCATACCCGAGGCAGGATTCGAACCTGCGACCGTAGCAGTCGCACGGTTCCGGACTGCGCGCCTAGAACCGCGAGACCACCGCGGCCGGCGTTTGATCATAGGCCTTGTGATACATCTCTCATGGTCCTGGTTGCACAAGATGTGTGTGGCTGTATGGTTTCCTCATGCCTGTAAAAGTTTGATAAAGTAACAGCTGTATCTACGAGGGTAAGTCAAGAATTATCCACAGTTTTGACATAACCATTCATACATTGTTCATACTGTCCCCTGTCCTCGTTTATTTTATTGTTATGTTGTTAAAACCCTTCTATGAATGTCTGACTCTAATTCCTTCATTTGTCTTCCTTTTGTCGCATATAGACCGTGGCTGCTCCCTTAGAAGTCTACACTAAAGAGGAACAACGAGCGGTGACCCGGTTTTCATGGTCGGACGGTGTATCGGGAGACGCAATCCATCAAAGACTTTCGGCACAATACCGGAACAGTGTCTTGGAGCATCGGAGTGTTTAATAATGGATTTCGGAATTCTAAAATGGTCGCACAAGTGTTATGCATGAGAAATAACCCGGATAACCATCGACAGCCACAAATAACGACAAGTTAAGTACTATGTACGTGACATAGTTCTGGCAGGCAGACTGTTGATGAAGTGGCCCATCGTCTGAAAATTATTCTTGGTTCTGGCTATGAAATCGTCCACAGCAGAGATAGATTTCATGAAGTTTGTGAAAGATTGGTCCTGAAACTACTCAGTGGTGCATAAGCAATAGCGCTTGGACGTCTGTCAAAAACATTTGGGTCTCTATAGTCCCGAACGTGACAGCTTCTTAGACAGAATCATCACTGGTAACGAAACATGGATCCACCATTAGGAACCGGAGAGTAAACGGCAGAGTATCAAATGGAAACATCCACAATCGCCCTGCAGGAAATAGTTCAAGACTCAACTATCCGTAGGAAAACTGATGTTTACCGTTTTCTGGGACGCACAATGATAAACAGTGCGCGTTACAACGAGATGCTTACTGACAGCCTGAAGCCTGTGATTAAAAGAGAACGCCGAAGACTTCTGTCGAAACCTGTTGTTGCACGACAATGCCCGTCCACATACTGCTGCCCACATTGGTGAAGCCCTGCGGAAACTCAAGTTTGAAGTAATGGCTCATCCTCTGTATAGTTCTGATATTGCCCCTTTCTACCGCTTGTTTATTCCGCTCAAAAGGGCATTAAGGGGCCGACGATTCACCTTGCACCAAGAAGTGAAGGATGAGGTGCATGCGTCGCTCCCTGCTCAGCCGAAAACCTTTTCTGAGAGCATCAGGAAGCTTGTCCAACGATGGACCAAGCGCGTTGCAGAGCAAGAGTACTATATTTAAAAATGAAGTTAACGTACGTGTGTTATTTGTATTGAACTAAAAGTTATAGCAATGTGGCAGATTATTTTTGACTTACCGTCGTATATCGTAAAATGTATATAATTTTTAATAAAATTGTGGTGTGGATCCATACAGCAAAGTCACGGGTCTAGTTAGATTCCCGGTTAGTCTCAGAATTTTTATCGTATACTCCACTCCGAATTTAGCTGCCTGTGGCAATTTCTGTCGATGTGGAAAGTGGAGAGTTGCATCGTCCACGAAAAACTGGCTCGGTAAGTCAGTTCAAAAGTTGGAGGAAGGTTATTTCCTACCACATCCAACATAAATATTTCGAGAGCAGTACTGTGGTGTTGTAACCACGTTTTAGGTTTATTATGGATTTACTTTTTATTATTTGAATACAATTTAGGAACTTTAGCACAACTTACAACTGAGCAATTAACAAAGCTGTAGGAAATTTTACAATCGTTATTTGGGATGCACTGAATCTAAAAAGCACTGTGTCTGATGTGAAGGCGTATTATTAGAGTCAACTTAATTGTTTACTAGTAATGGTTTTCTAAGCTTCACTCGGAAATAGCCTTTTATCATACATGCAATACGTCATCACAGCAAAACGCATATTGGGAAAGTCACAAGAGATTATATTAAAAATTAGAGGTACATCGTAGCCACAGGCCAGGTTAATTCTGAGCCACAGAGAGGTTTTCTATATGGCGTCCACGACCAGGTACGTCTATAGGGTAATGCTGATAGTCGCCACAGACTTCGCTGTACTGCCTCGGATGATGGTATTAGTGAAGTCTGGTGTCATGCAACGACTTGAAAAGTTTTTGAAGTGGCAAGACTTTGCTGTATTGCCGAAGGAATTCTTTTTTTATGTCGGTAAAAATTTGTTAACTGAAATTTCAAGTGCAACACCGTTATGGATCTTTAAATAATATCATTATCTTCCTCTCAGGTATTAAGAACTTAGTCTGATTTATTGTGTGCCACCTGTTCGATAAACGGGACTTCCCTTGAGAAATTATCCACTTTTTAACGACAAAATCTGTACTGAACTTACCCGAGAAGATCTTTTGATTTGTTGTGGAGAGTTAAGAAGCATACGAACCTTTCCAATTTCAGCAGGTGCAAAATGCCGTAAGTTAAAATATGTGAAGGGCTTGCTGCGTACGAAAGTTTTATATCCATAAACATTTATATATCTCTGAGAATATCTTGTTAACTAAACAGAAAACCCGACGTTACCGTAAGATAGCTCTGGTTCTCATTGAGTTCCAGAAATGGTAGTTATATCTCATCACAGTTGCTGAGATGTTAGTAAGTAGATAGCAGATCGCAAGTGCTCAATTTCTGAGTGTGTTCTAGTTCTTCGCGGCTGTTGTTGAGGGAGTGGCAAGATAGATTGTTTACTAACGTTAGCGAGAGCAGCTACGAATCAAAGAAGTGAAACAAATCAATCCGCCAGACTGCCACCCCATGATTATATATTGAATGTGTTATTATTATTTTTGTTGCTGGTTTTGAATTCTTCATTTAGAAAGCTGGCTCCCTGCACCTCTCCAAGATTATCTGTTCGATACAAGTCTCCTCATCTCTGCATAACTATTGCAACCTACATCCACTGGAAACTGCTTACTGCAGTGAAGCCTAGGACACAGTCAACAATTTCTATCCCACCTTCACTCCATTCCGAAATTGATGACTGCTTCAGGATTTGTCCTATTAACCGAACCCTTGTTTTAGTTAAAGCGTACCAATATCATTTCTCTGTTCTTCCAATAACATATTTCAACACCTTCTTTAGCAATTTCTTTTTCCTGAAAATAGGCCAATTAGAGGGCAAAAAGTACATGCACATTTTAATCTTCCCGTCAGAGCCTGGTATTTTTTTGGCTATTAGAAATGAGACACCCGATGAGTACGTAGCCCTAGAGCTGGACGTATTGGCATCTGTTACCCACTTATCTCCCATACACGAGTGCTGTCCGAAGTTTGCACTCACTTTGATACAAAGTAAAAATCGACCCCCAAATTAAGTAGTGGTATGTTATATCCACATCAAAGTTCTTCCAGTAACATATTTCAACACCTTCTTTAGCAATATCTTTTTCCTGGAAATAGGCCAATTAGAGGGCAAAAAGTACATGCACATTTTAGTCTTCCCGTCAGAGCCTGGTATTTTTTTGGCTATTATAAATGAGACACCCGATAAGTACGTAGCCCTAGAGCTGGACGTATTGGCATCTGTTACCCACTTATCTCCCATACACGAGTGCTGTCCGAAGTTTGCACTCACTTTGATACAAAGTAAAAATCGACCCCCAAATTAAGTAGTGCTATGTTATATCCACATCAAAGTGACGTCATAATTATGTTATCAGAGCTGGCACCGTTTTGGATCTTAAGAGCACTGCAAGAGTCAACATGGCTTCCTCCAAAGTCCTAAACATCCCTCAGCTGTTGCAGAAGAAGACGAAAACTTCGGCTTGTATTTATTATTGGAGAAATTGGATAGTTTTGTTACTGATATTGGCATCATAATTTATGCTGTAAAGGTCACTCTCCTGAGAAAGAAGAATCTATATGAGCTTACGCCCTATACGGAAATGTCTTTTGACGACATTTTAGTCGTTGAAACTATCATCAATCGGGTAGTCTAAGACAATATTTGAGAAATCACCGCCTGTAATGTTAAAGAAGATATTATGTAGGGAATTTGATGATTATTTACGCTGTAAACTCCCCACGTTCATCTCTGTGAGACATAATGTGAAGGTGAAAATACCATTTCTCCTGCACGAGAAAAACATTGTGACAGCGAGAGGCATATTGGAATAAACTGGGATGGAAGCACGGGAAATCATTTCCGTGAAATATAAAATTCCTGTATCTATATCGTATAAAGTGGGCTTGAATGACGCTAAAACGGATGTACGTACGGATGAGCTGCCTGGGATATTACAGCAGCTCCGTGTACAGGACTGTTACCTTATGAATCTAGATATAATCTCATATTTTATCAAAATCGAGATTTTTTACTTCCTAAGATCAAACCACTACTTCTATGTGCAAAACGACTAACAAGGATACAGCAACGTGAAGGCGAATAACGATAAGAAAGTTGGAATAAACTGTTTAACGTTGATCAGCTCAGATTGCAGAATAAAGATGTGTAACAAATCTCTTGTGAAATAAAAGTGCAGGAATGAGTAACATGGTATTACCAGACTGGGAGCTACGATTTATAACTACAGAATGATTGCAATATTTTGCGGAATGGATACTGTAAAACTGTATGAAACACCAACAAACAGTATTCACAAAGTGGTCTGCTGTAATGTCCAATGTTGTGTGTAACAGTGTTTTACATGATAACGAACTCTTTCGTGACGGCACTGTTGTTTAAAACGTTCTCGGACTTCTTTCCACGTCGATTCAGGCTAACACATAGAGCTTTCGACGATTTCCACCATCGTCATCGTCAGGAGCAACTGACTGTCAAAATCACTGCTGTGGTGGCCTTATACAGACCAAAGCCGGCTTGTGATTGATCGGTGGTGTTTCACAATCTGTTTACTGTATCAATAAGAATACTTGAACGTTGACTGCTTTAGAAGTAAAACTTTCAGACAATCAAGACTCAGACAAGATTTTAAACAACGAGAGTGTGCTGAAAAGTAATGCCTCGGAATTTTTAATGTGAAAACTCTTAAAGATTTTGAAATAAAACAGAAGATATTAATATTCTATGTCTTCATTCTCCATGTCAAGATATCTACATTTCTCTGACGCTAAAGGGCTCCGATTGTAGCGTATCAGATGGCAGTGTGTGGCGTAACAATGTTGGTGCGTGAGGAACAGCGTTCTGTAATCGAATATCGAATTCGAAGAGTTCCTCCACACATGAAGCACTCTTCTTATGCTGGAAGCATCCCTGGTGACGATTTTATTCAAAATGTAACACGGGACCAATGTCGTTTTGATTACTAGTCAAATACGCTACAGTCCCCCTTTTCTTTTCGTGACCTTTGTCTTCTGTCAAATTTCTTGGATTCGGTTTGTCTTTCTTCGTTTCTTCTAGCGGCAGGGGTGAACTGACACAGTCAGCTTAATACTGGGTGGAGACAAAGAGGGCAGGGGTTGAGTCACACGGCCTGTCACGCCTGTGACTGTAATGGCCCCACACGTAGAACTGGTCTTTTTTATTTTTTTACGTTTATTTCTTGATTTATTTTTTCTTGAACTCTGGCAACTTGCTAGTTAAAAAAAAGAAATAAACAATATCGTTCTTAATCCTATGTGGTTTCCACCACTTAAAAGAAAAATAAAGATTTATTTTCAGTCGCAGTCTGCAACAATTTTTGTATATTTTTTTAAAAAACAAAAAAGAAAAACAGAAACAGAGCCAACAAAATGAAACAATTTGTCTCAAATACGCCTGAAAAGGGACCATGTCGAAAATACCAAGAGGACTGGTTAACTCAACTAAAAGAAAAAGCTGCTACGTTTATTATAAGCAAGGTGGTAGCAGTGAAACATTCGAACAGGAAAAGGATGCTACACTTCATCCACCTCCTTTATGATTACATACCATGTACAGCATATTCCCAAAAAGCTCGTGATAGCATGGCGTCCTTTGCCACGTCCAGTGGGTCGTAATCATATACTGTTAAAAGACATAAGGGTCCGGGTCACACCCGCACCTAACGCAAATAAAGGCCGACAAGCTTCGTAACTGCATTGTCCTTCGTTCTGGAAAGAAGGCTGAATCAGGACGCAGGTTAGTCTCATTGGAGACTGCCTCTTCCGTCGTCCTGGCAAGAAAGGCTGTTGTGTGCTGAGCCCACTCCAATGTCTGTGTCTGCAGGTAACCAACCGATGTCATAATGTGTCCGTTTCACGGCAACGGCTGCATTAGCCTGTCTCACAAAGACGAATGCGAAAAAGTCGAACGTTGGTGGGGACAAGGCTATGAACGACTTGGTACCATGAGGAAGCCACTTCCGTCGGCAAAACAGATAGGCTGACATTGGATCAAACAACCTTCCAGTTTTTCATTTCCACAGAGGAAGCGTGAGTTGGAAACGTCCAGCAACTTATCAGCAATTTTACACAGACATGCAACTGGAAAAGGATATCAACCCCCAACTAAATGACATTAATAAAAAGATTCCCGAATGTGTTTAATTTATTATTTATCCTAATAACAACAATTGGAGGTGTAACCTCCCAAGTCGGTGACAGGCAAAAAGGCGAGCTGTAAGTGACTGGGGGACACAAAGGCACGTTAAAACAAAGCGTAGGAGAAATAAAGCAGAAGCCAATGCCCGAACGGCCGGGAGGCCCAAACCGAGGTTTCGCCCGTCATCTCAGCGCATCCGAAAAATAGAGTTTCACCAGATAAACGTACCCGATAATCGCTATAACTTTCGGTACATCACTGCACGAAGGGGGAAAATTTAGGCAACAAAATAAGCTTTAATCAACACTTAAGTTTCCAAGGTTCGAACCTTATAGAGTAATGAGAGAGAACAATGCTTGTGTTCAATGACCGTTCCCTGAATTTTGTCCGTAAAGGTTCTCCACTTTAACGCAGCCATCTACATCGGACAACGATCAATAAAAGCACCTAACGATCAACAGCGGGCGACCGCCACAGCACATAGAATCTCAACCGCATCAGAGCGCGTCAAACTGAGTAACCGACACTTCCGGTCGTTAATCTCTGCTCCAGTAAGACGATAAAATTCATGCAAAACGCCCATGAGCATCGATATGTCGTCATGAGTACAAAGAAGTACCATAACATCATCGGCATACGATCAAACGCTGAACCTTCCTCCAATAACGACAGGCCATCCAATTGAGCAGCTATGGACCGCTATAAGGGTTCCAGAAGTAGTACGAATAACGACACAGATACGGGACTCCTCTGTGGGACAGCTCGACATACCTCTATGGGGGAGTAACACGACTTTGAATAACAGCAATTAAGAGTGACTACCTGTCATTCCACATCACTAAAATCAACAGCTGTCAACACTCACGAGAGAAAATCATGACTAACTCGGTCAAACCCATGATTAAAATCAATAAAAAGTAAAGCTGGAAGGAATCCGGATGAGATCACGTCATTCAGCAATGGGAGTCAGGAAAGTGCGACCCGAGATATAATGTGGTACAATGCCAGAAAGCAAAACCTACAATACTCTATTTATCACCCGCGCTGCTATTTTATAATCAAAACTGAGTATCGTTATCGGTCGGACCTGATCCACGTACAGAGATCTCATATTTTGGGAATTAAAACAACTTTTCCGACCTTAAATGTGGACAGGATGTGTATCCCCACTTCATTCACTATGGATGCTAGCGTGCCTCCTATTAAAATCCTAAACTGAAAATAAAATTCTTCGGGACGGCCATCCAAATCCTGTGAATTGCGGGAAGGAGATTAAACTACGATGTCAGATACCTCATCACCGTGAAAAATTGCTAAACACTCCTCCATCTGATGCCACTCCCGTATAAAGATCGGAAAAATACCGGGGAAGTTCACGCATTATATCAGGTTTGGATGACTACTCACGTTGATCTTGAGGACGAATAGTAGTGAGACACGTCCTCTGAGATCGCATTCGAAGCCGAATTAGGTGATGCGGAGGCGCTAACTCATCCTGGAGAACCGAACGTGGTGGGGAAGGCAAAAGAAGTCCATGTCTTTGGAATTGCAGGAGTTTCGCCTCCATGCGGTGAACTTGCATTGTTATTAAAGGGACGCCTCGAGCACTATTACAAAGATCAGGAAGAACGGCATGATAAAATACCCGGGTCCTCCTCATTTCAGACGCTTTACCACCGCTAAAACGCATGAGTGCAATAGGAAGCTGAGGGTTTTCAATGGCAATCTACCGTTCCATAATTGAGGGATACCATATTTGGGAACGACTTGCCCACCACCACACAGCAGTGATGATATTGTCCAGAGAGAGATCCGCCAGATGTAAAATATTTAGCTTCAAAATAGGGACAAAAAGGTGTACCCGCTGCGGCACATGGTCAAGAGTCATTGAAACAGCACAGTGATCAGTTAAGGGGAGGTTTACTATCTTTGGCCCGAAAAAGCATGTTATTTGAGAATTTCTTTCTCGGGATGTGTTATAGATATCAATGTCCAATTTGGTCAAAATCTTTATTGATATTTTCTCTACAAACTGGAATTTTTTCGAATGGAAACGTCGAAGAGTAAAGGCAGAAGTGCCGTCGGAACGAAACAAAATTACGATGTAGACCTCCACGCGCGGTATGTCACAGGTCAGCTGGTTCGTCTGAAATCATAATAGGGTAGACGTTAGCGAACTATATAAGATTATTTAGGAGTTCTACCTCGTTTAAGTTATTTGGACCGTAGGAAACAAAATGGAGTCCATTTGAAAAAAAATAGGGGTTTTTCCATCCATTTTTCGACTTCGTCGTCCATGTAAAAATATTTATAGTTGATGGATCGGAATGAAAGTGGTGCAACTCCTAGACAATTTAGGTAGCTTCGTCGGAAACAAAGAATCATGCCAATCGGTTCAGCAGACTTGAAGTTACCATACCGCACGATAAAAATAAAGTCATTTCGAGAAAAACGCGTTTGAAGTTTTGACTACATATAAGTGCAATATTATGCAACTTACATTGAATCTGCTATTCCGGGACCGTAAACTAGTTCTTCCTCTTCCTCATAAAGGGCGTTCTGCTCAATCTGGGCCATCCTGCACTGCTCCAGAGCCGCTCGTACGGCCGGTGACAAGCGGTTTCGGCCGCTTGAATCCGGTGGTCGTCCGAATGCTTGGCGAACTGCGTCGAATAGAGTCCCAGGGTGACGTCCATCGTTGTCATGGTCTTCAGAATTGCTGAATACCCTTCTCTGCCAGGAAAGTCGCATTCTCCATAGTCTTCGCACCAGAATGCAAATGCTTGGGGGCTAACTTCCAAACACACGCGTTCAAACTGTCATTTGAATTTTGTGTGTTTCCTCCCAAGCACCGGTACAATAACTTGCCTTCTGAAAGGGCCTCGTAGATCGGATAAATCACTTTTTGAACTTCTTTGGAGAGCGGCTGGTCGTGTTGATATTCGTCCAGATGTCAGGTAGCCTCTGCAATGCGCCACTTGCACCAACTAGTTTCCCCAGCCGGACAATTTTGGTGGTGTGGATGGTCATCAGTCGAATACTTGTGGAAATACGTTGCCCAAATTGCCTTCCTCATCTGTTCCACCGAATTGGAATGCCGTCGGATTGCCAAGCCGTAGTATGTCGCAAGCTCCTTGATCACTTTATCAGTTTTAGTCATGGGCAGGCTCATAGAATAATTTTTCATTGCTACAAAGTCGAAATTCCCGAAAAAAACTGGTGCGTGAAAAAGGCCGATTTCAGGCAGGTGCATTTTTTTGTTCAACCGCGAATAACAAATATTTCCATTCCGTATTCGGAAAAACAGTTTCAGTGATGGATTCTAAACACGTTTATGGATCCAAAAATGCAACTTTTTAAAAAAAATCAATTTTTTGAACCAAAAGATACAAAACCTTCCCCTTAAGCTGTCAGGAATTACATCAGTGGCCAAAATCTGGCTACATAGGAAAGCAGATTAATAGAAACGGTCCAGTCGTCTACTAGAAGAAGCTGTAAAATACATAAAATGCGTTAATGTGAGATATCTACTTATCCAAGTATCCTGTAAACGCAATGACGCCACCATATCACTAAATTCACGAGCGTAGCTACAACTGGGAGTCTGATCCACAGGACGTTAGACGCAGTTGAAATGTTCGCCCACAAAATTTTTCGCAGATTTTATCAAAGTAAGTAAATGACAATTTCCTTATCAAAGGAATGAATGGTTACATGCACCAACAGATCCAGATGGAGCATAAACAAACATTATGGCTAGATCATATAAAAGGCACCCTATATCCCGACAGTCGTCCAACGTTTCAAAGCCCGTCAACGGAATACCGTCCCTATAAAGGACTGTCATGTTAGCAGAACTTTCTGGCGCAACATTAAAAAACATAGAATACCCAGACTACCATTGAATACACATCAAATAACACTTCTTGCAAACACACACCATCAGCTTGAAAATCATAAATAAACTGTCGTAACGCGGTATGCCGTAATGGAGAAAATATCCTATTAACATTTAGGGTAAGAAACGTATAATCCTGCGTTAGTTAACACATGGAAGACGTGAGAGTAGAAATAAATTGAAACACATTTACTCATCATGTCCCACTTTTTTTTTTTTTTTTTTTTTTTTTGCACGCTCACGTTGAAAATAGTCTTTCATCCCACTTCGTGACAACATGACTCTTGAGGCGGTATGGTAAGGGGGACATCAAGGTCCGCTGAGGGGGCGGGGGAATGGGGGGATGCGTCCCCACTCCACTCAACCTAATGCAAGAAACCCAACCGGAAGCGATGAAAATGATCATCTGAATAAGGAAGGACAGACAGTTCAGTGTCAGAAACTGTCTGCATCATCTGACTATCCTGAAGAGAATCGGCAGTAGCCTTCGGCTTCATTGTATAAGACTGGGGCAGGGACGGCACTGCACTAGAATACTGTAAAGGCAGAAAGAACAACAGACGATGCCTCCATTAAATCATCGGAAATCGCCAGAACAGACGTTCCTACTGGTGGAGTAGTGTACGCAGATGTAACATTTATTTCAGTGCCCACAGAACCAGCCTCGTCATCCCTGTCGGAACAACAAGCGCGGTTAACGTCAGTATTCTAACCATCACCATTGGGAGAAGCATCCTCCTCCACCACCTTCTCGGAGGGGCGAGACTGTGGATGGGTGACTTCAAAATCTTCACCGTCCTGGGTGCGCTGGCATTTAAATTGTGCTACTTGTCCCGGCGCCTTAACGACAGCAAGGTCCGCATCTGAACCTGCCGGTAACAGCGTAAAGTATGCGGAGTGGGGGGCAACGTTTCCCGAACGTCCTTTATGTGGTGACGGTACTCTCGAATCCAGATAGAACCGCATCACAATTAATAAACCGCGCTCTGAAGAATCGTAGCACAGCAGCTGTATAGGTTGGCAGTACGGATATTCCGAGGTGCGCCAGGGCCCGCAGCTGCCAACCATGAGCATCACGTTTATGGATAGTGATTGGTCGATGCCTCGTCCAATACTAGAACACTGTGCTACGGCGGACGGTTCTCTTCAGAGCGCCGAGTCGTGTACAGTTTCCAGTTACCGCCGAGTCTACAAACTGCGTTGTTCGTCTGTCGTTTTAGAGGCACAGTGATAGGACTTGTAGTAATTTCAAACATGCAATTGTGCTGGACGTTTCACAAGCAGACAATTTAAGATGAGTACTTCTTCATATTTAATAAATATCATTTTGCTACTAATTGTTCGGAATCTTTCTGATTGAAGATAACCTACGCCGTCCTCCTGCATTCCCAACACTCTAAAGCTGCGCAAGCCCTGACAGCAAATTGCGAAGACATTAACTCAGCCAATGTCAACGGACGATGTTTTTCGTAGGCCGACTGTAAAACCGTAACACGACACGGACAATTGGATCGGAGATGGCCACTTTCATTACAAAGGAAGCAGATTCCTTTTTGCCCTGCGTACGTAACATACATCCAGTAACCACAAACATTCAGATGTGAGGAATATTCTTTGGAATACATGGTTCTATGGTTCTGATACCACAGTAACATTTCAAGCGACGTTGAGCACACCAGCGTACCCGTCGGATATGCCGAACGACTTCATAAGGAAGCAACAAAAAAAAATGGCTCTGAGCACTATGGGACTTAACATCTATGGTCATCAGTCCCCTAGAACTTAGAACTACTTAAACCTAACTAACCTAAGGACATCACACAACACCCAGCCATCACGAGGCAGAGAAAATCCCTGACCCCGCCGGGAATCGAACCCGGGCACCCGAAGGAAGCAACACCGCCATAAGAAATGAATTGCCAACTTTGGATGAAACATTGTAAACTCTAACGGGAATATACGCGATCGCCATATTTGCACGAAGGACTGGACTAACGGAACCATCACAATTTGTAAATATCACCCTAGAACCAACCCGAGAGAGAGGCTGGTCTACTTGCAATGGGTCTTGAAACTTCACAAAAAATGGATAGAATCAGAATAAAAATAAGCAGTGTCTACCTCATCAGATGCAGTTCGAATCGTATCAACCAACCAATCTCGAATTTGTAGACATTCTGGTAGAACATGACGCGTAATCTTGTCAATACTGAAACGAACGGTATCTGGAAGAGGAATATTACTCGACAGACATCATGGTACAGACAGAGACCGCTGCCGCCAGAGAACCAACTAACTACAAATTTCGCCAGGCAAGAACGACGCGTCAGGAGCCGATACACACACAAGACTGAGTATACACAAGATCGACCATCGCTGCACTGTTGTACAGGAGGACGTAAGAACAACCAGCTCGCTCGACGCAGTGATAATTAGCCATATGTTGGGAAACCCACATAAGGGATGGATTCAAGGGAGCCACAGAAATGTTACGATAAAATATGAGGTTTTGTAGAGGGTGGCTCGAAGAGCAAATCGTGTCCGGAATCGTCATCCAACGAAGCTCCAGGGCGTCGAACTATCAGACACTGGCGGCTGCCACTAGGCCATCCCTTCAGCAGCAAACATAACTTTCTACGCTGACGGATAGTAGGAGGACTGTCTCCATTGTTTTCGGTTATTCAGTTTTTTCGGCAGATTGCCACGGTCACCAACGGTGAAAATGAAGCTACCTACTGTGTAGACAGGTATTTTCTCCTGTTAATACAATGCTCTATTGCCTCAGTTCCTGGCAGTTTCAGATACAGGTTTCCATTCACAATTTACTTTCTCCTGAATACCGAAAAGCAATAGAGATCTTAGAGAGTTCGAGGAGAAAAGTAAACTACGGATGAAAACCTGTGCCTAAGACTGTCAGCCACCTAGGCAACAGTGTGTCACATTCATAGGAGACAAGAACTGATTATGCAGCAACTAGCTCTGTCTTCTCCACTGACTATCGTGGCAGTCAGACACGATTCCTGAATAACAAACAATATTTTGAGACGTTTCACCTACAGTATATCGACGTACAGAGTCAAGTTTGCTGCCCAACAGGTGGCTTAGTGGCAGGGGCAGGCGCCTATAAATTCGAAGCTTTGCACCATCGCTGGATTACGTATCCAGACATGGGTTCCTACCTAGCCTTGATTTTTTCCTCTAGACAGTATCTGCAAACTCTCGATGTTACTCTCAATATTTCTGGGACACCCTGTATTATAAAAAAATATGTGTGTATGTATCTTCCACATCCCCTCCTAAACTACTGGATCGATTTTCACCAAACGTGTTGGACATATCTCTTACTGTCTGGAAAGAAGCACTGTGTGAGTAAGAACTACATACGCAGAACAGTGGGGTTGAAAATGAAAACCAAGTGTAACCTACGATGCCCATATGCTCAGAATTTATTCATCCATTGTTTCAGCAAACAAACACACAATTTGAAACCTTTAAGAAATTTTTCTCGCTGATGGACCCCATAAAACGTTGAAAGAAACAAATTAAATCGCTAACTACATTTTCGCTGTTCATGCAGTAAAACTGCTGCATCAGGAGGATGTATTAATATATCACTTTTTTATTACCAACCCTATTAGCGACACATTTTGCAGAGAGTATTCATATGTGCCATTGAATCTCTGTGCAAAATTCTGTTATTGTATGACCCATAGTTCAAGAGACTTGACGTAGTAATCACTGAGATGCATGAAAACTGCAGCGTCATGCCTGACATTTTAATTTATTATTTCTTCACTGCTTACTCTATTCCCAAGACATTTCACAGTCAGTATCCAAACCTGGCCCTGAATGAAACTGCAATAAGATATTATTGTACAACGCATGTTTTAGAATAAATACGTCATAAACTTTGATCTGTGTGAAAATGAAACGGCATGGCGAAATTCGCCAGATATGTAAGTAGAACCTCGGGCATGGATGTGTGTGATGCCTGTACGCCACTGATGTTCATGGAAGCCGCCGTAACGGCTGTACGATACGTGAGTGCCATCCTCCGACAGATAGTGCAACCATATTGGCAGCATATTGGCGAGGCATTCGTGTTCATGGACGACAGTTCGCGCCCCCATCGTGCACATCTTGTGAATGACTTCCTTCAGAATATCGACATCGCTCGAATACAGTGGCCAGCATGTTCTCTAGACGCGAACCCTGTCGAAAATGCCTGGGATAGACTGAAAAGGGCTGTTTATGGACGAATGGACGACGTCACCCCCCCCCCCCCAACCACTCTGAGGGATCTACGCCGAATCGCAGTTGGGGAGTGGGATATCCTGGACCAACAGTGCATTGATGAACTTGTGGATAGTATGCATCGACGATTACTGGCTTGCATCTATGCAAGAGGACGTACTACTTGGTATTAGAGTTACCGGTGTATATAGAAATCTGGACCATCGCCTCTGAAGGTCTCTCTGTATGGTGGCACGACATGCAACGTGTGGTTTTCATGAGCAATAAAAAGTTCGGAAATGACGTTTATGTTGATCTCTATTCCGTTTTTCTGTACAGCTTCCGGAACTCTCGGAACCGAGGTGATGCAAAACTTTTTTTGATGTGTGTATATGAGAAATATGTTTAATGTATGTGAAATATGTGTGGCAGCGTACGAGGGTGAAGCTGCGTGCGAAAAACTCCTCCAAAACCCTGAGTCGACTTCAGGCAAGTTTCATACATATAATACACTCCTGGAAATTGAAATAAGAACACCGTGAATTCATTGTCCCAGGAAGGGGAAACTTTATTGACACATTCCTGGGGTCAGATACATCACATGATCACACTGACAGAACCACAGGCACATAGACACAGGCAACAGAGCATGCACAATGTCGGCACTAGTACAGTGTATATCCACCTTTCGCAGCAATGCAGGCTGCTATTCTCCCATGGAGACGATCGTAGAGATGCTGGATGTAGTCCTGTGGAACGGCTTGCCATGCCATTTCCACATTTCCACCTGGAGCCTCAGTTGGACCAGCGTTCGTGCTGGACGTACAGACCGCGTGAGACGACGCTTCATCCAGTCCCAAACATGCTCAATGGGGGACAGATCCGGAGATCTTGCTGGCCAGGGTAGTTGACTTACACCTTCTAGAGCACGTTGGGTGGCACGGGATACATGCGGACGTGCATTGTCCTGTTGGAACAGCAAGTTCCCTTGCCGGTCTAGGAATGGTAGAACGATGGGTTCGATGACGGTTTGGATGTACCGTGCACTATTCAGTGTCCCCTCGACGATCACCAGTGGTGTACGGCCAGTGTAGGAGATCGCTCCCCACACCATGATGCCGGGTGTTGGCCCTGTGTGCCTCGGTCGTATGCAGTCCTGATTGTGGCGCTCACCTGCACGGCGCCAAACACGCATACGACCATCATTGGCACCAAGACGACACGTCTCCATTCGTCCCTCCATTCACGCCTGTCGCGACACCACTGGAGGCGGGCTGCACGATGTTGGGGCGTGAGCGGAAGACGGCCTAACGGTGTGCGGGACCGTAGCCCAGCTTCATGGAGACGGTTGCGAATGGTCCTCGCCGATACCCCAGGAGCAACAGTGTCCCTAATTTGCTGGGAAGTGGCGGTGCGGTCCCCTACGGCACTGCGTAGGATCCTACGGTCTTGGCGTGCATCCGTGCGTCGCTGCGGTCCGGTCCCAGGTCGACGGGCACGTGCACCTTCCGCCGACCACTGGCGACAACATCGATGTACTGTGGAGACCTCACGCGCCACGTGTTGAGCAATTCGGCGGTACGTCCACCCGGCCTCCCGCATGCCCACTATACGCCCTCGCTCAAAGTCCGTCAACTGCACATACGGTTCACGTCCACGCTGTCGCGGCATGCTACCAGTGTTAAAGACTGCGATGGAGCTCCGTATGCCACGGCAAACTGGCTGACACTGACGGCGGCGGTGCACAAATGCTGCGCAGCTAGCGCCATTCGACGGCCAACACCGCGGTTCCTGGTGTGTCCGCTGTGCCGTGCGTGTGATCATTGCTTGTACAGCTCTCTCGCAGTGTCCGGAGCAAGTATGGTGGGTCTGACACACCGGTGTCAATGTGTTCTTTTTTCCATTTCCAGGAGTGTATTTACTATGAAAAGAAATATCATGAGGGTAAGTACCAGCAACCTAATATTGTTATGGGGGACATGAACTGAGAAGGGTGGCGGAGGAGGAAACAGAGAAACAGTAAGAGGAATAGAAGATACAGTCACAGATAGAGGAAGGAGGAGAATGACACAGTGTGTGGGAGGAGGAGTGAACAGAGATAGGGGTAGTTGGAGGTGGAAAGAGGTAGGGATGAGGAGAACGTGGACAGAGGATGGCAAAAGGAGGATGTGGACAGAGGCAGGGAGGAGGAACAGACGCTCAGTGAAGAGAGGGAGGAGATGGACAGAGAAAGAAGGGAGACATAGATGGTCATAAAGAGGGGGAGGAAGAAATAGGCAGAGAATGGAGGGTAGGAGTAGGTGATGGACAGAGAAAGGAGGAGTTGGAGATGATCAGCAAGAAGGGGCAAATGGGCAGAAGGGCGTCCAGCACTCCCCAGTGTCCTGTGCAACCCGATGCTCCTCCCCCGCTTCCATACAGTCTCTCCATGACTTCGGTAGTCGCATACTGTAGTAACGAGAGCTGTGATTGGCTAGACCACTCCCCCCATGTCTCCAAGCCAACGCACACTCACAAACATATTGAAACACATACGGAATACTGGATTTACATTTAAATAACTTGAAATTAATTAAATATTTCAATGGCTGGACACTCTAACACACATTATTAAGTATGTAAACAAATTAAGCCGGCCGGAGTGGCCGAGCGGTTCTAGGCGCTACAGTCTGGATCCGCGCGACCGCTACGGTCGCGGGTTCGAATCCTGCCTCGGGCATGGATGTGTGTGATGTCCTTAGGTTAGTTAGGTTTAAGTAGTTCTAAGTTCTAAGGGACTGATGACCTCAGAAGTTAAGTCCCATAGTGCTCAGAGCCATTTGAACCATTTTTCTAAACAGATTAAATAAACATATAGCAAAGGAATAGAAACAAAGGAAGGCCGGTAGCCTAATACCTCTGTGTTTTCTAAAACACAGTAAATATTTGACCAATTTCTTCCTTAATAGTATATATCGGATATAAACAAGGACATAGACAAATAAATATATTTATAAGCTTAGTGTTACCGTTTTTTGGTGTAACTGTGGAGTACTTATGGCCTGACACAATCAATAGTAATGGGTCACTTTGACCTCCAATAGCTCACGTGCTATTCAAGTTACGTGCCTGTAATTCACATCAATTTAGGTTTACACTAATAGCTTTCTAAATGCACGTCGATCGACAAAATCGGATGAACCGTTTAGATTTTGGAAATTCGTTGCTGGGTGTTACTTGTATAATTTACAGTCAAATACTAACTCTAAACTAATTAAGATATTGAAAATCTGATTACACCATGAGAATCGTCGTGCAAATAATGGTAATGTACATGTTTCTTTTTAAGGTATCATGATTTCTCTGGCTATTATTAATTTCTTCATGAACTGTGATATATCTGCCATTATGCTTTCACAAAGTCCGCCATCTTTGGCACTCACAGCGTACAAATCTCCTTCATCGACACAAAGCACAGTCCTCGACATAGCGTCAACATGGAATTACAAACAACGCGGTCGGCCTGGACCGTGCGCTGGGGCTACCCCTGTTGCTCGGGCTAATGTGCAGCACCACGCCCTTGCTGATGAGCCCCAGCTTGCAGAGCGGCCCGCCCGCATCTCGTGGTCGTGCGGTAGCGTTCTCGCTTCCCACGCCCGGGTTCCCGGGTTCGATTCCCGGTGGGGTCAGGGATTTTCTCTGCCTCGTGATGGCTGGGTGTTGTGTGCTGTCCTTAGGTTAGTTAGGTTTAAGTAGTTCTAAGTTCTAGGGGACTTATGACCACAGCAGTTGAGTCCCATAGTGCTCAGAGCCATTTGAACCATTTTTGCAGAGCGGCCCATACGGCCACGCCAACTCCGAACTTTTCTATTTTCAGGGCGCCACAGCCGGCCGGAGTGGCCGTGTGGTTCTAGGCGCTACAGTCTGGAACCGAGCGACCGCTACGTTCGCAGGTTCGAATCCTGCCTCGGGCATGGATGTGAGCGATGTCCTTAGGTTAGTTAGGTTTAATTAGTTCTAAGTTCTAAGCGACTGATGACCTCAGAAGTTACGTCGCATAGTGTTCAGAGCCATTTTGAACCAGGGCGCCACAACTCGCCCATTACCTCACTCATCTCCACTTATTAACATTCTGGCTTGTCAGAATGTTGCCGGCCGCTGTGGTCATGCGGTTCTAGGCGCTTCAGTCGGGAACTGCGGTGCTGCTACGGTCGCAGGTTTGAATCCTGCCTCGGTCATGGATGTGTGTGATGTCCCTAGGTTGGTTAGGTTTAAGTAGTTCTAAGTCTAGGGGACTCATGACCTCAGATGTTTAGTCCCATAGTGCTTAGAGCCATTTGAACCCTTTGCCAGAACGTTCAGAAGTAGCACCCTTCAGTTCATACAAGTAGATATGAAACAAATTACAAAGAACAGAATTAAATGATTAAAACGCCAGGCCATTAGTGTGTACAAAATTTCTGTAGTCATGTGTGAGCAGCAGGAATTTAGAAATAAACGTAAACGAACACAAATAATGAACGCAACGGCATATTAAATAAATGCGTGCATTTCAGTTATGCATAAACAATTTTTTGGACAAGAAATAAAATTTTTAAACGCACTTTCACTTATGTGCGATTTTGTAAGCACTTCATGTGCCACTCACTCAGCGCTAAGGCGCCTTCTTGCACTAATTTTTCCGTCGTACTACAAACGCTCACACGGATTTTAGCACGAAGTATTGATCAATTCACTTCAGTCTTCTGACCAAGTGCCTCTGAATTCCGAGCTCCACCGTTTGTCGTGACAAATCTGTCACGCTGGGGCTACTCCTGTTGCTCAGGCTAATGTGCAGCACCACGCCTTTGCTGATGAGGCAAAAGTTGTAAAACGAAAAGTAGAAACCCGTCAACAAACCATTTCCCAAACCCAACCAGGATCCTCGCTAAAGATTCCCTCCAGCGGAAAACTATACTTCAGGAAAAAAGACACAGTAACTCAAATTCCCACAAGTTCTATTTAATTGACCTTAATAAATCCTTTCTACCTCCACACACCAAAAAATTCGTGCACATACAATTACAATTTTAATGCCCTTCAAATTGACCACTAAATTCTTTGCCACACTCATATACAATGCATAAATCAATACATATTTTCCTTAAATCCATGAGGTCACTGATCTCCACGCACCCTCAGTGCCTAAACTTCTCCCTCTTGCACACATACAGTGCCACAATAAACTAAGAAATTACTAATGAATCCCGAAGTAAAGCACATAAAATGATCCCTCAAAAATTACTGCCACTAGTTACAAATTAGAACAGCTTTTCATTTCTCTCCTTTCTCTATGTAAAGCCTCAACTCCGTCACGTTTCTTAGACCCAAAGGTTTTCCTGCGACAAAGTATTTTAAACGGTATGCATCTGGAGGAGGGCACTCTGCCACAACAAATAATCCATAGTTTAACTCGAATAATTTCTTAATCTCCCCGTCCACTTCGCTGGAACGCTCTTTGGTGTGTACAAGCACTTTGTCCCCGACTTTGTACTTCTTCCGTTTGTATCGCCCATCGAGTCGCCTTTTCCTTTCAGCGGCTAACTATTTAATGCTTGCCGTTACTGCCTGCTCTCTTTCAGCAGGCGATTCAGGTTTTCGCGGAGGGAATCCTACCGTTTCTGTGAGTAGGAACTTTGATTTCACCCCGGCCATGATTTCCAATGGTGAGTACCCCATAGCCTTACTGGCCGGCCGAAGTGGCCGTGCGGTTAAAGGCGCTGCAGTCTGGCACCGCAAGACCGCTACGGTCGCAGGTTCGAATCCTGCCTCGGGCATGGATGTTTGTGATGTCCTTAGGTTAGTTAGGTTTAACTAGTTCTAAGTTCTAGGGGACTAATGACCTCAGCAGTTGAGTCTCATAGTGCTCAGAGCCATTTTGAACCATAGCCTTACTTTTTACGCTGTTAAGTACGACCTCAAACGCGCTCACGTACTCCACCCACTTGGAATGATGATTGCTGGCATACATCCAACATAAACGTCCTACTTCCCGCATATACCGTTAACACGGGTTGCTCGCTGGGTGGTAGACGGATATACGGATAAGTTGCACGCCCTGGTCGTTCATGAATGTGTTCCAATCGTTCGAAGTAAACTGTGATCCGTTGTCAGACAACAGCCTTACTGGTTTTACAATATTTTTGAAGAAATCCTTCTCCAGTTTGGCCATCGGAGCCTTTAGTATTCGCCTTCCGTATCGGCTACCGCTTAATGAACTTAGAGGACACGTCCACCACAACAAAGATGTACTTGATGCCGCCGCGTAATGTAGGTAGTGGGCCATAATTGTCCACAGCCAGTAACTCTCCCACTTTAGTAGGTATAATGCTTTGCATTTCCCACTGCTCCTCAGTCGTGCAGTATTTGACCCGTTGGCAACGGTCGCATTTCGCCAGCTGCTCTCGGACCTGTCTAGTCAGGTTATTTACGTGTGCGTATTCCACTTGATTTCGGTGCACTTTTCGGACCCGTAATGTCCGTGACTTAAATGGACGTAATCTATTAACTGTTCCACATACCTATTGGGAAAACACAGTCTCCATTTGTCCGTCTCTTCATCTTTCCGTCGGAATAACACTCCATTGTGTATCTCAAATTATTTGGGTACTTTCTCGTATCCCTTGCTGTCGAAATTCACCTTAATGTGTTTCAGTTCAGGGTCGTCGTTTTGTGCTCGCCCCATATCTTTGCACACCGCGCGAATTTTCTCACCCGCTACCCCCTTCATATACAGTAGCTTAAAATCGTTCGGCTCCTCCCTTCCATCGTCTTCCACCCGCACTGGTAATCTGGACAGAGCTTCGGCATCACAATTTTCTGTACACTTGATGTAGCGGATTTCATATTCAAATTGCTGCATGAACATTGCCCATCGCATTATGTGGTCGTTCAGTATCCTGCAGTCCTGCAGATAACTCAACACCTTCTGGTCCGACAACGCTGCCACTTTTCTGCCCTCTAAATACATGCGGAATTTCTTTAAACCGTGCAGATCGCGAGCATCTCCTTCTCCGATATGCTGTATTCCCGTTCGTGCTTATTTAGCACGCGGCTGGAGAATGCCACACTCCGTTGTTCAATTCTTCCATCGACTAGCTTTTCCTGAAATAGCTCACAACCTTTTCCATAGTCCGAACTGTTCGACGCTAAACAGGAAGGGAGATTCATATCTAGGTATACAACATCTTACTATTGCACAATTTATCCTTTATACCCTGGAATTCTGTTTCACATTCCTAAGACCACCTCCAAGCTGCATTTTTCTTCAACACTTTGATTAAATTCGGAATATTCATTCCTCCCTTATCCAAGAATTTTCGGAAGAAATCGCCCAATCCCAAGTATGACTTCACCTGTTCTCCACTTTTGGGTCTATTAGATTCGGCAATAGATTTTAATTTTTCGGAACTAGGTAAAAGTCCTTCCGAAGTTAGGATATGTCCCAAAATTGAATTTATGCTCGAACAAACTCACATTTCGCGAGCTTTGAAGTCATTCCACCTCGTCTCAGAGCCATGAGTACCTCCTCAAAAACTCTACAATGCTCGTTCAACGTTTCAGTAGCGATCAATATATCATCTACGTATATCTCGAGTTTGCTCATTACACTCTCTCCCAGGACATTACTCAAGGCTCCTACAAAAACTGCCACAAAAATTGCAAGTAAAAATGGTACTATCCTAAATCGGTAGCTTCGAACCTTCGCTTCAGTCTCTCCATTGACTTCAGTAGTCGCCTACCATAGAAATGAGCGCTGTGATTGGCTATAGCGCTCCTGCCATGTCTCCAAGCCAACACACACTCACAAACATATTGAAACTCATACCAAATACTGGATTTACATTTTAATAACTTGAAATTAATTAAATATTCCTATGGCTGGACCGTAAACACGCTCTAACACACATTATTAATATGTAAAGCCTCTGTGCTTTCTAAAACACAGTAAATATTTGACGAATTTCTTCATGAATAGTATATATCGGATATAAACAAAGACATGGACGATTAAATACATTTATAAGCATGGTGCTACCGTTTTTTCATGTAACTGTGGAGCACTTATGGACTGATGTGATCAATAGTAATCAGCCACTTTGACCTCAAATAGCTCATGTACTATTCAAATTACATGCCTGTAATTCATACCAAAAGTTTACAGTAATAGCTTTCTAAAGACACATCGATCGACAATATCGGATAAACCGTTTAGATTTTGGAAATTAGTTGCTGGATGTTACTTCTATAATTTACAGTGAGATACTAAACTCTAAACTAATATGCCTTGGGCATGGATGTGTGTGATGTCCTTAGGTTAGTTATGTTTAAGTAGTTCTAAGTTCTAGGTGACTGATGACCACAGATGTTAAGTCCCATAGTGCTCAGAACCATTTGAACCATTTTTCTAAACTAATAGATATATTGAAAATCTGGTTACACCATCAGAATCATCGTGCAAATAGTGGTAATGTACGGGTTAGTTTTGAAGGTATTATGAGTCCACTGGCTATTATTAATTTCTACATGAACTGTGAAATATCTGCCGTTATGCTTTCACGAAGTCCGCCATCCTTGGCACTCCAGGCTTACAAATCTCCTTCATCGACACAAAGCACAGTCCTCGACACAGCATCAACGTGGAATTCCCAGCCATGCAGTCGGCCACGACCACGCGCTGGGGCTACCCGTGTTGCTCTGACTAACGTTCGGCACCACGCGGCTGCTGACGAACCCCGGCTTGACGGGTGGCCCGTGCGGCCACGCCAACTCCGAACTAAGAATATTTTCAGGGCGCCATAACTCGCCCATTACCTCACTACATGGAGAAATGATGTAAACTGACAATTATGACTATACGTTTTAAATCTATCATTAAACTGAAATTCTAATTTCTGTGTCGATAATGTATTGCGAAACTATAATAGCAACGTACTGGTTGTGTATATCTTGTTGTTGTTGTTGTTCTGGTCTGCTTCTAGGCGCTACAGTCTGGAACCGCGCGACCACCACGGTCGCAGGTTAGAATCAAATGGTTCAAATGGCTCTGAGCACTATGGGACTCAACTGCTGAGGTTATTAGTCCCCTAGAACTTAGAACTAGTTAAACCTAACTAACCTAAGGACATCACAAACATCCATGCCCGAGGCAGGATTCGAACCTGCGACCGTAGCGGTCGCAGGTTAGAATCCTGCCTCGGGCATGGGTGAGTGTGATGTCCTTAGGTTAGTTAGGTTTAAGTAGTTCTAAGTTCTAGGGGACTGATGACCTCAGATGCTAAGTCCCATAGAGCTCAGAGCCATTTGTTGTGGTCTTCAGTCCAGAGACTGGTTTCATGCAGCTCTCCATTCTACTCTATCCCATGCAAGCTTTTTAATCTCCCTGTATCTACTGCAACTTACATCCTTCTGAATCTCCTTACTGTATTCAGCTCTTGGTCTCCCTCTGCAATTTATACCATCCACGCTGCCCTCCAGTACTAAATTGGTGATCGCTTGATGCCTCAGATTAAGCCCTACCAACCGATCCATTCTTCTAGTCAAGTTGTGCCACAAATTTCTCTTCTCTCCAATTCTATTCAATACCTCCTCATTAGTTATGCGATCTGCCCATCTAATCTTCAGCATTCTACTGTAGCACTACATTTTGAAAGCTTCAATTCTCTTCTTGTCTAAACTATTTATCGTCCATGTTTCACTTCCATACAAGGCTACACTCCAAACAAATACTTTAAGAAACGACTTCCTGACACTTAAATCTATGCTCGATGTTAACGAATTTCTCTTCTTCAGAAATGCTTTCCTTGCCATTGCCAGTCTACATTTTATATCCTCTCTACTTCGACCATCATCAGTTATTTTTGCCGGCCGATGTGGCCGCGCGGTTCTGGCGCTGCAGTCTGGAACCGCGAGACCGCTACGGTCGCAGGTTCGAATCCTGCCTCGGGCATGGATGTGTGTGGTGTCCTTAGGTTAGTTAGGTTTAACTAGTTCTAAGTTCTAGGGGACTAATGACCTCAGCAGTTGAGTCCCATAGTGCTCAGAGCCATTTTGAGCCATCAGTTATTTTGCTCCCCAAACAACAAAACTCATTTACATACTTTAAGCGTCTCATTTTCTAATATAATACCCGCAGCATCACCCGATTTAATTCGACTACATTCCATTATCCTCGTTTTGCTTTTGTTGATGTTCATATTACATCCTCCTTTCAACACACTGTCCATTCCATTCAGCTGCTCTTCCAGGTCCTTCGCTGTCCCTGACAGAATTACAATGTCATCGGCGAACCTTAAAGTTTTTATTTCTTCTCCATGGATTTTAATTCCTACTCCCAATTTTTCTTTTGTTTCCTTTACTGCTTGCTCAATATACAGATTGAATAACATCGTGGATTGGGTACAACCCTGTCTCACTCCCTTCCCAACCACTGCTTCCATTTCATGCCCCTCGACTCTTAAAACTGCCATCTGGTTTCTGCAAAAATTGTAAATAGCCTTTCGCTCCTGTATTTTAGCCCTGCCACCTTCAGAGTTCTTGGCAGGGATTCTTCCACAGTCTGGACACGAGACTTTTCACGTGGTCCCACAAGAACACAAGAAGAAACCAAGTGGGGGGAGATCAGGTGAATGAGTTGGCCACGTAACAGAACCTCTCTGCTTATCCACTTTTCAGAATATGTCAGATCCTGGTGTTCACAAACCCTGAGTCCAAAGTGAAGTTGGGCTCCATCATGTTGAGACCACAACCGTTGATGAATAGCACATAGAATATATTCCAGTAACCTGGGTAGTATGTCTCTGACAAACACTATCTACACTATTGTATTTAAGCGGAGAAGAAGAAGAAACAGGCTTAATGACTCAATATGCCCGTGCATACGTAGACTTATGATGATCTGTGTTGGCCGTTCTTCACATCTGACGATTCTCATCGGCCAAAACATCAGTATTGCGACTATTTAGCTTTCCGTCTCTGGTGAAATAGGCTTCATCCGCGGAAAGTACATAACCAGGAAAGTGAAGATCGACTGCAAGACTGCAAGAATCATTGGCTGAACACGACGTAAGGTCCGAAGTCAGGCAGGTGTCTCATCCACTCGAAAGCACTGCATCTTCTAAGTGAGGAGTCCGAAAGCACTGCGTCTCCTAAGTGTGGAGTCCATGTAGTTCATCGTCCTCCTCGACCATTGTGTCGTGGGTCTAATTTTCATGTCATTTAATCACTGGAGCGTTAGCCGGATGTCTTCTGCGCGGATGTTTGGTTTCATACAATCTTTCCGCTTCCCTGCTACTTCTATTTTCTTGCTTGTACACAGTAATCACGTCTGCAAGTTCCGTCAGTAGGTATACCTCCATTCGTGTTAGTATTTTGTAACCATTGCTTATGAATCTGGATGTTCAGGAAAACTGAGGCCGATCAGTACCTGACGTCTTAGGATTAGGGATTAGTATGCTCTACTGAACGTCTGACTTTACTCCCTCTATCTTAAACGTCTTGCTTACCATGTGGAACACTTATGTCTCCATTATTTCTCCTTAATATCACAATAAAGTTGTATGACGACAGCTCCAGTAGCTGCAATGTAATCTTTATTTGTTACTGGAATTTACCACTTATAAAATGTGTTTCGACTGCTTCAGGCCCAACTCTAATAACAAAACCTAAATAGTTCTGATAAAATTTCGTCTCCATCAGGGGCCTTGTGTCGACCTAGGTTTTTCAGCGCCCTGCCACATTCTTCTAGTGCAATTATATCTCCCATTTTATCTTTCTTTTCCATAATATTTCCTTTTATGTATCACCTATGTATTACTTACACAATTCAGCCTTCTCATCTGTGCTTGGCATAAATTTTCCAATAAAGTTTTGGAAATTCAAACAGCTGGACAATTTCTCTCCATTTTTTGTTTAATTTTTGTATGCACACATCTATCTTTCGCATAGACATATATGCGGCTAAAGGTTTGAATTTCTCCTGTAGTTAGTCTTACGTTGCCACTTAGTACTCTCTGTATATCCCACTTTTTTGTCTCTATGTTCCCTTTACGCTACTTCAGTCGGTTTCAGGCGCCGTGTTTTTATTTTTTTAGCCGGCCGAAGTGGCCGCGCGGTTAAAGGCGCTGCAGTCTGGAGCCGCAAGACCGCTACGGTCGCAGGTTCGAATCCTGCCTCGGGCATGGATGTTTGTGATGTCCTTAGGTTAGTTAGGTTTAACTAGTTCTAAGTTCTAGGGGACTAATGACCTCAGCAGCTGAGTCCCATAGTGCTCAGAGCCATTTGAACCATTTTTTTTTATTTTTTTATTTCGTCAACTAAATCTAATATCGTGTGTCATCCTACACTTTCTACTGAACCTCGACTTTCCGCTTGCCTTGACTATTTGGTCTCTGAAAGCAACCAATCATTTTCTGTTGCAGCCTTTTCCACTGTTTCGCCGTCGTCTACGCTCCCTTTGAAACATTCAACAACTCTGATGTCTTCAGTTTATCCGAGTCCCAAATACTTAATTTTCAACATTTCTGAAATTAACTGAGTTTTACTTTGCAGTTCATAACCAACAAATTATGTTAAGAGTCAACATTTGTTTCTGGACATGTTCGGAAGTTAAATATTTGGTTTAGAAGTCACTGCCTTATCTGAAATCCTCCGATGTCTCCAAGTCTCTTCCATTTACACAACTTTCCTTCATGATTTTTGAGTCAATTGTTTGCAATGATTCTATTGTGCTCAGTGGAAAATTATACTTGCGTCTTAACCCACCACACAAACGAACGAAATTCACTGTTCTTCTTTATGTTGTGTCTTTCTCCTGCACCCGCGCAAGATCGGCATACTCGTAGCTAACAATGAGTTTGGCACTGTTGATTTAAGGGTTAGCCTGATGTCTTTTCCGTCGCCACCCATAACCCTCCAGGAACGGAATGTGTGTATTCTAACCGTCTGACTGTAACATCATTCAGGTGAAAGTGACCTAAAGGTTTCGATTATAAGTGTTTGCGAATCGTGTAACTAACTTAGGTTCGAGCCTGACATTCACCTATTAGGATGTAGGAAATCGAATAAAAACCACTACCATGCTGGCCAGCACTCAGACGCTCGTCGTTAACCCTTCTGAGCAGGTTAGATCCGAGGCCAGTGCATGTGTTCTTCCCAGAGGCGGCGCTTTAGCAGGCACGGCTCTCCAGGATGTAAACGAAATTCAGTTTTAATTAGCATATTGTAATTAATAATTCTCAATAGTTTTGACTAGTATTTTGAATGGAATTTGCTTCGTTTTCTCCAGCCCTCCACCTTCTACGAAACAACTTGTGTGTTTCTCCAGCGCTGATATGCAGTTTGCAAGTTGTAAAATGGAATACTCATAAAGGACACATACATTGTGACATCAACTATTGTTTGCTGATCGCTGTGCGTAACTTATCACTTCTAAGATTAAGTTCACAAGGGTCAGTCCTCGGCATTAGCAGATGTGTGAAGTGGCAGAATGATGACTAGTGAAATAATGAAGGTTACGCGAAAAGAGAAAATTTAAGAAAAGTTATCTTGGTTTACCACATATCGACGACAGAAAAAACGGTAATCAAAGTTAACCATGTGGCTCGTGGATACTGCGTGGACTGCAACTAAGCGACATTGTGTGTACAAACCATTTAATATCAAGCCTGCACACTCATTGTTGCCTGCTGCAGATCACTTATCTTCTGATGCGTTATTAATGCATCGTCCTGTTGTTGCTGATTTTCTGCGAAGAAGATTTACTTCCTCCAAACAAGATTACAGGAAGAAAACATAAAAATATGTTCTTTTGACTGTGAACAGTTGCTACAGAGCGAGATAGAACTAGCCTGCTTGTTCATATACCACACATTAACGTCAAAGTAATTCTTTTTTCCCTTACGTGATCTCGTGGTCTAGAGAACACCGGTGCACAAAATGTGGAGGGGTGATGAAAAGTAATGTATCCGAATTTATTTATTTGAATTCTCTTAAAACTCTTTAAATAAAACTAACGTTATTAATGCTCTACATCTTTAATATTCAAGTAAACATATTTATTTCTCTACATAGCCACCCTGGCGACTAATACGTTTCTCCGAACGAGAGGCCAGTTCGTTGATGCTGTCACTGTAGAATGTTTTACTTTTTTGTCTGAGCCACAACCTCATGCCTGTTTCTAGCACCGTATCATCACTATCAAAGCGAAGTCCTGGAAGGTGCCATTTATGTTATGAAAAAGATGAAAATAGGATGGGGCCAAGTCGGGACTGTGTGGAGGATGACAGTGAATCCAGAGCGGAGGACTGTTACAGATGTCGCAGTGCTAGATTGTGATCTGGCATAGTCATACTGAAGGAGAGGGCACTCCATGTGTGAACCGATTCTTCGACTTCGAAACTCGATCACAGCAAGCTGTTACTCACCCACCAATATAGCTGCGTTACGCTCCGCCATGTTACATGCTGCAATTCAAAGCCCCCTAGCAGCAGAGGGCTGAAAATATGTAGACATGAATAAAGAAGACTGTAAATAAAATTTGTCTTATTTAAAAACCTTTAAGATTTTTAACATGAAGAATTCAGAGGCATTACTTTTCAGAACCCACCTTAGCTAATTTGTTATTCATAGCCTAGTTCTATGAACGTTATTATTCACTGAGTCATTTTTCATTTACTAATAAAAATTTGGTTAATAGTTTACCTGTAAATAGATTAATTAAAAGAATATTAATGATTTTATGTCTGTACAGAATACAAGGAAGTGGTAATTTTAATGAGCAAGTAACTGTTTATATCTACACACATCAAAAAAGTTTCGCATCACCTCGGTTCCCAGAATTCCGGAACGTGCACAGAAAACTGGAATAGAGATCAACATAAACACCAGTTCCGCCCTTTCTATTGTTCATGAAAACCACACATTGCATGTTGTACCACCATACAGTGAGAACTTCAGAGGTGGTGGTTCAGATTTCAGTACACAGCAGTAAGCAGTACCTCTGATACCCAGTAGCACGTCTTCTTGCATTGATGCATGTATGTAGTCGTCGTGGCACACTACCCACAAGTTCATCAAGACACTGTTGGTCCAGATTGTCCCACTCCTCAACGGCGATTCGTCGTAGATCCCTCAGAGTGGTTGGTGGGTCACGTCGTCCATAAACAGCCCTTTTCAATCTATCCCAAGCATTTTCGATAGGGTTCATGTCTGGAGAACATGCCCATGAAGATGAATGCCTAGCCAGTATGCTGCCGATATGGTTACACTGTCGGACGGAGGATGGCATTCACGTATTGTACAACCGTTACGGCGTCTTCCATGACCACCAGCGGCGTACGTCGGCCCCATATAATGCCAGACCAGAACAGCAGGCAACCTCCACCTTGCTGCACTCGCTGGACAGTGTGTCTAAGGCGATCAGAGTGACCGGGTTGCCTGGAAACACGTCTCCGACGATTGTCTGGTTAAAGGCGTATGCGACACTCATCGGTGAAGAGAACGTGATGCCAATCCTGAGCGGTCTATTCGACATGTTGTTGGGCCTATCTGTACCACGCTGCATGGTGTCGTGGTTGCAAAGATGGACCTCACCATGGACGTTGGGAGTGAAGTTGCGCATCACGAAGCCTATTGTGCACAGTTTGAGTCATAACACGACGTCCTGTGGCTGCACAAAAAGCATTATTCAACATTGTGGCGTTGCTGTCAGGGTTCTTCCGAGCCATAATCCGTAGGTAGCGGTAATCCACTGCAGTAGTAGTCCTTGGGCTGCCTGAGCGGGCATGTCATCGACAGTTCCTGTTTCTCTGTACCTCCCCCATGTCCGAACAACATCGCTTTGTTTCACTCCGAGGCGCCTGGACACTTCCTTGTTGAGAGCCCTTCCTTGCACAAAGTAACAATGCGGACACGGTCGAACCATGGTACTGACCGTCTAGGCAAGGCTGAACTACAGAACACGCGATCCGTGTACCTCCTTCCTGGAGGAATGAGTGGAACTGACCGGCTGTCGGACCCCGTCCGTCTAATAGGCGCTGTTCATGGGTGGTTGTTTATATCTTTAGGCGGGTTAAGTGACACCTCTGAACAGTCAAAGGGACTGTGTCTGTGACACAATATCCACAGTCAACGTATATGTTCAAGAGTTCTGGGATCGGGGCTGATGCAAAACTTTTTTTGATGTGTGTATATAAAAGTAATTCATTTAAATGTCCTTACTCACCTCTTCCCCTAAGCATTTATCTTTTTCCAAAAACTTTTTATTTCAAACGTCATTCGCAGTTAAAGTTATTGCGATCAAGAGTGTTCTAATATTAAATATGTTTGTTGCCAAAATACAGTAACACAGTTTCGTAGCTGGGATTTTTAAACTTTTCAGAAATGTCCACATTAACTGAAACAACTTGCCTGTGAATTATTCGGTTTGGAAAATTCAATTGGAAATAATATCCGTTAAATGGTACTTACAAGTCTGACTTTTTTTTAGTATCTGGCGTATAGTTAGAAGAGTTGTTTTTTGATGATTAAAATTTAATGTCTGCAGATGTTACTACCTTTTATAGCATAATTAAAAAATAATAACTGATTTCGATTCCTAATGTAACATAAGTAGACGTGCAGACTTCAGTACTCATCCATTGTTGTTGTTGTTGTTGTTGTTGTTGTGGCCTTCAGTCCTGAGACTGGCTTGATGCAGCTCTCCATGCTACTCTATCCTGTGCAAGCTTCAAGCTTCTTCGTCTCCTAGTACTTACTGCAACCTACATCCTTCCGAATCTGCTTAGTGTACTCATCTCTTCGTCTCCCTCTCCGATTTTTACCCTCCACACTGCCCTCCAACGATAAATTTGTGATCCCCTGACGCCTCAGAACGTGTCCTACCAACCGGTCCCTTCTTCTTGTCAAGTTGTGCCCCAAACTCCTCTTCTCCCCAATTCTATTCAATACCTCCTCATTAGTTATGTGATCCACCCATTTAATCTTCAGCATTCTTCTGTAGCACCACATTTCAAAAGCTTCAATTCTCTTCTTGACCAAACTATTTATCGTCAATGTTTCAATTCGATACATGGCTACACTCCATACAAATACTTTCAGAAACGGCTTCCTGACACTTAAATCTATACTCGATGTTAACAAATTTCTCTTCTTCACAAACGCTTTCCTTGCCATTGCCAGTCTACATTTTATATCCTCTCTACTTCGACCATCATCAGTTATTTTGGTCCCCAAATAGCAAAACTCCTTTACTACTTTAAGTGTCTCATTTCCTAATCTAATTCCTTCAGAATCACCCGACTTAATTCGACTACATTCCGTTATCCTCGTTTTGGTTTTGTTGATGTTCATCTTATATCCTCCTTTCAAGACACTGTCCATTCCGTTCAACTGCTCTTGCAAGTTCTTTGCTGTCTCTGACAGAATTACAATGTCATCGGCAAACCTCAAAGTTTTTATTTCATTTACATGGATTTTAATACCTACTTCGAATTTTTATTTTGTTTCCTTTACTGCTTGCTCAATATACAGATTGAATAACATCGGGGAGAGGCTACAACCCTGTCTCACTGCCTTCCCAATCACTGCTTCCATTTTGTGCCCCTCGACTCTAATAACTGCCATCTGGTTTCTGTACACATTGTAAATAGCCTTTCGCTCCCTGTATTTTACCCCTGCCACCTTTAGAATTTGAAAGAGAGTATTCCAGTCAGCATTGTCAAAAGCTTTCTCCAAGTCTACAAATGCAAGAAACGTAGGTTTGCCTTTGCTTAATCTTTCTTCTAAGATAAGTCGTAAGGTCAGTATTGCCTCACGTGTTCCAACATTTCTACGGAATCTAAACTGATCTTCCCCGAGTTTGGCTTCTACCAGTTTTTCCATTCGTCTGTAAAGAATTCGAGTTAGTATTTTGCAGCTGTGACTTATTAAACTGATAGTTCGGTAATTTTCACATCCGTCAACACCTGCTTTCTTTGGAATTGGAATTATTATATTCTTCTTGAAGTCTGAGGGTATTTCGCCTGTGTCATACATCTTGCTCAACAGATGGTAGCGTTTTGTCAGGACTGGCTCTCCCAAGGCCGTCAGTAGTTCTAATGCAATGTTGTCTACTCCCGAGGCCTTGTTTCGACTCAGGTCTTTCAGTGCTCTGTCAAACTCTTCACGCAGTATCGTATCTCCCATTTCATCTTCATCTACATCTTCTTCTATTTCCATAATATTGTCCTCAAGTACATCGCCCTTGTATAGACCCGCTATATACTCCTTCCACCTTTCTGCTTTCCCTTCTTTGCTTAGACCTGGGTTTCCATCTGAGCTCTTGATATTCATACAGTGGCTCTCTTTTCTCCAAAGGTCTCTTTAATTTTCCTATAGGCAGTATCTATCTTGCCCCTAGTGAGATAAGCCTCTACATCCTTACATTTGCCATCTAGCCATCACTGCTTGGCCAATTTGCACTTCCTGTCGATCTCATTTTTGAGACGTTTGTATTCCTTTTTGCCTGCTTCATTTACTGCATTTTTATATTTTCTCCTTTCATCAATTAAATTCAATATTTCTTCTGTTACTCAAATATTTCTACTAGCCCTCGTCTTTTTACCTGCTTGATCCTCTGCTGCCTTCACTACTTCATCCCTCAGAGCTACCCATTCTTCTTCTACTGTATTTCTTTCCCCATACCTGTCAATTGTTCCCGTATGCTCTCCCTGAAACTCTGTACAATCTCTGGTTTAGTCAGTTAATGCAGGTCCCATCTCGTTAAATTCCCACTGTTTTGCAGTTTCTTCAGTCTCAATCTACAGTACATAACCAATAGACTGTGATCAGAGTCCACAGCTGCCCCTGTAAATGTCTTAGAGATTAAAACCTGGTTCCTAAATCTCTGTCTTACCATTATATAATCTGTCTGATATCTTTTAGTATCTCCAGGATTCTTCAATGTATACAACCTTCTTTTATGATTCTTGAACCAATGCGTTCACTATGCTGTTTGTAGTAGCTTATCCGCACTCCTATTTTTTTATTCATTATTAAACCTACTCTTGCATTACCCCTATTTGATTTTGTATTTATAACCCTGTATTCACCAAAAGTCTTGTTCCTCCTGCCACCGAACTTCACTAATTCCTACTATATCTAACTTTAACCTATCCATTTCCCTTCTTAAATTTTCTAACCTACCTGCCCGATTAAGGGATCTGACATTCCACGCTCCGATCCGTAGAACGCCAGTTTTCTTTCTCCTGATAGTGACGTCCTCTTGAGTAGTCCCCGCCCGGAGATCCGAATGGGGGACTATTTTACCTCCGGAATATTTTACCCAAGAGGACGCCATCATTATTTAAGCATACAGTAAAGCTGCATGCCCTCGGGAAAAATTACGGCTGTAGTTTCCCCTTGCTTTCAGCCGTTCGCAGTACCAGCACAGCAAGGCCGTTTTGGTTAGTGTTACAAGGCCAAATCAGTCAATGATCCAGACTGTTGCCCCTGCAACTACTGATAAGGCTGCTGCCTCTCTTCAGGAACCACACGTTTGTCTGGCCTCTCAACAGATACCCCTCCGTTGCGGTTGCACCTACGGTACGGCCATCTGTATCGCTGAGGCACGCAAGCCTCCACACCAACTGCAAGGTCCATGGTTCTAGGGGGGAGGGGGGGGGGAGTCATTCATAATATACATAATTATTTGTTGCTACAAGTCAGTCTGCGGCATGCTGTCAAATTTTAAACATCATGTAATAAGTTGTTCCACGTTCATATATACAAGGTCAACAGCTACAACGGGCAGTGACTAAGTAAATAAAACCAGTTTTATATCATTTGTTAGTCAGAAGCCGACAGTGAAAGTGCACTGTTGCATTGTTGCTAGTCTGTCAAAGCATTCATAGTGTAGGTTCTGACCTGTTAAATATTTATCTACTGCAATTAATGCGCATTAAAACACCCTTGCAGAATACCAAATTATTTTACTAATTGTTAGCTTTCATAACTTAGCTGGGATAAAAGGCATTGTATCACAGAAATATCATTCCAGTAAAAACGAAAACTAACAGTAAACAACCAGAAATGTGGGAAACACAGTTGTACTTCGCTGCATTGGAACCCTTCTGCTTTCAGTACTGCCATGTCGATTCACTGTCAACCGCCTCACTTCCTCCCCACCGAAAGTGAGGAGCACCAGGAATATATCGTTATTTAAAGAATCCTTGACGTTCTGAGCGGGTCTGCTTTTGCGGTGTTTGCTCTCGCGGAGTTGTTTGCTGAGGTGTCCGCGCCGGCCGAAGTGGCCGTGCGGTTAAAGGCACTGCAGCCTGGAACCGCAAGACCGCTACGGTCGCAGGTTCGAATCCTGCCTCGGGCATGGATGTTTGTGATGTCCTTAGGTTAGTTAGGTTTAACTAGTTCTAAGTTCTAGGGGACTGATGACCTCAGCAGTTGAGTCCCATAGTGCTCAGAGCCATTTGAACCATTTTTTGAGGTGTCCGTGGAAGTGATCTTTGCGTTGATTCCTCTGGATTAGTTGGCGCTTGTATAATAACTTGGATGGAGACTTGGAAATCGTTAGACGGTATATTTGCGGGCATCACTTCGTCTATTGAAACCGTTATGGGTATTTGATTTTAGCGTATTTTCACTGTATGTCTGTTTTTGCGTAATACTTTGTAAGGCCACGAATACGATTGCGGACACGGTGTTTGATGACGTCCTATCGGAGCATGATGTGAGTACACCGTTTTATGCCCTTGTGGACAAACGTTGCTTGGGATCCATGTCTGGTTCTTGGATGTGTGTCAAGTTGAGACTTCTGTTATCGTAAATGAGAGATAAACATTGATGTAATGTCAGTCTCTGTTGTTGTAGACGTCATATTTTCGATGATATCTTTTACAACATGTCCGCAAGAGACACGCGAATGTCTGGTACGTAAGCTGTGTGTAATCCCAGTAAAACCAATGGTAGGATTTGTGTTCATTTGTCCTCGTGACACATGACTGTTATCGTCAAGGTCCTGTACTGTGTTTCCGCCATTCCATTGCTTTGTGGGGAGTACCTGGTATTTCTTTGGTTGTTTATCCCACATAGCTTGGCTAGCTGTTGGAATAGAATCAACCGAAATTGTCTACCTCTACCAGTTGTTACACGTGTTGGGTAACCAAACCTTGCTACCCATGTGTTCGTTAAGGTCTTTGCCGTTGTCTTGGCCGAAATATCCGTGATAGGAACGTCCTCTGCCAAATGTGTAAGCCGATAAGTCACTCTGAATAGGTAGTGGGAGCGATCTTGTGGCCATAGTGGCCACACAGAATCAATATTTACCATGGGAGGGTAAATATGGTGTCCTACATTACTCTTTTGTCAGGCGAACTACTCCTCATCTTTTACAGCCTTTGGTTATACCGGACCACACGAAACATTCTGCCATGAGACGTGCAATATTTTTATAGCCGCTTGCGTGAGTTCATAAACATTACGAAATGCTTGCCTGTCGTAAGTTGCCGACATAAATTGGCTGTGTCTTCCTATAGACGCGTTGCCCCAAATTTTGAGATTTTAGTTATTTGGCAACCGCGCTTACACTAGTTGGAAAGCAGTCTTTTCGTCTGAGATGGAATTAGGCGACTGTGTCTCGTAAACTTACGCAATCGCTAACTTGTTAAACGTGTGATCCACCGTGTACACGAGACAGGTCATCTGCAGCAACGTTTTCTACCCGTGACAGATGTTCTGAGCTATTCAGTAGAGAGGTAGGAGGACGATTAGACAGAGAGAGGTAGGAGACGGAGATGGGCCGAGAGAAGGGGAAAGAGGAGGTGGACAGAGAGGGGTGGGACAATGAGAAAGATGGAGACAGGGGAGAGTAGGAGATTCAAATGGTTCAAATCTCTCTAAGCACTATGGGACTTAACATCTGAGGTCATCAGTCCCCTACACTTAGAACTACTTAAACATAACTAACCTAAGGACATCACACATATCCATGCCCGAGGCAGGATTCGAATTTGTGACCGTAGGAACAGCGCAATTCCGGACTGAATCGCCTAGACCCGCTCGGCCAAAGCGGCAGGCAGAAGGAGATTGACAGAGAGAAGTGGGAGATGGAGCTGAACAGAGAGAGGGTGGAGCAGAAATGGATGGGGGAGGCAATTGACGGAGAGAAGAGAAGGAGGAGTTTCACAATGCGGGTGGAGGGGTGGAAGTGGTCAGAGAGAGAGAAAGGGACAAGGAGATGGACAGTGAGAGGAGATGGAGGGGGAACAGGAGCGAGGAGCAGGAGGAGGAGAGTGACGAAGAGAGAAGAAGTGTAGGATAGGGAAAGAGAGAGTGCATAGGAAGTGATTGGCAGAAAAAGCAGGAGGAGGTGACTGACAGAGCGAGGAGGAGGAGAGGAAGATGAACAGTGAGAGGTGGAGAAGAAAATGGAATGAGAGTGGGTAGGAGAAGATTGAGAGAGAGAGAGTGGAGGGGTGGAGGTGGATAGGGAGAGGGAGAAGAGGATGAGATGGAGACAGAGAGAAGGGGGAAGAGGAGAAGGCGAGATGTGACATACACATATGTTGGAAAATTTTTTCATGAAAAGATAATATGTTATGAAAATGTTTGAATATGTAAATATATGGCCCAAATTTCCCACTAAACCAAATGAGAAATCTAGATAAAACATGCTACACATACCAGTAATTCTCTGGAATGTAGTACAGTGGAAGTAACAACCACCTCTTTATGGTGGGGGTGAAAATGGGGTTACATAAGACATAAACAGGGGCATGTGGGTGGTGGTGATAGACAGAGAGACAAAAGAGGAAAAAATGGAGAGAAAGGTTGATGGAAGAGATGTAGGAGGCAGATGGAAGGTGGAGTGGCGTAGTTGGAAAATGGAAAAGGAAGAGGGTGTGAGGGTGTGAGGGGGCAGATGGAACAGGGAGTGGGTTTGAGGTGGAAGGGAGAGAGGGCGTGAGGAGGAAGGGGTAAGAGGTATCTATATTTATATCTAATGTGTATCTACATCAATATCATATATTTATATCTATACATAGTAAAAAAAAGTATCACATGCTGCTTATTGACTGGAAAGAAGGGCAGTGGAGATTAGAAACACCTCCCAGTGCAGTGGGTATTAAAATGGGGGTGACATTGTAGATCAGGCTCTCCAAACTGAACTCCAGGGAGCCGGAGCGCTCCAAAGCGCTCACTGCGGCACCTCGGAGCCCGCGTGGAGGGGGAAAGCGAACTCACTGCCCCCTGGACGCATGCAGCCGCAACTGACGCAATAATCCGTGTTCTATGACAGCTATGACTAGCCGCGGGAGCCCTGTACCTCTATTGGAGGATACCTGTCTATTCATTGAGAGGGATGGTCGTCCGCAGTGTCTTGTATGTCATAAAGTATTTAATTCTGCGAAGAGGTACAATATACAACGACATTATACACGTCTTCACGCAGCGCACTACGAGCAAGTAGAAGGCGATACAAGCAGAGAACTTGTAGCCAGGCTTAAGAACGACATACCAGGAGACGAAAGTTTAAAAACGGTTTCGTAATACGGAGGGTATCAAAACATGCAACATAGTTCGTGTTCTGTAATGCGTTTATAACTTTCAGGTGAATGAGGGCGGAGAAAACACTACTGAATCTGCAATTTGAGCAAGCTACAGGGTCGCTCACATCATTGCGACGAGTGGCAAGCCGTTTTCGGTGGGACCACTCGTAAAATCGTGCATGGTAGCGTTGCAGAATGTTTGTTTCCAAGGGAGGAGCCGGCAATTGAACGGGTTTGCCTGTCGAAGCAAACGATGTCTCGTCGTATCCTGGACATGTGAGCGGATTTAGAGACACAGCTCAGGAAAAAGGCGGAGAGCTTTGCTGCATTTTCACCAGCGCTTGACGAAAGCAACGACATATCGGACTGTGCTCAGCTTGCAGTCTTTGTGCGTGGTGTCGACATGGAGCTGCAAGTAACTGAAGAACTATTGGATGTGGTACCACTCGATTACACCGCGACAGGACGTGACATTTTTGAAGCTGTTTGTGAATCAGTGGACAATATGAATTTGCCGTGGGATAAGCTCCATTCTACAGCGACAGACAATACACCACAAATGATCTGGCGTCACCAAGGTTTTGCTTCTCGTTCGAAAAACAAACTCAGGGACGAATTCGGGAAAGATATTTTGACTTTTCATTGTTTCGTTCACCAATAGGCACTGTGTGCTGAAACAGTAGAGCTAGGTGGCGTAATGAAAGATGTCGTGAAGTGTGTGAATTTTGTGCGGCGTCACGGTATGAATTATCGCCAGTTCAAAGGATTCCTGAAAGATATGGCAGCGGAGTATGGGGATATACCTTACCACAGTACAGTTCGTTGGCTGAGTCGGGGAAAAGTTATTGATGCTTTCTTTGCCATTCGTGAGGAAATATCCCTTTTTCTCGAAATGAAAGGGGAAGAAATGCGTTGTCTGAAAGATATAAAATGGATATCAAACCTGGCGTTCCTAGCTGACATAACCATGCATATGAATAATTTAAATCTGTCATTTCATGGCAAAGGGCAGCTAATCGTTGACATGCACGACCAGAGCAAAGCGTTCATGCAAAAGTTACGTTTATTTGAGAGGCAGATGAGTAATGGACATTTAACGTTCTTCAGTCGTCTTGCTTCTTTAAAACTACCTGAAGGTACTACTTTCGGCGATTACCAAGCAAAGTTAAAGCAGCTCATCACGTCGTTTGAAACAAGATTCCGAAAAAAATGTTCAAATGTGTGTGAAATCTTATGGGACTTAACTGCTAAGGTCATCAGTCCCTAAGCTTACACACTACTTAACCTAAATTATTCTAAGGACAAACACTCACACCCATGCCCGAGGGAGGACTCGAACCTCCGCCGGGACCAGCCGCACAGTCCATGACTGCAGCGGCTCAGACCGCTCGGCTAATCAAGCACGGCACACGATTCCGAGACCTCACTAGTTTTGAAATGGAACTTAAGGTGTTCAGCACTCCTTTTTCAGTTTCCCCCGATGACTTGTCATCGTCACTTCAATTGGAGATTATTGATTCGTAAAATTCAATTTTGTTGAAAGAGAGATACTACAACACGTTGGATTTGTCACGATGGTATCGTTCATTACAGCAAAAAACATTTCCCAAGCTTTACAAAAATGCTGCTAAGATCATGTGCATGTTTGGATCTACGTATTGTTGTGAGCAGCTTTTCTCAGCAATCGAAAGACTAAAAAGTAAGGAACGATCGTTTTTTCAGGATGCAACAATGAAGGCCAACCTCAACATTAACGCTGCGAACGCTTTTACACCTGATATTTCCGATCTTGTAATGAAACGAAATTTTCAAGCTACAGAGGCCCAATAAATTTAGTATGCAATTTCTTGTAAAACGGTTGTTTCTTATTTATTTCCCGAACATCGTATTTCCTGGTGTAGCACGTCACCACGTCTTAGCAGCTAAGAGTATGAGGTTGTCGATCTTGTAAGACGCAGCTGGCACATCAAAACGCTTGCCTTACCGCCTGCCTCAGCCAGCCGTTCCACGTGCCGGCCCACTTGAATGGTCACAGCCAGCGACACGGCTCCCTGGAGCAGGGAGCGGGCCGCGGTTCACAACGGAGCGGACGAGCTGGAACAGCCTGTTGTAGATGGACAGAGAGATGGGTGGAGGAGGATATGGACTGAGAGAGGGTTGATGAGGACACAGCCAAATAAATGGGGGAGGGAGGAGATGGATAGATAGAGGGGGAGGAGGAGTCAGTCCCAGAGAAGGAGGAGGAATGGATGGACATAAAGAGTAGCAAAGAGTAGAAGAACAAAGAGAAGGAGGAGAAGAGGGAGTTGCAGGAAGCAGTTGGAAGATGGAGGGGGCTTATGCAGAGGAGGAAAACTAATAGGATGTGAGGAAGCAGGTGAAAGAGGGAGAGAGTTTGAGGAGGAAGGTAGAAGTGGGTGGGGATGTGGGGAGGAACCTTGGATCCTCCACTGAAAAGCCTAGCACAGGTGGGCCACTGGACTGGAATAGGATGCCTCCACATTCCTGTCTTTACCTTCCTACCGTCATTGTCTCTCTTGCTGCACGTCTCGCAGCGATCTGTGGTGCCAAAAAGTGACTATTCAGGCTCCTGACCGTTGGTCACTCTAATGTGACTGGATATCGTCTTTATCCGAATCCACAAAACGTTAAATCGCGATGTAAGTTCAAACGATAATCTAATTATTAAAGGTTCAGAGGATTTCACGCACTGTGAGACAAATGTTGAGCATTTATAATGGCATGCCCATTCACTGCAAACAAGTCTTCCACGTCACAGGTTTCGCCCTGGCTACTGCAAATCAACAAGTGGTCAGTGTACAGCCTTGGCCCCCATTCACAAAATTCGTCGCTAATAGCCGACTTTTGAAAATTAATTTTTCACTCCTCTGTCCTCTTTTCAGTCTTTAGAGGGTTTTCTAGGTCCCATACTGGAGACGGCAGCCTGATGGTACCTTCTCTTTGCCGTCGATAAAGTAAGTAATAGCCTGTATTCAATCCACGTTTGATTAGAAGAGAATACACGAAATTTAAAAAACAATTTAGACTTCAAATTAAACACTTCTGATAACGGTAGGGTACACAAATGAAAACAACTTTGATGAACAGATGAAAGTGATTGTTCAACCCATAATGTTGAGTTAACAGAAGAAGTGCAAACCTGTTTTCATAATGATAATAGTGAAATGATTGTCGATGATTATAATGAGGAGGTAGTTGAGGCAACTGTTAACACAAAGATTGATACAGACAGTAACATATGACAGAACGCCAGGTTGAAGAGGAACTCACAGTGAAGTAAGTGAAATATAATCAGTTGAAAGTGACGTTAGTAATGCTGAGATGAAATGTTGGCAGATGGGGAAGGTAAATATTGAATGAGCAAATAGAATTGTTATGTGTTCACACACTAAATATGTAAAAAATTTTGAATGTGACAGAAGAGGAACCAAAGTATAGAAGGAAACTTTCAATGTACACACAATGTTTAAGGAAACTGCATATGTAAAAAACCTACTTTGGTGTACTTTCAGCTAACTTGACTGCAAAAGGTAGAAGTTTACCTAGTGCTGTCAGACTAGGTTTTGGAACAGGGGTAAGAGGATTTTCGTGCAAGAAATCGGGTAGATGATTCACTACTCTTTAGTGACGACACATCTTGGTGAGTAGGGCATCCTGAGTTGGGTGAAACAAGTCTCACTTTTCTGGTTCACTCTCTTCCTCCACCGTCATGTCTGTAGGTTTTAAGTGAAATAAACTACCTTCTACTGTGGTCATTTCAAAGGTTTTTATTAAGAATTTTCTATTTCAGCAAGTGCTATGTCTACGAGGATGGAAGCTAGAGAAACACCAGCAAAATAAAGTATATACTATATTTTGTCTTTTAATCATGTAATGCTGAAATGTTGCACAAAACAATGTATCTCTTTCAAGTAAAAATATGTAAAATCTGAGGTAAGCAAAACATTTCGAATAATACAAAATCGTCAAAAAGTATTATTAGAAAACTAAAGTAAACTGTAAGCAAGTAAAAACTTTACCAATTTCTGTAGCTGCTGAAGTAAAAGATCTTTCAGATACTAAATTCAGTGAGTTTAGCATAAGCTTTGAGATTCGCCGATGACATTGTAATTCTGTGAGAGACAGCAAAGGACCTGGAAGAGCAGCTGAACGGAATGGACAGTGTCTTGAAAGGAGGATATAAGATGAACATCAACAAAAGCAAAACGAGGATAATGGAATGGCGTCGAATTAAATCGGATGATGCTGCGGGAATTAGATTAGGAAATGAGACGCTTAAAGTAGTAAATGAGTTTTACTATTTGGGGAGAAAAATAACTGATGATGGTCGAAGTAGAGAGGATATAAAATGTAGACTGGCAATGGCAAAGAAAGCGTTTCTGAAAAAGAGAAATTTGTTAACATCGAGTATAGATTTAAGTTTCTGGAAGACGTTTCTGAAAGTATTTGTATGGAGTGTAGCCATGTATGGAAGTGAAACGTGGACGATGAATAGTTTAGACAAGAAGAGAATAGAAGCTTTCGAAATATGGTGCTACAGAAGAATGTTGAAGATTAGATGCGTAGATCAGACAACTAATGAGGATGTATTGAATAGAATTGGAGACAAGCGAAATTTGTGGCACATCTTGACTAGAAGAGGGGATCGGTTGGTAGGGCATATTCTGAGGCATCAAGGGATCACCAATTTAGTATTGGAGGGCTGCGTGGAGGGTAAAAATCGTAGAGGGAGACCAAGAGAGGAATACGCTAAACAGATTTATAAGGCTGTAGGTTGCAGTAGGTACTGGGAGATGAAGCACAGGATTGAGTAGCATGGAGAGCTGCATCAAACCAGCCTCTGGACTGAAGACCACAACAATATATATATATATATATATATATATATATATATATATATATAATTTGCTGTCGTTTCTTGTTAGCATCAGCTTATTCCCAAGAATTAGCAGCTTTCACTCAGTTAATACTAGGCAGAAACCCAGTATGCATTTGGATCGCACTTCCTTTACTCTTGTGCCGAAAGGTGTGTAGTATAGTGCTCCATCCATTTTCAGTATGGTAGCATAAGAAATCAAAAATCTTAGCAGTAACGCACCCATTTTTTAATGTAAACTGAAGACTTTCCTCTGGGACACTCTTCCTATTTTGTCGACGAGTTCCTTGAAAAATTAAACTGATTCCTGCGTCATATTGTTGACTGCCTCTACTTAAACTAATGGATTGTCTTTTTTGGGTTCGTAAACATTTTATTTCAAATGTTATTTTTTATGTTGTAATTTCATGTACTGACATGTTCCATTACCTTGAAGATTTACTCCTCAATGTGGTCCTAAGGAGTTACACGTGTAAAGTAAAATAAAATAAAATATAAGTAGAAAAATTGTGCACCAACTCTTTTCGAAATAAGTCAAGATACGTATTGATTTTTCCAATATATAGGTCGTAAAACGGTAACGCAACTAAAATTTGACATATTTGTGCTCATACAGTAGGGTACCAAACATCTTTCTTTCTGTACACCTACCGCGAATGGAATAGGATTGGGCAAAATGGTACTGGTACACGATGTACTCACCTCCACACACATTACGATGAATGGCGGACTACAGGTGGTGATTTACATACTCCATATCGTGAAACCGCATAGTTTGATAACGCAGATGTCAGTTAATCTGCTCAATCCTGCACACTGGAAGGTTGTTGAACTAATCGTAGACTGATGACCTCAGCAGTCTGTCCCTTAGGAATTCACACACATTTGAACATTTTTGAACTAATCGTAGAAATCGTTATTATACTAAAATAATTACCAGTAAAATTAAGATGCTATGCGAATTCGTCTGATATACATTTGGGCATCGGGATGTTTAGGAGAATACCTGTTGATAGCATGTATTAACACAAGCGTGTAACATACAATAGAAGTGGTATGTGACAGGAGACATTAATAAGCTCGCCGTAGGACGAATCGTTTTTACATTAGGTTCCATGATAACAATTTATTATTAAGTACTTACAGAAACTAAACCCCATTAATGGTAACACATAAAGGATGACACCAGGTCATTATGTTATAGCTTATACACTATGGTGATAAAAGTCACAGGATACCTCTTAATATCGTGTCGGATGTCGTTTCGTCCGGCGTAGAGCAACAACACGGCGTGGCATGGACTCAACAAGTCCATGTAAGACCCCTGCAGAAATATTGAGCCATGTTGCCTCTATAGCCGCCCATAACCGAGAAAGTGCTACCGACGAAGGGTTTTGTGCACGGACTTAACTTTCCATTACGACTCATGTCAGGCGGTCTGGCTGGCCAAATCATTCACTCGAATTGTCCAGAATGTTCTTCAAACCATTCGTGAACAACTGTGGCCTCGGTGCCATGGCGCATTGTCGTCCATAAATGTTGGGTATTAGTTGGGACACACGAAGTCCATGAATGGCTGCACATTGCCTCCAGGTAGACAGTCAGTGAGCGGGTCAACTGGACCAAAGGACCCAGTCCACTCCATGTACACACAACCCACACCATTATGGAGCCATCACCAGCTTTCACAGAGCCTTGTTGACAACTTGTGTCCATCGCTTCATGAAGGATTCGCCGAACGCAAACCCTACCGGCAACTCTTACTAGCTGAAATCGGGTCTCATCTGACCAGGCCACGCTTTTATAGACGTTTAAGGTCCAACTGATATGGTCAGGAGCCAGGATAGGCGCTGCAGGCGAGGCTGTGGTATTAGCAGAGGCACTCGCGTCGGTCGTGTACTACCATAGCCTATTAACGCCAAATTTCTCTGCACTGTCCTAACGGGTGCGTCGTCGTACGTCCACATTTATTTCTGCATTTATTTCACGCTACCTTGCTTGTCTCTTAGAACTGACAACTCCATGCAAACGCCGCTGTTCTCGGTCGTTAATTGAAGGCAGCCCGCCACAGCTTGTCCGTGGTGAGAGGTAATATCTAAAATTTGGTATTCTCGGCACACTCTTGACACTGTGGTTTTCGGAATATTGAATTCCCTAACGATTTCCGAAACAGAATGTGCCATCCGTAAGAGCTCCAACTACCATTCCACGTTCAGAGTCTACTAGTTGCAGCCCTGCGGCCATAATCACGTCGGTCACCTTTCCAAATGAATTGCCTGAGTACAAATGACAGCTCCACCAATGCACTGCCCTTTTATACCTAGTGTACGCAATACTGTCATTACCCGTATATATATATATATATATATATATATATATATATATATATATATATATACACACATATATATATATATATATATATATATATATATATATATATATATATATATATATATATATATATATATATCGTTATTCCATGACTTTTGCAGGCGGCAGGGGTGGCCGAGCGGTTCTAGGCGCTTCAGTCTGGAACCGCGCGACCGCTACGGCCGCAGGTTCGAATCCTGCCTCGGGCATGGATGTGTGTGATGTGCTTAGGTTAGTTAGGTAGGTTTAAGTAGCTCTAAGTTCTAGGGGACTGATGACCTCAGATGTTAAGTCCCGTAGTGCTCAGAGCCATTTGATTTCAACCATGACTTTTGCCACCTCATTGTAAATTTAAACTCATGTTCCATAATAATGAGATAATTAGATGTGTTACATAAACTATGTCGGGTATCTGATAGAGTTCAAGAGCTTCATATATTCTTAAAGATAAGCTTAGGGACGAAATCGTGTAGATAAAATGTTGTCCTTAAGATCAAGCTTCACATGTTTACGTTAACGCTCAGAGAAAATCACAGTTACCTCATGTCTGCGGGGTCGTTTCTAGCCCTGAGATCTCCTCCATCGGCGGCGCAGCGTCTGTCTGTCTGGAGCACTACTCGTTGTTGCTCGAGTGAAACCAGCGGTGGACTGTGCTGCTGCGAGGACGGTTTCGTATATACTTCGCATTCTGCCATAACCTGCAATGGAAATGTCTCTTGTCATTAACTGTTTATGTTGCTGATAAGAAGCTCCTCTGCTGATACGACTTTCTGGAAACTAGCGTAACGTCCTACTAAGAATAACTTCCCACTTGCACATCTTCTTAAACACAGCTGTTATGACGGTAGTTTCAAGAAAAGACAATAAAAAATTCGTGTCTTACGATAGTACGAATGTACCATTAAGGTTATTTTTCGTTATTGTGTCAACATTGGATTATAACTTCTTTCTAATACTCAAGAAACGTTCGCAGTCTCTATCCTTCCTAACGTTGCTTGTCTTCTTTTCCCTTGATAGAGTTGCATCATACTTTTGGGGAAGAGTATGATTCGCTGCGGTGCGAGTAGTTTTCTTTAACAGGTGTGGCAATAAAGAAACGAATCTCATGCTGTAACTTCTTATTTAGAAAACTTACACAAATGAAATGTTGTCACCTTCAATTTAGTCCCCTCCCCGATCCCTGTACCGCTCCATTCGAATTTTCCACTGTTGGAAGCAGTGCTGAAAGTCTTTTTCCGTTATGCTGTTGAGGAAGGGCGTTGCTTTTTCCTTTACTGCATCCACGGACTCGAAGTTGGTTCCTTTGAACGCAGACATCAGTTTTGTGAAGAGAAAGAAGTCGCATGGTACTAGGTCAGGCGAATACGGTGAATATTCCATCACTGGACTGTTGTTTATCGGCAAAAACCTCTTCACATACGTCTCGTTATGGGCTGGCGCTTTGTCCTGATAAAGAATGCATGAGCGATTCTTCCACATATCTGATCTCCTTCGCCGCACATGTTCGTGGATGGTCTTCAGAACAGTTACATAATAAGCTTTATTGACAGTCTGACCTTCAGGCACCCAATCAATGTAGATAACCTCTCGGATATCGAATAAAACAATCATAATTGATTTTAATTTTGATTTGCTCATGTGCGCTTGCTTCTTCCTAGGGTATTCAGGGCTTTTCCAACGCATGAACTGTTCCTTAGTCTCTGGATCGTATTGAAATATCCATGTTTCATACACATAATTACTTTGCTGAGGTAATCAGGGTCATTTTCAATGTTTCAACGAGCGTCAACACAGCAGTACAATCGATGGTGCTTTTGCTAGTTTTTTGGGATTATTGGCACCACTTTAGCACAGACCTTTGCTATGCCCAGATCACAATGTAAAATCTGTCTAACGGTTTCGTTATTGATGCAGGCAAGTTCTGAAATGGCTCGAATGCTCAGGCTGAGATCTTCTCGAAAAATTCTATTGACCTTCTGCACATTCTCTTCAGTTTTCGAAGTGGAAGGACAGCCCGATTTCGGATCGTCTTCAACCTCTTAACCCAATCAAAAACTTGTGTACGAGATAGACACTGATCACCATTAACTTGTTTCAACAAACCGTAAGTTCTGTGGTGGTTTTTCGAAGTTTTATGAAGAATTTGATGTTAACGAGTAGTTCCACTTAGAGCGTAGCATAATTCCCACGGAGCTCAGACATATCACCCATTTCTAAGAAGGCTCACAGCCAGACTAACCACCACAGCGGCGTCAAATTTTGTACGTGTGTCAGGGAGAGTCCCTCAGCTATTCCCCGCTCTTCTCCTTGTCATCCACGAAGCGGAAATGCCCAAACCAACGAATCCGATGTCTTTATTGCTACACTTTGTATAATTCCAGGATTGCTAAATGAAATAATTCATTATCTACGTTAATACAACACAGGATATGTAATAGTATATTATTTACTGAACCCATCAATAATCTGTTATACTGCACCAGCTGCAAATAAGCTCTGGCATCAAACTTACGCAAACGAGAGAGAATCTGACAATGAGTACTATGAGGCAAGAAAGCAACGGTCGGAGATGCGTAATCTAGGTGTATGATGTCTTGAATGAACAATGCTTGCGATGGATCGTTTTTTAAACTGCTTGTGTTTCGTAAAAAAAACAACAGATGGTCACATAGACATTGAAGGTGCTACTTTGAAAAACAGTACACAATTGTCAAGGACTTTACCAATGCTTACAATTCACAAATTTCTGTCTAAGAAAGACAGTCACTCATTAAACGAACAGTTATACATGAATCTTAATGTGTGGGGTAACAGAATGTAGCGCCCGGAAGGCTAAATAACTGTACAGAGAAATATTTCGCTATTGATGTCATTCTCACTGTTCGATATGTATCGTCGTAGTTGGGCGCTTTCATGAAATCGTTCGAGCCATATCACACAGTGTAATATGAAGTGATGGTGCTGGATGGTCTGGGAAGAGATATGTCGAAATTGCTCCGTCAATTTTACCGTGAAATGAATAATTCGAACAACACAGTGTTTAAAGTATTGAAGGATCAGTAATTACAAACATATCGAAACCATCGTGTACAAGCAATGGAGGCAAATGATTCTGAATCTAGACCTCGATTTTACCGATGGATTATATTGTGATACACCTATTAACACTGGATATCGAGATTTGTGTATGTGAAGGATTTAGAGTCTTGTACCAATTGTTTATTTTGACTGACCGAGGTTGAGACACCCTCTTTAACATGCAGTAAATCAGAGAAGGAATCACTATTGTAAAACTCAAAAATGCTTAACAGCAGAGGATCTATGCAGCAAAGCAGGACGCAAACGATACATGTGTTTACAGGGTAGGAATAAATTAGCAACAGCCCTGTCATTTGACGGAACGATTCTCTGTTAGTAGTTTCTGGATGAAGTGACCATGGTACTGTGCAAAACACTCAATTGTAGGAACATTAATATCATTCAACATGAACTTTCGGAAGACTGTAACTGTGTTAATAACGACCTAACACTGTGTTTTCATGCATAACGAGAATCAGTTCAGTAAGTTGATCCCATTTTCAAATGACGTGTTTACATTAATATTTTGTGTGATGTCTGGGAGTGCGTTATTATAATTCTCTTGAACTCTAGCAGTCTTTTAATGCTGTTACTGCTATCGCTAATTATAGTTGTTGGAGTGTTTTGACACTAATGATAGAAAGTATAATTTTTTGTGTATCAACTCACAGGCACGGTGACTGTAAGTAGGGACACAAAAATACATTTTTTCAATTTTTCCATTTCAGAAAAACAGCAAAAAGACGACTGAAAACCAACAGAAGCACAACAACACACACGCAGAAATCACTTCCAATACCAGTGTAAACACAGCACTAGCAAATGGGAACAAATTCTTGAAGCTCACGTACAGTTCGTGAAAATTTGTAATTTTTTTAAATCATGGAATGCAGTAGTTTTAGGCTTAGGGAATTGTGACGAGTAAGACAATGTGCAGGAGCAAGAAGTTGTTACCAATGCCCAGAAAAAGACAAAGTAGTTTTTCATCTTGGCCGAAGGTGGAAGAGTTCTTCAGTTAGTAGTTTCTTCCACAGATGATATTTACATTAAGAACTATGTGGAGAATAAGCCAGCAGAACAAACATCAGACACATATATGTAGAATATGCAAAAATATTTATATGGCGGGCTATTAACAAGGTTGTTATGTATAAATGACTAGTAGTTTCTTCCACAGATGATATTTACATTAAGAACTATGTGGAGAATAAGCCAGCAGAACAAACATCAGACACATATATGTAGAATATGCAAAAATATTTATATGGCGGGCTATTAACAAGGTTGTTATGTATAAATGACTAACTACATCATCTAAGGAATTCCTCTGATGTACAGAAGGGGCTGTTAATGTGGAACGTCTGCAGTCTTCCATTGGGAGGAGCACAAAAACGGGTCAAGTGGACAAGCATGGCAGGAATGTAAATAATATATTATCAATAATGTTAAAACAAACTTACTGATATTGGACCAGAAACAAGTATTTGCCATAATCAAATAAATAATAACTACCATAGACTATCGGATTCAACAGAGAAACCATACACATACGTAACTCACGAGTAATCGTACAGATAATATGCTAACAAAAAAGAACCCAAACAATTTTTTTGAAATAATTTGGTGGTGAAGACCACACAATCAACTAGTAAATCCGGCTTTATATTCTGCCATACATGCCATACAACATATGCTGCGTAAAGGCACAACAAACACAGAAACCCTGTCATCCAACCAGCAGAAATCAGTAGGCACCACAGTCAATAGTACATACTGAATTGAAATGATGTACTCCTCGGAATATCGGCCATGGAACACAATACTGAAGGAGAGCACATGACATACCAATGGTAATTGCAAGAACCGAACTACAGACGGTAAAATATACAATGTATTTATATAACATGGAGAAGGAATGCTGAGAGGAGCTGGAGTGTGGCGGTGGGGCGGGGTGAGTACGAGTTGCGGGTGGTAGTCAGATGGATGAAGAAGCCGGAAACTGAACGCAGTACATGACAGTCACCCCGGGGGTCAAAATGTCACTACGAGAATATTAGAAAAGTAGAGGTGGGAGGACGGGTGGGAATAGGGGGAGGAGAGGAAATCTGGTATACATGACATTGTGGTCAAATGGTTGGCGGAAATAACGACCGGGTTGGTGGTATGAGAAGAGAGTATGAATTATACATCATTTTGGAATTGAGCAAAGGACCGACTTAACCGAAAACGGGCTTGATCGTTCAAACCCTTACCCGACTCCTTTATTTTGCTCTTAAAACTTTCAAGTTCCTCCAGAATATCCGATAACATACCTTTTTAGGTAGGTGAATATGGATTGGGGGTACGAAATGAAAGAGGAAGCCGCCTGGTAGAATTTTGCGCAGAGCATAACTTAATCATAGCTAACACTTGGTTCAAGAATCATAAAAGAAGGTTGTATTCATGGAAGAATCCTGGAGATACTATAAGGTATCAGATAGATTATATAATGGTAAGACAGAGATTAAGGAACCAGGTTTTAAATTCTAAGATATTTTCAGGGGCAGATGTGGACTCTTACCACAATCTATTGGTTATGAACGGTAGATTAAAACTGAAGAAACTGCAAAAAGGTGGGAATTTTAAGGAGATGTGACCTGGATAAACTGACTAAACCAGAAGTTGTATAGAGTTTCAGGGAGAGCATACGGGAACAATTGACAGAAATGGGCGAAAGAAATACAGTAGAAGAAGAATAGGTACCTCTGAGGGATGAAGTAGTGAAGGCAGCAGAGGATCAAGTAGGTAAAAAGACGAGGGCTAGTAGAAATCTTTGGGTAACAGAAGAAATATTGAATTTAATTGATGAAAGGAGAAAATACAAAAATGCAGTAAATGAAGCAGGCAAAAAGGAATACAAACGTCTCAAAAATGAGATCGACAGGAAGTGCAAAATAGCTACGCAGGGACAATATTATGAGAATGGCAGAGGATGTAGATGAAGATGAAATGGGAGATACGATACTGCGTGAAGAGTTTGACAGAGCACTGAAAGCCCTGAGTCGAAACAAGGCCCCTGGAGTAGACAAAATTCCGTTAGAACTACTGACGGTCCTGACAAAACTCTACCATCTGGTGAGCAAGATGTATGAGACAGGCGAAATCCCCTCAGACTTCAAGAAGAATATAATAATTCCAATCGCAAAGAAAGCAGGTGTTGACAGATGTGAAAATTACCGACCTATCAGTTTAATAACTCACGGCTGCAAAATACTAACGCGAATTCATTACAGACGAATGGAAAAACTGGTAGAAGCCAAACTCGGGGAAGATCAGTTTGGATTCCTTATAAATGTTGGAACACGTGAGGCAATACTGACCTTACGACTTATCTTAGAAGAAAGATTAAGCAAAGGCAAACCTACGTTTCTAGCATTTGTAGACTTAGAGAAAGCTTTTGACAATGTTGACTGGAATATTCTCTTTCAAATTCTAAAGGTGGCAGGGGTAAAATACAGGGAGCGAAAGGCTATTTACAATTTGTACAGAAACCAGATGGCAGTTATAAGAGTCGAAGGACATGAAAGGGAAGCAGTGGTTGGGAAGGGAGTGAGACAGGATATGTAGCCTCTCCCCGATGTTATTCAATCTGTATATTGAGCAAGCAGTAAAGGAAACAAAAGGAAAATTCGGAGTAGGTATTAAATACCATGGAAAAGAAATAAAAACTTTGAGGTTTGCCGATGACATTGTAATTCTGTCAGAGACAGCAAAGGACTTGCAAGAGCAGTTGAACGGAATGGACAGTGTCTTGAAAGGAGGATATAAGACGAACATCAACAAAAGCAAAACGAGGATAATGGAATGTAGTCGAATTAAGTCGGGTGATGTTGAGGGAATTAGATTAGGAAATGAGACACTTAAAGTGGTAAAGGAGTTTTGCTATTTGGGGAGCAACATAAATGATGATGTTCGAAGCAGAGAAGATATAAAACGTAGACTGGCAATGGCAAGGAAAGCATTTCTGAAGAAGAGAAATTTGTTAACATCAAGTATAGATTTAAGTGTCAGGTAGTCGTTTCTGAAAGTAATTGTATGGAGTATAGTCATGTATGGAAGTGAAACATGGACGATAAATAGTTTGGACAAGAAGAGAATAGAAGCTTTCGAAATGTGGTGCTACAGAAGAATGCCGAAGATTAGATGGGTAGATCACATAACTAATTAGGAGGTATTGAATAGAATTGGGGAGAAGAGGAGTTTGTGGCACAACTTGAAGAGAAGAAGGGACAGGTTGGTAGGTCTTGTTCTGAGGCATCAAGGGATCACAAGTTTAGCATTGGAGGGCGGTGTGGAGGGTAAAAATCGTAGAGGGAGACCAAGAGATGACTACTCTAAGCAAATTCAGAAGGATGTAGGTTGCAGTAAGTACTGGGAGATGAAGAAGCTTGAAGCTTGCACAGGATAGAGTAGCATGGAGAGCTGCATCAAACCAGTCTCAGAACTGAAGACCACAACAACAACAACACCTATTTAGGCGTGATGCAAGACCTTCGGTGTGTTATCTATAATAGCATCACCCATGACCCTCACAATTTTAATGCTGTACAAATACGGTCATATTACACCGAACTGCAAAGAAACTGGTATAGGCATGCGTATTCAAATACAGAGATCTGTAAAAAGGCAGAATACGGCGCTGCGTTTGGCAACCCCTACATAAGACCAGAAGTGTCTGGCGCAGTTGTTAGATCGCTTACTGCAGCTACAATAGCAATCAAGATTTTAGTGAGATTGAACGTGGTGTTATAGTCGGTGCACTAGCGGTGGGACATAGCATCTCCGAGATAGCGTTGAAGTGGGGATTCTCCCGTACGGCCATTTCACGAGTGTACCGTTAATATAAGGAATCGGATAAAACATCAAATCTCCGACATCTCTGCGGCCGGAGAAAGATCCTGCAAGAACGGGACCATCAACGACTGAAGAGATTTGTTCAACATGATAGAAGTGCAACTCTTCCGAAAACTGCTGCAGATTTCAATGCTGGGCCATAAACAAGTGCGAACTTTTCAACGAAACACAACACAAACAATGGACTGTTGATGACTGGAAACATGTTGCCTGGTCGGACGAGTCTCGTTTCAGATTGTATTGAGCGTATGGACGTGTACAGGTATGGAGATAACCTTTTGAATCCATTGAACCTGCATGTCAGCAGGGAACTGTTCGAGCTCGTGGAGGTTCTGTAAAGTTGTCGGGCGTGTGCAGCTGGAGTGATATGGGACCCTTGATACGTTTAGATACGACTCTGACAGATGACACATATGTAAGAATCCTGCCTGATCACCTGCATTCATTCATGTCCATTGTGCATTCCGACAGACTTGGGCAATTCCAGCAGGACAATGCGCCACCCCACACATACAGAATTGCTAAATAGAGGCTCCAGGAAAACTCTTCCGAGGTTATAACATTTCCACTGGTCACAAAACTCACCAGACAAGAACATTATTGTGCGTATCTGGGGTGCCTTGCCATGTGCTGTTCAGAAGATATCTCCACCTCATCGTTCTCTTACGGATTTATGGACAACCCTGCAGGATTCATGGTGTCAATTCCATCCAATATTACTTCAGACACTAGTCAACTCTTTGCCACATCGTGTTGCGGCACATCTGCGTGCTCGCGGGCGCACTACACGATGTTACTCAAGTGTACCAGTTTCTTTCCCTCTTCAGTGTAGAAGGAGCAACTTGTTTTTTAAACTGATGAAAATACTTCCTTCCGTTTGTCCTATATAGACTGATTCACAGGATCCGCATTACAACTACTCGGGGATCTCCCCCTCCCCCCCCCCCCCCCCCCGCCTTTCTTAATACCTTTACATTCTGCGCCACCTCCCTCCGTCACCCCTTCCGCCATCCATTCCACCACCCCCTCCCTATAATATAAATATACATTCCATATTTTACCGTCTGTATCTCGATTCTTGCAATTACTGTTTCCGATATACTAAGAAGTACAGCTTTTGATGATTTTTACCTGCCGACATGGCATAGAACTTTGTCATACGCACCGTATGTGGCGCTGCTGTTAAGCGATTTTAAGAGTTTGTTTTTGGTAATGATTTTAAAAGTATTAATTTTATTGTTGCCTTGTACTATTACTGTATTACTCGTTGTATTTCTTATATTTGGAGAGTATTGTCATCAAACCAAAAGCTTTCCTATATCTTTATAGGACGACTCCTTCCGGAGGTTTCCTTACGGGAGCGGAAGGAGTAGACTGCCAGTCATCTGTATGCTCTGTAACTGTTCATTTGCATTTCTTAATAAGTATGTATTTTTGGAAATACTGTTTTAGCTATCTGGTACACAAATCTTGAAACAATAAGTTCAATAATTTTGGCGTCTGCTTAAAAAATTGGTAATACCTGTATTGTACATGACTGTAAATTTGGTTTTCTGTCCTGTAGAATGATTTCAAAAACAGTCCTGGCCGTAAACTAGTCATCATGTAAACAAATAAAATGAATCTTGCAACTTTGGCTGGTTTTCTGTTGTACTGATTGTCAGACATAATTGATATATTTGCTGAGTGTTAATCAGCCGATCAGTGGTGTATATATATGTGACTATACTTCATCAATAATTAATGCAATGTTTCACTCAAAGAATATTTTGTTTTGGTGTATCTGTCTACCTGTAAGTAAACGAAATGTGACTAAAAGGTTCATTCAGTACTCCAAGAGAAAAACAATTTAAATGCACAGTCAAAATGGTTCTAAACACTATGGGACTTAACATCTAAGGTAATCAGTCCCATAGACTTAGAACGACTTAAAGTTAACTAACCTAAGGACATCACACACATCCATGCCCGAGGCAGGATTCCAACCTGCGACCATAGCAGCAGCGCAGTTCCGGACTGCAGCGCCTAGAACCGCTCGGCCACAACGGCCGGCAAATGCACAGTCAACCCCGTGGCTGCTACCCAACTGCGCCATTTTTAGTTCTATAATTAATAGGTTTCATACAGTTGGTTATTACGGTGTGATTTCAAGTGACTGCCATTATTTCCTCTTATCGAGCATCTTCATGGAAAATACTGGTGACTCTTTCTACGTGGGTACGGTATTTTAAGTAATTCCTCATCAGTATGTGTGTAATCACCTGGTATGAGACGATGAGAGAATAATTTTAATGGGACACTAATACGGAATACGCAGTTTTAAACAATTATGTCTAAATAACTTGCACTTGCAATTAAAAATAAATTGAGTGTCAAGACTACAAAGACAAGTTTTTGCTTTGCCAGCGTCCTTTACGACATTGTTCAATACCTGATAGTCTCTCTCCAGTTATCGACGAGACTGTTCTTTAACTTTTAAAGTCGCATGTGTGACCGTGTCGCTGTCCACAAAATTACCCGTCAGAGCATCCAACGCCTCTCAGTTATCTTGTTCGTGTGGATTTCCTCTACGTTCTGAGTCCCCTCAGCTACTAAAATTAAATGGACCCTCCGCCGTAGCCGAGGTTGCTAACGCACTCTATGTGGTGGCGCTCGATTCTGAGGTTAATCGGGTTCAAATCCTGGTGGTAGATAGAATTCTAAATTTCTGCATTTGGCTGGCAAGCCATAGAAAAGTGGTGGCGTATAAAGTTCCTCATGTCCAGTCTCTGAGCCAGCACTACACACGCATCCATGAACAGCACCTGCACTGTAGAAAAACACATACGACACAACTCTGACATATTCGTAAGGACAGGGGCCAATGTGTGTGGCCGATGTACACCCTTCTGGACAGACGGCTGAACCTTCCCCATGGAGTATCCCAGCCAACAATCCCGTACGATATTTCCATTTACAACGTCAAATACACTCGGAACCATTTAAAATATCACAAGAACGTCTTCATCTATATGACGTGTAAGAAATGTCTTACTAATCTGCATATAGTATGCTAGCTTAATGATATCTATTATAGGTAGATGGGTACAGCTTGGTTTATTTAGTCGTATTTATTCACGTTTGTAATCTAACTTCAGTAAAAAGCTGTAGTGTCAATAGATGACATGTTAGAGCACTGTAACTATATGTTGAGATATGTCGTGAAGCATAATCCAACCATTAAAGTGAGGAACTGTTTAAATCGTTGTTGTTATATAGCCTAAACTGATTCGAACGAAACTTTAATGTCCAGATGGCTGTAGTAAAATGCTGTCTGGATTGCTGATCGTGTTTGAAATGTTCGAGTCTCGTGGTGACAGTGAAATCTTCTAGTTGCTATCTCGAAAATTTTTCGTTTTCTCCACACATAAAATACGATACGTTTGTCTGCATGGTCATCTTACGCGTCAGCTGTTAGAACCACTTTTAATTCGTCTTCCGTCTTGAGTTTACTGCAATTTAATGAAAGAGAATTTTACACCAGACGCGTTTCGCTTTTATCTATAAAGCATATTCCGTGGTTATTCTGCAGATTGGATTCAGATGTTTCTACAGTTTTGGTTATTTTAGATTACAAACAGTGCTTTCTTTATAAAGATGGAGTGCAAGCTACTTACGGTGTCTCTTTACATGTTTTCCAAACCATTACTTCCCCCCGCCTTGCTAGAAGCGGTTGACGTCGAAAGACTTCGTTTCACATATGCAGTTGGCAGTTTTTGTCATTCTGCAGTATTTTTTGCGCTGCATTTAGGGTATTTACATTTCTTTTTGTAAATTGAACTGAAGTGACGTGTGTTTCTCACTCTACACAGTAGTAGTGTTTATGGTTTTTCGTTTGTTTTCGTGCAGGTTGTGAGCGGTACCAACATGTGGAACCAATTTTTTTTAGTTCATGTGGTGTGGTGTGTGTGTGTGTGTGTGTGTGTGAGAGAGAGAGAGAGAGAGAGAGAGAGAGAGGGAGGGAGATGGGAAGGTAGAGGATAGATAGAGATAGAGGGAGATTAGAACATGGGGGAGGGTAGAGCGTGAATGTGTGTGATGTATATTTGTTTGTTTGTTTGTGTGTGTGTGTGTGTGTGTGTGTGTGTGTGTGTGTGTGACTTAGTGTAAATTAGTGAAAATGTCTTGTATGTTTGGCGGAGATGTGTGAGGAGATTGAGAGGGGGGGATGATTGCGGGTTTTTGGAGGGAGATGGGTTGGATGGTGATTATAGCACAGGATCTGGGAGGAGATGGTGGGTGGTAGCATTAAATGGAGCCTTTGGTTATATGTGTATATTTGATGTTATATTAAGTGGTCAGTCAGTGAGAAGAGTGTGCTGTTTGCCATGTTGGTCTGATCATGTATGAGTTGTTTCTTTTATGTTACGGTTTTTTGGATGTTGAAATTTTTTTGCAATGTGAGGAGACGCTTTTTGTTGTTTTTTTTTTCCTTTTGGATTGCCATGGTCTGTTTCTGTAGTGGTAATTTTATATTGGTGCTGGTGTAAATGTTCTGCAAAAGTTGAATAATTCGTTCTATACTTTGATGCTGTTACATGTTCTATGTATCTGGTGTCAAGTGTCCTCCTGGTTTGACCTATGTATCTTCAATCACATGTACTGCATATCAATTGGTCTATTCCTGATTTCTGATATAGATCAGTTTTTCCTATCGTTTTTGGGAAATAGTTTTGAATTGAGTCGTTGGTTTGGTGGGCTATTTTTATGCCTTGTTTTTCTGAAAATATTCGATATTCTGTGTGTATTTGTGGCTATATGTCACTGTGAACCATCTTTTGTTTTCTGTTTCTTTCTCACTTCGTGTTGTTCCTGTTCTTGTATTTTGTGTGTTTCTTTGTGTGGGTTTCTCTCCTTGTGTTGATGACAGTTATCTGTTTGCCCTTTTCTGTTTCTTGATTTAACTGTTCAACTTTCTTACCAAGTTTTCTTTGTATCCATTGTTTGTGGCTATTTGTATCATAGTATTCATTTCTTATTGGTAACTGTCTGTATTTTCTGGTATCGTGTTTAGTCTGCGGAGCATGATTCTAAGTACTGCCTGCTTTTGAGAAGTGGGATGTTGTGATGTCTCATGAATAATTGTGTCTGTTGCTGTCGGTTTTCGGTATATGTCAGATTTGTGTTGGTTGTCTTGAATCTTTACGGTGATGTTCTAGATATTTAATAGCCTATTATTCTCTTTCTCTATTGTAAAATGTGTCAGAATTTATGTGTGTGTATAAATAGTCAGTTTTGTTGCTTGGTTCACCTATTAGGCACAAGATGTCATCCATATAATATCCAATCCAGTGTAGGACGTTCGAGCTATATAGCACTATTTTGTTAAATATAATATGTTCGATATGGTTAATAAATGTGTTTGCTTTGGTTCCACACACTGGGGATCCCATTGGTAATCCTTCATTCCTTAACAGAATTCATTATTGAAACAGAAATAGTTCTGTTATTTTATTAGCTCTATCACCCTGACTGTTTCTTTAATTATTCATGTGGAAGTGTACTATGTGACTTAAGATTCTCTTCTATAATATATATTGTTTCAGGTATTGGTATATTGGAATACCTATTCTCTACATCAAGTGACAGGAGAGTGGCTGTGTCTGCAGACTGTATGTCTTTTATGTAATGAACCAATTGTGTCATGTTTCATATAGTTCTGTCCTCTTGTAATTTGTAGTTTTCTGATACGATTTTCAACATGTAATTTGCAAGTTGGTAAGTGGGAACGTTTATATAATTAACAATAGCTCTGACAGGGAAATCATTCTTGTGTAGCTTTGGTTGGAATTGGAGGGAAGGTGCACTGGAATTTGTTTGTAACAGTTTCCTTTTTTCATTGTTTTCTGTAACATGTTCAATGTTTTTCAGAGTGTTTCTCAACTTCGTTTGGAATCAATTAGTTGGAACTGATTTTCCTTTTGAAGTTTTATTTTTGTGATGAATTCTTGTGAATTATTGATATATCCGTGAGAACCACCGTGTTTCCTTTATCTGCTCTTGTGGTGATGGTGCAGTGTTTCTGTAGTTTCTTCCTAATTATGTCTTAAATGGTTACTGAAATGACTGAGGTTAACAGGTTAAGCTCTCGAAATGTGTACCTCTCAGAAGAGAAGCACAGAGTTTGGGCCATACTTGGGTTACTGTCCCACTATGATTTGTTCGAAACGAGCGGAGTGATGCAGTGGTAAGACAGTGGACTAGCATTCGAGAGGAGGGCGCTTCCAATCCCCATCCAGACATTCCCATCTAAGTTTCCCGAGATTACCGGAAATCAGTTCAGGTGAATGTAGGGTTGGTTGTTTTCCTTCCCAAATCCGAGCTAGTGCACCGTATCTAGTGACCTTCTCT